>NW_014013745.1:676146-1352292 GCF_000170995.1 Trichoderma virens Gv29-8 | reverse complement strand
CGTGGCATGGCCTGTGATGTGGGTTGCTGGCACGTATATGGAGTAATGCGCGCGATATGATGCTGGGCGGCCACTAATAGCACTCACTAATACCGCAGTACAGGCATCATGACATGACATAGCCTTGAGCGCGACGCAACGGCAGCATGAGCAACAAATGCAATATCAAGAAACCTGCTAGTGCCTACTTGGTGCTAATCACAAACTTGCAGTACAAGTATGCATGTCAAAGTCAAAGACAGCTGGATGATTCGGCTGTTGCTTTGGGGCCGTGGGGCGTTTGCTGTGCTGGCCGGGCCTCTGCATGCATGAGTACATAGTAGCACTGCGTCCCAACCTCTTAAATAACGGCACATGCACGAGGATGGAGACGGAAGCAGCAAATCTGGTTCCACGGCGGTGATCATGGGAACAGGCCACTATGTGAGATTCGACTCGTGCCTCTCCCGTCCGGATGATTCCCACAGTCGACGTCAAGGCAGCAGGCAGGCGTTAAGAGCTTGCGTTCGGCAAGACGGGCGGTTCGCGAATCAATCGAGCTGCCGGGATAATATGGGATTGGATGGATTCAGAGGTGTGTAGTTCCAGGCGTTAGTGCCCTCTGCTTCTTGATGCTGGACAAGGTATCTACCTGGTATCTACTGTCCAGCTGTTATTTGGTTGGTACCCAATCCAACTCTCGGCAGTGCTGGAGGTACTACCTCTGGACTTGACCTCCGCACCACCACCAGTACCTTATTAGTACGTAGATACGGAGATACCTGATTGAGGGGAGGGCATTCAGGCTCGCGTATAATATCATCAGGTCAAATTTAATTCGGTACCTATTGAGAAATTATATTGAGTGCTTGTATTGGCCAACAGAGGCCCAAGCACGGGTGGAAAGATGACGCTTGCGAGAATCCCGACCCTACCCAGGCTTGGCCATTACATGCATTTTCTCCCAAAGCAGCTATCCCTAGTCTCCAGCCCTACCGGAGGCACTTACTTGCAGTTTGCTTCCACAGCTTCTCTTCTTCTTCTCCTTCTTCATTCCTCGGACCCTTGTTTGGCTTACCAATTCCAGCGTCTATGTCTGTACGTCATGAAGATGAATATGTACAAGTAATATAATAGCATGACAAAAACGTGCCCTAGCCCGCCGCCAGCACCCAGCACCCAGAACCCAGAACCCAGAACCCAGAACCGAGCCGCTTGAAATTCGCGACACTGCGCATGGGGCCATTTATTGCGGTGGATCGTCCGCGTGAGGAAAGTGCGCTAGTCCGCCCAAGGCATATTGAAATCCCAAAGCAATTTGAACTTACGAAGCTCCATTGCAGTGACAGCCTCGCCTTGCCGGCAATGTCAAAAGCGGATGTGCGGCCATGGCCCTCGCTGAACTCGGCAGATTGCAATGGGTTTCAGCTCGGCCTAAAGAGTACATCATACGAAGTACCGACAGTGAGGGCGGGCGTGGAACCCTGTATTCCCGACATATCAACAAACTTCGAGTACATACAAGTATACCTTGGCTATAGGGGTTCGTCCAAAGGCGGGTTAAAGGCTGTCAACCAACGTTTGGGTATCAGGCCTTGCGAGGGTTCTCAGTTGAACTAGCCCGTTCTTGTACTTCTTTCATTTACGCCCGCGGAGTATTGCACACTTTACGGGCAATATATATCGCGGGTAGCGGCCACTTCATCTTGTTGATTGCGAAGCGCCAAGCGAACCACCGTCCTAGATTGGGTGAGATTAAATTATCGAATTTGAAAGGGCCTGGCAAGTTTGCCTAGCTCGCCTGTTATTCATCACGCTCTGCAAAAAAAAGAAAGAAGAAGCAAACAAAGGCGTCCCCCGCTTACAGTGCAGAATTGCTTTTTCCTCGATGCCAATCTGGACCGATCCGATCGCCTGTGCGCTCTTTACCTTATCTGTAACACGTACGGAGTAATACTTCCAGGGCTGATGGAGTGGCCGTCCGGAGAATCCTCTCGTTGGCCTGCTGCCAACAAGCCTAACTGCCAACTGGGGAGCTTCAAGGTGGAGTAATGGTTCATGATGGCTGCTGCGACTTCATCTCACGAGGCAGCTCGTCCATACATGTGTCAAGGATCTCCGGCTGGGAGGCAATTCTCGGTCTGCATATAAACCACTCAAGGTACAGCATCCTACTAACTACTCTGTCCAATGGCATTACACTAATATGATAATGAGCGTAAACGGGGACAAATTCGTCCACGACTAGGAGCTTTTAGCCACTTCAGGTTGCTTTCAGGGGTAAGTCTCTTATCAAACGTCAAATATGTCGGGGCCCCTTGCGGAGACTTTTAACCGAACGCACATGGCGTCACGCCTGTTTGATTGTCACCAATATGGTAAAAAATAAATGATTTCCTTACTCTTTTCGACCCGGGAGAATCTCCGACGTGCGTTTGTCAATGGGCAAGGGCCCACAACGTGGAATGAGAACCCTAAGCCACCTCTTGGAGTGTTGTTTCATGCTTTTACATGCTAGTAAGCGATATGCTTGAAAGTGTTTTAGCGCATTGTACGATATTATGGACGGAGATCAGTGTGTTATGCACGCCTCTAGCTGTCAGCCAACCCACAGTAAAGCTTTTTTCCATTCTCTCAATGCTGCTTCTCTGGCTCGTGGTCATTGCTCTTACCCTAGATCTTGGTTTTCGTGGTCAGATCTGCCGGATTCACAGCACGTCGACGAAGCGGCGCCAGGGTGAACCCCCGTATCAACTGCTTCATGTTGAGTATCAGATTTGTCGGGTCTGGACCGCCACGAAAGGGCACCACATTTTACAGCCATCTTTCCCCTTCGTTTTCTGGGGGTACGATGGATTTTTAGCTTACTTGGCTACCTACTAGGTGGTATTTAGCTACAGGTACCCATCCGCTTGTCAAAGCCATGTGGTATTTTCTTGATCGGCACGAGCCTGAAGCTCGGAGTGCTTCAGATTTGGCGTTCGTCAACTACTTACCTAGACTATAGCGGGATTAGTAACAAAGAAATCAGATGGCCACATTGTGTTCGTCTTTGATGGGGCTTCGCTCTTCAAGACAAAATACAGAGTCAAGCGGGACGGCGTTGTTTCGTATGCTCGCCTGGGGAACACGTTTCACCCCCTTGATTTTGGGTAATTTATGAGCTCCTAGCTCGGTAGCTTATTTGCACCCTGGAAATGGCTACATTCTATAACCAAATACGTCTCAGGACCCCCTTTCCTCCACGTTGTTTAAGATAGATTCCCATCGGAAATGATGGTAGTAGCAGCAGTCTGTGCCGATGGTGTCGATTCTGCTTCATGGCATCCAATGGCACGATGCTACAGTGTGTCGTAGCAATGCCACCGTATACACGTCGACAAGTTTCCATACATGACCTTAATCTGCACGTCGTGTTACAGCTAGCAGCATGCTAATTTGGCGTGCAGAGATCGGCGCAATGAGATTGTGATGAGCCCTTTTGTGCACCAGCCCTTTGTTGGCCCTACACCAGCACATTTGCTTGTACGAGTACGCAAATAGCATGGATAACGGATGTGTGAAAGGTTCTTTGTTTTTGGGTTAGACTGCTGCCCTTTGTCTGCCTTTGGCCATGGAATGCTGGATGACCCGTGCGACTAACTCTTACACGCAGGATTGGAGCTATTCTAAACATTGAAAGGAACCCTTGCAGTGCATTTCTCCACAGCGTGCTGATGCCATGAGATACCCTGGCAGCAGTAGAGTGGCATTGCCATCGCAACACGAAAACCTTCCAAGACTGCTGACAATGTATGGCTGTATTTGAAGCAGACCCAGCACAGTGTTCACATATTGCCGGTCATGTGAGATCTAGAAATCGAGGCCCGATACTACTGACTCAGACAGACTGACGCAGCTTGCGACGTACGAGTATGCTGAATACATACCAATTTATACATCTATTTATAGGTGATAGGTCTTAGTTCCGTCAGCGTGGCTGCTAGTCTTGCAATGGCTTCGTTTTGGAAGCTGAGTGAGAAAGCAGAGAGGATAAAAAAATGAACATGGAAAGATATTGTACCAATCATAATGACACGGAATGATCAGTACTACGGAGTACGGAGTAATACAGGTACTAGTTCCAAGCCTGCAGCCGTAAACGTATCCGATGTTGTGTTGGCGCCTTAGACTTAGTGATAGGTAGTATGTACTCCGTAGGAAGTCAAGGAATTACGAAAAGAAACGACTTGGCTACGATATCGGTTGCCATCGTTCCGCCTGCCAGGATGGGTGAGACATATATGTACAGTACCAATGTACGAACCTGGTGCTTGGACAGGCTTGTATGCATGTTAATCTGGGCAGACATGCAGCAACCTTGGCTTATCACAGCCAGATGCCAGTACAGTACCCCCCTACCCAAGCTTTGACGCGAAGAGTTTCGAAGCTGTGTTCATGTCGACGAGATGAGGTCATCGTCCGTACGAGACGGAAGCAGATTATGACATGATGTTCTTGCCACTCGCCGCGGTGGTTGCACTTGCTGAAACTATTGGCGCTCCGTGCCCGCAGTCGTTTGCCATACGGAGTCACCGTCTCCGTTCTCCGGGAAGCAACGTCACGGTGCCTGGAGTGTTAGTGCCGCTATTGACCGGGACGCGGAGCTGAGGGTCCGGAGTTCCGAAACAACAGGCAAGCCGAAAAACAAGAGAAGAAAAGCAAGAAATGGACGAGAAAACAACGTCCAATAAATACAAGTCCAGAAGCCAATAACGCGATGCGGACAGTGCAGCGCCGCAAAGCGAGCGACAGCCCTCGGCAGGCAGGTGCCTTGAAAATTTCTGGCCTGCTGCGGACGGACACGGCGGGCCCCACCGAGGGCTAAATTTAAGAAGCCGCTCTGCACGACAATTTGGGCGCGGGGCTGTGATTGGCCGGCCGTTGGCGCCTGGCGGGCTGGGCAGGGCTATATTTAGCCTAGGCGCTGTTTCGCACGCACCCCTGCTCTCCGCTCAACCACTCGAAACGAGGAGGTGGGGGCTTCCCTGCTGCGGTGCTTTTGCGCTTCCAGGCCAATTGACCCCTACGGGCTACGGGCTACGGGGACTTGGGTCCAGGACGGCGAGGGCTTCTGCCTGCGTGGTTGGTTGGACGAGCGGTGCCGTGCAGCGGTGTTCAGCAGGTTTTTTTTCCTCCATTCCTCCATCGTCTTCTTCTTTGTTCCAGCCATGAAATTGCTGCTCGGGCGGCTGCGTGGGGAGGCGGATGGCGGATGCGGTGCGTGCAGATGAGGTACTCGTACATGCATCAAGCACCTAGCGTGTATCTACTTTTAGCACTCGCCCGTGGATTGGATTGGTGCAGGTACAGTACTGTGCTGTAATTGATGTCAATGCCAGTGGGATTGGGTACCTATAGAAAAAAAAAACCAGCCAGACCTGACTGACCCATGGCGGTCATCAATCAACTAAATCGGGGTCGCACTGGTAGCGGCTCGGCCGCGCACAGGTACCCTGTACTTGGTCTCACCCCGTTGCCGTGGTGGCTGAGCTGCCGGGAGCCCTGCCCTTGACGCCGGACCAGGTCACCGCTACCTGGAGCCACCTAGCGTCTATAGCAGGCGCACTTAGCACTTGGTAGCGCTGCTTCGCCTGCAGCTGCCCCCCTTCCAGGTAGTCCAGGTAGTCAGTCTGCCCCCAGCCGCCGTTTGCTGCTGGCGAGCCTCTCAAACACCGTCACGCCAACTCCAATTCTTGCTCGTCCTGTCTTGTCTTCCATTGTTTTTTTTTTCTTCATTCTCGCAACATCCAGCAGCCCTCCCTTTCCCGCTCGCCCTCGCGCAGGATCCGGCATCTGCAACCTCGGCGCTGCCTTGTTCTCATTTCTCCTTTCTCCTTTCTCCTTTCTCCCTTCTCCCTTCCTCTTTCTTCTTGCTCCAGCGGCTATCCCGTCCCTCCACCTGCATGTGGCCGTCCGCTAATTAGGCGCCGTTCTTGTTTCACCTCGATTTTTTGGTACCATTCCTTCCAGCTCCCTTCTCGACTCGATTTGGACTCTCGCACGCCTCATTGTCGTTGCCGTCGACGATCCGACGCTGTTTCTTTCTTCGCCTCTTTCTCTTGGTCCTCTCCCGAGTTCATTTGCCCGCACAGCCAGCCGCAAACGCCTTCTGCCGCCTCAGCTGCTTGCGTCCGTCGCTGCTACGACGCCTCACGGGCCATAATCCCGACCGCTCGGTCGTGCTCTTTGTATCGCGAACTGCCAACAACCGGATTCAGCTGTGCTGTCCATTGATTACTTTCTTGAATTTTTCTTGCAGTTCGCCCATCCGTTCTTTCGAAACGTCTATTCAACACTCGCTCTCTCGCTCAACTTTTTTACTTGCTTCTTTTCTTACAACAGTATAATCTTCGACGAGCACACTCAACTTCAACCTAATATTCACCTCTTTGTTCTAGCCGACGCAGCCAAGCAACAGCGCACGTGTCAATTATTGGGGTTCATGGGCGCAAGAGACTCGAGTCTTTGAAACAATCAAAAGGGCAGCTTTTTGTTCGAAACCATGCCCTCAGCCGCGGCGCGTCAGATATACGAAGATCAGATACCGACCTTTATGTCTGTCTTTGATCTTGAATCCGAGACCATGGCGGATCGGGACACATTCACCGTCGTTGGATCCAAGTTCCTCGACGTGGCATCTAAAACCCCCTCTCAGCAGACTAGCCTCCAGGCTTGTCTTGCTCCGGACCAAAGCCACAAGCACCGCGACAGCACCTCGACCCAGACCTCGGAATCCGACGACTCCTCTCCCACCACTACGCTTTCCACCACAGACTCTTCACCTCTTTCAGACCCGTCGCCATCATCGTCGCCGGATTCTCCCCTCAACTTGATCCCGCTCAACAACTTTCACTCTGCAAGCTTTAGTGGCCCGTCAAACCCGGTTTCTCTGCTCAGTATTTCGGAAGCGAGCGCATTGGAGCGCCCTATGACATCTCCGGCGCCGAGAAAGCCAAGGAACATGAAAGGTCTATCAATCCAGCCACCGACAGTAGCAGCCTCATCCAAGACCATGGTGTCAGAACCCTGCTCGCCATCCTTCATCAAACCCTCTATCCCTGCCATGAAGAGGAAACCTAGCCTTCTCAGCCTCAAGACCAATGCTTCAGATTTGATTAAACAAACGTCGTTGGAAGTGCCCGCATCGCCCGGCATGCCCCCGATCCTGCAACGACGCGCGCTTAAACATTCCACCTCATCGCCAGCCATCCAGTCCTCCTCTTTGAAGACATCCACGTTTGGGCCGGCTGGAGGAATGACCTTTCCAAAGGTGCTGGAGCGGAACGAGTCGGGGCTGTCAGAGTTTTTGCGCCCCATGAAATCGAGTATGAATCTGACATTCGATGCGGCAATCATGGAAGAGGACACTCCCATCAAGACACAGCTTGCATCTCGAAATGACTTTGACGAACCCTTTCGTGAGCATGAGAACAATGAAGACCAGAAAACGCCAGGGTATCCTGATGGCCCGATAGCCATATACGGCGACAATGTCTATCTATATCTTGAGCCTACCGCAGAAGAGGCCTCTCGATTTGACGTCGTCATCAACGTTGCCCACGAAGTCCGAAATCCCTTCGAGGCCAAGCAAGAACCGGCCAAGCCTTCATTGCACGGTCCTTCTTCTCGGGGCAAAGGGATTTCGTCCAATCTAAGTCCCATCCCGGACACGGCCGTGTCAAACTCCAGCTTTTCTACCGCATTTGAATTCCAGCTTTCGGAGGATGGTGCCATGGACACGGACACGCCCACGACGCCAAAGGCGAATCCTCTCAATGTACCGGAGTACATTCATATACCATGGGACCACAACACTGACATTGCGCCTGATCTCATGCGCCTCTGCGAGACAATTGAGAATCGCACCAAGGAAGGGAAGAAGGTGCTTGTCCACTGCCAACAGGGAGCAAGCCGCTCAGCCAGTCTCATCATTGCCTACGGCTTATATCAGAACCCTGACTTTAGTGTCAACGATGCGTATTACGCGGCCCAGGCCAAGAGCCGTTGGATTAGTCCCAACATGAAGCTCATGTATTCACTGCAAGATTTCCAAAAGGAGCTGTGCAAGAAGAAACGCTCGTCACCCGGCTCGGGTCCCTATCGTCCTCGAACCGGAAGGAGTCCATCCAAGCACAGATTGACCCTATCTGCCGATGCCATCGAAATGCCTTCCAAAGAGCCGCATACCGCGCCTCTGCCAGCAGAGAACGGCAGAAGTAGACAGGGAAGCGAGACCAAAACTCCTCTCAATCTCCTGCCGGGGAATTCGGATGCCCTGCAGACTATTTCCCCCGGACCTGCTTCGGCGCCCTTGACATTCTCGTGGAGAGACACCTTTGAGAAATCCGAGTCGGAGCAGATGGAGCCGGAGCAGAAGAAGGCGAAGCAGATGGAGCCCTCAATCAGGGAGCCGGAGCCTAGCCCTCGACAGACAAGAATGGATCTTCTTCCGCCGCCCTCCCCCTCACCTTTCAAGCTCCAGGCTCCTCCTCTGCGGCCCAAGTCAGCTCAAGGAAGGTCAAAGTCAAGTTTGGCTCCCATGGGCGGCCATAGACTGAAGTCAACCGCATCTTACTCGACTCTCGGGCTTCGAGACTATTCGTCTTCGGTTCCCCTGCAGACTCCCAGCGAAAAAGCCGTCCACTTCTCGGCCATCTTTCCTGAGGATGTCTTGATGTCTCCCAAGGACGAAGAGATGACGAACAATCCGATGGGTGGCTTCCCATCTATCGCCGGAATGAGATTCATCGAGCGACAGGAGATTGCAGAAAACTTGTTTTCTCCACGAAAGACAACCTTTGGCCGAGATTCGTTCTTCTCGTTTGGTAGGCCGACTCAAATGGACCCGCGAAGCCCACCAACCAAGGGCGAAGCATCAATTATCCGTTCCATTGATGACATCCTATAACGGGCCTCACCATGCTTTTATGACATCTTTTCTTTAGCATCATATCACTCATGAGATTTATCTTGATACAAAACACATTGTCTTAGAAGGAAATTGGTGAAGCCTGGGTTCCCTGCTACAAAAAATATGATCTATATGAGATCTTGGCTATCGGCTCTCCCCCACTTTCGTGGGTTTTCTATGGCATTTTCAGGCGTTCAACGGTGTACAACAGAGCCATCGATTTATCAACTACACGCGTTGGAGAGGGAGCGCCCATGATATACCTGGCTCGTGCGAATCAAACAGCCAGCCCTTCGTGGCTTGATTTACTTGCTCCTTATCGGCGTCTTATCTCTTTACCTGCCTCCCGGTTCTGTTAATGGCCGGCCTAAAGCTCAAAAGGGAACATCTCCTCCTGAGAGACAAGAGGCAGGGAAAAGGGAAAAAAAGAAAAACATTCATAGCCTCTTTGCACATAGCACCAAACATGTTCTATTTCCCCATGTACTTATCATATTTGTGTTTTTTCTTGTGTTTATATAACTCGCTCGTTTGTTTGTTTTTATCAAGGATCAGCTGTTGGATAACAGCAAAACTTGGGTATGTGAAGGGGAGTACTTGGTTTTTTTGTCGGCATGTTTTTTTTTTCCAACCCTCGGAATTTTGGTATACATTTAAGGAAATCAAGGGGGGACTCCAGAGAGGGTAGGATGACGTTGGAAGCAGGTCTTCAGTGGAGAGAAATGGAGAGGTCATAAGAGCCTCGACGATGAAGAGACGAAGAGAGAAAGATACCACGATGGAGGAGGAGAGGGTAAAAGGGTATGGGTAGGAAGAAGAAGAAGAGGGAAAAAGAAGAAAAAAAGAAGAAAAAAACTAAACAGATTTTAAATCAAAACATCTATCCCCTAATACTTGTTGCTGCTCTCTTTGCTTTTGGTGCCATTTAATTTCTATTCATTCTATCAAGTCCCTGTCACACCAGGGCTATTCTAGAGGATTCCAACAAACGCCATATTGTAAAAAGAAGCAAACTATCCAAACGTCGAGGGCTATATGTGTATGTACGTGGCCATCCCATCAAGCGACGTTTCCCACTGTAGTATATATGTACTTTTTTGAAAAGAAAAAGGCAGAAATCTGTTTCTATCATGGTCTTTGGTTTATGAGGATTTCTTCGCCTTGGCGGCTTCCTTGGCCATCTTTTCCTTCCTAGCAATAGCAGCCTCGACGCCAATGCCGCCAAAGACGAGGGTGACTCCGAGCCACTGCATCTGGGTTAGACGATGGCCAAAGGCAACGACGGAGAGGATCATGGTAAACATCTTGCGGGTTACAGTGACGGTGACCAACAAGACGGACGAGAATGTGGAGAGAGTGTAGACTAAAGGAGGGAAAAGGTGTTAGCACGAAAGATTCTGTTTACGGCAATTGAGTGGTTGGGTAAACATACAGATGAAGACTTGGCCGAGGGCACCACAAGCTGCAAAGCCCAAAACATCCTTCCACACAGCGGGATACTTGGTCATGAATTCAATGGCCGCATTTAACTCGCCAGCACTACCAGCGACGTCCATTCCGAGCCACTCCCCAACACCGGTCGAGACGAGCGCAGGGCTGCCGAGGAGGTACAAGGACGTGACAACGGTGCTCATAATGTTGTTGGCGCACATCATCTGCGGCCCGGTGAACGGGCGAAACGTCTGGAAGATGTAATCCTGCGTGCTGTTGGTGAGGCCATCGAAGAGGAGGTTGATGCCGAGCAGCAGCAAGCCCCAAGAGACGTTTGCCTCTTCAGACCGGGTGGACTTCTTATGCTTGCGGCCTGAGTGAAGGGTGAAAACAGCGACGCCAGCTGTAACGGCGGCCACGACCAGGTACTTGTAGATGGGGTAGCGCTTCCGGAAGATTGTAATGTGGAGGAACATGACGGGGAGAAGCTTGCAGCTCTTTGCCAGCAAAAAGGTGATGTAGTCGATGTGCGCAAGACTGGCGTAGCCAAAGGGGCTGGCCAGGCTGTTGGTGATTGCGACGAGCGCGAGCGGGCCGAGGATGCGACGCGACGGGAAGATGGGCGGCACGGCTGCGCCTTTCGGAGTCGAGGCCAAGAGATAGACGAAGCCGACGGCGGCCGCAAAGAGCGACTGGATCGTGTTGAGGAAAACGGGGAAATGCCAGACCTCTGGTGCGTCGGCTGGGCCGTACGCCTTGGTCGTCAACTTCTCCTGGAGGTACGCCCACGTCAAGCTATTTTGCGCCGCGCGCGCGTTAGCAGAACTGTCCAAAGAGGAGAGAAATCGTTCCATCTCATCTCAACTTCTCGCAGAAACCAAAAACCTACAAGGAAGCGTAGATGCCCGCAACCGCAGTCACAAGCTGCACCAAGCCGGCCTCGCCCTGCGCCGACTTTGATGGCGCCGCGTGCCCATTCGTCGCCTTGGACTCCTTTCCATTGGCATTCTCCCACTCCGCAGATTGCTTGTTGAAGAACTCAGACGACTCCTCGCGTTTCACGGCTACCTGCTTTGTGCGCGCCATGGTTCAGAGATCGGGGGAGCGCGTCGCCGATGTGCGCAACGGGGTAAATTGCGATTGCGACTGCAATGTCGAATCGTCGAAAAATAGCGGCAATGACAAGATGCGACTGCGTAGAGAAGGGATGAAGGAAGTAGAGTGAGATATAACGGCGGGAAAAGAAATGAGAAAGAAAGAAATAACAACAAGGGGGGAAAAAAGGAATGACGACGTCAATTTTGCCGAATATATATGCAAGCGAGTGTTGCAGCAGAAATTGAAAAGTTGACAAGTTGGCATCATCTCGCAGCCATGGCGGCGCTCTGACGTCTGGGGAAGGAAGGAGGACCCTGAGGCTGGTGGGGGTGCGCCTGCCGCTTACCGGAAGGCAACTTTCCGGTTCTGGTTAGGGGCTCTGAGAGGCGCATTGCTCCCTTACTTCACAGGTATTTCACATGTACTGTACAGAATAATCCAACAGCTCTGGAACACTACGATTTGCAGACATGATGCTGAGATTTATGGTCATGGCATTTCACGGTTGGTTTTAATAAAAATATGGAAACAGTAACACAGACTGCACAGAAAAACATCAGACAAAAGTCACAGGCAAATCAGTTTGCGTCCAAATATATTTCAGTCTCTTGCTCAACGACTGACTAGATGCACTATTATCTAGACATCCCCAATCCCAGATCTGTTTCATGCGCATAGCATGCCTTTCGTGCACGCTACGGGGTATTGCCTGATTCCTGCTTGAAAAAAAAGAGAAAGAGAGAGTCGTCATCCACTGTCAGAGAGAACAGCAGCGAGGATAGAGGGCATGAGTGGAAGACGATATGTGTGTTAACGCCATGTTTACATATCCGTCGTCGCGCAGCGATGGTAAAAGTAAGAGGATTGGTGTGTTTTTGGTTGGTAAGGTAAGATTCTTTTTGTTTTTCCGGACTAAAGATGACACAAGGATCGCGGAGCAAAGAGTTGAGAAGAGAGTGATCATGATGGAGTGGCCGCCGAAGAGCGAGGTCACAATGCCCATAAGCGGCACTGGCTGTCCCAAGCCGCAACTTCGACTCGGCTGTATCGATGTCTTTGAATCCATTAATCTCGGAAGGAGGCGTGGGATAAGAGTGATGTCAATTTATGGCAGGCCGATTGCGAGCACAGCTTCGTGGTTGAGGGAGGAAAACAACGGCGTGTGAGTCGGAAGGTCGAGGTGGTAAGAAAAATTGATGAGTCCATATCGTGTCGAATTGCAGACACCGAATGAGCCCTGCTCGCGTAATCGTCATCTTCGGATGAAGCTGAGCCGCTGTAGCAAAAGTGCAGTGGCCTCATAGTCGGCGCGAGAATCAACTCAGGTAGTAGAGATAGAATCGTTCTGATGGTGGGCCAGTTGGGATAGAAATGACACGTGAGAAAGCATAACTAGAGGTAAAGAGGGAGAAAGGAAAAGGGTAAGGAGAAAACGAAAGGGGGGAAGAGGGGAATCGCAACAAACAGGACGGTGGCTGCGTTGAATGCTTTTGGTGATGAACCATAATCTTCAAAAATCCTGTCCCTGTTCCAGCGGGGGAAAGAGGAGCCTTGCGGCAAACCAGATCTGGACGCCCTTAATCCGCCAAATCCAGCCCAAATACAGCTCATTCACAAGTGGTACGAGAAACATGAGGCAACAGCCAGTGTGCTCATTATTAGAGAGTCCTTGGTTTACTCTTGGTCTTGCATCTGACTGCGACGCATCTTTTCAGCCTCCAGGTTCTCGTAGAGCAAGAAAAGTGCAGACTCGTTGGCCTTGGCAGTGCCCATAATGGTGAACATGCGCTCGCCGGTCTCGTCATGGGGGGCCTAGGGCAATGGTTAGTTGGGTGTGATTACGACGTCCCATCATTGAGTCTTACCTTGGCAATGGAGATGCGAGCTCCGGAAGTCTTGCGAATATCGCTAATCTTGCTGCCACCACGACCAATGATGCATCCAACCATGTCGGCGGGGATGCTGATGTTCTGAGTCTGAATTTCCTCGCCATTCTCGTCGTGGGTTGGAGGACCGCGGTTTGCGGCGTCGGAATCTGAGCGGCGGCTGAATGGCCTTGAGCCTCCATTGCTAAAGTCGGCCCCGTTTCCGGTGCGCATCACGCGAGGGCTTCCGTAGTCGCCACGACCGCCGCCGTTATAGCCGGAGCCACCCAGGCTTCCAGAGCCGGAGGGTTGGGTTCGGACTACAGGGTTGTAAAGCACAGTGCCAGTGCCCCGCTGCCAGTCATCAACCAGGCACTTGGAAATCTCCCAGATGGCTCGCTGGATGCCTTCGGGGGTGCCTTGAACCTCTACAATACGCTCGGTTGACTGGGGCAGCATTTCCTTTTGCGCAACCATGCGGACGCCGGAAACATCCTGGATATGCTTGATCTTGAGACCTTGTCGACCGATAATGGTGCCCATCTGATTGTGGGAGATGAGGAGTTTGATAGCTATACGTTGGTTTCCCTCACGTTAACGAGTGCGCTTGTTGTCAAGAGAAGGAATACGTACGGTGAGTGCCGTTGCTTTGAATGACGCCACCCATGCCGACAGCGGGTGCGCCCTCCAGAAGAGCTCTAGCAACGATGGCGTAGGCCCGAGAGATGGCATCACAGCCACCGGTGATGGTGAGGACACGGTCATGAACGCCCTGGACGACCTTACTAACACCGGCTTTTACACCGGTTTCGTCACGGAGGTCAGCAACATTCTTGCCGCCCTTTCCAATGATAACACCAGCTTCCTTGGAGGAAACAATGGCGCGCAAGGTGAGCTGAGCCTGGGCATATTCTTCGTCCGTCTTAGGGGCGAGCTCGCCGTCGGGGCCAAGTCGCTCGTCCATCTTCAGCTGGTCCAAAGAGTCCACGATATCGCCGCCATTGGACGAAAGGATATCTTGGGAGGCCGACATGATTGTTGCGTAGGAGGGGTGGGTGAAGAAGAGACGGGGGAGATGAGGTGGATGCGACGGAAGTTTTGATAACAAGGTAGGGAATCAGAAACCGCTCTCAAAACTAACTGGTAGATGTCAGCTCCGAAGCTCACGGCATATAAAAAGTTGGAAGCAGAGCTGCCCGAGGTTCCGCGTAGGCCGCGCAAGGCCGCGCGCGCATAGCTGGACCATCTGTGACGCAACCTGCGTCGAAGACTGTTGGCCGCCTGTTGACGGCGGCATGCGGGACTGCCGCAACCGCGGCGGATTTGAAATGAGGCCGAGTGCCATCACCAAGCAACGGCAGGGAGAGCATGTGATATACTTACCGATTAGTTTTCGAGAAGCTGGAAGCTGCGCGAACGTTGAGAGGATGAGAGGATGAGAGGATGAGAGGGAGCGAGGCGGCGGTACGAAGTTGGCAATTGGCAAGGCGTCGAATGCGTTGCCAGACTCTTTTTTTTGTGTGTGGTGTTGGCAGGGATTTGGCGGGGTCGAGAGGCGAGTGGGCGTGCGAGTGCGAAGGTGCAGTGAGAAACGCGACAAGGTCCGGTCTCCAAGGGCAAGGAAGTGCGCAGGGGGAGTCGGAAGACGGAGGGTGGGAAGGAAATTCGTAGGGAGGCGAGAGTGCGAGAAAAGGGTAGAGGCGGGAAGAGATGAGGAGATGTGAGAGAGGAAGAGAGAGAGAGACGGGGATTGAGACTGGAGGCAAGGTGAGAGAGAGCTCTGGAGGGGGAGCCGAGAGAAAGTCAGGTGGGGAGGCAGAGGTGAAGGAGGGAGAAAGCGCCGGACACATGGGAACCTGGAAAACAAGCACAGCGCAGCACAGCACAGCTTTAGCACGGCGAGCGCTAAGCTGTGGGCGCTGTCGCCGCTGCAGCTGTCACTGCCGTGGCCACTAGCAAGCCCAGCGCGCTGGAGCGTTTGGACCTGCTATGCTAGACCTCAAAGCAGAAAGGAATGGGAAGGCAAAGCGAAAAAATCGGAGACAAACGGTGCACCAGGAACGGCCACGCTTCTGATGCCCGGAATGATGTATAGGCATGCAGTAAATTTGCAGGCGCGGTACTTGGTACATGCGCTCCTCTCGACTAGGCGCCCTTCATTGTTGCTGCTAGGTGGGCCTGGAGGTGACTGGAAAGGGCAGTACCCGGCACTACCTGGGCTGTACCTTGTTTCTTGCCTGCGTGCATGCTGCCGGGGAAGTATGACAGCGTCTTCTTCTGGTATCGTCTGCCACGCGATCCAGCTTTTCTCAGAAGAGGTTTCTAGGTCTTCTTGCCTAAAGCGGAAGTGGAGTGAGCAGCGCCCCCAGATTTTGGCACATCCTCATTCTCCATGCGTTTTCACATGGAAGACTTTAAACACCATCATTGATACCTGTTGAGCTAGGCGGATGCATGCATGCCATTTACCATTACTCGAATTATTACCTTCCAATACAACACAATTTTAGTAACAGACTATTTATTCTCGCCCGAGTCACTCAGATATGTCTATACATGTATGCACTCTTGAGGACCCAAATCACCCACCCTGCAGCTTTCCAAATGCCCTCTCTGCAGAGCAAACCGGCACTTTGTCAAGTTTGCTGGTGTGACGCAAAGTTACTAAATGAAATCCAACGAGATCCCGGTTTCCCTCCCTTGACTTTCATGCAGTGCACTCGCTGCAGCAAGCCTAGTTGATAGTGGCGCTCTCAATCCCTACCCTTCCATCTTGTGGGCAATCAGCGTCGAGACCGGCTCAGCTACTCCTCCTTGGCGCGCAGCAGCCGTATAAGCGACCATTCACGGCCGCAGAGCCTACACCTACACCAATCGTTTTGCTGGAGGTGTTTGCAATGGGGCAAACTCTACGCCTGCTGTCGAGTCTGGACATTGGCGATACATGCGGCTTATGCTTACAGTAAAGGCATGATGCCGTTGAAACTTGTGTCCGTCTGGAGATCTGCTTAGGATATTTCGATTGAGCGCAATACTAACTGTAGCACCACTTTGGTCTGCAATAGCCCTATTTAGATACCGCGGACAGCTAGAAAGTATGTGCAAGCGAGAAACATTAAGTGGTAGCTGCGGAGGAGCTGTTTGCTAGGTATACAGCAGCCCTCGCTTGTTGAACGCTTGTACATTTCGATACCTTATCGATGGCGGGGATGATATTTCTCATGCTGTGCATCAGGGCTTCTCCTGTCAAATTCCAAATAGCCAATGCTGCATTGTCCCCTGTCTCATCATATCACAATGGGACGATGTCAGCAAAGACACCTAATCCGCAATTTCCGGAGCTGCCTCGATATCAGCTGGCGGGTACCGTAAGGCATTGAACACGCATGGCAGAATGCAGAAAAAAGACATGGCTAATAGATTCTTTTATAAGCTTCTTTCTATGTATATTCCAGGGTTTACGTGTTATCATTTGTAAACTAAGCCTTTTTGCAGCCTTTTTGCATCCAAATTAGAAGCCGCTTGCCCTTTCGTTCAGTCCGTTGTCGCATTATATTGTACCACCCATCTCTGCAAGCTTGCCGTCAGCCGTAGCTTCATATAATAGGTTCAATGCTGGCAAGTACCAAGTAAATGCTATCAATATTATGCTGTATAACTCTATAAATATGATGAATAACGAATTACCACTGCATGACTCATCCATCAACGCTGTCGTAATTTCTGCTCATGCTCTACCCAAAAGTTCTTACAAGCTCTGTGGCCCCAGTGCTCAACCCACCACTCCCCAAAGCTGTCCTCTACATCATAGTCAACCTTTGACACTCTCTCTTCTCTCTTCAGACCGCATATTATACATGGTTTAGGTCCCGCCGGCACCGTCTTGGCAGTTTGGACCAGCATATTCTCGCTCAGCTCGGGCACCTTGAGATTGAGCTTGCCTTCAGTGTTGGCAGCCGCGACGGCAGATCGTACGCGTCCCACGTGTTCACGCCATACAGCTACTACATCTGCTGCCTCCCTGTCTTCCCGAGCTGATTGTGTTTTGTCGACGCCCGCGAGCTTCATACCCTTGCTGCCAGCAGCCGAGATAGACATGCTTTTCGCCAGGATCTTGTCCCGGTGCCACCTATGTTTGCGACCAGCAATTACCCTAGCGGCAGTCGTGGCAAGGAGGATGTAGCCTTGGAGAAAGTGTATTGCCTTGGGGTTAGAAAGAACCTGTTGCTTTATCGAAGCACTATGCCCAGACATTGGCTTGAAAAAGGCGTTCGCTGAACTGAGGAGATTGGGAAAAGCAGACAAGATGACGGATGGCGGCGGAACGTTGGTTGGGGGAGGGTCATCATCGCTCGCCTTTATGGCGTTGGATTCACCGTCATCGCCAGCGTCCCAGCCCCAGTCGTCGGATTGAGGAATGCTAGTGGTAACATCTTTCTTATTGCCAGTTCCACTAGGCGTATCATCCCACGCGTCCCAATCATCATCGAAGTTCTTGGCGACTGATGACTTTGCTTTATGTTTGGTTGTTGGCCAAGCAGTCACTGGTGTTGCTGATTTCGGGGCATCACGTGTTTTCTTGGCAGTATCAGCAGCTACTACACTTGTCTTGATTCCAAGATCTGGGAACGGGTTTCGCTCCTGAAACGATGGTGACTTTGGTGGGTTCGGAAGTGTTGATGTAGCTCCAAAGCTTAGTGCGCCTAGGAGCTGGGGAGGGGACTGCTTGTGAGCCACCTTTTTAACAGGCTGCTGCTGCTGTTGCGGAGGGTCGTCAAGAGAGAGCAGGTCTAGCAACGGTGCAGAGTTGATGGAAGACGCGGGTTTGGATGTGGAGCTCTGCTTTGGCTGCATCGGTGCTGGAGCCACCGCTTCGAAATCACCAAATTCATCATCATCCTCATCCACATCCGGCTCCTGGAGCTCGAAATCATCGGCATCGAAGAGCACGTTGGAATCCGTCGGTGCCGAGGCCATAGAGAACCTTGAATTGGTTGGCGTTGAGTTCCATGAAAGGCCGGTGTCGTTGGGCCTATTTGCTTGGACATCAACCAAGGTATTGGTCATGATATCGATGGAGGGGGCCCGGAAAGGCCGATTTCCAATCTCAGGCCCCTTATATGGAGCGGAAAACCCTCCAAACGGATCGGACGACTTGCTGATTGTAGCTGCTGGCGGAGTAGGCTTTGCCGTCTCGAAGTCTCCCCAGCCATCGTCATCAGCATCATCGAATGCCTGTGGTGCTGGCGCAGTCTGCGGAAGTGCTGGTGAAGTAGCCCAACTGATAGCTCCGCTCGGCTGGGATTGGATTGGAGGCCATCTCTCAATTGGCGAGGCTGCTGCTGTTGTGAAGTCGTTGAAGCCAAAGCTAAAGGGGTCCCTGACCGCGGGCTTGCTTTGCTGAGTCTGAGATGCGGCTGGCGGAATTGGTTGTTGTGGAGGGGGCGGATTGCTGTTGGCAAATTCGGCAAACAAATCAGCCGACATTCTGGCAAATCTCAAGATGCATGCTCCTTGTAACTGCCGAGAAGAGACAAACAACTGCTTCTTGATATCGGTTGCAGGGATGGACGCGATTCTACTTGTACATATGCGAGCAATCTGCGGTAGCTTGAGATGAGCGTATCCGTATGGACAGGAGTTAAGTAAGCGGAGGACGCGGCTGGAGAGCCCAAGTAGTAGGACCTATGCACAAAACGCCTCTGCGGGCCATTTGGAGCGCGGCATTGGTGTACCGGAGCCGGGATATAGCGCTAGCCACCCGCCTACAGCGATCCGTGGCAGCTGAGTATGCATGTACCTGTACATCCGAGGTGCCCACGTGCGGGGCTATTGCGCCGTACTTCCACAGCCCTCTCATTCTTCTCGCTCTCAGCTGGACCTTGTGAGATATCGTGGACTGCGTAATATTCACTAATTTGGTATTCCCGATGCGGCGATAGACTCACCTCAGAGCTGGAAGTGAGCGTGCCATGTCGATGAGATTCATTGCTTAGCCTTACTCGCCAGGACCCTCGTCAGGATGAGATCTCTTGCAGAGACGCAGTGAGTATTGGGTCTCACACAATGAATGTCAAGAGCCGCCAACTGACTGCTCCTGAAGAGCAAGATGGCAGGCAACTCAGACGCACTGCGCAAGCGTTGAGGACTTACAGAATGCGGTCCGCCATAACGGCCCCTCGAGCCCTTGCTTATCGGGCTGTCGTTCTGTCTGCTGGAAGGTGAGTCTGCTTACGCATGTAACGTCTATGTCTGGGGATGGGGGTCTAATGCTGACTTGCTACGGAAAGGCATTTCTTCTGTCCAAAGATGGTGACGATACCATGTTAATCTGGTCTCAATCTCTCCGCGAGAAGAGAGAGCTATATGGCGAACGTCGTGATCACTTTCTCAAGTTCATAAACCACCCTGAGGCTCTCACTGAGCTCACCATTGACCCTTTGGCCGATGATCCTAAAGTGAGTGGGAACCTCCGGCCTAGACATGGACTCGATGGGCTCTAACATTTAAAGTCCCCTTGGAATACTGTCCGCGAAGATGAAGTTATTAGAGCAGAAATCTTGCAAGACGTTCAAAGACTTCCGGATGAAGCAAACTATCATGAAGACTATATGCAGCGCATGATTCTGGATATACTCTTTGTCTACTGCAAGGAGAATCCAAATAGGGGTGGTTATCGACAGGGAATGCATGAACTCCTGGCCCCTATATTACACGTCGTCGAACAAGATGCCCTGGATCGAGCATCCACCTCCGCCAGTGATGACGAAAATGACCTTGAGGAGCTGATGCTCGAAACCATCGACCTGTCGTTCATTGAGCATGATACCTTTATCTTATTTTCTCAGTTGATGGAGCACGCTCAGTCGTTTTACGAAGTCAAAGATGTACCAAATCCAAGCCCACCGACTGACGGCCCATCACAATCTCGGTTTCCCGAGCAAAGCTCTGCCATTGTCGAGCGGAGCAAATTCATTCACGAAGTCTGCTTACAAAAGATTGATCCCGAACTAGCAGCACATCTTACGAGTATAGAGATACTTCCCCAAATATTTTTAATGTGAGTGCGAGAACTATTCATCAATTTTGGTAACCGACTTTCTCCTACATGAATGCTAATCTATTTACTAGCCGCTGGATCCGACTTTTATTCAGCCGAGAATTTCCTTTCAACCAGTTTCTTGTGCTTTGGGATACAATTTTGGCCGTCGATCCTACGTTAGACCTTATAGACCTCATTTGTTGCGCCATGCTGCTGCGAATCCGCTGGCAATGTGAGTTATCTTTTGTTCGCTCGTAAAAGTCCCTAATTCGTTATTCTGACCAATTCAATCTAGTGTTAGAATCCGACTATTCTGTTTGCCTGCAACTACTTCTTAAGTACCCACCCCCTGCTCAGTTGCATGGACCTCATACTTTCGTCGATGATGCACTCTATCTCCGCGATCACATGAATGCACTCGGGGGAGCAACCCTGATCAAGAAGTATTCAGGAAGACTTCCCAAGGTTCCGAAGAGCCCCGAGCCTGCTGAACGCATTAGCTCACCCCTCTCTGGACTTGATTCAATTCGCAGAAAGGGCTTTGGTTTGAGGTCACCAATCCGCTCGCCATCAAAATTTCTTCAGCAACAGGGTGGAGTGGAAAATATGATTCAGGGCGTGTTAGAGAAGAGCGAAAAGTTGGGAATCAACCAAGCGTTACGGGATGCCGTTGGTGAAATAAAAAGAAATATGCAGGGACTAAACGAAGGTCTCTCTTCACCATATCCGAGAGTCGTCCTGGCCGACGATGGCGCAGCCAAGGCATTGGCTGTTATGCAGAGACGAAACGACCAACTAGCAAGCCTGCTCGAAGAGACCGTCATGAGCCTGAGGGCCCTATCTCTGTCTAATCTTGAAGATAAGGCTAGAAGCCTTGACATGATCGAAGTTGCAGCAGCCAAAGTCCAATTTGTGCAGATATATCTGCAGGATGCCTCGATGGATATCCCGACCGTAGACTCCCCTGCTTCTGAGGAAGTCCAACTTGCGGCCGACAAAAGAGAGGATAAGGAAATCAAGAAAGCGCCGCCAGCTGAAAAAGAGAACCAACCTTTATCGCCTGAATCTTCTGGCACGAATGCGTCCGCTCTGAACCAAACGAAAGCAACTTCAATTTTGGACGAAACAAAGAAGCCTGAAGAAATCCAAGACCCTCTCTCTGAGGCAGCAGAAGCCACAAACAGTGATACTAAGAAAGAGGAGGTGCTGAATGAAGTCCAACCCAAGGCTCCAGCGGCTGCCTCCATACCTGCTAGATCGACTATAGCACAGTCTTCATTCTCATGGATGCTAGAACCGGGCGAGTCTGGACCTCCACAAACGCCTCCAATAGGAAAATCACCTGCAGCTCAACAAAAGAAACGTAACAATAATGTTAGCCGGGAAAAGAATGCGTTTTTATTCGGAGAAGCACCGTCCGAGTTGGATGAAAGAGACCCTCTTAGTTCTGGCGATATTTTTGGGATGGAGCCTATGCAAACCCCGCGAGCAAAAGGGGAATAACGAGATAGTATGATATATTTTCATCACGATACAATTCTAATTTACCACTAAGGTCTTGCTCCACGATGCTCATGATAAGTCAATCTTCTCTCTTGTTCTCATGGATAGGTTGAAATATCGTGAGACTGCGGTTGATAGAATGACGCAATTGTTTAAGTGAACAGGATCATATACTCGATCGACATTTATGGCGCAACAAAGAGTGATCACAACAAAGAGTTCATACTGCGCCCCTTTAATAAACGAGTCTTGTGTGTTTTCAGTGAGATGCCTTTTTTTTTAAATTCAAATCCTATTTACCCTAACTACTTGGCCAAGGCCTTCTGCTGTGAAACCGGACTCGCCCACAGCTCCGGTTTCCTAACCAATCAAGAAGAGAACAGGATCTCTGCCGCTAAGAAGACGAGATTTTTTTTGGTTTTTGGTTTTTTTGTTTGTCCTAACAGGCGCTTAAAGGTTGGCCTGGACAAAGCTGAGAAGGGCGCCGAGTCTGCTGTAGACACCAGCGAATCCGGCCTCAGCACAGCCGTTGCCCCAAGAAACGAGACCCTGGAGAACACCGTTGGCATCAACGATGGGGCCGCCGCTGTCACCCTGGCAAGAGTCCTTGCCACCCTGAGCCTGAGCAGCACAGAACATGTTGGTGGTGATAGCAGACCTTCCATACTCGGACTGGCAAGTGGCGCGAGAGACGACGGGGATGGAAACCTTGTTGAGTCTGGCGGGGAGAGACGAGCTGCCCTCGGAGGTGGTACCCCTGTTGAATCAGTTAGCATTGGGTCTCATGTCAAGTGAAAGGTGTAGGATATAAGATATGGGACATGCTTACCAGCCAGCGGTGGTGACGATGGAGCCAGCAGCAGGGTCAGAGCCAGCAGCAGGAAGGGTGGCGTAGCCAATGGTGGAGCTCTGAGGGATGGAGCTGGCCAGCTTCCAGACGGCAACGTCGAAGTCGGTGGTGCGGGAGTTGTAAGAGGGGTTCACGATGATCTTGGAGACACCGACTTGAGTACCGCCAGAAGCCCAGGTCTATAACGACGGTGTTGTTAGTATCATGACTGACATTCTTCCAGGGTGGGATATGATAAGAGAACAGAAAGCGAGCAAATTGTGCTCCTCATGCTAAGGTGATAGAAGGGGCGAGCCAACTTACAAGAGTACCGGCGCGGACCTTGACCTGCGAGGCAGTGAAGTCGACGGAGCAGTGGGCAGCGGTGACGACGGTGTTGGCGTTGACCAAAACACCACCGCAGAAGTGAGAGCCCTGGGTGGACAGAGAGACGATGTAGGGGAACTCGCCGAGAGCAGCGGCAGTTCCTCCAACGATATCAGCGCCGCGGGGCTCAATGGCAGCTCCCAGAGCGAGAGCGGGCAGCATAAGAGCTGAGACAACCTGGGAAACGGGAGCCATTGCGAGTGATGGAAGCTTGGTCTTCTAAGGTAGGGAGAAGAGGGCTTTGGATGGAATTCAAGTGGTGAACTGTGGTGATTCTCCAAGTCGAGTCGAGGGGAGCCGTCCCCCTTATTTATATACACCTTCAACAAGATCATCCAAGGCAGACATGATAACCAGTTAGATGCGTATCAAGCACAGCCCAGCCCAATACTACGACGTTGGATGGATTCCCCAATCGCAGACCGAGGCCCAAGTGCCAGATGGCGCCGCATGAAGGCATCTCCTTCCTAAAGGGAGATTACAATAAAGGCCAATTGCTAGGGTTCGCAAAAGATCCAAGCTGAGAGAAGGGGAGGCCAGAAACAGAAGGCGACGATGATGGCATCGCACGTCAAAATCCTACTGGCTGGAGACTGGCCATGCAAGACCGTGCATGCGGACAGAGAGACGGATTGGATAGACCTGAAATGAGAAATAGACGCCTGGTCACCGGCAGGACAAGGCTAGACATATGATATGACGACGACAATACTACATGACTAACACTAAAGGAGTAAACTTAATTATAAATAAATAAACACTAAACAAATCAAAATCAAAACAACATGAGCTAACAGGAGCACAGCTCAAACACAAGCCCCAAAACACCTCCGTCCGTGTAAGAGAGACAGAGATAAGCGCGTCAAGCTCCCAATGCTACAACTCACACGTCCGTTCAAGAACAAACGATCGGCCGGCTCCGGCAGTTTCGAAGCTCAACAGCCTGCCGTATCCGTCAGTTGCTTCCGAGCCCGATCTTGGGTCGCGATGGATATCGCACGCCTTGCGACCTTCTGGATTGAGGCGCCAAGGCCCGTCTAAGCTTGATAAAAAGCTTCGCGATAAAGGGCGCCGGAACAAATATAGGCGGCGCGGGGTAAATTGGCCCGATCTGATTAGCGTCTCATGCTGCTTGGTTTGGGTACCGAGTACGGACAGATGCTGGGCATGTGTCGTGGGCTGGGCGTGTAGAGGTGACTCGGCGAAGGAGCATGTGAATCCTTGCCGTTGCCGCTGGGCTGCAGCCTAAGAGAATGGCGTTTGGTGTTTCGAAAGTACCGAGCATTGAATCGAACTTTGGGAGGACGCTACGGTAGTGGGCACCTAATTAGGCAACTAGTAGCAAGTATTACAAGAATAGGTACCTACATGTAGGTAAACAAAAAAAGAAACGGGCAAAAGAGAGAGGCGTGAATTTAGAAGTCCCTTGCCTTGTATTGCCTTGTTAGTACATATGTAGTACAGAGTAATGTAGTATTGCCTTAGATACTGAGGTAGTAGGGAGATGGTTCAACGTCAACTGCCCTAATGCCTAAATACTACTTGATGGGTAATATCTGAGTACAGGTAGAGTTGACTTGGAGTTCCATTGTCTAACGCGGCTCGCTAAGGTCTGGTGTCTGCGGCAATTACCTAGGCGGTTAGGCTAGTACATGTTGCCATTGAAGCATAATATTAAGATTACGCACCTTTGTTTTTGTGGCTTAGACATGTGCGAGTATGTCCTGCAAGTGAGTGGGCGATGAATAATGGCAAGGACAAAGGAACCAAAAAATCAAAAGGCCCAAAATGCAGATCTTCATCGCCATCCTTTCGAGGCCGAATTTCGGCACCAGGCATCACTCAAGCCCATTGACCGAACCCCCCTGGCCAAGACATTGCGCAATCGTGCAGCATCAGAATCAAAACACAAGGAGAGCCGTATCCATCGTCAGGGTTGCATCTACAGACGTGCGTCTACGGCGGGCGTCTGTGCCGGGGAGCATCACAAAGAGGGAAAAATGCCCATAACAAAAAAAAAATATTTGGCCAAGATTTTGCGCCGTTGTGCCGGGATCAAGGGAAGAGGCTGGAGCTCCAAGGCGCAATCGCTTGGCGAGGGCCCGTGCCGATCTGCTGCTGGGATGCAGAATAGCACCGGTTTTCGGAGCACAACTTGGCAGGGCATTGACAATTCTCGTACCTGCTTCGTATATGTATGCTTGTGATTACGAGCATTGCAGTGCCACATGTAATTCGGACTTTTGGTTGCCGTTATCGAGGTAGTAGCGAGCTGTTGGTGAACATTAGGCAATTGGTCATGCGTTGCGCCGTCGACACGATAAACACGAAGCTGGCTTTCCTTATCTACTACATGTAATGAATTCTAATACTAATTACATGTATGGATGCTGCCAAGGACTACCTCTATACTATAAACGTGTACCTATGCAATGGCTCTGCGGCCTGCAACAATACGAAGATGGAATCTAGATCGTCTTCCATCCTGTACCTTATCTACCTCTTGAGAGACTTCTCCCTCACCCAAAACGTAGCAGTAAAACACACAAGACCAAACAAGATTGACGGCACAAAGGACCCAATTGTAGCAATCTGATAGCTTGAGCGCACCTGTTCGGCCACAAGCGGTGGCAGCTCCTTGATAGCGTCAAGGCTCTGGCGGACCTTTTCTTCAATCTGACCAGCATCGTCTCCAATACGGGAAGCTAGCTGTGTTCTCAGGACCTGCTGGAGCACGGCAGAGCTGGCACCGACGCCAACGCTGGAGCCGAGCGAGCGGAAGAGATACGAGCAGGCAATGGCCACTGCGGTGTCTTCGGTGGCTGCATTGGCAAGAAGAGCGATGAGGATGGTAGTTATGCCTTGGAGAGAGAGTAATCAATGTTAGTCTGGTGTTGTATAAATGGCATATAATGTATGTAGATAGCATCCATGTACATGTGAGGTAGCATAGAGTGCGTGGGGGCGGGGCGAAGGTCAAGGACAAATTAAATAAAACATACCACCACCGTTGCCAATGGCCGAGAGGACGAATGCGGTATTGGATCCAACCAGTGAGCGGAACCACACCGAAACGATCAGCGGCACCATTGAGAAAAACAAGATGCCGTAGCTAATAACCGTTGGCCAGTAAAACTTGCCAGTCCTCTTGATGACCCAGCCGCCGGCGAGAGACGCCATCACGCCGGCTATGGTTGCAGGAACAAGCAAAGAGCCGCTCGCCGTGGCGCTTAGCCCCTCGACGGCCTGGAAATACAATGGCACAAAGAACATGACGCCCATTTCACCCGCCATGCCAAACATGTTGACGATATAGCAGGGAAGTAAGTCTGGGCTGAGGATGATGTGGCCCGGGGCAAATGGGTGCTTGGCGATTTTCATCTCCACGAATAGAAACAGGGAAAACAGGATAGGCGTGAGACTGAGGGAGATGATGGTGACGCGATGAGACCATCCAAGGTTAGGACCCGAGTCTAGGCCCGTTAGTAGAGAAACAACGGCGAGCACGAGGGTGAAGGCTCCTAGAAAATCAATCTGGCGAACTTTGGCGACCCAGTGGTCCTTTGAAGGAGGCTCAAGATCGAGGATGAAGTATACCGAAACCCAGGCTACCAGGCACAAGGGGGCCTGAATCATGAATGACCTGTTGATATGTTAGCCGACGTTCAACCTCTCTTTTCAGCTCTTCAAGCCATGATCACCCTCACCATCGCCATCCAAGAGAATCAGCAAAGAGTCCTCCCAGGGGGCCTCCAGTTGAAGTACCAGCAGCATATACCACGTTGATATAGCCCTGCCAGACGCCGCGCTCCTGCAGTGGGACAATATCAGAAAGCAGAATCGACACAACAGAACTCATGCCTCCTCCACCAATGCCAGCAATCGCTCGAGCGACGCAAAGCTGCGTCATGCTCTGGGCTAAGCCGCACCCCAAGCAGCCGATGCCGAAGACGGCGTATGCGAAAAGGAGGCACGCCTTTCGACCAAAAATATCGCTGAGCTTTCCGTACAGCGGCTGAAAACTTGTGAGGGTAAGGAAGTATCTTGTCAAATTTTTACGTTAGAAGCTTTTGTCACTTGTCATATTTCGGCGGGAGATCAGTTTGTGAGGTTCGTGCTTACGCGGTGGCGATCCAACTCGTGTTGTTTAACGCATTGAGCTCGCTGCCGATTTTGGCATATGTCGCAACGGCAAGGAGCTGGTCGACGGCCACGAGATAGACCTGGATGAAGACGTCTTGTCAACATGTTTTCTCTAGTGGGATGATTACATGTACTTACTCCAACACCAATGGCAGGAAGCAAAATGTGCATCTTGTCAGCCATGGGATGTTTCTTCGGTCTGGCCTCGACACTACCATCTTCGACATCGTTGCCATTGCCCAAGACGCCATTGCGAGGGCCAGGCTGGGAAAGAAGGGGTGACGTCTCTGTTGGAGGAGCAGATGCCAATGGCTCTTCTTCATTGGAACTGGGTGATCCCATCTTGATGGGAGTTGAGTCAAATTACAACAACCGCCGATCGCGTTGATAACCCTAGCTTCAATCTCGGGGAAGTACAACCTTGTTTTTACCTAGACAGAGAGCAAAGGTAGGGATTGCAGCAACTAGATGGCAGCGCGTACACCGGGAGACACACACCTCTCTTGTGAGATGCGTATATGAAAGCTGACACGCAAAAACAAAACGGTGAGATGTGTCGATATACGAGTTGCTAGTGAGCCCCCCCACCCAGGCCGTCCTCATTTAGCCAGGGGCGATATTTATATCAGCGCATTGCCTTGTCAACCCAAGGGCGTTTTCATCAAAATAATATGATCCAAAAAGAACGCAATCTTGAGTAAATATGATAAATCCATCACTATCGATAGGCCAAACTGCAATTCATCGAGTAGATGATGCTGAATAATGTAGCTGCGAGTCGCGTTTAGCATCCGATTTTGGATTTAGATCGTCTCGTATTATTCCGGGGTTATTATAAATCTCACTGAAGCGATATAATCCGAAGACGAGCGTGAGAGCGGCTTTTAAGATGATTTGATGAATTTTCAGGCTATTATGGTCATGTCAAGCGTTGTTAATAATATCTTGAACAATTACTGATGAGACGATAAAGCAAGTATCGCGTTTGCAAGGCACTTGTAGGGAAGTTGAAGGTTGTGGCGTGTGGAGTAGATGAACTCCGCATTTGGACTTTGTAAAACCTGGGGGTGGCTGAAATGCCTAAACGAGCATAAATGGACATATGCATCTCACTCAAGCTACATGTATTCTCTCTTACAGGATAAAAGATGTATAGATTTCAACTCCGAGCAATAGTATTAATGTGCATGCTTTTTACATGTATGCACGTTTCTCAATGACGTCAATGACGCCTAGAAGCCGCCCCCAATAGGCTGAGCTGGGCAGACTAATAGGCATACTCACAGGCATATTTGCAGCATGGCTCAGTATAAGTACCTACAAAAGGACTAACTTGGATGCCTACATGTAAAAACATCGAGGGCAACTCCAACACATTGTATTCTTATTTCAACGTTGTATTATATTATATCTCCATATTGGTCTCGACGTCGATATAGTCTTTGTTCTTTATCTAAACACACTTTGCGATGGCATCAACGAAGCCAGAGTTTTGGACAAATTATAATTTCGGACCTCTAATAACTTTTAGTGAGGATGACTCAGGCCTCATATTTTCTTCTGGCTGGCCAGAACCCAAGCCTGTGACCTATATCAACAGTGAAGATGCGAATCTGAACCAGCCTGACACAGAATATGCCGTTCTACTGAAATACGACCAAGAGCATATATACGCCAAAGAAGCTATTGTCCGGCAGATCTGCTCCAGTTGGAACTTGCCTGCTACGAGTGCACACAATCTCTTCTTTTTTATTGCCCCCGAGAGGGCTTGCTCAGAGCCCATAGGCACGACGACCTGTATCTGGTATCGATTAACGGTGCCAATAGTCATGTCAAGCGTGATAGGAATTAAACTTAAGATCCACGTTTGCCACGTCTTGAATAATGAAACTAGAACAGCGCGTACACTTATTTTGTGTCCAAGAGAGATCGAGGAGAATGTTTCTAAAGAGCTAAGCAAACAAGTTACCAAAAACGGGCGGGCTAGAGAGACAATGGTTTGGCCGAGTTGGTTTACGGCGCATCTTGTTCTGGCAAGGGAAGTCGAGGATCTATCATCTGTACAACACCATGTTCAGGTTGACAAGATGGCCAAAATTGCAGTAATTGTGCCCTCGTGTTGAGCTGTCAAGATCTACTAACTGACTATTGCAAAGTATAATCAAGCAAACGGGAGTATTGATGGTGCGCTTGATGCTGAGTGCTTGAAGAACTGCAACGCAGCATTGGAGTTGATTGGAGAGTTTGATCTTGTGATGGAGTCCAACAAACGAGTTCTGAACCAAATGCGACACTATCCAGATGATTGGTTCCTGGGAAGCCAAACCGTCTTAAGCGGGATGCAAAATGCCATCCACGGCATCGATGTGCTCATTTCATCTTCAGCTAGGTTGAAGAACAACCTCCTCAGCGTCAGGCACACTGTGAGTAAATGAATGCGATATTGTGATGCTCCAGGTTTAACATTAATCTCGACATAGCTCCTGCACACCATGGAGATTCGAAATGCGAATTATATGCGGGCCAACACCATTGCGCTGCGTCGAATTGCGGCCCAGGCACAGGTTGAGTCGAAGCATGCAAAGGCACAGTCGGAGTCGTCAGCAAAGAATGCCGTAACGGCTACCCGGATTGCAATTCTCACCATGATATATCTACCCCCTACCTTTGTCGCAGTATGTAAACTCTTAAGTAGCCAACATGAGCGTTTAATTAGCTAACAAACAAATCTAGACGGTGTTCAGCACGCCATTTCTGCAACTAGACGACGAGCTGCAGTTTAGTGCGGCCAAAAAGATATGGGTATACATTGTTGCTTCGTTGGCGTGTATCTTGATAACACTGCTGAGCTTTCTTCCTTGGCTCACGGATCGGAACTCTAAACCAAAAGAAACCTCTCCGGTTGAAGACGACACTGGGCTCCAGAATCCCGACGAAGCACTGCTCGAACCTATGGCTGTCGCTCTTCCAGACGTGAAGGATTTGGAGAGGGAGGTGAAGAAGAGGATGTTTCCGGGCCGGTTTGCTTTGGATGCTGAGGATGCGGAAGTGGACGCTTTTGAATGGCCTGATAAACACTTTTTGCCCCCGGAAGAAGATTCTACTGAGTAGATGAGGGCTTCAATGTATGTTACTTGCTAAATGTTGAAAATGCCTTACTGATCGTCTAAGTGATGTTCTCAATTGGAATGATCACGTACTCGTACTGTACGGTACGAAGCAACCGATGAGCACCAATCGAACCACTCCAATTGATCCATCTCGGCTAACAAGATACGGAGTCCAGCTGCCACGTTTTAGCATCAGCTCTGCCGTGCCATGTGTCGCAAATCTGCCCGTGCGCATCTGCAGGCTTCCTCCACATGCGGGGAGCCGGCAACGTTATTTGTCGGTTTGCCAATGACGGGTCGAATCACTTCAGACGATAAAACGTGCCAATCCGCCGGATACATGTACTCCATCTATTTGTTTCCAAGCTTATCTTTGCCATTTCAAAGAGAAGTCAGCGGCACTGTCAATGTTCACAGTGCCAACGAGCCGCTGTTACATTCCTGTGGATACATGGACCGGCGGCCTCAATTGAACCACATGGATTTAATGCTACGTCAGTTGTCCACTGCATGTGTCTTCGCGCCCAGCCGTCTGTTGGTGGCGCACGCTGGTGAGTGGCTAATCAGAGACACCGGCAAGATTGGGCCGGGTTTCTCAGCCACCGCGGAGCATGGCATGGATGCTGGACCAGCTGAGCTGACAATCTGCATCACTTTTCTTCCCACCGGCTGTTGATTTCTTTTTCCATGACGAGAATCCGGAATAGCTTTCATGCGCTAGCATGTCATGACGTCGTGGCGCTTCTATGAGCGTCATGAATACGATTGAGCCTAAAACGAGAACAAGTTTTGACATGGCCGGCATCTGCGGCAGATCATCGTAGGTGCAGATTGACTGCTATTGACAACGTCAAAATACCTTGGCCAAGTGAAGTGTAATAATTGGTGCCTAATGAATGAATAGTCAATGCTTATGAGTGAAGATGACTCGATAAACATACGGGGTAATACTGTAGCATGTAGGTAGAATGCAGCCTCACCCTGCCAAGCTGCATCTCCTGCAGAGGATCGCAGACGCAATCCCTGTCCACCTGCGACGACATCCAATGCATTCCAAGCAATCCAATCCAATCCAGGCCATGTCATATGCAAGGACAATGCAGACTGGCGTCCCCGCCGAGGCGCCACCAGCCCCATGTCCTGATGCCCGTTTCATCGCCGCTCCCGCATATTGGCTGGCGCCATTCGGCCAAAGTTGTATTAGCCAGGGACTCGCTCGGAATCTAAAACAACCTAGGACGACCTTCTCGTCTCAGCATTTCTGCTTCTGCTCATGGACTGCCAATTCTTCCCAATGCGCACTCGTCGGAGCTGCGCAACACGGGCAAAACACTCCCACTGCCAACAGTGAGCTTCACAGGGGCGCTGCCAATCGTCTCAAGCTAGCACAGGCATATGCGGTCGTCCTCTTGAATCCGGTCTCGACCGTTCTGCCGTTCTGCTCTCGTTGATTTTCCGCCGTGTCAGTGTGTTGGGCCACGATGTCGCGGCAATCTGATCTTTCAGTCCCTAAAAGCGGCGCATCCCGCTTCTCCAAGGCGTTGCCTGGAGTCCCCGGATTCGAAGATTACGACGATGAGGACAGCGAGAGCAACACTGTGAACAGCAGCATCAATCATAATCGAAAGAATAGCGAGTTTAGTCTCCCGGCGAGAACCTCGTCGCTCGCATCACCGCCGCCGACGAAGAGCCTCCCGCTTCCTCCGCTGCCTCCCGTGCCCCCGACCAAGACGCTGCCGACGACGCCGCAGCCAAATCGCGGCAGCAAAGATAGCCTGAATCAAAATATTAATAGTAATACCCCAAGTTACGCGAACACCAGCAGCCAAATCAGCATCGCGGCGCCCTCACTTTCGCCCAGCAGCTCCGTCTCGGGGAGCCTGCAGTCGCCGCCCTTGAGTGGCCGGTCCATGATGTCGATCCCGCGGAAGCCCATCGCGAACCTGCAGCTGCCTGCGCCGACGACGCAATTCTTGGCCCAGCCATCGCCCACCTTCTCTCTGTCGAGCATCCTGCTGGCGTATATGGAAGATGGTGACGAGTCGCAGCAGAGCAGTGCGGGCGAGAAAGGACAGGAAGTCGCAGCATCGGGTAGCGAAAACCCAGTTGCTGCGCCTGCCAGTGCTCCAACCGCCAATGTCACAGGCGGCAGTGGCTCACTGCCTGCTCGCCCCAACGCTGGCATTGGCCACTCCCAGCGCCCTGCTGATCGAAATCTTCCTCCACCACCCTCCAAAGACGAGAAACCAACGCCTCCAAGACCAGACAGTCCAGAGCTGACCTCCCCATCATCTCCTCGCCCCGAGATCTGGAAACGCCGTCCACACATGAGCCAAGCCAGCAGAGAGCTCCCCGGCCTCAAGCTCGACTACAGCCATGGATCAACCGCAGATACACAGCTCCCCCCAGACGCAGCTGGACCGGAGACAACGTCGGAGCCAGCGTCCGATACGGCCAAGGCCGCAGCCCAGCGAGCTCCTCCGTTTGCTGGCGGCTTGCCTGGCCGGAATATTCGTCCCTCGCTGCCGGCAAAGGACCAGCCGCCCCCTGCCACGCAAGCCATGGGGAGCGAAACATCCAAGCTGAGGCAGATCAAAGACAGACTTGGCTCTCAGCGGTCCGAGTCGGTATCCAGCACTTCTAGTACGAAAGCTGGGTTCCCGAGTGTCCCAGCCGCGAAGCGACCTCCAACACCAGAATACCAGAAGGAAGAGGTCAAAGAGCCGGTTGTCGAGCCTTTCATCTCTCCCGTGTCTCCAGCGTCATCTCCCGAGGCTCCACGGGGCGCTTCTCCGGACTTTTCAAAAGGTCTCCCACCACAGCCTTCCGGTGACCAGACTGCAGCAGCAAGCGCTCTGAAACCTGTATCACGAAAGGCCCTGCCGACAAGCCCCAGCCAGGACTTCACAGCTGTCAAGAATTCTTTTCGTCCGCCGTCTGACGCCAATAGTACCGGTGCATCCAGCCAAGGGGCTGTATCCACAATACCACCAAAGGACGATGCTGTATCTGCACCAGTGGTTGCACCGGCAGCTTCTCCTCCTAAAGATGATGCATCTGCCCGCTCACTTGTTTCTGGAGGAACAACCGCAGTGCAGCCCCAGCCCCAGCCCCAGCCTGCCGTGATCCGAGCAAACGTAACCCAAACAGTGAAGCCTCAGCTCAGCGAGCCCCAGGCGACAGCAGACCCGCGACTTTTGCAATCAGAAACACAAGGGCTCTTGTACCGGGGCCGTGATGGCACGCTCTATGCGGAGATGAAATCCGATGGCGAACCTCATCCCAAGGCTGCATATTTCCCCACACAAAAGTATCCAAATCTGCCCAGAGATGGTATTGTCAAGGCGAGACCTCTTAGCGACACACATTTCAACTGCTTTCAACAACACAGAACCATGGCTCGCCGAAGCAACAGGAATTGCCCACTCACCTGTCAAACTTGCGACAGAGCAGACGCCGAAGATCGCTGGGTGTGTGCCTTCTGCCATCTACGGATATGCGAGGCCTGCAACCGCAAGCTTGGCAGCTATCAACGGGATCTCCGCCGTTTAGTTGATGGCCTGGCCAGTGCTGGTCCTTAGGACTCGCGTCTTCATCTCGTCTTGGCACCTCTCTGGGGCTGTAGCCAACACAATGACGCCGCATATCTCCTAATCTTACCCGCCACATACTCATGATACCCCTATTCCGCCCGCCCACTTTTCCCCTTCTTCTCTTCTTCTTCTCCATTTATTTTTTTTTATCTTTTTTTACGGCATGAAGCATTACTGTCATGGGATCTGGAGTACGAATGTCATCATCAGTGTCTTTTTTTTTCTCAACGCAAACTTGTATCGAAGTACCATAAAAAGGAAGCTCTGGCTCGGCCCTCTGTTTTACTTTTGATACCATTTTTCGGCTTACCCGCAAGACTTGGGGCGGAAATATTTCACATGTACAGTATTAAAGAGGATTGGTTCAGTCACTCGTTGGTTCAAAGAGAATGGGAATGGATAATTCCAATGGTTTTTTAGGGAAGTCGACATGCCAACCCATGGTTTGGGCAACTTTGAATTTGTTTGCATGAGTCAGGGTATCTCTGGTTTGTTCTCTCTGAGAGAGTGATTGAAAATAGACTACATGTTATGTACCTTAGCCGTCGAGGTAGTACTCGAAGATGATATGATATTGCCGTCTTTGATGCAATTGAGAAACAAAAAAATGAAGAATTTCTCATACCTCAATATTAAATGTCAAGTAATGAGTACCTATTCTTGCTATGAGTCCAGTATCAATACTTGAGTCAGGGGAAAGGCGAGATGGCTATGGAGTATAAACCACAAATCCAATTGGCGGAGCTGGGGCTACCAGCCACACAAGCATGTGAGCCTGACCCAAACGGGAGTAGCCAGGTACGGCAGTTGGGCTTTATAGCGCCTGAAGCTCCCTGACATCACCGGCGTAGGGCACTAACAGGTGAAATGTCACCGTCGGGCAGGCCAGCTTCATCCTCATTATTTCCCAACCTCCAGCATCACCGCCATGTCGTCAATTCCTCGCTCGCGCTCGGTACGCTCAAACACGGGCATCCCACAAATACCGACCCGATCGTCTAGCACTCGAGAGGCGTCGGTGCCCCGAAGTACGTCGCCAAGTCGGCTGCCCAGATATGGTGCCCGAGGCGCCTCAAGCGTCTCGGTAGCTTCTAGTTCCAGCAGCTCGACGAACAGCTTGAAGAACACGGCCACCAACAGCAATGCTAGGGCTCCTGGTGCGCCGCCAATGCCCGGGCGTCTGGCGAGGTCAATGACGATGGCAACGAAGGAGGTGATGGCGAGAAAGGAGAAGACGGCCGCGACCAACAAATATCCACCATCGACAACCATGACTAGACCCTCCATCCAGACGAGGGGGAGGTCTGCGAGCATATCAATGGAGGGAAAGCCAAAAGAACTGGAGCGAAGGTCGACGGGACTTGCGTATACAAGAAGCTCGGCCACAAACCTCGCTGGACCAACCGTGGTGAAGCCCACGTCGAGGTCGAGAGATCCAATCCGACGGCCCGCAACACCAACAGCCCAGGCGGGCGTACCAACGACGACTCGACGATCAGTAACACCGACTGCCATGGCTCGGTCCAATACTTTCTCAGCTTCAGGGGGGCCGGCTACGCCTTCGTCGGTAAATGCGAAGACGCCGCCTTCGAATCGGACGAGATCCCCCTCGGTAGGAGGGCTGTCTCGCGCTACCACGTTCTCCATCTCTGCCCGATCTGCGACTAGAACCTCCACGACTCGATCTATTACTCCAACCACCACCCGGTCTGCAAATTCAGCTGCTAGTAGCCGGGCTGCGACTCCGACGGGACAACCAAAGCTAGAACGCCGAGCTCCCTCTACTGAAAAGATGTCGACGTTTCGTAAGCCGTCGCTGGCGACTCTCAGTAGAGTGGTGTCTAGACTTTCCAAGCCATCCTCTGCTGGTACGTTGCTGTCATCAGACCAAGCGTCCCAATTGAAACGACCTTCAAATCCTTCCCTACAGCGACCCAGCTCGCCGGGGAAGTCTCTGTCTGCTAAACCTTCTGCGTCACATCTAGCCCCCCCTTCGCCCTCCAAGTTGCCAGCTAATATTGCTGCGTCTGCCGAGGTTAGCAAGCTTCAGGCAGAACTTCTACAGCTGTATCTGCTGCATCAGGAGGCTCCAACTGTAGATGCCGAATGGCGAGCGAGTGCCAAACAGAAATTGGGAAGCCGGTTCCAAAAGCTAAGTGAAGAGAGCAGGGAGGTTGCTGAGCAGGAGAGTGCTGCGCTGGAGAAGCGGAATGTGCTCGCGCTCAGAAGATGGGGCAGTGGAGGTAGACTGGACGAGAAGATTCAGTCTTTGGAATCCATCATCACGAACGTATGGTCACTGAGCGACCCGGGTGGCCGATATGCTCGTGTGGTACGACATTTCGAGAATTGGATTGATGGGGTGAGCGAGATGGAGGATGCGAGAAGGAGAGGGGTCGTGCAAGTCCAAGGGGATGACAGAGTTTTCATCGAAGACTTGGATGCCAGGTGGAAAGAAGAGCGTGAAGATCTCATTAAACATCTAGACGAATGGAGGCAGCAGCTCAGCGATATCGACGACTTGTGTCGGGATGAGTTTTACACCGAGCCGCCGGAAGAGGACGAAAAGTCGAGCTTGGAGAAGATGCTAGACGGATCGCGCTCGCTGATTGACGACATGCTGGCGGAGCTGAGAATCATGGAGGAGGTTGAGCACGAGGCGCTTGTGAGGGAGGATCAGTGGATTGAGAGGATGAATCGGAGCGACGACGACGACCTCCGGGTTTCGCGGGTGGGAGGTGCCTGGAACGAAATGTGAAAAGTGCCATTGAATGGTTAAGGGGTATTGATATTTTGCTTATTTCCTTTCTCTTCTTTTTTATTTTTATTTCTTTCTCTGGTCTGGGATTGTTTTGTTTTGGTACATCTTTTCTTTGCAACATGAAGCTTTGACGACATAACGATTGCGGCATGGGGCATACATCCAACGTTGGAACGGACAACAGAACCATCATCATTAGCAGCATTAGCATTAGCATCGGCATCAACATTATATTGGCATTGAGCATCGGCATTAGCGTCCTCACGAACAATAGTCTTCATCTTGACTGATTTTCAATCTGTCTTGCTTCTTAACGGGATAAGTTTCTTTTCCAGTAAAGCATCTTATAATCTAAGTAACAAAAAAAAAAGGACAGGCCCAGCGTGCTCCTCGAAGCCGGGGCATAAGATATCAATGATAAAATACAACCGTGAGACAAGCTTTTTTCTTTTCAAAGAGTCAAAAAATACCTCCCAGCGAAAGCGATAAAAAGGACACAGGAAAGAAAAAAAAGAAGAAACCAAGCTCGTGGAGGCGGGTTGGCTTCACACATGGGAAGATTTTTTTTTCCTTTTCTTTTTTTCGGTTTTCTTTTTTTGAAGATGCTGCTTGCCCATCTGCCCATTCACGGTTTTTCGCGTCATCTCATCATTTGCTGTGGTCATGCATCATCATCAATTCGAATCCGTTCTTCTTCCGCCTCCCCCATAATGCGCCATTTCCATGCTCATCTCCTTTTACAGGTACGCCCTCCGGGGGAAGGTGACGCCCTCAACGGCGGGCTCGTCGACGAACCAGCTGCATCGGTCTCCCGCGGCCTCGTTGACAAGAGCGCAAGGCAGCCCCGCGCCGGCGTCGAAGATCTGCTTCATGATATCCTTCTTGCCGCCGCCAGTGGCAACGAAAGCGACACGGACGGCGTGCGTGACAACGGGGAGCGTCAGGGTGATTCTCTTGGGGGGCGGCTTGGGGGAGTCCTCGATGGGGGCAACCCAGGCGTCTACCTCGCGGAGCAGCTCATGGCCGGGGAAGAGGGAGCAGGTGTGGCCGTCCGGGCCGCAGCCGAGCAGCAGGAGGTCAAAGATGGGCAAGCGAACGGAATCTCGCGAGGCGAAGCTGGCCACGAGCGTCTTCTCGTACTGGTCAGCGAGCTCCTGGATGTCGCCGAGGTGCGTGGTGTCGATTGCGTGCACGGCGGCGGGCTGCTGGTCCGCGGGCAGCTTGTCGAGCAGCTCGGCCTTGACCAGGGCGTAGTTGGAGTCTGCGTGGTCCAGCGGCACGGCACGCTCGTCGGCGAAGAAGATTTCCCATTTGGAAAAGTCGACGACGTCGCCGGGGCCGGACGAGGGCGCTAGGAGGGCCGCGGCGAGCGTCTTGGGCAGCGAGCCGCCAGAAACGGCCACCTTGAAGACGCCGTGCCGCTCAATACCGGCGTTTTGGCTCTGGATCACGTATGCGCGCAGAGCTTGTGCGAGGACATCGCCGCTTGGAAAGGCGTATAGGTTGGGCTGTGTCTTGGGCATGGTTGTAACTGTAAAAACGAGGCTGGAAGCAGGACTGTTGAGGTTGGTCTGATTGCAAAGAAAGGACAGTGCCTGGATCGTGTATTCGAAGGATCGTCAGTCTATTCGGCGTGGTGTTTTTTTCTTTATTTTGCTTGGAGCTGTGCAAATTCACTTAGAGGTCCGGATGCTTGGATGGCGGGGTTTGCTCTATTTTTCCGTTTGGGGAGTTGAAGGTTGCGCCAGCTCGAAAGAAACGGAGCTGCGTGCGCGCGGGGTTATGTCAGAGGCGTGGGAAGATAAGATAAGGCTGGGCAGAGTTCAGGTAGGCGTTGCCACTACGATCAAGGTTAAAAATCGTGTCCGGCGGGCTGGGCTGTTTCAATACTACGACATGGTTCTAGAAGCATTAATCATGCACAGGGAGACGGCTGAATGAGTGTTGCAGAGAGGGACGAGTCTGGAAGCTGGGAAAAAAAAAGGAAAAAAAAAGAAAAAAAAAGAAGCCAAGTATGTACAATGTGCGCATTGAAGCACCGATCTGCAGGGATGCCGCGGTCTGCATGCCGCTTGAAACGTCGGGATTGGAGAAGCATCACGTCAACGTCAAGACTCAGTCGTCCGGAATTCGGCACTGCGCTTAGTGTCCAGCTACCTGATGCTAGACCTAGGGAGGGAGGTAGTAGGATTCGTGCCGCTCGGGCTAGGTAGCAATGAGGTTGTTGTCGATTCTGCCATGTGAGAGGGGCTCACGCTCCCGCCATTCTGCGCTTTCGCGTCGCTTGTGCTTGTGCTTGTGCGGTTGATGGCAGGGTTGGGTGTGCTGGCGCTGATAGGCTGGAGCTATGTTTGCAAGATATTGATGGATGGCAAAGATTTAAGCATGGATGCTGGTTGGAGCGTGCACGTACTCGTACTAGCATGAATACGAACTTGCAGGCCGTGTTGGACCAGCCGGAGCTGCTATAATACGGAGGACTTGGTCCTGAACTTGCGGCTCAGCATTGAGGGCGAGGTCTGATGTTTTCATGTTGTCTGCCCCAAGGCTCTGTCGACATGATGATCAAGGCTCGCCAAGACGCCCCCAACGCAAGACATGCCGTTCCCCAGCTTTGGGCCGTCGAAGCGAACAGCGCTTGTTAGCGACGAGTGGGTTCCTCTCACGAAGAAGCACCTCCAGCTTCATTTCACATGATTGCCGAGTATTTGTCTCAGATCGGTAGTGCTCCGTACATATGTAGTATGCTAGTTGAGGTTTACGCTGCCTCGTAGCGTCTGGGTGCCGTTGTGATGTTGGTAGCCCCCTGCGCTTGCTGCTACATGTACATGTACCGACATGGGCTCTAATCTCGGGCGAGAGCCGTTAGTACCCAGCCTGTATGTACGTCCGCGGCCGAGACGGAGGAGCCTCCGGTCTTGTACCTGAAAATCATCTGCGTTCATATTTACAGTATACATTGCATCCCTAGGTAGCAGGTGTTTATGAAGATACCGTTATAACGCTCTCTGTAGGTCATGTACGTACCTACTTATATTCCACCTTTACGCCCGACATGTATCCAGTAGTAGTTCCCAGCAAATATACTACCTACGTACTAAACGTATCTGCATCTAGCGAGTGTCAACTTACAGCCACAAACGAGGCGTGAAGGTAGCCTCTGGTGGCGGTCCCGTTGCTGCAGCTAGGGATGACAAGATGGGAGAGCATACAAGACTATTTGGCAATAATGACGTAATGATGAAGTCTTGTCTACAATCATTTCCTGGTTATTCATCATCTACATGGGCCTCTCAACAGGTCGTTCAGCCTCATAGACCACATCTGAGGCATCACTTTATGCCACCATAAGCGAGTGCTGAGATATGACCATGATGTTAGTGCTACTGCAAGCAATTCCTGATGGGTCGGCGGGAATATGCTGGTGACCATCCATGGCCCATGTTATTCCCCGCCGCAGCGTGCCGACGTCGCCACACTCCAACGTCGGCCTCTGCCAAAGTCCTCGTACTAGACTAGTAGGCACTCCGTGGCATGCCATACGGAGATACCTGTGCGAGCATCTTATAGGGGCCACTTGAATGCCCTCCCTCTGTCACCAGCACAATCTCTGGCGGGTCTTGTGGAGATGGGTGCAACCCAGCCCGCAGCTTGGAGCAAAGCTGGGCACCCCGCGCATGTGAACAGGAGGGCCGAAACTTGGTGTGCTCCTGTCATAAAGCTAAGGGCGCATGTGAACCCGGCATCTGAAAGGGGGGGGGTCAGTGTGTATTGTCTTGGCTTTTTTGTTAAATGGGCGCTCTCTCTCCCTCTCTTGTTGGGCATTGTGATTGATGCTCAAGATGACATGCTGGCCATGTTTGGAGCAGCATCCCGACTTGGATTGCTCTGCTCCAAGCCAGCCTCCCCCAGCGCCGCAAAACAAGACGAGCACAAAAATCCACCAACTGTACACGGTTACAGGCGAGCTATTGCAGTAGGTACCAACTGTAGAGCCGAGTCTTCGCTACGTTACTGCCGGCTCCGGGAGCCTCCAGCCCAAATGCGACTCTAGTGTGGCAGACCCTGAAATCCCCTTGGCTGCCACAAATGTCCCACCCGGGATTCAGGGTCCAGCTGGGTCAGGCGGAAAGCATGCTAAACCACCCTAATCCCACACAGTTGCTCGCCTGCTAGCCCGTTCGCTGTATCGTCTAAGGCCTCATTAAAATTTTACTCTGCGTCTTTCCCAATTCCCACTCCCACGGCTCTCCTCCAACTCCCTTCCCCCCCCCGTCTTTAGCCTGTGCCTGTCCCTCTCCCTCCTGTCCAGCCTCAGCCCTTGTTTATTAATTTATCAAGGTGCACAATTCCAATCGAGCCCGTCTGCTGCACGTCGTGGCTAGAATTGGTGCAGATAGCGAATCATTGGCTCTTGGTCATCCGCAGGCCAGTAGGGGTGCCAGAGTGCAAAAAAGGGCTCCAGCGTGTGCCGCTATTCGGGCCTGTCCTGGTCGCGTCATTCCCCCAGTTTGTTCACCGATTGCAAGGAAAGAGCCCTGTTGAGCTGCCCCTCCCGGTCTCAACCAGTCTGGAGATATCAAATTAGTAGCTTCGAATCTCCAACAGGGCTGTCTTCATCTGCTTCAACCCGCAGTGCCTCCTGGCCAACCGTTTTGCCTGGAACCCGGCAGAATCGAGCCAGAGCTATTCCACTCACAGCCAAGCCAGAGCAAGGGCAGAGCCATCCCATCCAAGCAGACGGAGCTATAGCCGGCAGTAGCAGCAGTAGCAGCAGCAGCCACTCTCCTGGTCCGAAACGCCTGGACCTGTAGCCATACAGCAGCATAGTGCGTCACGAGACAGCCTCACTTGAGTGTTACGAGCCCAGGCCGTGCCTGTTGATTCGCTGTCCGCCGCCTTGTCACTCGCGCAGGCTTACAGGCTCTCTTATCTTGGGCTTGCTTGGCCACCCCCTTCTCTCCGTCTCCTGGACGCCTTTGGATACAGCGCCCGCCACCTTGCGGGGATATAGAAGGCCGCATCCCGTGTCTCCCATCTTGTGCCATAACCCTGGCAGCCGTTGCATTGGTTGCCCATCCAAGAAATCCTGCAAACCGGCAGCTCCAGCTCTGCCGCCAGTGGCACACTTCTGCGGCAATCCCTACGACCCGCCAGCACTGCGTCCTTGCTGGCCTTGGGCCGTCCGAACAGTTGGCATCGACTTTTGCCCTCCCCACCAGCCCAGCTTAGTTCTCTGTCCGACCTTGCTGCGGAGTCAGAGAGGAGAAACTTGTTGACATTTAGGAACCCAACGACTTGACCGCTCGTTGACAGCTTGACGCTTTGCCTTTGGGTTTCCTGTCTCTTTCTTATCCCTTGTTTCAGCTCGGCGGGCCTTTCGGTCTTGTAACCCTGACACGCTGTCATCAGGTAACGACGTTTCTCTACTGTACTGTAGCGCGACTTGAGCGTGTGGCCTGGACGCTGACCAAAATTTGCTGTTTGGTCTTCCTCGCAGATTCCGTCATTTTATCAAACGTTTGCCGTATCCTTACACCCTAGAGTTGTGGTGTAGTAGCCTGTTTGATTACTGGTTTCGACGACTGACTGGTACCAATGTCGTCCCCAGATATAGATCAAACCGCCGTCAACGAGACGCTGCTCGAGCGTCGTCAGCTCTTAACCGAGGGGCTCAAGAGCTTGCCCTATGACCTAATTCTCTATCTCGAGCGTGCGGCCGTCTATGCGGATCTCGGATATCCCGATCTTGCCGCTGGTGACGCATATCGGGCTCTTCTCCTCACTGATGAGATTGTCAACGACGGCTTTGAATACCACGATCAGGCCCAAGAATCCTTGAGCCGATATATCGGAGAGCCTCTCCCGGAGGCCCTGGTCCATGGGCATCTTGCCGATGAGTACCCTGATCTGGCCAATGGCACCCACGGAGACGCAGAGGTGGCATCTGGTCAGCTGGCGCTCCTGGCATCGATAAGAGCATATCAGATACTATCGCTGAGCCTCTTGCTGTGCGGCTGCCTGAGAAGTGCCTCTCAATTCTGTGATCGAGGCCTTGCGGTTGCGCCCCAGAATGCGAAGCTTCTTCATACTAGAAACCACATTGACGCCGTGGCCAGACAGAAGCTGGGCCTGTCAGACTTTGATGCCGATGATTTGCCCGACTTTGGCCTTGTCCGTCGAGAGGTCTATCCTTGGAATGATCATGAGCCAGATCGCTTCTCTCCAGAGTCTTTGCAGTCTTTGAATGACGGCCTGAGGGAGATGGCTCCAAAGTGTGCCGTCCAAGTGGCGACTCTACCGGTCTTGTTAGAAGGGGAAAGCGAAACGGATAACTACGAAATAATTCCCACTTGCAAACAACTTGGCGTCTTTGCTCAGGAGGATATCGAAGCCGGCGAGGTTGTGCTTAGGGAGTACACCCTCCTAACAGCCAATAACCGACACAAGGATTCCGTTTGTGACGCCTGCAGCTCCGAGCTCGCCCCACTCGGTAGCGAGAATCGGTCCATTCAGTGCGAGGAGTGCTTCGATACCGTCTTCTGTAGCCAAGAGTGCCACGATGAGGCTCAGAGCCGCTATCATCCTGCCGTCTGCGATAAGGACGTGGACTCTATTGCCAAGGACCCTAGTGCATTCGAAGCTGATGAGACACTTCACCTTCTTCTTCTTGCTAGAGTCTTGGCGATGGCTGTTAACGAAGAGGTTCATCCGCTGGATGTGCGAGAGGTGAAATTCATCTGGGGTGATTTCGTACCTTCTCGAACCAACGAGATCAATGTGTCGCCCAACGCTGGCCCTCCACCGGAGTGGACGCTTCCCTTCTCCTTCAAGTATAACATCGAGACGCCGCTGCATGTGCTGGAGAAGATGGACATAGATATCTACGCCGGGCTGCCGGAATACGATCTGTGGGTACTCAACACACTATACGCCAAGTTTCGTGGGACGGCCTCAGCCCGGAAGAACCCACGAGATGGAAGGCCGGATGTTGCTGCGGTGCATCCTTACTGGTGTCTTGCCAACCACGACTGTGATCCCAACGTCACCTGGGATTGGAGCGGCCGCATGGTTCTCTCGGCAAGAAAGGAACGAGTCGTGGGCGGCCGGCCCGGAGGCATCAAGAAAGGAGAGGAGATTCTGAACCATTACTGCGACGTGACCCTGCCGGTACAACAACGACGCGAATGGGCTCGAGGAAGTCTGGGGGGCTGGTGCATGTGCAAGAGGTGCCGCACTGAGGCGTCAGAGGATAAAGCGGCTGAAAATGGAACATCGGCATAAACATGGTTATTCTCCTTCGGCTTGCGTCAAACAACAGCAGCATCGGTCCCTATGGCTAGCGTACTCGGTTGTCCGTGTGTCTATTCTCGGTAGCGAGAGACGAGGGTCAAATCCAACAGGGGCTGTGTGGCTGTCCGTCCCCGTGATAGTGCGGAAAGGGTAGGGAAGAGAAGTAGACGGCAATGACTGATGACTGTTATCAAAGTGGCTCTTGAGGCCCACATGATAAAAAATTTTAACTCAAAGAAAAGGAGCACAAGAGAAGACGAGATGCACAAGGGTCTTTGCCTCGCAGTAAAAGTTGCAAGTCCTACAGCAGACGAGGAAATATGTCGCGGATCCCCGCTCAACTACGACGGCCGCCCAAAAAAAAAAGTCAAAAATAAAACGCCTTCTTGCTACTGTAGCATCTGCCCCCGTGTTCACTCTATCCATGCCCAACTTGACAGTGTGTGTGGCCATTTTTTCGAGAAGCAAATCGCTATGGCTGGCGGGCCCCCTTTTCGGACCCCAAGGATATATCGCGGGATTTCTGTCTCGAGCATCAAAACCCTTTAGCCCATTCTCACGGGTCCAGGTGGCAGCCCAACGGTGATTTCTACCTAATGCATGTGTAGACCGGGATATCAGCAGCGCAAGGGCTTTTGACTCTGTGCTTGCTCAGCACGGTACAGGATGTCAATGTACCTGTGCGTTTTGCAGGGGGCTTTGCAGCTGCTGGATGACGCAAAGATGTCTCGCCTGTCTCCATGTGCCATCCGCAGGGCCAGGCCAAGGGACCACAAGCACAGGACGGTGATGATGATGGTAATGGGTAATGGGAAGACTGGTAATATTGCTGCTTGTAGGGCCAATCAAGCAGGGACCCCCATTTTCCCATCTCGCCTGGGCTAGAGTGGGCTGCGCGGCGCCCTGCATCAATAGCCAGCCTAACAGAATCTGGCTCGAGCTACCATGAAGCTACCCTGTCCTCGACTGGCCGAGTTGGGGGTTTACCGTCAGTCCCGCTGGCGGAAATATGACCACATCAAGGATGACTTAGTGGACGGGGAGTAATTTAGAGGGGCGGCCATCGAGATGGGACATGGGATGGGTGTTGCTAGCTGGATCGCCAGTCTGACGCACGCTTCTATAAAAAGATTCACAGACGAAGATGCAGTAGATTTGGATTCAAAAAAAAAAAAAAAAAAAAAAAAAAGAGATTCACAAGCGAAGATTCAGCAAATTTGGATTCAAAAATGAAGAGATAGAGAAGAAGAAAAAGAAGAGGTTATCAACGCTAAAACATAATTTCTGCAAGAGAATACAAAAGAAGAGAAGTTAGAGAAAAAGAGGAAGTTTCAAGAAAGAAGAGTCAAGATAAAGGATGAGTGAAAGAAGAAAGAAGAAGAAAAAAAAATAACATCGAGGACAACAAGATGAAAAGCCAGATATAACATGCGCCGCCCTTTCCGTCCCAACCACCACCGCCCGTCTTTTTATGTAATCCTCTAACCGGATGGACGCCCACCAAAGATCATCTAAGTATTTGCCAATGAGGTTCCTCGATATGCCCCCTTCCCCCCTCACTTTTTGCTTCTGTCATCGTCCGGGACCCTACCGCGGTAGAGGTCGTGGCCCTACGATTTGCCTCCGACCAGCGCCGATGCCCTGCGATCCTTTGTTCTGGCCATCACCGCCGGTGTAGCCGCTCCATTGGCTGACGTCCCATCGACCATCAATCCCGCCTCCAATGCCGTCAACGCCGCTGTCGCCCCGCTTAATGGCTGCCGTCTCCTTCTGGGCCTCCTCCCACTCCTTCTGTCGCTGTCTTTCCAGGTCCTTCTCGCGCTCGAGCAACGACTTGGACGCCCAGCCGGCCGCCTTGGTCTTGTCCTGGCTCTGGATTCGACGCTGATCCTCGGCATCACGTTCCTCCGTGGCGCCGAGCTCTCGAGCATAAGTCTGCTGGGCCACAAACGGCATGGGCGCCGGGTTGGATGCCAGGAAGCGGTCTGTGCGACTCTGTGGCGCTTCTCTCGGAGGAGAAGAGTATTTGGCTGGATCAGGCAGTGGCCGTCCGCCCGGAGCGGTGCTGGGATTGGGTAGAGGGCGCGGAGACCTGGGCAGCGGCGATGACGCCAGTCCCTCTCGGTCATCCTCCTTCAAGTCTCCTTGATGCTGCTTCCACTTGGTATGGAGGACCTCGCGCTCACCCTGCGACCAAGACTCGTGGCGGTTTAGCTGCGAAGTATTGCCCGCCCCCCTGGGGCTTCGCGGCTCGCCTGGCCGGCCTCTTAGTCGAACCGGCGAATCAGGCACTTTACCGTCAGCGGCTCGCTCCTGGCGGTCACGCTCATATTCGGCCTCACGCTGTCGTGCCTCATGAATCCGCTCCTTTTGCATTGATTCATCGGTCTCGGCCTTCTCAGCGTTAGCCTGCTCGGCTTGGTATTGGCTCAAGTATTGCCCACGCAGCTTAGCAGGGCTGCGGGTTCTGGCACGGCGCCGCTCTTCCTCGACGCGAGCCTCAGCCTCAGCTTCTTCCTTTCGGCGCTTATCTTCGGTCTGTTTCCACTGTCGCTCCTGCTCCTCCCATTTCTGCTTCTCCTCCAGGACCTTGCGGCGTTCTTCTTCCCTCTGTCGCTCCGTCTCTGCTTCCCATCGTTTCTCTTCCTCGGCACGAGCACGTTCTTCGGCTTCCAGCTGGGCTTGGCGCCGGGCTTGGGCTTCTTGTCGCTGGCGTTCTTCTTCCGCTATTTTCTCTTTCCTGATGCGCTCCTTTTCGGCCAAACTTGGTACCTGAGGCGCACTACTAGTGATCTGCCTGCGAGCCCCAAAAGCAACTCCCATGCTGCCCTGACTGGCGCCACCCATATAGCCATATTGTGCAATATTCCAGGCCGGGGCTGTTGAACCTTCATGCTCCTTCTTGCTCCAACTGCTGACCGACTGGCTGCCCGAGCTCGTTGGTCTAACATTGGTATCTGTGACTCCAAGTTTCCCTGTTTTGGGCCCGATGGGATTCGGGAAGTTCTTGGGGTTGGCGGCGTTTGCGGCTCTGCTGAATGCGCCAATGCATTGCAGCACCTGGGCCGGGTCCTTTTGCTCAAACAAGTCGACAGTGAGAAATGTGTCGTGCTGATGCAGGTTCAAGGGCGGAGCCTGACATGCGCGCAAGAAATGCGATATGTTTTCCATCTGAACGAATGGCATGGCTGACTTCTTGAACTTGATGCCGGGGGTGGGAGCGACGAGATTGATGAGCCTGAGCGGGATAAAAGTTAGCACGCGACAACAGCAATAGCCTGGGGTGGGCGCGGGCGCGGGCGCGGGCGCATCGCATACTTGCAAAGAGCGACACCATCTTTGAGGCCTTCCAGCAGATCCTTTGACGGCAGCGGCTCCCCCAGAGTCTCTTCGATCCATGCGCGAGCCTCGTTGGCTGCTGCGGGAGTGTATTTCTCGAGGCGCAACCTGCGCAGGTCCTTATCCAAGGACGTAACGGAAGCCATGTTTGGTCTAGTAGAAGCGCACTCTCTTCGTTTGATGTGTCCTATTCGGTGAGGCGATCGTCTTGTCTTTTAGAGCTCCAAGCGTGGAAGTCGGAGGAAGGGCAGGGAAGCGATTTGTTGTGATCGGATGTCGAGGATGATGTCGTCACCAAGTCAGCGTCAGACGGGGTGAGTAAGCGGCAGGTCCGGAATGCAGTCGCAACAGAGAAACCCAGCGGACTGGAATTTGCAGCCTGGCAACAATGAGGAAATTTAGGGTGTATTCGGTAACGTGTGAGAGTATTGCCCGCGCACCGCGACCAAGAGGGAGGATAGACAAGACTAAGACTACAATAAAACAGAGGGAGGAGGAAGAAGAGAAAAAGGGTTCAAGTACTTGGGGCAGTTTCGCGGCTTTGGCCCCTTGGCGGGTGACGCACGTCAGCTCCCGGCGCAGGAGCTGGCGGGGGAGAATCTGGCGCCAAATTACAGTTATTACAAGGCGACCAGGGGCTGAGTTGGCGATTCTATGGAACAAAATTGGACAAAATTGGACACAGGCAGAAGCCTCAGGTACAGGTCAAGGTGCTATTCGTACCGGTACCGCGGGACCTATTAATAACATTATTAACATTAAGATGGCAATATGCCCGAGGTCCTTGCATGCTCACTTAGTAAGTAATGACGACATAGGAGGTGACTTGCATTAATATCCTTGGCCCCTCGTTTCGCTAAGCCGTGCTTTCTAACAGGGCAATTCCTGCGTGGTGCCATTACAAAGAGACGCATTGCTTTGAAGGAGTTGCATGTACATTTGGGTACTTCAGGTTGATTGCAAAAGGGAGGGGCAGCAGGTAAGGTGCTGTAGGTACTTATTACCTCTTTACCTAAGGTACCGAGAGCTGCTCGTCGTGGCTGGTGCCCGCACGAGGTGGCGCCGCACAGCCACGTCCTTTAGGTACAAACAGGTAGCGCATCGAGTCCAAATCCTATGACGGCAGAACCTCGCCGGCAAAAGCTCAATCCTCCAAAAAGTCCATCGTCGCCGCATCCTCATGACGTCGAAGCAAATTGGCCCTATTGCTCAGGCGTGGTACAAGTGGAAGGCCCTGCGCCTCCCTTGGCGGCGGCGCTTTCTCATTGGTACGTTTTTTGCTTTCTCCTGGAGCTCTCTCTTGCTCTGTCCACTTAGTAGTCTCTTCTATTCGCCTCCAGCGGCATCAAACCCATATATAGGCAGAACCAGAATTGCCACTCCATTCTGACTCCCCTCCAGGATTTGATCTCAAAGGCAACACATTCTGGGAGTTCCGCAACACCCGCGGGACAAAGGACTCGGGCGAGCGCTGGCGCCGCATCGTCTCATATCCCCGATCAACGCACTACTCCGAAGTCAAGGTCAGCCCGCAATGGCACCAATGGTTACGGCATACACGGCGAGATCCTCCGACGCTGGAGGAGCAGCACGCAGAGGTGGTGCGCCAGGAGAGGATGAAGTATCTCGCCGCTGAGGCTGACGCGCGCTGGGAGGCAAAGCCTAGGGTCATGGAGGCCCCGAGGGAACAGGAGAAGCTGCCTTTGGCAAAGGAGAGAGGACAAGCAGACGAGACAAGTGCGGCATCTCCTCAGGCGACCAAGACGGAAAAGGCAGATGAAAAGGACCCCTGGGCTAGGGCAACAGCCCAGGGACCCGGCGAGAAATGGCAACCTACGGCGTGGAATCCCGCGGCCGCAAAAAGAAATCGATGACCACTTCCTGACAACCAACTGCCTGACGCAAGAGCGGCAAGCAGAATAAAATGAGAACGAGAACAAAAATAAGACAAAGCAACAAAGTCACCAAAATGGTATCATCTGTATTATAAATAGGTGTGTATGTATCTATGGATTGATCGGTGGATAGACGTGTATTATGTGTATCATAGTGTATACCCCCAAGAGTTTCCCCTTTAAACGCCTTGCTTCCAGTTCTGTGCCGACAGACAATTATTCGTGCAATCATGAAAACAGCAATATTCGCCACACGCCATTCATTCCCATTGGACTTTTGAAAACAGAAAACAGACCAAGACTCAACAACATTACCATGTGTGCAAGAAAACGCCAAACAAAGGGGAGAAAAGCGCGCTGAAAAAAAAAGAAAGAAAGAAAGAAATGAACTCAATCAGCAGAAGCCTCCAGCACTTCCAACAAGGTTTGGATCCTCTCGGCAGATGCGTTCAAAACATTAAGAGCATGCGAATCGGCTGCATCGACCTTTCGGGGCCCTGTCCTCTTCTTCTGCGCCTTCTTCGCTCTCGCTTCTATGCCCTTATTTACCGCGGCAGCGAAACTCTCCGTGTGCTCGACCATTTCAAATCTCCACAGCAGCTGAATCGCGCTCTCAACCACCAGCGATAACTTAGCATTATCCTCCAGGCCAACTGTATTCGCCGGGTAGCAGACGTAGCATTGTTCCAGCATGGGCATCGTCAGACTGCCCGTGATATCGCCTTCTTCGTCCACTTTGCGGGGATCCTTGTAGGATGAGGGGAGAAGCAGGTGGAAGAATTCCTTTAACAAGGTGACGTGCGTCTCTGGCAATAGAGGGTTCGACCGCTGGGAAACGAGTAACGCAAAGATATCCAAGGGAAGGACCTTGATGCCGGCTGCAAAATCCTCGTAAAGCCTATTAAGCTCTGATCGGCTGCGTAGCGTATTCGTGGCTGCAGAAAGCAGTCTGAATAGACGCAGCCGTAGATGGATGGATTCAGTCATACCCGCGCCAATCCCTGAACCGCCAGCTTTTGCGCGCTGTTTTTGGGGGGTCCCAGGTTCGGAGACGCCCGAAGAAATTGAGTCGTCTTCGTCGAAATAGTCGCCGAATTGGTCGTTGGCCAGGTCAAGGACCGCATCGCGTTTCCGCTTCTTCACCCGCCGCCTCGGCCCTTTGTGTTCTTTGTCGAATATCGCCTGGAAAGATGAAGAAGACACGCTGCCGTTGTAAGCAAACAAGGCCTTCATGATGGCCTTGGGGCCGGAGTGGCGACCGTCCTTTTGGTCCATGTACATGATGATCATGGATTCCGCACGCCACATGGTAGGTTCATCGCCCACTTGACCGTTCGTCTCATGATCCTCCTTGTCGCGACGCTCTCGCTCATCCCAGTCAGCATCCAACACATCCAGCATAAACTCCAGCCACGCCTTCCAGTACCTCCATCGATGTGGCAGCAGTGTGCAGCAGTGAAACGCCCACCCCACGGTAGACCAGAAGTCCTGGCCCTTGGTCCACACACCGCCCTCATTTGCAATCTTTCCCCGCAGCAAATCATGGCGGCCCTCCGAGTCATCATCAGACATCTCGCTGTCACTACCATGGCCAGTATGTCCTGCTCGACTCTTCCATCTCGGTGTGGAGCGGAACTGGAATGCGGATCGGAAATCGGCGTGAAGCGGTCCAACTACCGTAAGAACATTGCGAAGGTAGCCCAAGGCGAGGGAGGGGACGTCGAGGTGCTCGGGCTTGTCGACGCGCGTGGTGTGTAGCGGGTAAACGGTAATGGTGCTGAGGAGTGCGAGATGGCTGGGCGGGGGGATGGACACCGGCTTGCTGCTTGGTGATTTTCTTGAGATGCCGGAGCCAAGAATGCTGTTGAGGAGGTTGATAGCGCAGGTATCTAAAAGTGATCGAGTGTCAGGCGATGGAAGCGGATATAGATTCAGGTGCATATGAACGCATACATACATAGTTGTTCCTCCAGAAAGATCTGGCAGTGTTCTTTTAATTCGTGTGGCAGCTCTCGCGCCTCTCGATATGGACACGGCTGGCTTTTAACAGGTGTGCTCGCGGTGGTGGACTTGGCGGTGCGCTCAGATTCGTCTTCTTTGCCTGCATAGAATGACGTCGGTGACGAGTCGGTGCTGGGCTGCGATCTCCTCGCCATGGTCACGGATATCAAAAGTAAGGACGCATGGAATGATATGATGTTTTAACAGCAGAGAAGAAAGGAAACGATAAAGGACGAAACAAGAGGAGGCTGAAATGGGGGAAACGCGATATCGAGAAAGTTGATTGGAGGTGGGACGCTTTGTTTGGCGAAAAGCAGCCGACGCGGGTCCCAAGCTTTGCGGTCCGCTCAGTGCAAATAGCGGAAATCTTCCGATCGCGCACAGTGTTTCCTTTTTTTGTCTCCGATGCTGGTGAGAGGCAAGTACTTAAGCTTAGCGCGAGATCGTCCACGCCAGGTACCCAGTAGTCAATACATGTAACTTCGTCCACGCCATGGGCCATTCGAGACTTTGTATGAACTAGTTCCATTGGCGCTGAGTTACTGCAGCTGTAACGTCCCAGAGGTTAGCTACTGTATGAAGAATGAAAAACACAACCCGAGGATTGTATATCGGCCATGCAGCACGCACTATTGGCTGGACGGGAGAAATGCTATGGCTGTCCTCAATCAAGGCCGACGTTGACCGCTGGACTGGCTTTGATGATGGCGCAGGCAAAGGCGTTGCTCGCGACGACATTAGAGGACATTTGCACTTCCTGGTCGAGAAAGAACAGGGACGCAAGCTGCCGCCTATTACGGCTGAGATTGCACAGGCTCAAGCACAGTGAGGAGTACATATAAGTGGTTGCAGATGTGCGGTTTAGAGCGGTATTGGGATCGGGGAGCCCTCAAAGCCCGTGATTTAAAATGTCTGACTTAGAAAGCTGGTTGAAACCCTTACGGACTGGTCTACTACGTGCATTCTGCTTATGACCTTGGAGAATTATACATTCTTCCTGTATTTGTAACGATTCCAAAGTTGGATTCTGCCAGAGAGCTCGATCATGATAGCGGCTGAATTAAACACCAAACACCGGCTAAAGAAGCGAATGGCCGCTCGGAGCAATGAAATGCCGGCATGCAAGAATAACTGTAATTATGGGGGACAAACGTCATACAAACCAATTAACAGTGTAGGTAGGTGTCTGAGATGGGCTTCGCGAGTCTGTTTGTTGCTCTCTGACCTTTATGTCCGGCCACCCACAAAATCACGGAGGGAATACAAGTAGACAACGAGCTCTCAATGGCAGATAGATGTAATAACAACTACAGTATAGAAGATTTAAACTTTATACCCCTATCATACGCTCAATGATGATCGATACATAATCGCGACAGGCCAAAATACCACATTTTATCAATACATCGGTCAAGGGATAGTTAGGTTATCATAAATTAGATACTTAAACAGGAGGCCACGATATGGAAATTTTATGAGGGGCCAGGGGAAGCTGCATACATCCTACGTATGGACCCTTCCTTTTATCAGCCTCATGTCCCCACGTATCCAGGCGCTTTATGAAGGTACACATTGTGAGTACCAATCATTGCTATATCTGCAAGTTCCTTGTGAACAGCATTTAGCACCAGTCCATGAAAGGCCTCCGCATTGGCCATACAAGGGGGAACAGTTGCCAGTAGGCTGCGAGGCCGTCGACGTGGTCTTAGTCGACGTCGTGGTGGCCGACTTGGTGGTAGTCGTAGATGAAGGAGGAGGGGGGGTTGTGCCGCCGTTGATAGCTGCAACATGATTCTGGACCAAGCATTGCCAATTCGATGAGTTATACCAGACGGTGTATGGGTCACTGTTGGATTGACCATAGGAAAGGGTATCTCCCCACTGCCAGAACATATCGCCGCCCATACCACGGGCAGCCAAAGCCAAGGAGGTACTTTGCCAAGGGGCTTCGTTAGTACAGGGATTGTTCTGTGCGCCGTCTAATCACGATATATTAGCATAGCCTTGTCATGAAGTGGACAAGATAACCCACATTCTTCAAACACGCATGGCTTGTTTGCAGCAAGGCAAGCCGCAGCATGGGTTTGAACCCAGGTGGTTCCCCAAGGATAGTTTGTACCCCCTGTACGAGACAGTATTAGTACGATCAACCTTTCCAAACAGCTATATAGAAAACTTACAAGAATCCGGATAAAGATGGAAAGTTCCAAAATCGAGCGACTTGATTGCCACATTCTTGGCAAAGTCAGTGCCCTCTCCATAGGTGTATGGATAAGAGCCGTCTCCAGTGCTAAGGCCGAGTCCTTCATCTCCAAGTGTCACAAGATGGTTTGAATCGAGCGACTTGACATATTGAGACACGCTTGTAGCCCACTGAACTATGACGCCAGTATCGCACTGGTTGCAGCGAGGCTCATTGGCCAACTCCCACGCAAAGATAGCGGTTGAGTTACTGTAGCGGCTGACGACAGCCTGAATATACTTGCGGTACTGGGTTTGAGCCGCCGAATTAGTGAACCAAGTAGTGGCATTGCCACCAAAGGCATTCACATAAGCGTTAATTCCACCATAGTCATTCCAGTTGTTGACAAACGGGATAATAAGCTTGATGCCATGTTGCTCGGCTGACTTGACTACATAATCAAGGGTTTGCAACCCGTCGGTTCCTGTATTGATCGTAGAACCGGATGCGGATAATTTCTGGAACCAAATGTTTCCAGGCGAAGGCTGCTGGTTGACATCATTGAAGCCCCATACACGTAGGACCTTGAGTCCAGAGGAAGCAATGTGGCTCAAGGTTGAATCAACATCCGCAGGGTTGGTAAGGAACGAACACCAGTAGCAATTGGTGCCCGCAAAGTAGCCTACTTTACCATCAATGTTAAATTGTGTTCCCGATACCGTCACAAAACTGGAGGCACGCGGAACTGGTTGTAGCACCGCTGCCAGTGTCGAGGCTGCAGTTGCAGCGGCAAGGAGGTAACTCTTTGTGAGCATCATATTGCAAAGATGGACACCATATGATGATTTGGAGTTGTGTGTAGTAGAGATTACTTACATCAATAAACTTGTCGGGGAGCCAGCTTTATATACTAAAGACTCTGCACGAATTCTGTCGTAATGTATAAGAGAGAGCACCTACAGTATATCAACAGACATATAGATTTCCTATTATAGACACGGCTGCTCTTCTTCCGAATTTACCATACACGGTAAGTTTTCTCCCGCATTACCCATAGTGCCTAGACCGGATATTAACTGCAATGTCACGCTGCGAATGCAACCCCAAACCGACCAGCAACTGCCCCGGATATGTATTTATGTGTACTTGAGTTTTCTACTTTCTCTTCTCTGCCAATGAAGACGCTACGTCGGTGGCATTTTTCTTCGCAGACTTTAGGCAGAAGTTGCTCCTCTTTTGTTCGAGTCTAGATCACTTGCGCGCCAATTACGAGATGGGCCGAAAAGACAGTACCAGAAAGTCAAAAGGGAAGTGCCTATTTGATATGGTCTGATGTGGCCATGATGAACGGAACTATCAGATGCTCCTATCCAATTCTCTCTGTTCAATTGCTAGCTAGTTCAAAGATACGACGTATCCACATAATACTGTGAAGCGTAACTACTACCTAGAATACTTCCAATCGTCAAAGCACTACTGAGTTTCGTGGCAAATGACGCCCTTATACCTGATGCCCCAGCTCCTGAGTTTGAATACTCACCAAAAGAGACATGGTCTGTTCGTTCGTCGCCCGTGTTCCAAATATGCCAACCCGCACCATTAATCACATTGCTCATGGAACAAGACTGGTATGCAACTCGGGCATAATCACCCCACGGCCGACCAAGGTAATACACCCCGCTGGTTACGCTTTTACCCGGAGCTGCCCCTATGGTGGCCCCGTTGAAGACATAATAACTAGCTGAATTCGATGTGCGTCCGGATGCAGTTATATAGCCGATGGAAGCAGGGAGTACGCCAATCGTGCATTTCTCGAACCAGGCTGTGGCTTGCTGGCCAAAGATGAAATCGGTAGCGCCTTCAATGTAGCAACGTGAATAGAGCTGAGCGCCTGTTTCTGCGAGCAAGGTATCTTGGAAGCCTTTGAAAGAACAGGCGTAGTAGCCTTGATTCTGTTCAATCAAGTTAGATTCCGATATTGAAACTGAGATTGGATGGAGCATGATACTTGTTAACGTACCCCAGCATTTGCAGATACAGCCAAGGCCTGTGAACCGCTGCCATGTGAGTTGACAACATTGACATTATACAGCTTGAAATTAGTTGTCTCCACACGCAGTGTTCCGGTTGCATCATCAGTAGCCTCATCTAACAAACTGTGAGAAGCAGCTATGGTAACCGTGTTGGAGGCGTAGGATGCTGTATTTTGAGTGTAGCCATAGATGGTGAGTGGTCCAGCGAGCTTATTAATAGTTACTTGCTCATTGTAAGTGCCTGGGTTGATAAAAATGATTTGCTCTTGAGACGTTGATTTGAGTGCGTTAACAGCTGCTTGAACGGTTGAATAAAAGCCTGGGCCGACAACAAGGGCACCAGCAGGTGGAGAGGTTCTACTGGCCGCGAACGTGCTGACTGTGAAGGCCAGCAAAGCAGCAAGAGCCTTTATCTTAAACATGATGAATTTTCAAGATGTAATAGGTGTCTATGATATTTAAGGGCTGTGGAAACCACCAGACCAAGATGTGGCCCATGATGATAATTTATATTTCGCACACGAGCCTATGGGGAAGAAAATCTTTAGGCTCGTGTCATCAGACATTGAAAACTCTGCCCCAAGTTGAGCGATGTAATAATTGCATGAACTTGCACTCTTGATCCGCCCCAATGAGCGATGCGGATATGCAGATCTTGCTTCTCATAAAGGGGTGCAACCCTAGTCATGCAGCCTCGGTACTTGTATCCGAGGGGCAAGTCTAAGAATAACCCTGGCGGCATCTGAGCAGGTTCTCCGGGAGATGGGGCACTATACATATTGGGTTAAGCGGTTCTGATTGAGTACTATGTATATCTTTAACCCCTTGACTCTTCAATGCAGGAAAACACCACTCGCAAGTGAATGTAGCGGGACATGAATAACAAAGTGTTTCAGGATTGGTGGATACGATGTGTCAATTACTATCATATAAGGAACAATCAGGTCTTTTATTCTCTCCTTCTCGAGTATTATGAGCAGTAATCGACTTTAACTAGCCGACCTCGTGTAGTAGGCTGGCCATTTGGAGTGTGTGTCTCCTATATGCGTATCTATAGGTACCTTGATGACTTTAGGGCATTCACTCAATTATGTTGATAAGCAAAGACGCTCGTCTCCTTCTAGCTCGATGTTGCCATTTCTCTCCACCATCATAACCTGCTGGGTAAGCTTGCACTCATCATTTGGGAATCTCATGCAGATGGCTTCTCAATTCGCCGAAAATAGTTTATTCCGGCCATCTATTTATAGTCGTGATTCACAGCAAGGGTGTTATGCATGGCGGTCTAAGACCTGACAACTTCCTAGTACTGGTACAATGCCTCAATCACTTGACTTATGCCTCTGCGATTTTGGAGGATCAACTTACGAAGACCTCCAGCTTTCTAGTGGAACAACCCCCAACTCTAGTTTTAAAGAGGTTTAAATAAATTACATAACACAATGTTGTGTAATACAATATTCGACTATGCTCAACCAATTTGTTGATAGCTGGGGGGCGTATCTGAACACTTGTGAGTCTTATTTGTCATCAACTGTAATCCATGACATTCACAACTACGAATCAGAATGCATACAACATTAGGTAAACCTGCAGTCGCATTAGCGATCTTGCTGCCCAAGAGGGGCAGTTGGCGCGTCCTCAGCTGCTCTTAGCTGCAAAGAAGTGCCGGCTAAAACTGAAAGGCTGCACATGTATCTAGGTAGCTTTGCAATCGATCAACTTGTTTATACTATAGAGCCAATTCTGGGATTAGAGTGACCTTTCAGCCTCTTCCGGATCTCCTTTCCAACATTGACGCCTTCTTCCATTAACCTCCACCACCACTCGGTCTTCAAAGAGGCTTCATTTTGGAGATTAACTCCCTTTGACCAGTCTAACATATTCTTCCAAATCATCTCTCGCTCCGGAGACTCTGAGATGATAGGGTCCATCCACTTGGTCTCGTCCCTTTTAGTGTCTGGATTTATCATGGCTAATGCAAATAGCAGAGCGTATCGAGAAGACAGCACGGTTTTAATTGTTGTTGCCTTGACCTTGCAGTCCCTGCTAAGCCACTCCTTGGTTCCAACTTCGACGGGGTAGTGGTACGCGCTCGCAACGATACAAAATGCCGTCTAGATGGAAATTATGAAGGCATCCCATCCCATAGTAGCAGAAGAACCGAGAGCTATCGCCCACTGGCCGAGGGTGAGTAGTCTCAGAAGATAGAGACCAAACGGCCGGTATGGGAGCTTTTGGGATGGTGCAAGCGAAATGTTGAGCAGCCCATTGAGCAGAGTTTTGTGGCCTTCGAACGCATACCAGTAGTGTGAGTTTTCGCTCCCTGCTGCAATTACAAGGCGTGGAAAAGGCTGGGATTCACGTATCAGTGGCTTGCGAGGTTTGGTGCCGTGCGTGAGGCCAACCACAAAGCAAGTCGATGGCATCAGGACAAGGTATATTACGGCGATATATAGTTGGCCCATGAAGCTGGCCACTATCAGCCCTATCCAACAGGTCCACCCGGTACAGGAGACGGCTATATATCGTGGGCCACGTCTCCGGATTGAATTAGTAAAGTTCCGCCAGAAGCTCTTCTTTCCTTCCACATGTTCGGCATCGGAGGTCGTATCCTCGCGCAGCTGGATAACGTATAATACCTGTTCTCGCCGTTGTGGTTTTCCATATTTTTGGATTCATTTTTAATTTCTTCGCCAGCTTCCTCTTCCTTGCCGGCCCAGAGTCGTGTGGTAGCCGGCGCGCTGCACGGATACTAGTTTCCATACCGGCCATCAATACATGTCAGCCCCTAACTGCACTGGGGCTGGTCTAGTAAACAGTCGCCAGCTGCAGTGTCTTTCAAGAGGAGGATTCGCGCGCCTGATGGCGGTATAGGCCAGTTCCAGAAGGGCACTGAACCACCCCTGGGTTCGTAGACGTGAATGCTTGTCTCGACGTCGACGAATTCGATAAGAGCAGAGAGCGGAAGAATGCTGGCGAGTGTTTGTGCCCACACAGGTAGATTGGGAACCTTGAAAGTTGATCAGAGCCATGTTCAGTTCAGAAATGGGTATCGCGATGACTGCATTTTATGTGGCGATGGCTATTGTAGGATTTTTTTCCTCGGAAAGAACAGGACAACTTGGTTGATGCAGGAGATTTGCTGGCCGGACTGCGTATTTGCGCTTCTCCTTCTGAATGGCTTTCTTATCGGTCCTGGAGAGACGCTAGAGGGCTCATTCCTTTGGAACAACACTTTATATAGAATTCTTCCTTACAGCTATTATTTAGATCAAATAGATAAACACATTCACTTTTCCATAGATCAGGAAGATATCAAGGAGGATTTTATAGAAAGCATATAAACTATTATAAATAGGCGTTTATAAGCGTTATTATATAGAATGAGCTAACTTTAACAAATTAATTTGGTATTTGATAAAGTACATATCATAAAAAGAGTCAGGTTTTATGAGAAGTATCGCCGTACGTTTTTTATATTATCCCATGGCGGCAGCCAGGATTGAGATTAAGGGGCTAACTTTATACACAGCGGGTTTAGAAGGCAGCCCAAGAAGACGACGCTTAAGATGACTGATAAGACAGAGCACGAGCTACAGGAGGAAGTGTTCTTGAAGCATGCCGAGAAGCTTGGCAATCTACACAAGTTCATTGTCGGTGCGGAGATAGCCGCTGACAGGGCCAGAGGTGGCAATGAAGTTGCACATTGGAATCTGGGCGTGATGAAAGCTGGTACATGTCTTCGGAGGAAATTGGAGTGGAAATACGAAGTTGTCAAACCCAACTGATATTATTCTTTTTATTAGCTAAACCCTTGTTAAGTAGAGACAGTCCATCTATCCGCGCTCGGTGATAGATACTTTCGGATTTCTCATATCACCTGAATCACCCAGATCGCCTAAAGTGGCACCCTTAGGTTTCTAGCTCACCCAGAAATTCTCTCATTAATTCCTAAAGCAGCGTAAGTAAGTGGGCCGTAAGTGAGCTCTTTTCCTGCAAAATTGTGTAAATAATATGCCAGGCCGACCAAACTGCCTAGACCCGTCATCACTTCACCAGAAGAAATTTATTTCATTGTAGACCCGGGAAAAATCTTCCACATCGGGGATTATCATTTATTGTGTGATGTACTTCAGTGAAGGATAGATATATTATGTACCGTCACCGTCGAATTTGCCAAAGTTGTTTTTGCCGCGTGCAAGACCATCGAGTCCCAGAAACTCCGTCCACATGCCCAACACACCGCTCAAATGTGTCGCTCCATTGACTTCAAAGCCACATTTTGTAGTCGTGGTATCTTTAGTTATTGGGGATGGCTCCCCATCCCCAATAGATCATCTATCCGCTTTCAGTATCAGACAAAGCCTTCGTTCACCGAAAAGTCAAACTTCAAAGTATTGATCAGTTGTGATGAAGCAGACATCCCCCAGGCGCGTCCATCAAATGGTTGAAAAGAAGCGCCCTCATCTCTTACAGCTATGAGAGCCGATGCGTAATCTTGTGGTACAAACACTAACTGTTCTTCGCCTCGCTTGAAGTAGAGCCTCTCGATCCATACTCTGTTGGAACAGCAAGTCGATGAATCTGGTCTTGACAGTGGCACTATAACCTCGTTTATAAGCAAATGCGCCTTACAGGGAAGCAGATGAATGTTTTTAACTTTTTTGTTCCATTCTAGACTTATTCTCAATTCGCCGGTTTCTAAATCCCATACTTCAACTGTAAAGTCTCCTCCATCGGATGTCACAATAATGTCAGCAGTCTGAAAAATTATCTTTCGATATTTTTCACCGCCATAGGAACGGGCATCATTATTCGGATGGAAGACACGCAGAGTTCTTCCTGTGTGGATATCCAAAACCTCAGTCCGACTCGGATTCCAACCGTTAGCCACAAGAAGTCGGTTTTCGTGTGTGAATTGCATATTAGTGACGAAAATGAAATTTCTCTCGACCTTGGTTAAATGACCACTTGCTTCGAGGTCGAACACGTATAATTGCTCATCCGAAACGATAGCTGCGATAAGCTTGGAGTCAAGCGAAAACGCCATGCGTCTAAGCCTGGTAACCTGGATCTCGTATATCGTAGCTCTCTTCTGTATATCCCAAATTTGCATAGAATCCTGCCTGGTTAAAAGGACAAGGAGCTTATTATCGGGAGAGAATATGTGTCGATTGCGATCGTCTGCGTTCTTGCTATGGAACACTGATGTCCCTGTTTTGCACTCGAACAAGTCGTAATGGCTTCCTTCCCATTGAATAGCGAGAAATTGACTATTGGGAGAGAGCATCATGTACTCAACTCTGCGCTGTGTGCTAAGGCTAAATGTGTGTGCCATTCTCATGCCCTGGGTGTCCCAGATGTACACTTGAACCTTGGAGGAGTGTAGCTTGCTTACTTCATAAGGCGGCATTAGAGCAATGAATTTGCCGCATTCGGATGTTGTAACGTATTGCGGTTGGGGGGGTTCGGAACAAGAGACCAACTGCTGCCTGCTCCTTGGCATGTCCCAGAACCGGATGGTATTGTCACTCCAACTCGATGCGAGAAATGTTCCATCCGATGAGAACTTGATTTGCCGAACGAAAGGCAGGTCATCTAGTTGGCATTCTATAATATGCCTTGTATGGCTAGATGCAACATCCAGAAGTTCAATGCGTCCCTTGAGGTATGCAGCGATGAGCCGATCGTCGGGTGAAAAGGTGATGGGATAAGCGTACGCGGGTGGAGAGGTGAGGACATGAGCGTACGCAACCCGAACACGCCACCGCCTTGCGCTTGATTGGATATCATAAAGCTCAACGTGTGTTTTTGTTGCCAAGCCCATCATCTGACCTCTAGATGAAAGGTTAGATAAACAGATTTGTCCCCCGTATTTAGCTAACTTGCTAACAGTTTGTCCCGTCCTAGAGTCCAAAAGGCCAGTCTCGTGTCTAGTGCTATAGACAAGACGCTTACCATCAGACAGGAATACGACGTCCGAGACATAATCTAAAACTCGACATTGCCAGTTTGTGGCGTGTGTCACAATATTCCACAGCGATATGTTACTATAACCGATGGCACTCATAGTCGAGCGTAACACAAGCGAGGCACCATCTGGTGAAAATGCAACCTGACAACTCGACCTATCATGGCACCAAGCCGTGTGATCATGGCTCAAAATTTCATCCTGAAATGCGCCAGTCGTAGAATTCCAGAGCCGGATTGTACGGTCCCACGACGCAGAGGCAATGAGTTGACTGTCGGGAGAGATGGCAACTGAATTCACACAATCTGAATGACCCCTAAGAATGCGCTGATTTGCACCTGTCACGACGTCCCATAGCCAAACAGTTCCATCGTCACACCCAGATGCTAAATATTTGCCATCTGGTGAGAATACAAATGATATAAACCCCGGTGGGTGCCACAGAATCTGCGTATATGTGGGCCATGTGTCGCGCCTCTCGAATGAAGCGGTGATCCAGTTTGGAACTTGGTCATGGTATATTTGACGAATAAGGCTTTGCTCGGGACTAAACAGGAGCGCTGAGCAATACAATTGCAACGGCGCTTCTTCGATAATGCGACTATGATAATAGGCGAATCTCTTGGCGTCGCGTATGAGCTCGCCGAGGACCTTGGCAACGGTGTTGGGGGCCTTCGCCCGGGGCCATCTCAGCTTTTCCAAGAATCTGGAGAAGCTTAACGAGGAGTTTTCTTCGTCAGGTATATCTTCTAGCAAAGACCGAAGCTCTGACAACATAGTCATTCCCTCGGATAGCCGACCCAAGAGAGCGAGAACTTCAAGCCAACCGAGGAAATCAGCTCGGAAGAAATCCACCATGCCTTCATGACTTTTCCAGTCTTGCCCACTTTGCTGAAGATGTCGCATCCAGTAACTGCAAGCATACTGAACCGAGAGAGGTATATGTTGATCCACTTGGGCTTTGGAAACATCTCGTGCCTTTACCCCTGGCTTTTTTAGTTTGCACATGTCTTTATGTAGAAAACCATGCATGATAGCTAAACAACGTTCGAATAGATCATAATGAACCTGCTTGGTGAAAATCCCGAATAACTGGTTTGAGCATCTTCTTGAATCAAGTAGAAAGTCTCTAAAAGAAGGGTGAAGGATATCGATTTGCTTTCCGTCGTCTTCCGCAAAATCCAACACAGATTTGAGCTTATTGAGTATTGATATGACCCTCGTCTTTGGCTCTTTGATAAAATTGACGATATCACTCAGGGTGAATGTATCAAACAACACCAAAATTGATCCGACAACTTTTTGAAACTTTTGCTGCAATATTGCAACTTCGCCAGGATCCAATTGCTCGCTGAACGAGTTTTCCAAAACTGTGTTATAGATGCTATCAAGTCCCTTTTCGGCTTCGAAAGTAGAAGGTCCAGTGGCACACAGATTCAAGAGCCGCTCTTCTGCGAGGATGCCTCCTTCATTGATAAATCGGCAAGCTGTAGCGGCATAGATAAACAACCCATGTGATTTTTGCACGAGAGTATGAATCACCTCATCAGATATTACGTTGTCATTCCAGCAATGTCTCTGGGATATTTGCGTCAGCTGATGACGATAGTATATCTCCAAGTCGCCATCCACGATTGCCTGTTCAATGCTGTGAAGGGCGAAATGTTGACGTGAGCTGACGGATATGCCCTCAAATCCAAGATCAATTGGTCGATCCGGCCTGCTTGTAACAAAAATTCGGAGTGGTATCTTTTTGACCGTCGAAATAATGCTCGCAAAGCATTCAATCAACATTACCATGTCTCTTTCGTTGTCGCATTCGTCAAGTGCATCGACTATAATGAGAAGCGGAGACTGGATAGAGTTCGACTCTAGCAAGCGGAGAGGCTCCATGATAAGCTTCTCCCACTGGTTATACAATGCGAGGTGATCAATCCGAGCGTTCGATGCGAAAGCGTCCATGATATGCTGTCGTAATACTAGAGAATGCTCCGCGAGCTGAGCGGCCATAGTAGTCGCGAACTTCTTGGTTGATGCGAGATCACCACCACCCCTGGAAAAGAAGAAGCTTGCTCCCAATTGCTTCCTTTTATAGTATTCGCGTGCAATCGTTAGAGAAATTGTAGATTTTCCTGTACCTGCCATGCCACTGAGCCAGTAAATACGCTTTTCGCTTTCATGATCAATCCAATCATGGATATCAGAGAGAATCTGCTCTCGTGTGTGTTGAAGGCAACCGGGAATGTGTTGCTTGCTCTCTGCGTCAAAGCTGGCGGGCAGGTAATCGAGTTTCGACTCCTGTGGGGTGGCGGCATAATTGGCTAATTAAAAAGTCAATTACTCTTCAATGTGACGGATGTTGTACATCTTAGATATAGACAATAGGTACGCACTCGAAATATGTACATTGCCTTGGTGGATGTGTGCATTATCGCCAAAAGTATTGTGAGAGATGAGCTCTTGGGTACCGCCTCTATCATCCATTTCGATCCTGAGTGATCCTACGTAGGTAGGATCAAGACCTAACGACTAGGAATTCGGATAGAAAGTTGATGCTGAATTAAATAGTTACAGGATGAAAGAAGACACGACTGCCCAAAGACGTGACTGCCCAACGCTTGGCTGGGCTACGAATACTATATGCATTATTATATAAGCCAGAAGCATCTTATAGGCTCCGCGTCGCGCATACCACTTTCACATTACCCCGTGATCCCCATTATCCTGTAGGGTAGACAATATGTATCCAGGCACTTACGAATTGGAAAGTCATCACCTCCAGATAGGAGGGCCACTCATGAATGGAAGAGCATACCGAACATACCCAGCATGGTAGTGCTGTTAGATCAACCATTGCCGCTGCCATTTGGACATGCTATGTGCTGACGATTGTGTACACATACGGGTAGGGGGTTGGTAGAGAAGAAGAGATTTTGCCATTACCGGTGGCGCCGTAGCCGTCAGCTTAATATTGCAAATCTTCTTCTAGCGAGCCCCCAGAGGGCAGGGTAGGATACCAAAAGATGTGTGCATCCCATGATGCTCGTGCCATCGCCGAGACGAACCTTCTCAATGACTCTAACGAAATGAAGACTTAATCTAAAAGAATAGGATTGTAGTGCATGAAGAAAGGGTTCTAATGCTCATTTTTATCATTCACTAATAGCAGATGCGACCATAGCTAGGGGAAATTTCGGGGTCCTATACAACTCTTTTCCCGAGTTGAACGTCTTCCATTTTTTACAGCCAAAGACTCCAAATTTGGAGTCGCATGCCTCTGTTTTTGGAGGGAAAGGAACTCTGCGCTATAAGATTGGCTGCTATCAAATCATCTGACACACATTAACACGGAGGTTGTGATTATATATTTCATGTTGTTGATTGGCACTAGATTATAGCGCTGAAGCATGCTTTTATCTCTGCTTTGAATCTAGCTATTACCTACGTAGACGGTTATACTCTCGTCGATGAAGTAGATGAAGGTCAAGGGTAATCCAAGGGCCGTGGGTGTGTTTTCGAGGCCGTAAGGTCTTGTGCCTTCCCCCTAGGTATCGACCAACTTGCCACGCTATAAATGATAATACTCGGGCATAAATGTGGAGGAATTACATTTGTAAAACTATCGTAATCTCTCTCTTCCAGTTCTACAATCCAGCAGTTTCGCATCTATTTCAGTACTTCCTCTCTCTTCCGGCAATCAAACTTCCTGAGAATCACTGACTCATGCGCAGTGGCGCAATAAGCTCTCGGCATGAGTATCATCCTTCTTTTCATTTGCACATCCGCTTACTGGTCACACAGCTAACAGGTGGCGATAGAGTGGCGTACAGATGTGTCGGCGAACAAACGGGCTTGTCAGCTCTTGGCACAGATCCTACAGCCTGATGTGTCTTGGCTATGTGTGTCTGCCCCGAGTATATGCCTTGCAATTTGAAGACGGCACCTCCGGATTACCGACTCGAGATGTGGCCGCACACGGTACTCGAAGGGGTTTTACAAGTATGGACTGTCTGGAATGGAGGATAAGGGTAGATTTCTTGCCAGGAACATGTAGAGGAGGCAAAGTGATTTAGTTTGGCAATGAAAATTAGGCTAAGGCGCTGTTCTATTTCCAGATGAACTTTAAAGTTTCTATACTTTATTTTTAGCTCTTACCTATTCGGGCAATTACCAGGTGTCGAGACTTCTTGTGTCTCTGCTGATTTTAAATATGACCTCTATTACATTAAGGCAATTTACTAAGCATACTCTGGCTATGTGAAATGCGTTGTACAACCTTCGATTCCGCTTCCACCAAAGTGTTCTGCAGCTTATTACCTGCGATTACTTCGTATAGACTTCGTGTTTGCATATGACTGTAGCTTACATTAGGGATTACATAGCGCATGCAATATATGTCCTGCCTCAGCAGACTAGGTAAGCAACGGCTAGCAAGGTGGCTTATACATCGCATTGCCCGCTGCTTAGTTTACGTAAACCAGTGATGCACAGCATTAAATATAGCCAATACGCTTATAAATTGTATAAACCAATAGCATATTATTATCCTACGGCTTTAGCCTCCAGCTAGCAGTGGCTTTGTACGGAACGCTTCTATCCGCTTATTCTGTAGATGTCAAAGTATATCAAATTATATCAGATTATAGATGTATACAATAAAAATACATTTTCAACAGCACAGAAATTATCTATATAATCAGCTCTCCATCTTGCTTTCTATTTTACTTTCTACATCATCAAACATCATCACAACAACAATCACACCAACACTACAAACAACACTACCTCTTCAACCACATCTTTCTCATTTCAAATCTAAACAAATAACTTATACTACTATCAAAATGCATTCCGCTATTGCCTTCACTCTCTCCGCTCTCGCCCTTGCTGTCTCCGCAGCTCCTGCTCCTCGCAATGTCGGCACTGTTCAAGTTCAATTTGCCAACGATGTCACTGGAGCAAACGGCAACGCCTTGATCCCTCTTGATGGAACCGATATTAGCCTTGGAGAGGCTTACGGCAACACCAACCTGTTCAAGGATGGAACTCTCTTTGTCACCAGCCTGCAGTTCACTGCCGATTTCACCAACGTGCAGTGTGTTGTTCTGAAGGATCTCCAAACTGTGGTCGCCAGCCTTTCCGATCCTTCGCGAGACTTCCAGAAGTTCTCCCAGCAGCCTTTGGACTGGGAGACTGGCTTCACCATCGCCTGCAATGTGCACGCTTAAACGTTTTCTAAGTTTTTTTTTAAGCTCGGGAATTGAAAGGCATCTTAGACGGGAAGGGGATTGGTTCGGCATCTTAGAAGGGGATAGGTTTTGGTTTTTGGTTTACTTTTTTCGACATTCATTACAACCCAACTACTAGAAGGCATATACACACGGAACAATCCACAATCACGGCATCTTAGCATAGCAAATCATTCATTTAGACTTAATATAACAAGGTTTCATCCTATATTTACAGGTGCCCTGCTTTTTAAGTGCTAATATATATTTAAAATCTCAACCCCTTTTACCACAACCTAGTGCTTGTACCATATTGAAAGCAGCCATCACTTGGCAATCAAGTAAATTATAAAGAATCATGTCTTGACTCAAGCACATACGACCACAAGTAGAGGAGAATTCGGGCTCCCGTCAAGCATTTGAATTGAGTAAAAACTCTTCCATTTTTATATATCCAAAGGCTCCAAATTGAGAGGTCATGCAATTCCGGTTTTGAAGGCTGTTGTACCTCCGCGCTAAAATGATGATCATTGTTCAGGTTTCCTGGCTCGTTATTGAAACGGAGCCCCGATACCTCTTCTGCGACCCGGCAAAAATACAAATATAAGATACATAATCAATCACCGTCTACCTAGCTTTAGACTCTCCCAAGTACGTACAGCAACAAGGCAGTAAGCTATAACACCAGGGTTACGGGCTCACCAGGTATAATAGGTTATCATAAACAAGAATTCGCTATGATTTTAGCCAGAATACACCAGCCCATGACTCCAGTTAATAGAATTGTTTATGGCCGTATTGGGAAAGTGACCAAAGAATAATAATAAAAACAATGATAACTCCATAACCAAATGGATTATATAGTATTTTGATCTCCTACTCAATCACTTACGAACTAACATTATCTAAAACAGCTCGCACATCAATTGGCGCGTTTCCTCCACATTTGTTTCGCGCAGTTTTGCAGCCTCCGTTCTCTTTACACGTAGATAGTGTTGAATGATACTGCTTCCCACCATAGTCTCAAGATCTTTGTAATTTTCTTCCAGGAGATCGAGCGCCTCTCCTATACTCTTGGGGAGAAATTTTGCATCCTGGGGCCACGGGTCTGTCATGATGCCCGTATCCGGCCATAACAGAGGCTCCTTGTTGGTACAGCCGAGCAATCCGGCGCTCAAGATTACTGCCAAGGCCAAGTACATGTTGGCCGTTGCGTCGATGCAGCGGACCTCCCAGTGCCCGTCCTTGATCTTTCGAATCGGCACTACACGGTTCTCGGTGCCCCAGCCAACCAAATGACCACCAAGATATGGCTGGACACGCTCATAAGATATCTCGTAAGGTAGGCAGAAGGCGCACAGTTGCGGAAGGCGCTGTAGCATGCCGGCGAGGAAGTGATTTTGCATATGGGGCGGGTTGATGGAGATATGAGTATGCTGCCCTGTCGATTGCCGACGTGACTCTACTGGTCGAGGCGACATAGTTACTGTCAAGCCATGGCGGCTGAAGATACGCTTGAGTGTATCGTGAACGAGTATCAGCTGATCGACAGCGGCAAGCGGAGGGAGGCATCCGAGGGTCAATTCGTATTGTCCGCGCCGCCCCTCCGTCTGAAAGGCATCAATCTTGACGCCTGCCGCCAGCAGCGCCCGAACCGCCTCTTCAACATGCTCATAACATGGATCACGGAGGCCACAGACAGAGAATCGTCCAAATCCAGAACTATAAGGAATCAGGATCCCCTCTGCAGAGGCCTTCATGACCTCAAATTCTACTTCAAACCCAACAAGAAAATACACTCCAAACATTTCCTCAGCTTTTTTACCCACTATCTCCAGAGCACGGCGGGGACAGAGGTTCCAGTTTGGCCCGGGCCGCGCTGGGGTATACTCGACAACTTTGCACATCACATTGGCATACAGAGGATCCAACGTCGGTCGCGTTTGCAGGGAGCTCCAATCAGGCACCAGCCAGTCGTTGCCTGTTGGGTCGAGCTCGGGCAGCAAGTTGTTATCCACGATACAGTGGAACGCAATAGGCGGTACATGAATGACTCTCTCTCCGGCGGCGATGGTTAGTCCATGCTCAATGGGCACTATGCGGGCCCTCAGGAGGCCTGAATGATCCTGCCATTGGAGGCGAAGAAATTGCACGCCCGGGTATTGAACTAGGAATACTCGCAGAGTGTCTGATGGAACAAGCTCTGGAATAAGGGCAATTTGCCCGGTCGCTGACGGTGCGATCGTTTCCGGAAACATGGCGGAATACAACGGACGGTACTTCCTCAAGAAGATACTTTCAGTAAAGTTCACTGTTGTTTATAGTATAGGAGTAACTGAAGATATTAATGGATGTTCAAGGGCCCAAGAGACCATAGAGAGAGAGTGTGTTCCAAGACAACTAACCACAATGCCTGGGCAAAGGTATCAATAATCTTGTCCTGAGGCTCTGACTGCTTTTATCTGCGTGGACTAGCTGCACTTTGTATAACCTAATTCAAAAAAAGAAAAAAAAAGAAAAGGAAGAAAAGAGTAGAGTCGTAGTAGGATGCAGTACACCCATTTGGGATAAGAAAATGTATCAAGTGGCTGGATATTGTCGATGCGTCGCACTTTTACGCACTTCATATATATATAGGTGCACAAACACGATGGAAATTCTCATCATAGGTCCTAAGGGTTCCCTATTATAGAGGACACAGATATCAAGTATGACGCAAACATCAATCATTATCCTAGTATTACTGTACTGAAACATTTTCTTACTACGAGATCGTATCCACAACTGAGACAGCGCTTCCAGAACTGAGACACAGCTGCCAGAACTGAGACATCGCCCCCAGAACTGAAACATTACGCATGGTGACGTCAATCATAGAGGCCTGGTAGAGGCGGTGAGTAATGTATTAGGATTAAGAGTATCATGGTAAGATTCAGAATATTAGTATTCGATTTACTCGCCCTGCAGCTACGACGAGCTTAATTTGAGTAGTATTATCGCAATCCTCCTCCCTACCTCGCCTCCTTCTTCTCTCTCTCTCTCTAACTATTTCTTCAAAAAAAAAAAAAGAATCTTTTCTCTAACAAAAAAAAAAAAACAAGAGAGAGAAAGAAGCAGAAGAAGGGGGAAGCGAACACCATGACAATCAACGAACTCCATAGATTTCCGCATGACCCTGTTTTGGTGAAATTACTGCATGCAAGCAAAAACAGACCCGACTCAGCTATAGTCATACACGACGTTTGTGGCTATGAGAAAAGCTATTCACAGCTATTTGGTGATGTTATACGCACACGCAACGAGCTCCGCATGCAGTTATCATCGTCCGTAATCGATGAGCATGGTATACTACGTCAAGAAACTCCATACATTCCTGTTCTTACACGCAGCGGTTATGAGTTTCTTGTCGCCTTCTTCGCTATCCGGGCCCTTGGTGGTGCATGTATTCCGTTCGGTAAGTCGCTCTGAACGCCAGACAAAAAGGCATACATTTCGTGACTTCTATCTAACCTCATAACGAAAAAGGCTCCGGCATCCTTCCAGAAGAAGCATCCCATTTCCTGTCAATCACAAAAGCCACTTGCATCGTGGTTGGCAGCAATGATTGTATTGAGAGGGCTGCGAAGATAGCTGCATTTGTTAATAGTCAAGGCAGAGCCGCCTTTACACTACCCATTTCTCATGATGCTGAACCCGTCCGGGCCTCCAATATCGATATTGATGAAGGCTTCCGACTTGCGCCAGATGGCCCAGGCATGGTTCTCTTTACGTCTGGCACCACTGGTCTGCCTAAAGGTGTTATTCTTCCGAGAAACTGCTTCACCAACGTGAGCCTTGCGAAACCAGGAGAAGCTTGCATCAACTATCGTCCAGGGCATTGGATTGGCGGGGCGCGAACTCTGATTATGCCTATGCTAGCTGGAACGGAGCTTTACACACTTGGAGAAAAAGGCAGTGCCAAGGAAGTTCTAAACGCGTTCAGAACCCATCGCATTACACAGGCCGCTTTCACACCAACATTATTAAGAAACATGAGGGAGCTGTTAATAAACTGTGACGGGCAAGTTCCAAATGAGAAACGCGACGAATATGCCAGCTGGTTCAAGGCACTAGATGGGCTGAAGTGCTCTGCAGGGATGATTGATCTCTCAACCTTGAAGTTCTGGACTGATTTAACCGGTTTGCACATGTATATTGGCTACAGTGCAACGGAATTGGGCGGTCTAACCATCGCCACGAGAGATCCCGTGACAACCACTGTATGTTCTATTTGCATTTTCACGCCTGCAGCCGGTCGCGCATTCAGAACTAATCACAATGGCAATAGTCTCTCATCGGATCTCCAATCCCCAATATCAAGGTGAAACTTTCAGGAGGTAACAACGGCGAAATCCTTGTGAAGAGCCCATTCATGCTCATTGGGTAAGTATTGCGCCCATAAATTCATTCAACAACGCCAACGCTCACATTGCGGTTCTGTATAGCTACGTTGGCGAGGATGATTTAACTCGCGCTGCGTTCGATGAAGAGGGATACTATAAAACCGGGGATCTTGCTGAGCTTAGAGATGGTCAATATTATTTTACAGGTCGAAAAAACTCTGATTGTAAGTTTTATTTTGTAGAGGCGGCTTGGAGGCATTCACATCTACTCAGTATGAATGAATCAGCTAACCCAGCTCGTAGTTGCTTTTTTTCGTTTCTTTCGAATTCCATTACAGAAAGTGGAACAAAGCTTACTAGATCTACCTTATATCTCAGAAGCATGTGTCATTGCGATTCCAGATCACGAAGCCAAAGAACTCTGCGCAGCTGTTATTCGCCTTAATGGAGCGAGTGGTGTACCGGTGCCTGAGATTAATCTGGCTCGCATCCGGTCGGACCTCATGCAGAGCCTGCCCATGTATATGCTTCCCGCTATTCTCCGAATCTTGAAAGATGGAGAGAACATTCCACGCAATATTTCAGGCAAGGTTGTCAAGGCAGCTGTTCGCAGGGAGCTTTTTGCGACAATCGAGTGGTGGCCGCATAGCAACCCACCACCAGAGGTCGAGTATTGGGGTAATATGCCACCAATATTCGAGGCAGCTACCCGACCATGGGATTGGTGTGGTGTTCAAAGAGCTGATTGAAAGGATCAGTATGTAACGATGCGTAACAAACCCACATAACTAAACGCATCAACCGCCTTACCACAAGAGCCTATCGTCGAGTTAATTCGAGATAGCCAGTTATGAGCTTAACACTAGTATAAAGATGGGTTGATTATATGCAGCATTTTACAGAAGACGGATGTGGTGAATTGATGGAAATGCCCTCAACTATTAAAGTGAGGAAAGCCAGGTACGACTGCTATTGTTCTCTTATAATTGTTTCATTCTGGCCTTCTTTCTATAATCTATAAAGGATGCTTTCAATTATGAACACCACGTTTCTTCTTATCTATTACTTATGCCTTATCTTGAGGAAATCTCCTTCCATTTAGTAAATCACTTAACATACGGCAAACATAGTTTGGCGGTATTAAGGCAAGCGGATGCGACTTAACCAATTTTTTGCTCTTAGAACTTATTGAGACTGACCTTCCAAGCATGTACCACCATTCCTGGCATTCCAAGACGAAAGGCATGGGAAAGAGCAAATGTATTCTTTAATGGATATGGTCATATTTCTTTAATGGATATGGTACACCAGCCGGTGTTCGCTGAAAGTCACCCACCCAAGTTCCAAATATTATCCATAAAGCTTCCGAATCAAAGCAGTGCGTCTTGCCTCCAACTCCGCCACTTCTGCTTCCAGTGACGCCAGGTCATCGTCCATTTCGGCACCATTCACTTCTTCTAGGTCTATGGGCAACAATTCTGGAGATGAATCATTTGCATTCAGAGGATCACTCAGCTGCGATGGGAAAAGGTGCGCTTCGATCTCCAGATGTTTCTGCGTGATAGGATCAAACACCAAATCTTTTAGCAGCAAATGCTGGAATATGCAAGTCCCCTTGGATTTGGCCACATCCATCTTCGTCTCCGGAAAGGGGGCGACGTCGCTCGTGAGAATTGTCTGATGATGTTCCCGTGCCACCTCTCCCCACTGGGCAAGAACTCGCGTTTGGGCAAGCATGGTGTTTCCGAGGCTCCTCCAGACGATGCTGGCTCGACTATTTTCGTATATGTAGCGGAATATGTAGGCAGAGCTTTCTTCTCCGTCTACACATGTGCCCCAAAGCTCCATGACTTCAAGTTGCGGAAGAGAGTGCAGGGCCGCTTTCGCTGCGAGAATCACCAGCCGCACGAAATCGCGTCCGCTGTGTTCTAAGTTTGGGAGCGGACAGCGCAAGACGACGCGTTTTAGGGAGCTTTTTCTTTCGTCCATGTTGGATGGTTTGCCTGGTTGAATCATGAACTGAAGAAAAGCTGCTGTATCCATCTGCCATGGTGGGCAGAAATGCTCCAATCTTTGAGAAAGCTTTGCCATCTCCTGAGGCAGGTATTCTTCAGCATGCAGAGATATCTGAGATCCCGACTTATCGTAGACATAATCAAGACGTTCGGTTTTGGGGATTTCCCACTGCGTCAGGGACAATTGACGCAAGGTTGTCGGCAGAGATGGGAGTAATTGCAACTGGAAGCCTGGATAAGAGAGAGGCAATGTTAGTGGTCATTGAATGCTTGCCTAAAAACCCTAACCAGCGTCTTACATACCTCGATCAAAAGACATTTGCTGACAAGGATTAAAAGAGATTGTTCTCTCGAAGCGAAACCACTCAAGCGCTATAAAACTTTGGCCAAGGAGCTGGGACAAGCATCCCACGTGAATTTCCCTGCGAAACTGTCTGCGAATGACCAGCCCTTTAATCATGGGTACGGCAGGAAGGCTGGTCTTGTGTTTATTTACAAAACGGCCTCGGTCATTCCTCTGCGCTTGTAAGTGAAGCGGAGTTCCCTGTATCCTTTTGATATGCTCATTATATAACGGCAGAAGGCCACCGCCATGAAAGTAAATGTTAGATGGATTAGCAGCGTTCATCATGTGGAAGTCAAATATGCTGGGTTTAAGGTCTAGGTCCTCAGCGTAAAGAAACGGATAATCGTCCTTTATTTCGAATCGGTTTAGTCGATGCTCTGTATCACTAGGCGAGGAAATAGATAGCGTTAGTGTTATTCCCCATGCGCCATGCCTTGCAGGATCCCAGAGTTTAAGAGTCTCCAGTAGGGACTGAATACACGTTGTGAAGATCATATTGTTGCTGTACGACTTGGGTAAGCCCACCTCTAATAGAAAAGTATATTGTATTAAATGAAGATGGAGATGGAAATCTCACTCACCAATACTGTGTTGCTTTATCTTCTGGTTTGTCGCAAGCAGGACACTTATATTTTGCGAGTTTAACTTGAAGCCAGAGTTTTCGGATATATCCTAAACGAGAGTCGTTTCGTCCAACTATTGCTGCAAATTCGCTGAGAGAGCTAGGATCAAGGACGAGACGACGGAATGTGTAAGTCTCAACAATCTCCTGCCATTCCCGGCACACTGTTGCAAATCGAGCCACCTTTGGGCCGTTGCACCGTTTCCCGGAGCTGGGTAAAATTACCCAGCTTAGTGTCTGTTGGCGTATCTCAACTGGTAGCGAGTCCCACGAAAAGCCCCTGGCGGTGGAGGTTGGCGACTCGACTTGCATGGCGTTGATCACCTGTTCCATCGTGCCGAGCGACAAGATTCACAAGATATAGGGGGAAAATCCAACTCTTACAGAATTCAAGGGAAGAAAGGACGAACTGAGAGATTAAATAGTTTTGAAATGCTCAAAGCATCACTCTCTTGCCCCAATTAAAAGAAAGTATCACGAAGCATTTTGAACAATTAGGCCCGGTGGCTTATTTTGGCTAAAACCTACATGTAACTTCAGCAACCACCACCACGAATATACAAGCCTGACTTTGGGCAGTCCTCTCCACTGTCAAGTCATCGACGCATTAAGCATCTCGATATCGTCTCTAGCTCAAGTCAATTCGCATCATCCCCAACAGTGACAGCCTTGTCGAAGTATGCGCATATGGTCCTGGACTAAGCCTCCACTAGCACATACGACCACAGGCAGTTTAAAATTCGGGGTCCCGTCAGCGGCTGTTGTATGTTTTTACTTTTTTTGCGTTGTTTGAGCCAACTTCCTTGCTTCCTTTTAGGTCTGTTGCCCTCGTGACCCTATCACATACGACCATAGGTAGAGGACAATTCGGGGTCTCGTCTGCTCCCCCCTAGACAAGCCTCTAACCGGCAGATTAGTAGTTGAGTGGGTGACCATCAGCGAACACCGGCTGTTGTATGTTCTTTTTCTTTTTTTCCTTTTTCCTTTTTTTGGTTTGTGCATTGCAGATTGTCCTGCTGTTACTCCGTATACTCGTAATTATGAAGATGATGTCTGTGGCCCTGATGGTAGACTTCATTTGGTGTTCATGTAATGAGCCTCAGCTCACCACTACAGGATCCACATACATCACTTGCTTATCACTTATCAAAGGTCCACCTTGTTTAGAGCATTCAACTTTTCTTCTGTCTTCCAATCTGTCTATGTACATGCTATAGTGGTATCGACAATCCATACGATATTGTCTAAATGAGTAAAAAAAAAAAAACGCTAAGAGTGGCCTAGCCGTTACATCAGACGTGTGAGACCGTGTCCTCCCAATATTGTGAGAGGTATCATCATATACTCCGCATCCCATGACCCTATTTTGCTTTCGCCCTCGTCATAGAGAGGACAAAATTCTATATATGTATATTAATCAATGCATATCCGTTCCGCATAGGCATTATTCGGAACCATAAAAAAACAGTGAGCCAACATATTCTATCGCTTCGAAATGACTATGAAATGTTTGCATAAAAATCCAGGGGTAAATGTATCTGCATATCAAGCTTATGTTGCTGTGATGTTGCTAATACAAAAGTGTCGATAGAAAAGAAAAAAGGGGGTGGTGATATATCCAATCGAAAGTAAAGTTGAGGTGAGATGTGATCCATTAGGAAGGATGGACCGTTTAGTTTTCGCGAGCCTTGTGCGAGGCACGGCTAGCACGGCTAGCACGGCTCTGCTCTCTCTGCAGAGCCAAGCTAGCTCGCCTCTCCCGCTCGTGCTCCTTGACTTCTGCGGCGGCTTGGTCCTCGGTAACGACGACATTCTTGGCTCGTATTCTCGCAAGAACAGCCGCGGCCTCAGCGGCATACTGGCACCTGGCACGGATCTTGTCGCCGTACTTCCAGAAGAGGAAGGGGAAGGGAACGCAAGCCAATGCCAAGAAGGCGGGAATGGAGCTCGCCCAGTGGATACCCAAGTCTTGATACATGTAAGTGGTGAAGAGAGGGAAAGCAGCACCAAAGAGAGATCGGAGAACGGAACTGGCAGCCAGAGCCGAGGCGGCGAAAATAACATCTAAGACGAACATTAGCAGCCATCACAAAAGGGGAATAGATAGGGTACGGTAGCAACTTACAGGCATCAACAAGGTAGTTCATCAGTGAGAGGAAGACCAAGACAATACCCATCGCGAAGAAGATGGAACCAATAATGGAGACAATCCAGTGGACGCTGGGGCCGTTGGTCCACGCGAACCAAAACAAGCCAATGGGAATCAGGACGGAGCCAAGAATGGCGGGCGGCAGACGAGCCTCGGGAGCAGCAACTCCGTCAGGGGACTTGGCGGCAGTCTTGATGTATCGGTTGTTATCAAAAACGGATCCAACAGTGGAAATGGTCATGCCGATGGCGATACCGATAAAGGCGAGACCACCGATACCAGGGCTCCAGCCACGGCCCTGCTGGAAAACAATGGGGAAAGCGGCGAAGCACATGTAGAGGGTACCGTAGATGATGGCCATGTAGAGGGAGATGAGAAGGACGATAGGCTCCTTAAACAGAAGCAGCCAGGGCCTCAAGAGGGAAACACTGATTTGGCTACCAATGGTCTTGGGTGGCTGGCCCTCCTCAAGCTTGGAAATGTAAACCTTGCCAGTGCGCTTGCTCAGGGCGGCAGCGCGTTGACGGAGCAAGACGGGAGCATACGTCTCGGGGTAGACCAAAGAGCTGGCAATCCAGACAACACCGGTGAAGATGGCGATCAAGCCCTCAACCCATCGCCAGCCCTTGGACTCACCAAGGAAACCACCGGCGATCGGACCTATTAATCACAGTTAGCATGTCACGCGACTCGATTAAGTTGAACATGGCATTATCATCTTACCAAGAGCTGGGCCCAAGAAAGGAGCCATGGCAAAGATACTGAAGGCAATTCCTCGCTGCTTGGCCTGGAACAAATCGGCAATGACACCACCAGCGTTGGTCAAGGGAGACGATCCAAAGGCACCAGCAAAGAATCGGAGAACGACAAGAGTGGCCATGTTCTGGCTTCCAGCAGCTCCAGCACTGAAAGCAGCCAGGGCCATGTAACTGATGAAGAAGGTCTTTTGGCGGCCGTAGAGCTCAGAGAGGGGAGCCCAGAGAAGCGGACCAATAGCAAAGCCTAGAACGAACAGGGAAACACCTAGAATGGCGATCTCTGTGGAGATGTTGAACTCCTCAATGATCTCCCTCACACCACCTGAGTAGGCAGAACTGGCGAATGAGACGGAGAGGGTGGCGCTGGCCTGGATGAGAGTAATGGCCCACTTGAATGAGTCCTTGAAGGCCATGGGATTCCATTTGTCGCCAGGGATGAATTCGACGAGATATGGGGACTCTGTGGTACCTTGACCGCCGTAGTTGTACTCCAGGACTTGCTGGGTAACACCGGTCTGATCGAGGAGCACTCTCCAGTGGCTGACCTTTTCAGCAGAAATGGCCTGTTGCTGAGACTCGACATCGTGATCGGGCGTCGTGACAGTGGCAGACGAGGCAGATGCTGATGAAGAGGAAGGCGGATGAGGCGTCTGCTCCGGCATGGAAGGTTTTTCGTCGGCCATGGTTGCGGTTATGGTGCGTAGCGATGGTCGCTTAGAGAATGCGGAGTAGATGTGCCAGCCAAAAACCTTAGATTGAATCGCCGACAGCCCAGCTTTTTGGTGTGAGAAGCCTGCATCAGTGTCAGATCATGAGAGGGCACCGGGGGCATGTATTTGTATATAATAAGGTGGTACTATACTCCGTACATAGGGACAGGGGTTGAGCAATGCTCAGCTACATGTTGACTTACCTCCCTGAAATACAACCTAATCTTGTGGAACTCCGTCAGCGGGAAGCGGTGGGTGTCGTCCAAGCCCTAGCTGAATCGTCCGGGCGAGTGATTCCACAATGGTGTCTGCTGTTGACAAATGAAGCCCCTTGGCAAGCAAATTCGGCCTAGAACGCCGTTGGGCCTCGGCAGACCGGCAATGGTGCGAGGCTGTGGAGAGATGAGAGACGGGAAGGCGAAAGAGAGCAAAGCAATAGAGTAGAGGAACGAGTCAGGAGACGAGGCTGGTTGTTGACCGGGGAAGGGGGGGGCCTGTCTTTAAGAGTCGTCGAGGTTGGCACGATTGTTGTTGCGGTTGTACTGTGCAGTAGGTCCAGGTCCGGAGGGTTGGAGGACGGGATAATTGGATGCTTGCAACAGTAGTGCCGGATGCTTTTCTTATAAACAGGCAAAAGGAAGCAGGCAAAAGGACAAGCCTGGCCAGGGACTCGACGCCAAGCGGACCTGATCTGGCGGGCCAAGCCACCAGAGCTGGGATGGAGCTGCAGAAGCTGCATGATCAGATCAGCAACCGGACAAAGTGGAATTAGACAAGGGATTCGGGTTTGAGCAGTATTGCGCCCTTTGGTGGAGATAACAGCGGTTATTAGCGATGAGAGCAAGTGGGAAATGCTCGACGAGGTGCGCAATCTGAAGCCGCGAGCCGTTAGTGCCCAGTCGGGACTAGCCGATGCGAGTCGCTAGGCCGCTTGGGGATGGTTCGGGAGCCTCAGCGCTCTTCTATCTCCATTCTCCGCCGCTAACTCCCTGTTTGTACGCTTAAGGACAGGCACCACCAGAACTGCACTACAGTTCAGCGCCAAAAGTCCATGGACTTGGCCAGCGCTTGGATGGCGCCACGGAGCCACGCCGGGTTTTTGCTTCGGCCGAATGCAGGATTCGACTTTTGTGCACGGCATGACGTATGTACGAGTACAACATTGACAACTCGGCTCGTACAACTCGTGTTGAATCCTGTAGTGTCGTGCTGTAATACTGCATATTAAACTATTTACAATAAAAGCCATCTTTTTGCTGGAATGTATATGACTTAACTACCAAGAGCAGCTGAGAGGCAGTCTTGAGCCATTTAGGAACTAATTGTGTTTCTTTTTTCGATTCCATTCAAGACAGGCTGGTAACATACATATATACAGGCAACGGCCCCACGCCGCAACTCGCCCGCCCGTATTACTGCTGTACTTCGTATATCCGTATGGATGTAATCGAAGCATCCATCAGCCTGCTCCGCCTTATTAACGCCTTACTATGTAGTATGCTCGTCTCGTTTAGGAGATAGGAGGGGCGGAGAATTCCTTCATGTTTATTATAACTGCCACCCAATGTAGCTATTTTGTATACACGGTAGCAATGACAAATGCTGGCCCCCTTACATGGACCGGCTGGCAGCCAAGATAGCTGCCTATCAATCAATACGCCTCTTCTTTTATGCACATCACCTTGCAGCTGCACGCTTGCCCAATGCAACGCTCCAACCAAATCCTTCGTAGCTCGTTGCTACCAACAACACAGCTCATGGGTGTCGACCTCTTTCTCCGTGCCAATCATGTAACATGGCCCCCTCACAGGCTACCGTCCCCCAAGCCCCATGAGGGAGGGAACCGATCAGTTCTCCAAAAAAGCATTCCGCGAATGACGGAGCGTGTCCCCCGGTCACGGCTCTTGTTCTCAGCAAGGGCAGAATAGAAAATCCCTTTCCCCCCCGCCTAAATGCCCGCTTAGATGTCAGACGAACCCAAGCCACATCGGAAAAGAGGCATTTGCGGCTATCTCTCAGGATACACTGAAAATAAGGCACGTTTCAGATCAACACGCAACTGCAACGCTGCCAAGCAAGATGAGAAAACGCAAAACAAATCCCGGTCGCTGGCATCTACAATCTCCGGCATCTAGTCCCACCAACCCGGAGCCGCGCCCGAAGTCCGTCTCAACGTGTCGATTGCCGGACGCTGACAAACTGCGTCGTGCGCAAGTACAAGTTGTCAGATAGTTTGCAAGTTGCAATCACGAGTACAGGCTAACAGGGCTATTACCAAGCACCGCGCGCCATCAGCCCGCTTCTGGTGATGATCCTTCTTTTTTTTAATATATCAAACTTCCCGTATCTCGGCCTACAGCTAGGACAAGCTTGGACAGATGTAATACTGTCACACCTGTATGGTTGCAGCAAGTGTTGTGCGTATCAATGTTTACGTAGTTTTAAACAGTTGTACAGAATCCTTTTAGTCGATCCTTGACGAGACAGGATTACGACTTACAGAGCCCGTATGAGCACAGCGTGCGTATTGCATCGGAAATATGTTTTTTGACTTCGGTAATACAGTCTTCGGACCCGGAGCCCTCGTCGCCGCATCTCCGTCCCAGTGACCAGGTTCTGTGATCCATAGCAATCAATATTGGGCATATATCAGCATCCAACACGGCCCCAAACTCCACACGTCTGCGGTCGTGTACTCGCATGCGTCCATCTCAAGCACCACAACGGAGTAAAAACAACAGCCCGAGCCTAAAACGGACTCGCAAAACGAAGGCAAGCCAACAAATCTCAAACCAAACGCCCCGGGCAAGTGAGTAATAAGGCGGAATTCCGAAAGGCAACGACCCCAAAGAAGCGCGTAGCAAAAGCCAAACTCGTCACCTTTTTGCTGGCAAGACGATGGAAACTCCGCGGACTTTTGCACCACCCATCACACCCGGCCCCGCTTTTGCCGCGGCGCTAGCCCCAGTGGAGTAGCTCAAAACTTTGTTTGGCACGTGGAGATCCTGCCATGCCATTGAAGGAAGAGGGTACTTTTTGTGGGGCCAGCGCCAAGCCGTCTCCCTTTTTTTTTTTCCTTTTTATTCTTTTTTCTTTTATTGAAAAGCGGCTCCCGTTCCGCCTCTTATTTGTTTCTTGTTTTCTTGATTCCATTTTGCCCGTCTTATTCTTCCCTTTTGTCCACTAAATGCGGCTGACTAAAAAACTTCGGAGCATTTTGTCTTGGCCATCGCCCGTTTGGGTAATAAGCTTCGCGGACAAGGATCAACTTGTGTTTCCTGGTGTGCTTCTGGTGAAGTGAAGCGTGCTTTTTTTCTTCTCTCTTAGTTCCACGGCATTTCTACGGCGCATGTACCCGTGCAGGGGAACAAAGTACGAACGCATTGAACCGTGCAGACCGACAAACTGAAGTGCATGGAACGAGTATCCCCACCGATTATTCATCCGCAATTTTCTTACTGTATACTCCGTATACTCGTATTTGTTTTTGTCTTTCATTCTTAATTCTTTTTTATTATTAAGGCGATGCACTAGATCCACGCCGACGGGATTGAATCTCCAAAAAGACAAACCCACAAAGAAGAGAGACCACAATTAGTCATGCCACGATCGATAAGGGGCGCGGCTCGTGGCCTGACACCACATGCACATTTTTTCCAAATCTCTCGGACAACAAACCAGCCTCCGTTTCCAGCCAAGAAAAAAAAAACGCACTGACCGACGAGTCCCACGTTTGCCCGTCCGTGCATTCGATAAGTTGAATCTCGTCACCCAAAAACTCATGTGCCGAGGCTCCATCGGACACGGCGCGTCCTTTTTCGTAGCAAGAAAAACCCACTTGACGCCTGATAGTAGATCTGTTTGCGGAAGCCGGCCCGACACTATCTTTCTTGGACGGGCCTTTCTTCGCTCGGTAGCTGCCGAGACAGATAAGAACGAGGCAGATGAAATATGAAGACGAAGAAAATTTCTAATTTTTTTTTTTCGCCATCGTCATGTGAAAACACGACGACTTGCCTGTGATTCTGGGCCCTTGCGTTGTCCAACGGTGGAACCCGCCTCGTGTTCTTCTCAAAAGAGGCCCCCAAAAATTTGAGATTCTCACCAAAACATTCTATCCACAGCGGAGCACCTCACCGGAGCCTTATCGCTCTCAGGTAATTAAACATGCCACTAATCCCACGAGTTAAAATCCATGCCAAGATTTTGCATGGCTGTGCCGAGGCAAACAGTTTGTTGTTGCTACAGCCTCGTTTTGTGAAGGAAGCTGCACGTTGTGTCATCAGGCAGCAACCCGTGAAAGGGCACCGGAATTCGTCAATTGGGCCTCACCTGACGTAGGAACTGATTAGTAGTACGCTTATAGCATGATATTATTCATGTTTGTCTGCTCGTTTCCAGTCCGGATTTGAAGTCCGGTGCAGTTGATCAGGCGTCGATTGTGTAAGCACATAATTGTTGCCACATCGACAAACTCGAATCCAAGTGTCTACGTCGTGTAAATACATGTAGACTTAAAGTACTACGTAAATTCCTACCTACCTGAGTTTGCCTGTTATGGAAACGTTGCCAGCCAATTTCGTTGCTCTACAAAGCCCAACTGAGAATAGAGCTAATACCAAAGCACACGGTCCACTATCCAAGGCAAACCGCTTATCTTTGGACCTACTTGTACGTTGCTACATCTGTGCCTCAATCACACAAAGCAACTGACAAATGACTCATTTCATGTTCAAAAATTTCTTTCTATGAGCCAATAATTCACTGCCAGGGATACAACTCATCGTCCAACCTCGTACTTCATAGAACTAAACAAGGATCAAAGTGCCAGCGTGCAGCTACTAGCACCAAATCAATTGAGGAAATCCAGTTAAAAGTAAATAATATTGGCTGTGGGAGTATTACAAGGTACACCAAACTCAACGGGATGCAGTTTTGTATTATTAGACGCCTTTGGCGCCAGACTACGCATCGCTAAGGCCTTCCCACTCGTCTTCACCTCCGCCATTACTGTCATCGTCATCTTCGCTATCGTCCTCTTCGTCTTCTTCTTCTTCTTCTTCTTCTTCTTCTTCTTCTTCCATCTCATCTACTTCAACCCCCTCTCCTTCATCCACTCCGTGGAGAGAGACAGGCCTTTCCGTGGACTTGAGGACAGGCATGCCAATGACATCCCGTAAAATCCGGCCATCGTCGTCACGGAGATATGGCCCCTCGCCATTATCCCCGCTAACATCAATAGACGCCCCTCCCGCAGATTGTTCCCCTATATCGACCGAATCCCGCACGAATCCGGCAACAAAGAAGCCCATTACCCCATGGCCATCCCCCTTATAGGACCGTATGCAACCCTCCGCAACTGTCTCGTCACCTTCTGCGGCCTCGGCCAGTCCCCGGACCGGCCAGTCCCTTAGCCCACTCACCTGGTCTTCTCGCCGCAGAATACGCCATCCCTTGGCTTTTGCAATGTCCGATGCCAGGGCCCTAATAACAACTCGTTCGTTCTCCTGTGAATGAACTGAGCATGTTGAGTAAGTAATCTTCTTTGCTCGGGGGAATCGAAATGCGTGCAGTAGGAGCGTCAGCTGGAATGCCGAGAGCGCCTCCAGCCGTGCTTCCAGGTCCTTTTCCGACTTCACCACAGTCTCATTGCCATCATCGTCTACCAGCACGTTTTGTGCGGGCTCTTCAACTTCCTCGTGTTTCCTCTTCTTCTTGTTCGTGCTGGCGGCGCCTGGCTTCCCCTTGCCACCACGGCTCTCCGTCGGCGGATCTGGGAGGTGTAACTCGGGCATTGAGTCTCGACCAACGATACCACTGCCTGAACAACTCGGGTCCAACAACAAAGCTCCCACATCCTTGTATTTCTCGGACGTAGGATCCACTTGAAGGAAGTCCTGCCCGAACCCAATTCGAGTGATAGTCTTTGACCCGGCAATCTTGACCATCTTTTCCAGCGTTTGAGCCCTTCTTGAGTCCTTCTCAAAGGCGTAGATTGTCTGAGGAGCGTCTTCAAACTCCGGACGGTGCTTGTAAAGAATGGCCGCGAGATGCGTAGTCTTGTTCCCTGGGGCAGAACAAGCATCGATAACATCTCCGTCCTCAGATCGCGGATCCAGCAGATACGCGGGGAAACACGATGCCTTGTCTTGTAGGATAATTTTCCCAGAAGTATAGGCTTCCACCTTTGCAAAGTCCATACCAGCAGAGATTGCAAGCAAATTCGGTACATGAGGGTCAATGTAAATGTGTCTGCCTGGCTTGCTCATAATATCTTGAATGCTCTCGGCTCTGGTGTGTTTCGAAAAGGTTGTCTCCAGCTGTTCCTCCACGCTGCTTTTGAGAGCATTGACGCGCACCCATCTTGGGTAATTGGCCTCTTCTCCCGCAGACGTTCTTTCGACCTGTTCCTTTAGAACGTCCATTGTCGCCGCCTTTCTTCTTATTCTCGCCCTCGTAAATTCCGAGCTGAGGCGCGCCTTGTGGCGCTCTATCGATGCTCTCAGTCCATGGCTCTGGGGCAGTGCAATCCCTCCCTTGGCAAGTAATAAATCATGCACCAGTAGCAAAGCTAGTGTGGGCGTAAGCTACCCATTGAAGAGAGAAGAAAAAAAAAGTTAGCACTCACAAGCCCTTCACTCAACTCAACACGGGTAGATCCAAACATCATTCGGACGCCTCTCTTGTCTTTACCTTTCGCTCCAGTTTCAAAATCTCTGCCTTTTCAATTACTTCTTTCAAAACCGGACTCCATTTTGCGCTCTCCAACACGAGGGCGTACAGCTGTCCGGGTGGTGCTTTGCCCTTCTTCTTGCCAAAAACTCGTGATTTCAAGCTTCCGCTTGCGTCTGATGATGAGGATAAAATCTCTGCTGCCTCATGATAAAGCGACATTTCCACAAAAACACCCTTATAGTAAGGGGAGAAAAGAAATTGAGGCTGTGGGAAGAGAAGAGAAAAAAATAGAGAGGGTTGAGTAGCATATTGTGACATGAGGTCCTGCAATGAGAAATGTAAAATATGAAATTAGCCGTAGTTCAGCCGCCATCCCAGCCCAGGCGCCTCACCCGCTTTAGTCTACCAGCCTTATCCCAACTTCAACTTCGTCATGACAGACAAACACATGCAACAAATTATAGGTGCGAAATATCACATGTGCGCCAGAGAGTACGATGGAATTCAGTCACAGATTACATCATCTTTATGTGGAATTTCTACTTGTGTCACTACTGCACCACCAATTGGTTACTTATTTTTTGTGAATTGCTCATAAACTTTTATTCAGACTCTATAAGACCCAGTCATTCATAGACCTCGATTGATAAATGCTTTGAAATCCCTCGCGGGAGGCTCCTAACTGACTTGCCAGATAGTAAACCAAGAATCGTAAAAATTATGTCATCAAAAAATACACGGAAGAATCGAAATATCCAACAATCACCCCAAAGGTCAGCAGATATCATACCTGCTGCTGACCCAACCTTTCCAGATCCCGCTACCATAAACCCATCGGAATCCCATGCAACGCTTCAAACCAAATACTCCGTAACACTCAGATCATAACCCCAAGTGCACCGAAATAGCCAGCAACAACCCCTTACTTGCGGAGGCTGCGGTGGCGGTGGACGTGCTCAGAGCGCTTGGCGGCCTTGAGGGTGACAGAGCCAGTCTTGCTGTAGACGCTGATGGCCCAGCTTCCACCGCAGACCTCCTTGGAATCACCCTCGCAGGCCATGCTGCACTGGGACTCGGCGAGCTTGGCAGAGCCAACGAGCTCGTTGCCGCAGTAGCACTGACCACCGTACTCAGTAGCAGCGATGGAGAATCCCTTCTTGACACAGTTGGCAACGCACTTGTCGTTGCTCATGGGGCCAAGGTTAGGCAGGATATCACCGGTGAGAACACGGCCGATGTTGTCCTGGTAGCAACCAGCGTAGGTGTATCCACCGACGGTAGCAGCAGAGTTGCCCTTGGTAGGAGCAGAAGAGGCGGCAGGAGTGCCAGCGGTGACTGTAATGGTCTCAGTAACGGTGTGGACATTGGCGCCGCTGCACTGGGAGTTGCCACCGGCAGCGGGGAGAGAAGAAGCAGGGTTGGACTCGATAGTCTTGGCGGGAGTTGAAGCGGGCTTACTGGAGGGAGACGAGGCGGGCTTGCTGGAGGCGGGAGCAGCAGGCTTGCTGGAAGGAGACGAAGCGGGCTTGCTGGAGGCGGGAGCAGCAGGCTTGCTGGAAGGAGAAGAAGCAGGCTTGCTGGAGGCAGGGGCAGCAGGCTTGCTGGAGGCGGCGGGAGCAGAAGAGCTGGAAGCAGCGGGCATAGCAGGGGCAGCGCCGTACTGGAAGCCGCTGAGAGGGTTGTTACCAGGGAGCTTGGTGAGAGTGCCCATAACCTGCTCGTTGACCAGAGGAGGGATGGTGCAGTCACCCTTGTTCAGACCGTAGAAGAGACCGGGGCACTGGTCCATACCAGCGTCACCAGCATCGCAAGTGTCGATGATGTGCTGGAGAAGCTCCTCGTCCCAAGCAGCCATGAAGTCAGCGTGGCCAGAGTAACCAGTAACATCACCAGTGGAGAAGACGAAGGGCTGAGTTCCCTGGTTCTCGGTCCAGCGGCCCTTGTAGGGCTGAGTGTCATAGTAGACCTCGAAGAAGATGTGAGGGGTGTGAATCCAGCCAGGGGGGCAGTCCTGCTTGCCGTTGCCAGCATCGGTGGGGAAGGCAGTGTTCTCCTTGTAGTTGGTGAGGCCAGCTTTGGGGTTGTAGCAAGAGGGGAAGTGGATGTCCAGACGGAGAGGAGAGTACATGCCATCGCAAGTAACATCGGGGAAACCAACACCAGCGCCCTGGTTGTTGGGGTCGACCATACCAGCCTTGGAGCCGTCAGAGCCGACGGGGTATGAAGGAGGGTTGTAGCTGGTACGAGGGCAAGTGAACTGGACGTTGCCAATGGGGCCCTTGGAAGGGTCGAGCTGGTCACCACCGCCGGCAGCGGGAACAGTGCGGGACATGGAGTTACCAGCCAGCATCTGGAGACCAGTGGGGAAAGCCTTGATCTGGTCGTTGGTGGCCTCGAAAAAGTAGTAGACGTTGGTGTAGTAGACGTCAACGTACTCGAGGTTGCCCGTCTTGGGGTCGTGGAAGTAGAGGGTAGGGTACCAGTAGTTGGAGTAGTCACCCTTGACGAGAGCGGTACTGCAGTTGGACTTGAGGAGCTCCTCACCGGTGGAGCTGAAGCTGAAGCCGCTGCCTCCCAGAACGTTGTGGACGTGTCCAGAGGGAACACCAGGGTTGACAATGGGATCAGCACGAGTGGTGACCAAGCCCTTGTTGGTGAATCGCAGAACAGCAAAGGTTCGGCTGTCCTTGGCGGCGGCAACGCCAGCCATGGCAGCAACGGCCGCGGTGGTAGAGAACTTCATATTGAAAGTATTGAAAGATCCGTGACTTTAAGAAAACGAGACTGTATCAAAATCGAGGAAATGCTTTCGACGAGCTATGCAAGGTCGCTAGGACGGTTGAAAATAGTTGCAGCGGTGATACCTGAGCACCTTGAAACGAATGTGTATAAACCACGAGAGAATGTCGAATGTCTGTCGTGACGAAGGAATGGAATGATACAAGAGCGAAAAGAAATGCCAAATTGTATCGAAAACGATTTAAAGGAGAGGAAGTGCCCAGCAACTTTTGAGATGTAGGAAAGAAGCGGCCTGGAGAAGAAAGAAAAAAAACCGAGAGAAGGATCCGGCGGCGATGAGGATAAAATAGAAAAATCGAGAGAGGGGGAGAGAGTGAGAGGTGAGAGGTGAGGGTATCTTGAGGGGCGTGGGGACGATTCTACGGAGTGGGGCCGAAGGAGTTCCTGTCCTGTCCTGGCTGCGTTGCGCTGCAAACAAGGAACAAGGGCCTGGGCTGCTAGAATTGCCATCGCAAGCCAAGCACTTGTGGTGGATGCACAGCACTGCGCCTAACCGGGGATTTGCGCCTTCAGGGCCCTTGTCCCCTGTCGAGCCCCTGGCGCCAGCAGCCGGCATCCCACTGTGTGTCGAGACAGAAGCCCGGCGAGGGGGCTGCAGGCTGGCCAGGCCCGGATCCGTAGGCAATGAGAAATAGATTAAAGAAATCACGGCCATATTTCGCATAGGGTCTAGCCCATACGAGGGCGAATAAGCAGGTATCCTTTGTCCCTTTGTTTTGTTTCTTTCCATTTCTTTCAACAGCCCAGACATGAATCATGCTGTGCTCTGAGGGGCCCCCGCGCATGGGCGAGTATACGAGTAAGATGGGTGCATGTGGTTTGGCCATGGCCAAGTACAGCAGAGGTATCACAACGACGTGTAAGATGGCTGAGACTGTGCTGAGCACACAAGCAAAAAGTCCTACGGGGTTACACAGAGGGTACACGCATGTACGAGTATGGACCTGAATATTCCGCAAGCACGAGGCAGACTTACTCGTGCATCGAAGCAAAGATACCGGTACCTCAGGTTACCTCATCCCCCATCTCCTCATCACACCATCACATCTAGAGATGCATACAAGCATGTACTTGTCCCGAGTACAGAGTACCTCTCCAGCCCAGTCAGCAAAGCCCAGAGACGGAGTGGCGAGTACCCGGACAGACCAAGGAGAGAGACTCCATTGCAGGCTCCGTCTAATGAGCTAGGACGCGGCTCTTACTCTGTACCTGCATAAGGGCTCAGAACCTTTTCCAGCAAACGCCGGGCGTGATTGGGCATAAGGCGGCGGCGGGGGCCAGCCAAAGTGTTTCATGTTTCAAGCTTGCGAGCCGCAAAAATTATATCCCTCGAATGTGAAAAAGTCTATATGTGACCAGACTGCATGTACTGTGCTCGTACATGGACAGATTCAGGCACAGCACCCAGAACAGTCGATGGATTGTTTACGAGCCTTGCGTGTTAGTCCTTGTCTAGCACCGAGCTGTCATCCAACAAACCCCCCCTCCCATCGCTCACCAAAATCGCAACTGTCATCTACTCCAGACTAGCCGTTGCACGTTAAAATTGGCATCTCAGGTGGCAGTTTGGCCGGCGCTTCGCTCTTCGCCCAAAGGACTCTCCACTTAGACGCCCACTGGCTCGGAATCGAATCATTTGCCCAGATTCTCTGGTCGGTTGACGGCCACGTTTCCTGCGTGGCTGGGCGCTAATGTGCAGATCTGAAACACCAATCTTTCTGTTTGCTGGACCGGGATCCGAATGCGCCGACAAATCTGACTGGCTGGCCGATCCTTACCGCCCATGAGCGCTATCGCATGCAGTGTTATCCTACTTGCAGCCCTTTTTTTGCTTATTTTTCAATTATTTTTACTTTTTTGAGGGGGGGTTACTATTGTTATCTGTTGTTTTGTGTGCTCTGTTGTGTTGTTTGCTGCAGCCAAACTATTGGTGTGGCTGCAGGAAAAAAAGAAACTCTACGTCAGCCATGTTGGCCTCCTTGCATCTGGCATGTATCAGAAATCCTGTCTACTTTTTTTCAGCTCTGCATTTATTACCAAGCTGACCTGGAAACAGATTGCCGTTTTCCGCCCCTTTTTTTGTTTTGATTGTTGTTTCCCCCTCCTGGACTGCCCTTTTGGTGTCGGCCATGTTTATCAATTCCTACCTAGTCTCAATCTATGTGAATGGGGTCTCCCACCATATTACTATGTACGTGTACAAAGTAATCACTCATCGGTCCACAGCTTCCAGAAGTCTTGAGTAAATGACCCGTCAATCTATCCAGCCAGGTCAACTGATTCTGCTGAAATTACGGATCGATGGAATCGAACAAAACGATAGTCCATCGGTGGTGATAACCGAATCCATCCCTGGTCCATGGCGACTGTCGTGGCCTGGACCGAGCCTCTGTGGGCCTGCGTCACCCATCACACTGCTTCTTTACCCCGTATGTTCGTTCCGAGCCTGACATTTCGTCCAACTTTAGGGGCGCGGCTAAGGCAGGCACCGAGAGAAGCCAAGAGAGGCGTCGGCCGTGCTTCCGGCGACATGGCATGGCGCGCGTAGCCTGGTGCTAGCAGCAATTGTAAAACCTTGGGCTGTCCAGCTGTACGTACTCCGTACATGTAGCCATCTGTGATCAGGTAGACAAGCGCCACCCTGTGGATATCGAAAGGCGAGATGCCCCGAGGCCGACTCCGTGCCGGGATGCCCCTCGCCGTGGCCATTACTCTTGTATACAAGGGGACTATATCGGAAACGCGGAGGCGTGAAATTTTGCGAGGTTTATTGCTAGCACAGATGAAAGCACAGGTGAAAGCACGGAGCTGTGCCGCCCAGCCTCTCGACTTGCAATTGTCTTCGTGTTTGCTTGGCCTGTTTGCCTGTGCTTGTTCACATAAACATCCATGGTTGTTCCCCTATTTGCCACGCCCCATCTTGTCCAATTCCCCATCCCCGGTCACGCTCGTCCCCAACTGCTGCAGTATCCTCTCCCAGATAGGTACATTTTTACTGTAAAAGCCTCCTGATGAAGCCAGTGACTGACACGGAGTACGGAGCAATGTTGGTTTGTGCTTGACTTATTTTGCCTCTACTTCACACTGCTCCATACAAAGCCCCATAGCACTCCGTACCACCCCTCCCTATTCTTTGCCTCTTCTGATTTTTCCGTCCCCCGTTCCTGGACCAAACAGCCTGCGCTACTCCTATTGCTGCTGTGCCTGACTCCATTCACACCGAACAAGTTAGTCCAGATGGGCCTCCATGCCTTTGAAACGCACTAGCGCTGGTGACCGCAACGCCTTAGCCGATTGGCTGCCATGGCTGCCTCTTACTGCTTTCGGCCGAATGGCAGGCTCAACGTTGCTTACGGGTACGTACCTCCGTGGTCGCCCATCAGATAATAGGGCCTTGGCGGGAATAAGGGCAAAGGTTAAGGTAGAGTTGGGGGCGAGGCGATGGAGAAGGAAATTGTCAGACGGTGGCCGATTAAGCATACGAGCATAACGGCAACTGTAAACCGCCAAGCGATGGAAGTGCATTCATTGTAGGGTAAGTATGTAGTTGACATCAGCTCTCAGCATCATGGGCGTGATGAACCATCTTCTGTTGTGGATTTCTACAGGTTACATGTTTTTGATATACGACTTCAAAAGTATCCAAGATGTTTAGGCACAAGACTGGCCAAAGTGCATGATAGATTATATGACGAAACCTACGGAGTACGTCTGCTGAGAATTCAGTCTGGCCTAAAAATTTTGTCAAATATCTGAAAACCAATACTATCTATTGGTGCTACTAACGACAAATGTAGGGATAGAGTCTGCCGCCCACCCTCCACAAGACGGAATCCTCATCGATTGCTGATTCGTCCCCTCGCATTTCATGGCGGCTTCATCTGTCGTGTACCAACCAACAATATCGGAAAGATTGCCGCTTTTCCAATCTAGACCCCGTCGAACTGAGTTCAAATGAAAAGAGAGAGGGGTAACCCAAACGAAGCGGTGTACAAACAAGTACTACCGTGGGACCTGTATATTACAACTCCCAACCTACTCAAAGACGGAGCCAGGCTAGGACTTTCCATTCGGGCCACGGCTGTCATACCCGCTCTACTGTGGTACAGGTAATCTATACAGATGGCTCACAAGTGTTGGCCCCTCCCCAGTCACTTTCTCATTTTCCCCTTCTTCCCCTGGTCTTGGAATCAGGTGAGAATGTCAACTACTCATAACAGACAATGAATAGATATGGGGCCATGCACGAGCTCCCTGGCTTGCTAGCCGCCGGGCTTGGCGCCAATAATTCACACGTGTGCGCTGGATTTATCCTCTGGGATCTGTGAAGAGGTTTGCATTTGTATTAAAGGGCAGACACGACACTCGTTGGGCGTTAGCACGAACAAAGCAATACTGTCAAAGCAAACAGAGGGCAGACAAAGTGATCAGTTCTCCCACATTCTCGTGGCTCTGTCATTACCAGCTGATGTCCTGGTGAAACGGATAGCGATGTTGAGGTGAATGGGTGAACTGCTGTACGTGCACCAACATCACAGCCTCCACTACGTAATAGGTAGGTAGATGTCGTCTCACCAACAGCGACTCCTCACCATTCCTATCTCTCGAGAACAAAAAAAAAAAAAAAATGAGGCCATCATCGCAAAAGAACTGAAGCCTTCGGAGCCGTCGCGGCATCTTTGCGCACTCTGCACCCTTCGTACCCCATTGCATCTCTTACCCTCTCCCATGGAATAGGAAGGACGCAGCAAAACTCCTCATAAGCATACTCCTACCTATACCTATTCAACACCAGACTTGCAAGATTACTACTCAGCTCCAAACTCGCATAATACAGTAGTGTTTATTATTATTATTTTCTTCGCCTGCCGCCAGTCAGGGGGTCGCATCATGTAATACCTAATACAAAAGCACCCACAATTAAGGCCCTTAGTAATGACCCATTGGGAAGTAAATCGCGAAAACGTACGAAACAGGGAATAGCACGCATTGATCGCCCCTTCCACCGATCTCCATCCTGCCAAATCTGTACGTCCTATTGTCGCAGAGTGCCGCTTCTTCCATTTGGAAAGCCCTGGATGGGAAGTTACCTCGCTACGAGTTTTTTACTTTCTCTAGGATTTCTTTTTTTTGGTGCACCGCCTTTGTATCTGTGCTTACGTGTAGGTATCTCCGTACCTTTCTTTACAGAGGTTCATGTAATCGCATGATTTTAGTGCTAGCAAAAGACTAGAATCGTTCCAACTTGGCTCTCGGGATTCAAGAGCCAAATGTTTTATTGTTGCTTACTCCGATGACACCTGCTTTTCGTGGGTTCGTCTCCCTAACTTTGAGTTGCCGGCAATCGAGAAGCATTTCAGTATTCGCCGGTCTCAGCATCGGTAGAAGCGCTTACTCTTGATGATGCGAAAATGATTTAAAGCATGGTACCGTACCAACTAAATAAATAGCCAAGACCACCAGAGAAACACACTGGTAGTAAAGAACTTTACTCCATTATAATATTTGCCGATGATAGCATCGCTTACCTGTATTTGGTATCCATAAGGTGGTTGATGTTTTATTTCTGTAGGGTAGGTAGCCATCAGCTGCTATAATTCCGACATATTATTGGTGACAAGTATGATAGGTACCTATGTAATAGATGATCAAGATACACTGAAAGAAAGACAGCCTCTACCGCAGGACGCTTCCATGCTCATCCTCCCTAGGGAAGCAAGTAGCAACTTCCAGCTTGCCAGTCTCCCCATTAGCATGAAACGAAAGCACGACGGAAGCGCCATAATTCAGGGGATTGCCTTCAAACACCACCAAATCCCTACTCTTCTCCAGCCCCAAAATCGACTCAACATTCGAAGTCACAAGTCGAACGGTCTCTTCTTGGCTGAGATGAGCGTACTTGGCCGCCCACCCGGCCTCTGGACCTAGATCGTGAATGCGATAGTCCGCCGGCATTGCTACAAAGATGTAAGTCAGTGAGAGAGCTTCTACAACAGCGATAATGTAACTTGATGTCACGGGGCAATACTCACTAGTCTCGAAGATAGCCAAAGCAAATGTCACGCCAGCCTCCTTGAGATGGCTGGCTATGCTTCTAGTAAGAGGCGGCCCGACAACTGCGTCCTTGTCGCGGAAAGTATCAGGAGCAGGCCGATTCTCTGAGAGGATGACGGAGATGTTGGCAGCAGCAAGCTCTTTGGCCACCTAATCAACAAGTGTCAGTACCTGGCCATTACCGAGTATTCTAGATAGATACTACTTACGTAGGGCGCTTCCTTGCCACCAAGTATCACAATATTGGTCTCGGGAAAGTCTTTCTTGACGAGGACCAGCTGAGACATGTCATACTAGGAAGTTTCCCAAAGTTAGCAGATCTATTCATTCCGAATAGTTGGAATCGAACCTTCTCACCTTGTTGTTGCTGTTCACAACGAGCGGCAATCTGCCCGCCGCCACTCGCCCGTACACGGTCTCATTATGTTTTCCCTTCCCGTCCTCTAGCATTTTCCGGAGATGAGCAATGCCGTTGCTAACTGTGCCTTCCGAATGCTTGGTGGCATCGCCCAGAGCCAGATGCAAAGCCACGTCACCCTGAACGATACCTCCGTCCGTAAGGCTCTTCTTACCGCTGGTAAGAAACTCTACACTGACGCCCTGGACAAAGCCAGACGCATCTGCCAGCGGGAGCGAGATTGCTCTGGTGACACCCCCAAGACGGGCCCTCGCAAACTCCTTCCCATCAAGCCAAACTCCGTACTTTGCGTAGACCACGCTCTCAGGATCCCCGATTCTCTGACCCGACGCCTGGCCATCACCAGTGCTGTCCAGCATGGCAATCTCGGTCATACCCAGGGCCCGAGTGAGGGCCGTCAACCCTGGCAGGACATGTCCGTTTTGCAGAGATATGTGAAGAGCCTTCTTTCCCTTTTGCTCGAACCTGCTTCCAGCCTCTGCGCATGTAACAGCTGAGCCGAAACACGAAATCTCCCCGTCTTCAACAATAAGCTTGAGAGGCTCATCGCCAACTTGTGCCAGCGAGGCTGCCAGCTCTGGATAGTTGTCAACAAACGCTTTCTGAATACCCTCGATAATGAAGCTTTGGCCAGTCTCGGAAGCTTGAGAACACGTTGATTCTCTCTGCTCATCTGAGATCTCATACCGCACCTGTGGCTTGATATTGTCATTTTCATCTCCAGTACGAGCTGCCGTAAATGTCACGTCCATGCTCTGCTTGACTTGAGATTCATCAAGCTGGGCTTGGCCGTCGATGAAGACCTGCAGAGGCGTCGCGCCAATTGATAGAGGGTGGGAGTCCCACACCACAATATCTGCGTCGAAACCAGGCCTACAGTACCCTACACGGAAATCAAGATCAATTGCCTTTGCTGGAACGGAGGTGATTGACTGAAGGGCCTTTTCCTCCGGAAGCTTGAAGGCATGCCCAATGGCTGCTTGAGAGGCCAAATACTTGGCGCTCGTCAAGCCAATGACATGATCAGACTTGTAGGCCACAGGAACGCCATTCTTATCGAGAATGTATCCTGCGTACAGGTTCGGTGAGTATGACTCTGCCTTGTATAGACTAAACTCTGCAAAAATTGCAATAGTGACGTTGTCCCCCTTCTCCTTGAGCAAGTTTGGCACTTTCCAGGCCTCAGTAGCATGATGAAACCCCGAGACTCTGTACCCAAACTCGTGGCTTATCCGAAGCATAGTCTCTATATCTTCCGGCTCATAGTTGTGGTTCTGTACAATGACTTGTCCCCGAAGAATGGCCACTGTTGATTCAAGCTCTAGCTGGAATGGAAACTTTCCATGATGGTGAATAAAGCTAGCCTTGAGACTATCATGCCAGTGGTGGTTCTCCAGAATGGCAGAGCAGTAATCATCCTGTTTTTCTTTCAGCTCCTTGGCCTTTTGCAGTTGTTCTCGCAGGTGCCAGCCGTTGCCAAGTCGAGTATATCCCCATGTGCCCTTTGGATTTTCACCAAATGCAAATTTCATGTACCGACGGCGCTCGCCTGCAGGTACTCCTCTCTCGAGAAGCAAATCTTCAACAACAGGTTCAGAATGCTCTCCAGAGTAGAGCGCGTTCTTTACAGGCACACCCTCGCCAGCAATGAGATTTGCCGAGCCGGGGATGATGAGCGAAGACGTGACACCACCCGATAGAATTATCGTGGCGGCTTCATCGTAAGGCTTCAGAGCATCAATCACGCGCACCATTGGGGTAAATGCTTTAGTTTCCGGGTTCACTTCATTGGCGTCATCGCTCACTTCGGTGCTTGGCCATGTGCTAATGTAGTGATGTGAGTGCATGTCAACGAGACCGGGGGTGACATATCGGCCGTGGACGTTGTACTCGACGACGCTGTCGCCTACAATGGCCTTGTTGTCCGACGTCTTGTGAATGGCTTCAATGAGACCCTTGGAGAAGACAATGTCGACGGCGTCGGGAACGAAAGCCTCGCCGTCGAACAGGGTTGCGTTTCTCAACACAACCGTCCCAGTTTGGCCATTGGTCGGCGACCATCGCGGGTTGCTTTGTCGAGAGCCAGGCGCAGGCCTGCCGGGGACCTTTTCCAGCCCCTGACACTGCGCCAGCGCCTCTTCAAAGCGTTGCAGCAGCTTCGGCGAAGCTTTCCCGCCGGGATGCTGCTGAGCTCGGTACTGGCGATCAACGGCGAAGCACAGCCAGAGCACGGATGCAGCAACTACAACGCTCAAGCCCGTCCTGACGGACAGCATGCTCTGCGCAAACAGCCGGCGATGGCGCGGTCGCCTGGGATAGGCCGGAACCTCATACGGCGGAGGCTCTAGCGAGCTTGATCCTCCGCTTGGAGACGCAGGCCGTAGGAGCCGTCTCTTTTCCGACGCCTCGTCCATGCGATAATATGATGGGTGTGATATCAATGATACAGGTGCTGTGCAATTGCCATGCACGGTTGAGACTTGGCCAAGGCGAGACAGAGAACGGTGTGTGGGCTGTGTCGAAGCGAAGGGCCGGTTGAGGTGAGCAGTGAGGTATCGCTTATCAGCGCGGCAGATATACAGAGCAATGCTGCGAGAGGGTGCGTAAGCACCGCGTGAATGACGCCAGCATGGGTACACGTACCTACAGTACCTAAACAACTGTACTCGCACACTACTAATACCTATAATACAACACTGCACTTTGTTTCGTCGCGCACTAGCAGGACCTTTTGGTTGTACCTGTACGAGCACCGCGTCTGCACAAGTTGGTACCTGTCTGTAGTGGCATCAATTAGTCAATAGTACTAAGGCTATTCCGCTTTCTGTGGCGTTTGCGGGGGCGGAGAGAAGCGAGTTGCTGTTCCATTGTTTGCCTCGATCGTGTACAGCAGGTACTGCAGCACTCCGTAGATACGCATGAAAACGTGCTTGTTATGTGCATGCACTGTAGGTACTTTGTACAGCTGTAGCTTACAGCAGTTCCATACAGCTACTATACCATCCCCCCTGGATGCTGCGAGCAGGACTAAAAAAAGAAAAAAAAATATGGAAAAATAAAAATAGCAAAATGCAACTATTGCCGAGTACGGTTTTGGATGCAGATATCGACCGTGTCGGCCCTGGGACTAGCCGCCCGCCTCCACGCATGCAGGCGACCAGTCGCACCACCAACCGCCCTCGCCCTCTGTTGGCTCCCCAATCCAAGCACGCAAAGGTACCTGAACCTGATCCTATACTGGGCTACTGTGCTGTGCCACTGGCCGGCCCGTGCCGACGCTTGGCGGAACTCGGTCCAACCGTCTCGCAGGCAAAAAAGTACCTGCAGTGCGAAGCGAGCCGAGTAAGGCAGTATCTTGCAGCGCACATTACACGGCATGAAGAGCCTTGCAGGGGATTTACATGGCGGGTAGCCAAGCAGTTCTCTGTATGGATACCTATCCATGCTGTAAGACATCAATGCTCAGTGCCGCTTTACAGTACCGAGGTGTGCAAGGTACATGTAACAGGTTCTTGAATGCATTGCATTGCTGCCCAACAATGGCATCAATCCAAAGTATACTTCGTACTCTTACAGGGAACATTCCTTGTTAGTGCAAGTTAGTACTCGTTCGATCTTCGCAACGGGAGCTGGGGGTCCTGCCATCGCTCTCTTGCAATCAGACAATGCCGCTCCCCTTCATTGGCATTGTGTCTTGTCCCTTGCTGCAATTGGCGAATCGTAGACAGCTGAAACGGTTGCCTGTCCTTGTGCTTATCCGATAGGTTGCACACCCCGGAGCGGCCTCCGCGACGCTATGGTACTATGTCTAGCTACTCGTATGCCTTACAGGCCGCACTTTCAACAGCTACGGGAGGATAGCCGTATGACGCGGGGCAGGATCGGGGAGAATGGCTTCGGCGGAAATATGTAGCCTCAACGGAATTATAATGGATAATGTCTATCAACATCGCCGGGGACGTTCCGGGAGGCATATCCTGGCCTCTTGCTGACCCCCCTCAGCGCCCAAAAACTAATGTGCTGTACCAGTGGCTGCAACCAATGCGAACCAGAAAACTCCAACTAGCAGCCAAAAAACAGCGCTGTGGTCAAAGCCAAACACCAAGCTAATCAAGAACCATTTGCCCAATCATCCAATGCTTTCCGGGGGTGGTTTACCTCCCTTTTATTCTTCCTCCCCCCCACCGTCTTTCCTTGGCGATACGTAATGAGTACATTTGATGCTCATATGAGTTTCTATGTCGGGGTTCCCGTTGTCTTCTGTTCTGTACATGTGTGTCCTGAGCCTGGTTTAGTTTCGTGTCGGTCGTCTCCTCCTCTGGCTTTGCGATGCTTCCCCATCGTCATCATCATCGTTGTCGGAGCCATCATCGTTGTTTCTGGAGCCTCGCCCTCTATCGTTTCCTTTCTTGATTGAAATTATACATCCTTGCTCTTTCAAACGCTTGGCTAGACTGCTGCTGGCCACCATGCCGGGAAATTCTTTGGCGCTGTAAACCTTAAAGGGCTCGCTCTTGATCTCCGCCAGGATGGGAAAGTGCTTGACCGTCCCGGCCCGGCTTGGGTCTATCATCATTAATGTAAATTTTAATCGAAACGAGCCCGGCGTGCGGCATGAAAGATCGGAGAAGCAGAAGAAGCACCCCTCCTGTCCGTTCTCGTCCTGTCCCACAAATGGCGTTGAAACGAGAGAACCCATCAGCCGTCGTTGATGCTGGTATTCCTCGGGCATGTAGGAAGAGTCACGCTCCCCTGACTCGTCAAATATGGCGCAGCTCATGACATAGCTCTCGTACCTCAAATATACTCTGATTTCTTCTTGTGTAAATTTCGGGTTTCTAACCACGAGCTCCACAATCGGAGGCGGATCAATGACTCTTCGATCTCTATCACCAAACCCACAAGCCCGTGCCGCGTTTGGCTGCTGGCGCATCTTGAGCTCAAAGCTGATGTCACTCAAGAACTTGGCCTTGTTAGCAGCTAGTAGATTTGGGACCTGAGCCGCCGGGGGTCCTGCGCTGTCTGAAGTCTGGGATGGCAATCGACCTGCAGGCCTTGCAGGCCTTGCAGGCCGTGCAGGCTCTGGCTCGTATGACGATTCCGTCATGGGAGTGTCTTGGTCGTGTCTCGCAACAAAAGACGGCGGGACGCCGCTCTCAGGATGTTGGTAGGATCGCGGCGGTGTCGTTTGGCGGTTCATATGGCTCATGCCCGGAGGGTACTGTGACAATCGCGGATCGGTCGTGTTGTCCGGCCTCCCAGCTGCTACTGGTGGATACATCTGAGGTGGTTGGCCTTGCCCAGTCATCTGATGGGGAGGATAGGGCTGCTGGGGAGGGATGGCGCCGGCAAACGGCATGTGTGGAGGAGACATAAGAGGGGGCGAAATTGCATGGCCAACGTTATTGTGAGGATAAGAGTGAGGGTGAAAATATGAATGAGGATCTTGAGAAGATGGCCGAAACGTGTCTGGTCCGCTGGGTGCTCCCGCGAGTAGACCTTGCGGAGGAGGCAATCGCTGCATTCCCATGGCGGGGTTTGCAGAATAACGATCCATGGCGACGTTGTCTGGTGTGTGAGGCATATGATCCAGCCTGGCAGAGTTCCTGGGGTCCATCTCAATTGAGAAGCCAGAAGGTCCTGTGGATAAGTTGTGATGCCTCGACAGGTCGTCTTGGCCGCGCCCTGGAGCAGAAGACATGATCAGTTCTGCCCTAGGACAAGCAACGGGATGAAAAAAGGTGCAATGGGAGTAGGCAGGATCAAGCAAATACGAGTAGGCAGTAGTGCAATGTCGGCAGCTAGAGATGGCCGTCTTGGTAGTAGGTATATTAAGGTCAGTCAGCGCACCCTTGCTCTAGAGCGAGACGCGCAAACGGGTCAATGCCGTCTTGGTCAGAGATCTCCTAGACCCCCATTCCAGGGCTCAATCGGGAGGAGTTCTTGAACCAGGTAGAGGGAACTGGAAGCTGCATGCCTGCAACCAAGATCGTTGCTGGCGTGGGTGGAGGGGATGATGTGTGCGCTGATGCGGGGCGGCAAGAGAGGAGTGTGTGTATACAAAAGCTACTGCAGATTCGGGAACCAGGACAAGTGCAATTCGGTGCTGTCCAGTATTGCTTACTTGTAGTAGGTCGTCTTGAGGAGCTTGAACGCAGTGTTGGAGGTGCACGGCGGAATGTGCGGCAGACGGGCACCGTTCACCCACAATCATCCGCTTGAGCGCGGCCAGAGCAGAAGCTCAAGTAGGGGGAGGGAGAGGGAGAAATACACATGTGCATACTTACGATGCAAGCTGTCGATGCGCCTGCCGTCCCTTGTGAGACACAAGACGCACCACCCCGGCGATTAGAAGAAAAAGCGGCTGCCGGTCGTATGGAGCACTCTGGCTAGGCAGAGACTTATGGGTAAAAGGTTATACTGAACAGGGTGGCATCTAAGGCCGTCGAGGCAAAGCAGGCAAGTGGGCGCCGAAAGTAGAAGAATAGACAGTGACCAATCCTCTGCTCGGCTTGGCACGAGTATTCGGTGATGTTAGCACCAATGGAAGCACCAAGTAAAACTCGTATGAGAGAGCAAACAAGCCCCTGCCTCGATGACTGAAAGGGCGAAAGACGGTGGGTGGGACACGAGGCGGCAGCTTGATTGCTCGGCAATACGGATTCGCTGGTGACTTTGCCAGTTCCAAAAGCAAGAACAAAGGCAAACCAAGACAGGATGGGAGTGGGGGAGGAGTGAAAGAAGAGACACGGGAGCGCGAGTGAAGGCGTTGGCGTGCCGAGGGCCACGGCGGGCAGGATGAATAGTAGGCCAAGGAGGGTCTGGCTGGGAGACGAGAGACATTCAATGGCCAGTGGCCGTGCTCGGAACGTTTTTGCTGCCAAAGCCTTGTATCGGGTACTCGATCATGGAGGTATACTCGTACATGTAATGTAGACATTTGGCCCATCTTTGCTTGCGCTACCTGTACATGCTCGACGTAGCACCGGTAGGGAACCAACGCATGAGCACTCCACAGACAGACACGCCGCAGAAACAATAATGAGACCACTGCGCGAGCGGCCCAGCCGGGGGTTGTCAATTGGCGCTGGCCAGGGGTGCGCGCAAGTTACAACTGACAGATCTTATTTCCTACAGGGCGGAGACATGCCCCATGTCACAGCATGGTTGATGTGGCGGTGGGTGAATCCGAATCGCTGGGGCCGCTGCGGCTTACAGTCTTGCGCATTGATTCCGCTAGTAGGCGAGCTCAGAAGTTGTCTTGTGCGTACGTACCAAGCCATGGAAGCAATACTACCTGTATGGTCTGTATGGTCTGGAGTGGTGCTGTCAGGCAATGCAGAAGTGGCTCCAGGCAGTCGGTGGTCGCGCAAAGGTTTCTGCTTTGGAAGACGTGGTATCGGGAACGGGGCAGCAGCTGCGGCCTGCCCAGCCAGATTCCAGCCCAGCCGCGACATTGGCACCTCCAGGTCGCAGCTCAGGGCGCGAAGCAAGGCGCGAAGCAAGGATGGCTGTTGGTGGCTTTGAGCACAAAGTGTCGGGTGATATTACCTAACGGACGGGCCAATCTAAAGGGAGACCGGGATATTGGCAATTGCCCTGATGTAGGTGGCTATCCATCTGCACCGTTGTAGGATCAGATCAGATCAGCTCGCCCGCCTCATGCACCTAGAAGATGAAGAAGTTTGCTCTGAGTCTTTTGGAGATTGGCAACAGCAGGGTGCGTCCCGCCACACTGCTTCGGTGCCGAGCAGGAGAGCTACACCCGTCCATACTGCCCAGTGCCTGGGGCATTTGGGCATGAGCCGATGTGGCTGCCGCCAACCAGCAGCATGGAATGATGGGCCTCGATCCATCGAGATCTAGTCCGTCGGGCCTGGAGGTTCGAGTTGGGGCGGAGACGTGCGAGACGTGCCCTGCCTTGCGCCCTAGTACAACCGTATGTATGTGCGTGTGTGCATGTGCGGCGAGTACCGCCCTCGTAGGACTTTTCGAGTCATGGGGCGGGCGGCACGGCTGGAGCACTGATTTTTTCCTGGGCCAAGATGTGAATTTGAATCCCGAACTCTGTGGTTGGACCACCAGAGTGTGATGGAGCGTGACGGCCTTTGGCTGGTGCTCCTCCAGCTTGAGTGGTCTGTGCTGCCTTGCCAACTTGCAGGCCAAGCTCAAGTACGGAGTATTGGAGCTGGTCAGCCGGCCCGTATGATCGGCGAAACGAGGGAATAGACGACGGCCGCCGAGAATGTTCGTTGTCCGCACTCGTACGGTACGAGGCCATGTAGCGGTACTGCGACCCTGGCCTCAGCGATCCACGGCAGTGCCTGCACGGTACGAGAATTGCTCCAGAGTAGCATCCACGATGCGTTAGCATGCCCAAGGCGCGTCTGGCTATTCTTACTCGTACACCACTCGCATATCAGCATCACGACGGGGATTTTTTGTTGACGCACGCACATGGTAATTCGCCGTGGTGCAAGTCACTTGTTGAGGAAGCAAAAGCGAAGGGGGGCTGGGCGAATCCTCGAGGTTCTGGACGAAGATCCTTGTACAGGAACTGTTGGCCTTTCTTTTTGCTTTTTTTTTTTCCCCCTTCCTGATCCTTTTTCCCCCCTTGGGCCTCTTGAGGATCGTCCGTCACCTGCAGTGCTGGGCCAACGGAGTCACACCTGAACAGCAGCAATGCTAGGTACGGAGTACTACTACCTAGTACCTAGGCTTGGGTAGTACCAGGTAAACAATACCTCCAAGGACTGGACGTTTTCACATCAATTCATTATTACCTGTACTCCGTACATTAGCACCTGTATCAATGAATGTCCAGAAAGAAAGGGCAAGATCCAGTTTGGGCTAATGGTATCCCTGCCGTGCCGTACCTGGGCCTGCTAACCCAAAACATAGCAGCTAGAGGGCGCCGCGTCCGGTTTAACAGGCCTCGGGCTCTCAACTAGTACTCGTACTCGTAGGTTTTGTGTAATTTTCTGGAGGCCATCCTGAGCATGTTTCCAAGTTCGATTAGTACTCGGCGACGTTCTTGTACGTTCTTGTACTAAGGCAATACGCGACGCAAGGCATTGATCCTGGATCCTCCAAGCAAGCGGCAGGGCAAGCCGGATATTGTCCGTACATAGTACTTGTGCCTAGTATTGACAGCACAGAGCTGGCAGGTTCCGTGCCGTAAGTGTGCCTGCCAATGTCTGGGCATCATCAATGACAGGGCAGGCAGTTGCCAGAAATACAGCACCGGTACAGTACGAAGCTAGCACACAGGAGATACTTCAGCACGTCGAATGTCAAGCACCTTTCTAACCGTGCAGGGGCCACTCTCCAATTCTTGGAGCATCACGGTACCCAGGTACTTGCCTAGGTACCTACCTATCTATACTTTACGAGCTCATACCCAAGGTACCCAACATGTTCCTTCTAATGCCATCATATCATCGGTGGTTGACCGTCTGCTTGGAGGGGGACCTGCCTAGTGCCCGCAGCGTACCTGCCAGGTATCTACTGCGTCCTTTCAGCCAGATTGCCCGCCATCGGCACTTGCGTCCTTACGCCATCGGACCTACCACCCTCCTCCTCTCACCGCCATCTGATTTGAACAAGAGCCAGCAGAATAAGGTAAGGTGGGGTTGTGCCGCGGAGGTGCTACCTATACCTTCCTAGGCCCCTCTGCTTATCTAACACCTCTGCCTCAGGAACCAGCTGCTGCTATACGAAGCGCCCAGTCGGAGGGTTCGTGAAAGAACCACTTGAATACCTTTGCCGTGTCTAGACGGCATCACGACGCCAGGCATTTTGGGAATGGCCAATTCGTCAGGCAAAATGCTTCTGCCCCCCCCCCCCGGACGAGGCACAGGTACCGAGACAAGCACCAGCACCAGCACCAGCACCAGCACCAGCACCAGCACGAAGCAATCCCAACACGACTCCTGTTCTCGCTTGTCAGCCGCACCCCCCGGACGCTCGTCTGTCTCGCTGCGGGTGAAGTGCTCGTACCAGTACCAGTGAAGCCAAAACGATTTGTCAAATCGAGTGCTCCAGACCAACGTCCCTGTGCAGGTGAGCAGTCACCTTATCACGCTCTGCCACGGCTACGGGACAAGCAGCCAAGCGAGGCCACCTTTCCCTTGTGGCTGTTGCCTTATCCCTACCACCTGGCCAAGACTCTTCTGCAATGGTCCAATTTGCAAGGCTGGGCCGGACTTGTCTTGGACATCATGACTTTGCCAGAAACAACACCCTTGTGCCGTTGGTCGGAATGGTCGAAGCTGCCGAGTACTGCTAGTAGAGTGGTAGTACAAGTAGCTTCACTGCAGCGCTGGTACAACACGTTGTCCGCTTCGTCTTCTTCTCATTAGCGTTCGCGTTTTTCACTCTAGTCGCCAAGAACCGGGCCCGTGGATTTACTTATCCAGGCTGGCTCGCCATCCCCGTCATCTCACATGCACTCTGTACAGGTATGCAGTAATAGTGCTCCATTCAGGTTCGGCCTGCAAATGGGAACATACGACGGCGCACAATATGGCTTCCCCTGGCCATCCGAGAGTTGCTGGGTAGCCTCGTTCCAAAAGACTTCGTTGCATCCTCCCGCCTTCCGCTTCCCGCCTTCCGTCTTCCCCGGCGAGGACAAGGTCCTTAGACTATGAGCCAGGGACTTGCCTTGAAGTGGAGTTTTTTGAGCGGAGAAGCTTTGCCACGACAGTCAACCCTTTCAGATCGAACGGTTGACTTCGAATCAAGACGGCATGAAGAATGATTATCAGGTCTCACACCATCATGCGCCATGTAAGCCATACTGGCGTACTGCTGCCTCTTCTCCGCCCCCTCTTCGTCCATTCCGTGAAAATTTTCCTGGTGTCTCCATGTCTCAACTATGTCTCATCCATGGACAAATGGGCACTCACTCACACACGTGCCTCTGTGTGATGATGGTGGCCCGATATTACCCCCTTCACGCTCATTAGCTCATCGGCTTGTTCACGGTCCTAGTGGACCAGCTGAGGCTAAGCATTGATCTCACGGCGGCACTGCCGGTTGACATGACGCGAAAGATCATGTAGGAATGTCGAAACATAGATTTGGTGTGCCAAGGCGACCACGGCCTTCCTGTCTATAACCTCTTTTGTTGGCACCCAGTAATACTATCGACAAAGTGTGTGTGTGCTTGTCCTTCTATATTCTCAAGTCCCTGGCAGGCTATGTTTCTATTTTGACAACCCTGGTTCTCCCTATCTCCTTTTGCGGTGTGTCGACATCACCTGGATGACTTCTGACAGTCGCCACCAGCGAATGATCCTGTGTGAGGCATGCTTAAAGCCCAAATCAATGCTCTTTGCTCTTCCCCTTGGGATCCTCTTGGGATCACCAGTGGCGCCCGTCACCGCTTAGCAGCGAAAGACTCGGTGATGATGTAAAGACACTAAGCACGGCCTGAAAGCTCACAGGTCCTAAGAGGTTAGGTTGGGTTACGAAAATGACGACTTGATATAAGACAGTACTAATTGCTTCAGGGTGTGTAGAAGAGACGCTTACGGCGCCCGCAAGTGTTCATTATGTTCTATCCTTGCCTTCTTTGGATCCAAAGCGCCAACCTTTCGCTGTACATGGAGTACGTGGCACAATGAGACCAGCCATATCTCACCGAGAGTTGTCACGAGTCTCAAGTCCGACCCGCATCATTGCGCTGCTAGAGTCTCTATTCAACTGCATTGGGAGTGTCGCGACATCGTTCCGAATCGCGTTGCTATATGCTCCCACTTGACACCCACCCATCACATTCACCTACCAAGATGAAGAAAAAAAGACTCACCCGCGGGCAAATTTGCATGAGGCCAAAAGGAGCCGTACAGTGGAACGAGAGAACCAATCATGGCCCATTAGTGATGCCGCAATCCGCACCGCACTGGAACTGCTCGGTTGCTCATGGGTCCCCCCGCTCCAAAGCCCACATTCAAACGTGGCCAAGAGAGAGCTGGCTGTCAGGCATTAGACTCATGTTTATGCTCATCAGGGCTTAATTTTATCTCTGGGTGCTAGAACTATTATCTCACACCAACGTACGAGGCGCCTCACTTGACTGGGCCTGGCTGGCTTGGTTGCCCTGCATATTAGCGGTTAAAGCCTTTGCTTTGGGCCAACTGGACGCGCCAGATGATGACCTGTCAACTCAGTTGCTGTGTTGGACCAAAAAGTATATTAGCCGAGGGCGAAATTGGAGCGGCTGGTGCGGCTGGTTGTCAAGACGTTGTCAAAGGGTGAGGGTGTCGTGCTACCCGCCCTGACGTAACGGTGCGGCGGCATAGCCGACAAAACAAGAGCTCGACATTTGCTCGTTTTGGGCATTAATCTTTTGCAAAGGTTGATGCTGCTGGAAAGCGGTGCTTGGATTTGGCAACAGCCGTATGCCCGTGGAAGAGACGCTGCCCCCTTCCCCCCCTTGGCTCTCAAAATGGTTGACCGGTGGCACATAGCTGGCTGGTAGGATTTCCGAAAATACAAAAATAGGAATAGCCCGGTTAGATTGCTTGTTGGGCACCTTTCCCCCTGGCAGGCTAAGAGCTAGAACGAAGCCAGAGCTGGAATATACGACAGGGGGGGCAACTATGGATGAGATATGGCCTAGATATGGCCTCCTATACGGAGTCCATGGTAGGCAGTATATCGGCACTGACAGCATGGTGTTTGTCAGCTATAATTAACTACACATATGGCAAAATTATTCTCTGCTATGTCGAGGCTATTTTCTCTCTTCCTTGCAAAATTCTTTTTACTTATTGTTTACTTAGTGGTTACATGGAAAGATGAACTACAGCTGCAAAGAGACCTATATTTCCATTTTGGCCCATGTATACAGAATGTACAGAAACTCGCTATTAGTCGACAAGAATTCCACCGCCTCGTCTTCCTTTAGGCCGATTCCCAGGATATTCCCCCAGCCCGTGCCCTTGAGCCCTTCTCATCCGCCCATAGACGGGTATTGATGTTCCCCGAAATGCCAGTATCCCTCCTAGAAGTATGTATATAATGGTATATGCGCGTATGCAAACTAAGTACCCCTTGAAGGAACAAAAAAAAAAGAGTATTATATCCTGCATCCCAGATAATTGCGTTGTAAAGGAGAGGGGGGTAAAACGCCATATTTTGATGCGCTTTATTTGTAAATTACGGTAAAGTAGTAGGGAGTGTAGAGATGACAAGGTCGTATGTATATATGAGAAAATATTAGGCGTTGTTCGTCGTCGGTATAAAAATCGTTGAAAACATTAAGTTTAAAGCGGAAGGAGCTGATTCCGAGCAGTATGATGTTGTTAAGATAGTGATAATGGCGGCAATAGGTTTAAGCTTGATAGGATTCTATACAATCCCGAAGCATCGAGAGGGGCCGTCTATGAAATCGAGACGAGGGTGGCAAACGCAGCACATAGGACAGCCAATGTAATGGTATAAATGGCCGGTCGTAGAGCGAGGGCTTCTGATGAGGCCGGCGGGAGAGTGCCGTTGACATAATTCGGACCGCACAAAGTATTGACTTGGCGTGCAGCATCCACGTAAACATTGGCAACAGATTGGCTGCGGTCTGCAGAGGCAGAAAAGTAGATGTCCATCGTCTTCTGAGTGCACCAGCTGCAGGAGGGGTTAGAGCTGCCAGGTAGGGCCAAGCCGTATGGTAAAAAGTAGAGGTAGGCATCCGAGGGCGTGTTGAGGTTGGTGACAGCGTTGGCAAAACAATACTGGCTCGAGGTCGGATCCTGGAGACAAGTTGCCGCATAGATGGTCTTGTAGGCTAGCAACCCGTGGTACGCTTGCAGGACTAAAGTCTGATTCTGTGCAAGCTCCGTCTTGCAATTGTTACTCTGGGTGAGGTTCGTCGCAGCTTGGTTGAGAAAGGTAGCACATGAAGCTGAGTCAGCTTGGCAGGTTGCGTCGAGCACCCGGACAATGCTGAGAAGCGACTTTTCGGCTTGAAAGAGACCAGTCGATGTCTGTCATCTCTGAGTTAGCAAATTAAGCCTTGACTGGCAGATATTCATGTTCTGTATCCCAAATTCGGGCAGAAAAGAAGATCCTGAACGCACCTGCAGCATCATAGAGAGCGGGTAGCAGCTCTTGAAGGTGGGATTTGAGAGGAGACCCGATATGAAGCTGGAGCAGGAGTCGGTTGAGCCCTGGCTCTGGAAGGCGGAGGCTGGCGTATTGTCAAACGGCACAGGCAATGGGGATGATGACGGGCTGCTAGTTGGCTTGGTCAACGTCGTAGTCGAAGATGGAGTATGTGCACTCCTTCTTCTCTTCTCGCCCTTCTCGAGTGTCGTGGCATCATTGTTAGAACCGCTGCCAGGCTCCTCGTGGAGAAGCTGCTCATGCTCGCCAATATCGCTAGAGAATCCATTAATCATCTCCACAGAGGAGGGCGGCGAGGGAGGCTGGCTGAGATCGATTGATAACGCGGGAACGCGGGTTGAAGCACGGTTTGGTACGGAGGCAGCAGATCCGAGTGTCGTCGCCAGAAATGCGACGAGGAAAAGTGCGAGCCGCATCTGGTACAATCGCCGTCTGGGTATCTTGGCCATGGATCGGCCCGTAAAGACAGCAATTGCAGAGTTGAACATGGTGAACACCTTGATATTTGGTTTTGATAACCCCCGAAGCAGTATTAATGCTTTTCGTCCCAGATCGCAATGCCCCAGAAACTCGGTGAGGCTGGCGTCGCAAGCAGGTTATAGTCGAGGTTGAATTAATTTCGTTTACGGATGCCCAGGAACTGTACTGCTTATCGAGGCGTAAGGACCATGACTCGATTTAGACAGAGGTGCGTATAGGTCGAAGTCGTTCTCGTGGTCGATTGCTATAGGCAACCCGGTCCCAGAGAGGCGGTTGAAGGCGACGACGGTGCCCAGATGCGCTCTCTCGTTGGCTAAACCGAGGTTCCTAACTCGCTCCCTCTTTATTCCCCTGAACGAACAGCGTCCTCTCCCACCGAGGACTGTTCTTTGTCGTATCCCTCCACCACCCCCCGCTGAATCCGTCTCGCGATATAAGAGCCGGAAAATATACTCTCGGGGGAGAGAAAATCACGAGAGAGGGGGAGTAGAAAGACCGGTTCCAAGTCGATTGTCGGCACGGCGAGTGACACCAGCGCACCTACCGTGGTAGGCAAAGAAAGGCCAGGAAAGACCAAGACAGGCAGGATTACTAGTAGGGAAGGAGTTGGTGTTGATACGAGTACAGGGAAGGTCGAAGGAGGGATGAAAAGAGCAAAGATGTGCAAAAAAAGTCCCGGAGCAGAAGTACTAGGTCGCAAGTATGGAGCAGAGTGGCGGATAGGGAAGGGACGACGCGGGACTGCAGCAAAGACCCCAGCTGCGAGGCAAGCGCGACTGGAGAATGGAGGTGCGTATGTGTAGTTAGTTAGTTATTGGGCGCTCTTGTTCGAGCAGGAGCCCCGCCATGGACCGCCATGGACGGTGTGCGCTGGACTAATCGGTCCAAGCCCATGCAGCTAGTGGCTGCGGGCACGGGCATTGTGACAAAAGACGGGGTATGCGGCTGCGATTGGCAAGGAAAAGAGACGGAAAATACTTGTACTTGAAGAAAAAAAAAAGGCCGCACGAGCCTTGGCCCGCTGGGGACGTGCTATTGGGGAATGAGCTGAAGAGCTTAATCTGCACCGGGGGATTGCAATTTGGCCAAGTTGAGGCGTAGAGAGTGCATGATTGGAACATGGTATCAATCTCTCTCTTTGTTTTTTTCTTCCCTTGGAGACTTCCATTTCTTTTGGGTTGCATTCTTCACCAGCACGAGTACATAGCAATACTACTTTGATTCTTGGCTGCAAGTGAGCAAAAACCAACGGGAGAGCTAGACCGGCGCGCCAATATAGGCGAAGGAGCCTCCCCTGGCCTAGTGGGATAACGACGCCGTTGATAGCGCCAGGTGAGTTTAATTGCATCCCACAGCGTAGCGAGACGGACGCAAGCCACATGGTGGTGCTATTGGATGACTGTACTTTTCGACAACACAACGACCTAAGGTATTGTAATGCATTATCGTTACGAATGTCTACTTACTCGGTACTATAGTATTGTAAAGACTGGACTGGATATCTTCAATTACACAGGCAATGCTTGAAAATGCAACTACGTAGATGCTGCATCTTGGTTGTCATCTATCAATGGAAGTTCAAGGCCCATTATACTGCAGGTAGCTACCGTAACTGTTACACGTGCTGTATAAGGACACATAGCTTGGGTAGGGTAGCACTAAAACGGCTCCCCCCTCCCCCCCCTTGAAGCTCTAGAATCAGGCCGCGCTGCAAATCAATAGCGCCATGCAAAAAGCTTGGCCTGCCGCGCCCACCCTCCGGCTAGCGACAATCCGGCTGCTTGCTCCCGCTAAGCCTCAAATCCACCGTTTTTGGCGACGCTCATGGGATGCCACCAAACGGGCTTCGTGATATTGCTCTTGCAGATTTTGATTTATTTATCATTATTTTTTGGCTCTTTTTGGTACCGGATAAGATCAGGGTCGGCCAATGGCGGCTACAGGCGCCTCATCCACTGTCTCTGCCGAGTACCTGGATGTACTGCGGTGAAAGTGCCAGACGCGTGTGAGATACGACACGTAACAATGATATTTGCATGGAACTTGCTGCATTGCCACGGATTACCACCGTAATATAACCTTCTATTATCCCATCAGTCACCGAACTCCCTTGCCTTGCCTTGCCCTTCTGCGCATTAGAGAATAATAACCTCAAGTGTACTCCGTATTGCGAGTACCAGTAATTCTTACACGGCTTCTCGTCCTTGTACCTCCATGTAACACAAGAACAAAGCACAGCGCACACGCGGCTCCCCTGCCAAGGCACCGGAAATCTCCCCAAAGAAACCCCCCAAATCCATCAAATGTACTCCATAGTACTCGTATGCCCCCAATCCAACAAAAAAAAACTTCAATGCTACCATCACGCCACCTGCGCCGCAGCGCAAATCACCCACCGTCTGCCGTCAGCGAAAACCCCTTCCTTTTTTTTTTTTTTTTTTTTTTTGGTCCGTTTCTCTAAAGTGGTGTGGCTTGAGGTTGAGGGGGGGCCAGAACAAAAAAGAACAAAGGAATACACGCCTAAAAGTGAGACACACCACATGCACACAAAAAAACGCCACCAATTGGTTCCCGCAAGCCGCAATTCTTCATCATTTCTTTTTTCCTTTCCCCACTTGGAATCCTCTGCATTGGAGGTACGGAGTATATTGTACGAGTATATTTACGGATCAATTACTTTGTACAGGGTATTACAGGGTTGCTATTATTGTACATTGTCTCACGACCGTTGATTCACATCATCTACAGCCTTCCCATAACAGCGACGATCAACCAAGATTCGGAACACGCACAGCCCCCGAGTTCATCACCCTCCAATAAATCTCACCACCAAACCCCCCTGTCTCGCTCGCCAAAACCCGGAGCAAAAAAATAAAGCAGTCGTAATACTCCGGATTCTCGGCAGCTGGTCATTAAAAAAAAAAGGAAAGAAAAAAAGACACCTGGTTTCAGCCTGCCCTGCCGGTAACACGACATTAGTTCCCCCCATGAAGAACAACTACCGTCACCTGAAAAAGCCAACGTAGTTCCAATATAGATAGTAGCCGTGTTGCCGTAGATTTTGGTGCGACGGCGGCTGCAGCCTCGATCCCCGCGCGCAATCTTCACCGTCGGCACCGGAATAAGGCGCATTAGCTTCGTGCTCCGTCTTCAGCTATGTATGGTCAACGGGCCACGATACCGCGCACTGCGACGTTGGCGTCAAGACCCGAGGATGCTTTCGCAGCGCCACCAAATGCAATCGAAACTTACATGTGAAACTATTTACGCCGAGCCGTGAGCAAGCGGCATTCGACATCAAAAGAAAATTATTCAAAAAGTGACCGTAAATGGCAAGAGTGGCGTGTTTCCATACACAAAACTATAAGAAATACCATACAAGTCTAACCATAAAGAATGCTGTGCATCTACCCTCGAGTCCTCCTCCAGGGCCATGAAGAGGAAAGAAACAGAATCCAAAAACGAAGTGAGTATGTCGTTTTTTTTTCTATATATATCCAAACGTACCCACGTCCAATACATTAGCAACACCAGTAAATGCCAAGCAGATATGAGTCGTCTGCTCTGCGCCGGACATCTAGATAGGTGACAGATACACACACACATTTGAACCAGCAGACCAGTATTGTCATCATTTCAGAGCATAACGCATTAGTTGGAATACTGCTGCTTACGAGCTCGTTCCCAAGCTTTGTAGATTGACCAATTCAGCGTAGCGGCCATTCTTTCTCATCAGTTCCTGGTGGGTTCCAGACTCGGCAACGCGGCCTTGGTCAATCACGTAGATAACGTCCGCTTTTTGAATCGTGCTGAGGCGATGCGCGACTGCAATCGTGGTGCGTCCGGCAGCAGCCTTGTCTAGAGCCTCTTGGACGACGGATTCGGATTCAGAGTCAAGGGCAGACGTGGCTTCATCTAGGAGCAGAATCTTGGGGTTGCGAATCAAGGCCCGGGCAATGGCTATGCGCTGCTTCTGACCACCAGAGAGCAAGCCACCCTTGCTGCCAACAAACGTATTGAACCCATCAGGAAGTGAAATAATAAAATCGTAAATATTGGCTTCGCGGCAGACGTGCTCCAGCTCCTCCTCTGAAATGTCCTCCTTGGGTGTGCCGAGAAGAATATTTTCCTTGATTGTGCCCGAGTACAGGGCCGGCTCTTGGCTTACAAGGGAAACAAACGACCGATAGTTGCTAACATTCAGGGTGCTGATGTCCTGGCCATCTACAAGGACACCACCAGACAAGGGATCGTAGAATCGCTCCAACAGTGAAATAGTTGTGCTCTTGCCACACCCAGAAGCACCAACTAAGGCGACATACTGACCAGGCTTAATTGTCAGGCTGAGGCCTCGGAGGACAGGTTGATCTGGCCGGGTTGGATAACGAAAGTGGACATCACGGAATTCTATTGTGCCCTGGATATCGCCCTCTTTCAGGCGATGACCGTCCTGCGACCAGGCATCGATTTTTGGTGTCCGGTCAAAGAGCTTCCTCAATGCCAAGGCCGACGCATGAGCTTTGCCCATATCAGGTGCAAGCGCAAAGATACCTCCTGCCGACTGCGCACTGTAGATGATGCCCATGAAGCAGACGAAGAATCTGAATAAATCATACTCCCCGGTAGCGACCAAAGTACCGCCGTACCAGAATGCAAGGCCAAAGCAGAGAAACGTGGCGCCCTGGGCGGCGCCGTAGAGGGCGCTTGATGAAAGCACCGACTTCAGGCCTTTGCGCCGTTGAGCTGCAATGTCCTCACGATATATGCGCATAATGTCTTGCTCTCGAGTAAGTGACGCAACGGTGCGGATGGACGAGATGGCCTCGGAGGCATATGCAGCAGAGGCCGCGTATGCAGCTTTTGCCCTGCTCTGAAACCGAAGCAACAAGTAAAACCGGAAGAAGCCACAGGCCAGCATGACCGGAATTGTTGCAGTACAAACAAGTGAAAGCTTCCACCCAATAGCCAAGGACATGATCATCGACGAGAAAAGGGTTGACAGCGTTAGCAGGATGGTTCCCAGAGCGGAACCACTGAGCCCGCCAATATTGTTGGCTTCAGTCGATAAGAAGGCCGTCAAGATACCCGCCGAGTTCTCTTCTCTATCAAAGAACGAAATGTCCTGTCGGAGAAACGCCCTAAAAGATTGGTCCCTAATACGATGGATAAGATGCTCAGAGCATGATGCTAGGGCAATTCCTTGACCAGAGTAACTGACGAGCATGCCAACAGCCAACACGATGAACATGATGGCCCAGAAGTATGCGTCGTGTCGAATCTGGTCTATATCGGCATTTGGGAAAAGAGCTTTTGTCAAAGTGACAATCTCCTTGGCAAAGAAAACTAGAATGATTTGTGCAAATGTTTAGCGGGCGTCCAAAGACAGCCATGAATCAACCTTGGGGGGAGAAGGGTAAGCACACTCACCACAACAGACGGGGTTGCCGCCGCCGCAGATAATAGAAAAAAAGAGACCAGCCAGCATGCGCTTCCATTCATTACGGTTGAACTTTGCAATAAACGTAATCAGAGCCCAGATGCTATACTTGGCCTCCTCCTTGTCCGTGATGCGAGCTCGCAGCGCAGTGCTTGAGGCAGACTTTTGCGTCGGCGACCGCGCGAGGTTGTTCTCACTGTCACCCTCGGTACTAAAGATTTCGCTCTCTTCGATTTTCGATTGCCTCTTGACCAGCATCTCCTGATGCTCATCAATAAGTTCCTGTTCCTCGCAGGTGAGATCTTGGGTCGCGGCAATATCCTGAGCAGATACCAACTTATGGTAAGCGCTCCCTTTCTCTACTAGCTCGTCGTGGGTGCCTTGCTCTACAATTCGGCCTTCAGACATGACAACAATGCTATGGGCGTCCTTGATAGTTGATAGCCTATGAGCAATAGCTATGGTAGTTCGGCCAGCGGAGGCAGCCTCCAGCGCAGCCTGCACGATGCCTTCGGATTTCGTATCCAAGGCCGAAGTCGCTTCGTCAAGAAGGAGGACTACACGTAGAACCATGTTAGCAATTACTGTCCATACTATACCAAGACCAGGAAACAGGTTGGTTTTGGAACTGACTTTTCGGATCACTAACGATGGCACGCGCAATAGCAATCCGTTGCTTCTGTCCGCCGGAGAGAAGGAAGCCTCGGTCGCCAACATTAGTTTCGTAGCCCTCCGAGAGAGCAGAGACAAAATCGTGAGCATTGGACTTCTTCGCGGCAGCAATGACTAATTCACGCTGCTTCTCTTTGCTTTCATTTTCAAACTCGGTCCCAACGAGGCCGTAGCGAATATTTTCGAAAATTGACGTTCCAAACAGCGTGGGCTCTTGGCTAACTAGAGATATCTGGCGGCGAAGCCAGCGAAGGTTTAGCTTAGAGATGTCGCGTCCATCGAGATACACAATACCTCCCACGGGGTTGTAGAATCGTTCAATAAGGCCGATGATGGTGCTCTTGCCAGATCCAGAGGCTCCCACCAAGGCGGTCGTCTTTCCCGCAGGGATATCAAGGGTAACATCTTGCATCACAACAGCGCCAGGTCGTGATGGGTAGATATGTTTGACATTTTCCAGCCGGATATTACCCTGAACCTCGTCAATGATGACACCCTCTTCGCTGGCTGGATTGATGGGGGAGACACGGTCAATGGTATCGAAAATCTTGGACGCGGCGCCAACAGCAGCGATAAACGCTTGGAAGTTGGTTGCGATGCTAGTCATATTGAAAGCGCCCATTATGACATTCATCATGACAATCAGGGCTTCGCTGAGAGAGAGCCAGCCTCGCAAGACAAAAGCACTGCTTTGCCAGAAAGCCAGAGCATAGCTCATATAGAGCAGGAACATGATACCGCCCAGCATGAATCCAACAGCAGTCTTGAGTCTAAAGCCAAAATATTCGGCCTTTTTCAGGTGCTCATCATATTGGCTGGACAATCGGTCCTGGGCTCCAAAAGCAACGGCAGTTCTCACGGAGCTGAGGACTTCGTCAGCCAGACCGCCACCAAGAGCAGATGATTTGGTAGACTCTATGCTATTCTTAAGCATGTAGCTAGAAAACACGGATCCATTGATGAGAACGGCGAAGATAACACTCGCAATGATAAACGTGAGCTTCCAGGAATGGGCAAAGGCAATGACAAAGGCAGTCACAAAGGTCGAAATGGCCCCTATGGTAATTGAGACTTTTTCGGAGATTCCATCTTGTATAGTGTTGGTGTCGGAAGTAATGCGAGTCACGATTTCTCCAGTGCCAATTTTGTCGAAGAAGCCAATGTTTTGACTTAGGCAGCTTTCAAGATAATGCTCTCGGATTCTGGTGGAAATGTTCTCGCCCACGTAGATGAACCCCACCGTGGCGATGTAAGTGACAGCAAATTGGCCAATGGCGAGATACACAAAGTAGAGAACGTATTTGGCAAGCTGAGAGCTGAGTTCGCCTTTGTCGATCAGGTGCGCTGTGAACTCGGAAAAGGTATTTTGAAGGCCACCAAAGAGCAATGTCATGAGGGGCAGAGCAGCGCCGTTGGCAATGGAGCAGATGATGGCGATGGTCATGATGAAGATGTCGAGGCCAGTAGTGTATCGGTAGAGGGCAGCAACACCATGCCCCAAGTTGGGCGTCAAGGCTTGCCGCTTGAGAATCTCAGCTTCATTGTCGGGCAGGTGCCGGAAAGGCTCCTCGGGGTCTTCTTTGACTTCTGGTTCCTTGGGAGGCTTTTGTTTCTTCTCTTTTTTGGCCTTCTTTTTCTTCTTCTCGTTTGAGTCGACGTCAGGCTCTGCGTTGGCTTCAGGGTCTTGCTTCTCAAGGTCTTGCTTCCCAGGATCTTGCTTCTCAGAATCCGACTTCCCAAGATGTACCTTCACAGCGTCTGCTTTCTCAAGATATGCTGACCCATGGTCTACTTCTTCGGACTCTGTTTTGTCAGTATCTGACTTCGCAGGGCTTTCTTTCTCGGAATCGGCTTTCGCAAGGTCTGGTTTCCCGTGTTCCGGCTTTTCAGAATCTTTCATCTCGGGCTCTTCCTTGTCGGGATCTTCTTCTTCTAGGTCTGCTTTGTCGATGTCCGCCTTCGCAAGGTCTGATTTCATAGGTTCCGCTGTCCCATGGTCCGCATCCTTGGGCTCTGCCTTGTCAACATCAGTAGAACCAGCCTTTGACGGAATGTTCTCTGTGGTCACGAAGTTATCGGCAATGTTGGTATCACCGGGGCCCAAAGAGTGTTCCGAGGCCCCTCCCTCGGTTGGCTTCCCAGGTATTTCAGCAGCCATGATGGCCGATGAAGATGAGTTCGCCGGAGGGCGATGGCCGTCGTCTCGCAGCAATCAGTCGTCTAGTCGGTATCGTTGATGGCCAATTCCTATGTGAGTGTCATATCTCCCGAACCAAATGTATCTGCAGCGCGACGCGGGCAAACCAACGACGATCAGGGCATGCAGGAAACAGAACCGCAGTGTAGATGTAAGGGAGGAGAGCAACAAGAGGAGAGATGCAAGCCTGGTTCTCCGTGTACATGCTACAATTACACCTACAACTGTAGCCTTGGGGTCCTCAGGTCAGTAGGAGGTACCTACGGTTGCAGTAATGCCTGCTGTAAGAAACGACCTGTCGGGAGGGACAGCCGCACAGACACACGCCCTCTTGAAAGAGCACGCGTACTCGTACCGATACTTGTAGCTCCCTAGCAGAGACGGATGGCCTCAAGAGACGCGCCATGGGCCGAGCTGGCTAGTTGCTCTGTTGCGGTGCTACATTGCTTTGTTTGGTGGGGACTCGGCACTCGAGGTTCTCTCGACAGGGATGATGAATGGTAAAATTCCAGCCGTCATACTCCGTACAGACTTGCACAAGCCATGCAGTGAGCCGCCCTCCGTCCCGCTAGCCCAGCCCACGCGCACTGTGCTCGACTTTTGGTGGTTGGTACGACACTCTGCCCACATTCCCTTTGATGCTTTTAGCTGTATGATTTGTTTCCCCGAAGAAGAGGGAGGAAATTACAGTAATGGCAAACGAGATGATATTTTGCACTACGTGGCAGCTTCGCCCCGAAAGGATCGGGAGACGGCAGGTTGGAGCGGTCTTCAGATGCAGTACAAATAAATCGTACAGACTGTCCTTTGTCTGAGACACTGACAACTGTTGTCTCCGCTACGGCCTGCCACTCACAGGGTTGGCTTTGAGACATGCGGAAATGGTTGAGACCAAGTAGTATTGGCCTCATAATACTGCATCAAGCCGACCAATTCACCTACAATTACTACCTTATTTTATTGAGCTTTGCCTGGTACAACCTCTCTGCAATCACGGCCCAAGATCATCGTAGGGCCAGCCCCGTTGATTGCCGCTCAAGCTGGGCTGGTGTAAATCTTGGCTCCAACAAAGTGCTACTCCGTTCATGTCTCTCATACTCGTATGTCTTGTCCCTCTTTCAATCGAGCTCCTCCTTGCCTCTTCCATCCCTGGTGATCAAGGCATCCGACAGGGGCACGGCTCATTGGGCTTCTTCCCGCTCTTCTCCCTTTTTTCCTTCTCGGAGCCTTGATGCCGCGCCATGTCACCCTTTTTTTCTTCATGCAACTCCAAAAGTTCTGCTGCAAGGAGCCACCGCATTAGCCCACAGCTTCTGATGCAATCAATCCCCTCGTAAGAACCGCCACGTATTGCCTCTTTGAGAAGCCCAAGGACAGTCAGCCAAGTGACAACCGTTGCCTTGGCGCGCTTTTGCTGCCAGGGGTGCCAGACTCTCTCCCAAACTCAGATCCGCTACACTGTACAGTAGAGGCCACGACAAAAAGATGGCCACACGGTGCATGGGCCTTGAGTAGATGCGAATTTCTCCTCTATCTTTGTTTTAGTGCTTCCTCTTTATCTACTTCTCAAATTTATCTCATCTTTCAGCGATTATACTGCCATTTCTTCTGGCTCTCATCCCGACCCTCCCTAGGTAGATCTGGATTAAGCTTGCCTTAGCGCGTAATACATCGACTAATATCTGCCGCGGCTGACTCAACCAACCCTTGCCATATTACTCTCTGCCCATTTGCACCGTGCGTCACGCACTGGTTGTTGATGTGAGCGATACACACTCCTCTTCTCGACGGAAGAACACCATGGCGGCTACTCACTTGATATCAGATACTACAGGAATCTGGAATTGTACTCATCTCAGTTACTCAGAGTGTGTTCTTTTGTATGCACCCCTTATGTCTATCTCATATCAGACAACACAGGTCCTTCCAGTGATGCTTGGTTCGCCTACTCGGCAACCTCGCAAACGTATGACAGGAATAGTAGACTAAATGCTCTTGGCGATATCGTTACTCTGAAGCCTAATCGATGAATTCATGCGGTGACTCGCATCTTTAGAGGATTCCAGTAGAGAGGGAGCACGGATCTTCGCGTAACTTTGTAGCAGGGCATGTTTTGCCATTTTCAATAACACACTCAACGTTCATAAAATCTTCTCAAGCCTAATCCTTCACCGACGCCGATTGACCACCTCGCCTATATTGCAGAGAATACTCTCAGGTCGCCGCCTAATCCATAACAGCCAACACTTAGATACTCAAATACCTTATATATTTAAGAAACAATCCACGCCAAGTCACCCGTTACAGGGTAGCCTACCTCCCCTACCTGGGCATGCGCTGTTGGCTCACCGAGCAAACACCTAAGGCAGCAGCACAGCTCGGTCAGGCTGCCAATCAGAAGCAACCGCAGAGCACCTTCCAAGCTCACTACCAAATCAGTGTATTCCTTTCACCTTCACTAAAGGACATTAGGCAGCCTCGCCACCACGTTGCGAACCACTCAGAAGCATCAGGCCATGTGTCCTCTTTCATAGCGTGAGCCCTCTTTCATACGAATTCTTGGCCACAAAAGTTGTTTGTTGATCCTTTGTCCTCGATTTCAGCTTCTTCTCTGGCCATCATCGCAAAGAGAGCATCATCTCGGCAACACATGCATTGCGTCATGGCGCTGTGAAACACTGAGCAGCTATACAACACACCAACCAAGCTCACCCTCACCAAGCTCACTTTATCAAGACCTTCCACCGAACAATCTCATCGCCATGCTTCTCGAAACTCTCCTCCTCACCCTCACCCTCCCCTTCCTCACCCTCGCCGCCCGCCCTAAGAACGCAATCCTCCTCTCCGAAGTCCGCACCCTCACCCTCCGCGGCAATGGCGCAAAAACCACCGCCCGCCGCGTCGCCGCCGTGCCCCAGCTCAAATGCATTTCTTCAAAGGCCGTCTGCGACCTCTTCCAAATCGACGTCATGCGCTGCACCAATCAGGGCTCCTCGTACGGCGCAGAAGACATCGAATGGAGCTGCAGCGCCTCCCTACCCGAGGAGTTCAAGCTAGGCAGCACGGACGTCATCTGCGAAGGCTACGCTTCGTCTGATGATCCCTATGTGTTGAAGGGCAGCTGTGGCGTCGAGTACAGGCTGATATTAACGGACAAGGGCGAGAAGCGGTATCCCGACGTGGCTAATCCGAATGGTCGATGGTTCAGTGATGGTGAAGGAGGTACCGACCTGGGCGCATGGCTATTTGCAATTATTTTCTTTACCGTTCTCGGGTGGATTGTGTATTCAGCATGGCGTAACGGGAGCAACCAAGGACAGAGACCTCCGAGAAGAGGCGGATATGGAGGCGGAGGTGGTGGTGGCGGCGGCGGTTGGGGTCCAGGCTGGGGCCCAGGAAACGATCCACCACCGCCTTATCCAGGTACGAAGCCTGATGAAACCCAGCAAGGATGGAGGCCTGGATTTTGGAGCGGTCTTGCTGGAGGAGCAGCTGCTGGCTACATGGCGGGAAATCGAAACAACCGGCGGGAAGACAGGTATCCTTCCCGGGGATGGGGTGCCGGTCCATCTGGGTCACAGTCTTCCTCATTTGGCTCTGGCTCGAGCTCGGCCTCAAACTCGTCCAGATATGAGAGCACAGGTTTTGGTTCGACACGGCGCAGGTAAGGTGGTCATCTGAAATGTCACAGTTGGGTTCAGTGCCAGCACGGTAGTCACAAAATGAAAGAAGAATAAAGGCATATATGGGTCAGAATGACGCAAAGCTTGCGGCTTCTCTCTTATCCAACCCAATCTCGCTCCCCATAGAGCTCATGAGCAGTGGGCTATCACCTGCCTATCGTGTTTCATATTATGTACATTGGAAGCATTTCCCATATCCTTCTTGCTCGTAAACGTACACTGATGCCACATTGTCCAACCACGCCTACCCTATAACCTTTCCGGGAAAAAAAGAAGACAATAAAAAAAGGTGGAAAAAAAAAAAAAACCCAGTAAATTGGTAACAGACACATCCTCGACCGCGGATCCAACCGCTAGCAAACACCATTTTGCGCCAGTAAACACAGTGAATAGACCTCGTGAATCCTCTAGTCGTTCCCCCGTAAATCCGAATGCGAAAAGACCAATGCAGAATGAACAATGCGGAACGAAAGAACAATGCAGAAAGAATGAATACAACTTCTGGACGATACGTGACGTTGCTGATGGATTCATCGTGGAGTGAGTGATGTCGATGAGTTCATCTTGAAGTGAACGATGCTGATAGGCTCATTTTTAAAAGTGAACCTGCATGACATCCATCTTGTCAAACGCCCTTGAACAGCTAGGACATTTCCGCATGCGGTTGCTTATGCGGTCATCCACACATTTATTGCAGAAGAGATGACCGCAAGTCTTGAGTGCTGTGTTTTTGAAATTGGTGCGGCAAACCGTACACAAGGCCATGGTCTGTTTTTTCCACGAGTTAGAATGACCAGATTACAGGAGATGAGCAAAGAGGGGAAAATAAAACGCAAACTTAAAACATACCCGTAACATGTCTTCTTCCTCTGAAGAGTTGCTCAGTGCCTTGTTCTTCCAGCTATCCCGGTCCTTCTGGACATGCTCAATTCGAACTTTGAGCTTCTCTACCTCGACCTCTTGCATCGCGTTTCGCTCTCGGATGACAGCCGTTGAGGCGTCCTTGGACTTGACCAAATTGGTCAAGTCTCCCACTTGCTTCGTAACAGATTCTGATCTCCTCACAGCCTCCAGGCTATTGGATTCCATCTTTTTGCTCTCGGCGACCAGCGCCGCATTGGCCTGCCTCAAATCCGCGGATTGTTTTTCCAAATTGGACAGCAAAGTCCGAGTTTGGGATTCGAAATCTTTCAATTGGGCAATAAGCTCGGCTGACTTCCCGCTCTGGTGCCTCAGAGTTCTGATCTCGCTGTTTCGAGTGTCGGCGTCCTTCCGGGCAGCAAAGTATTTCTGATCCGCTTTGCTCTTCTCAGCAATTAGAAGAGCCACCTTCTCCTCCAAAGCCGTGTAATCGAGAACTTTCTTTTGAGCAAGATCCTTCATTTTCTTGTACGCCTTCTCCATTGCCGGTAGCTCCTGGTTAATGGAGTCGAAATCTTGCCTCAACTTCTTGTACCTTTGCCGCAGTTCCTCCTCTGAAACACCATCCGAGTCGGCTCCATCGCTAGTTTCTTCATCTCCCGTCGGTTTCAAGCGAGCAAGCTCCAGCTCTAGAGCAGATATTCTATCCTCCTTTGCTGCTACAAGCTCCTTGATGTGCTCCATCGCGATCCGCTCCTGCTCTGCATTTGCCCTTCGCTGCATGTTTTCTGCAAGTATCTCGTCTCGAGCAGACCGCACGCGAGTCAGGTCCTGGTCTCGTGCCGCAATATCTGCCTCATAGTCTTGAGCCACCTGGTTCATATCTGCTTCGAGCTGAGTCCGGAATGCCGTTCGTTCTGCTTGGAGCTTCTCCGCCTCCTCGCGCAGTTGCTTGTTGGTGGCTTCCAGGGTGTTGATTCGCTTGATAAGGTCCTCGTTTTGGCTCTTGAATTGCTTGAACACATCCGTCCGAATGTAGTCTTCGTCTGTCAGAGTTTCTCGCCGAGATTTTAAACTGGTGTTTTCCTCTTGCAATGTTTTGAGCTCCGCAAGAAGTGTCTCTAGCTGCTCTTTCTGCTTCGCCGCAGCCGCCGTGACCTCTTCATATTTCACCAATAGTTCATTTGCACTGCCGTTTACTTCACTGGGTTCTGATCCTCCCTCGGTGGGCGTAGTAACAGGCCGTGTAGCATTGGCAAATGCCTGCTGCTCCAGCCTCTGAACTTGCGCGCTCTTGGCACGGTCGAGCTTCTTCTCGGCTTTGAAATATCTAAGTGTCGCAGCGTTGAGTTGCTCTGACATTTGTTCCTTCTCTGCACTCAATCGATCGAGCCTGAGAAAATGCTCCTTCTGTGCGGCGAGAAGACTGGCGATTTGGCTTTCCAGCTCGGATGTTTTGGGCGAAATATTTTCCCTCTGGGCAGCGAGTTGAGTGAGTAGTGATTCGGCCTTCGTTTTAATCGTTTTCCCCTTTTCCTGTAGATGCGTTTGGAAATCATGTAAATCCTTGAAGCCCACGGCCGTGAGATATGGAGTGTCTAGTCCCGCCCAGTTAGAACACAAATATGACATCAACAGAATCGGCATATATGGATTAAACCTACCACGAGCTTCCGTAGTCGTTACTTTCGATGTAGCCAGCAATTCGAGTTCTTCTAAAAACTACACCGTTATTGGTCAGACGGCGTTTTATAACGGGAAATAGACATTGTGGTGGGAACGCATACCTGTCTCCACCAAGCGTCAATAATTCGTAAATGATCGTCATGATGGACGGATCGTTTGTGGAGTTCTTCCAAGCGCGACTCGGCTGTTGACGCCTTGCGGCTGTACTCCTGCATTTGCCGATATATCGCTCCCTTTGTATATGCCTGATATACCTAGTCAGCGCCATGTGCCCCTTATATATCGCGATAGTCGGTGTGTAGGGATGACGAGTTGGGTAGAATCACGGTGGACGCAGCGCGCGGTAGGGTGAAGGATATTCAGAGCGGATTTTTGAAGATAATTTTTTGGAAAGCAAAGAAGCCGCTGACTGCTCTCGCTAAGCAATGAGCAACATCACTGGCTTGGTGAGCACTATCATCCAGCAACGACGCCCCAACGAGGGCTGCAGCTGACAGGGCGAGCAGGTTGAATGCGGGATTGGCAAGGCAAGACGGTTGGGACAATGGCGAGACGCAATCCCTGTGCCGGGGTGTCTCGCGGGTTGGATGGGACGGGGGAATGGGATCATGCGACACTTACTTCGATCCAGGTGTCTTCCTTCATCTCCGTGTTTTCCTCCTTGGCCTTGGACCCATTGATGGCAACCCTCTTGCTAGGAGGAGCCAGGTCGTCGGCGCCGCTGATGGCGGGTCTCTTCCTGTCCTCCATCTTCACGAGCGTGGATGGACGAGGCGAGGCAGAGGGGGTCGTTGCAACAGGCATGAGAGAGCGCGTCAGGGAGGGTCGGCAGGGAGGAGAGGGAAGGACTGAGGGGAGAGAAGCACAAGCAACGAGGGCTAGAGGGCAGGCGTCGGCTTTGGATTGCTCGCGCGGGCGGTCATGCAAAGGGGCGCGACGGTGAGCGTGAGGATGATGGAGAGACGCAGCCCGGCCAGGAGTTGAAATTTCGAAGTTGCCTCGCAAATCAAAGAGGCACGTCTGCGCGCCAAACGAGCCTAGTGCCGCGCTAGCCCCATCGAGATTTCTGCTTATCGTATGCATGAGTCGGCAGAACATCGGATGCGCTTCTGACGCACCCCACTTCTGCAACCAACTTTTCTGGCTTATCCGAGCAATCCTTGGGCGTATCTGCAAAAAAATTGGCCGACCGAGGACGGTGACTGCTAAACTTTTGTCGACTCTGCGCCGCAACTCTTGCACCATCTTCCCTTTTCAAATGGATTAGTTTTCCAACTCCAACGGCAGCGCTTCGTCTTTCTCTGCACAGAATCAGCCCGAAATGAGTTCCATGTTTAAAAAGAAGGGCGGCCTTGCCTTCAAGCCAAAGATTCCATCTGCACGCCCACGCCCCGCGATCCCCGCTACAGATGTTCAAGTCGAGAGAGAAGTCGTCGAGCCGGAATCAGTACCGATCGCGGCGGTAGAAAGCCCGAGTCTTGATACTAGAGAGAGTTCAAGTAATGTCGCTGGCACTAGCGAGTCTGAGAATATCGCCTCCCCAGAGTCATCCAGTATTGCGAAAACAAGCCCGATTATCACATCTGAGCCGCCGACTCAGGATGTCTCTGGCCTGAAACCTCAAGAACACATCCAACCGCCTGATGAACAGCAACCAAGCGCTCCAGAGACACCAGCGGCACCTCCTACTGCGGCGGAAGAAGCCGCGACGATAAGCCCACAGCATTTTGAACCACCGATTGTCCATAAGCTACGAGAGCCACTTCCCGTCATCGCAGATGACAACATTGCGCCGGAACTGCGAGATCCACCACGCCCGACTCCAAATATCCAAGACACTGCGCCCGAGACAGCGATAAATCCGCATATATCGGAAGCCTCACCGCCCACAACGCAAGAAACCACACCAGCTGCTACTCCAGTACCATCTGCCGGCCCGAAAACAAGAAGTAGGAGGAAAGCGCCCGACTCGGCGGCGGAGAATGTGGATGGAGATGTGGATGCCGAAGCACGGCCGAAGAAGCGGCAGCGCAAGGCACCGACAAACGAAGATGGTACCACGAAGCCCAGACAGCGCAAATCATCCTCTCGGGATGGAACAACAACACCCCAAACACGAGCGAGGCGAGCCCGCTCAGTAACACCAGATGATGCAGAAACACAAGTCGTGGATTTGCAGAGCCTGAAAATGACCGACTTGACGAAAGACTTGCACATTGGCAAGAAATTCAGCCGTCACGACGAACTTCGAGAGCGAGAACGACAGTCTAGGTTAAAGTCCAAACTCAAGAAGGTGCTCGGTGACAGCAGTCGCGATGGGTCAGAAGTCCCAGAGACGCCCCCAGACGACCCGTCGGTCAAAAGCAAGAGCGCTACGCCGACTGCCTTGTCCACGCCGGCGCCACCACCTGCTTCCGGTCCTCAATTCCGCATCGTCGACGGCCAGATCATCATCGATCAAAGCTCGCTGGTTATGGACAGACATGCTCGCGCCGCGGCGACAAGGGGGGACATGGAAACCGTCGAAGAAAACGACTTCACGCGGCTCATCACCAGCAGCTCCTTTATGAACACCTCCAAGCTAAAAGGACCCAACATCTGGACCGAAGAAGAGACCGAGCTGTTCTACCGCGGCCTGCGCATGTTCGGCACAGAATTCGAGATGATCTCCAAGATGTTCCCCAACAAGCAGCGGCGACACGTCAAGCTCAAATACAACCGCGAAGAGCGCCACTGCCCGCACCTCATCAACGCAGCCCTCATAGGCGAAAAGACGGTGCGCATCGACATTGACGAGTACAAGGCCTTCACGGGCATAGAGTTCGAGTCCGTCGAGTCCATCGAAGCAGAGCAGCGCAAGATCCAGGAGGACTTCGAGGCCGAGCAGAAGCGCATCGCCGACGAGCAGGCCGAGGTCATGCGAAAGAGGCGCGAGGAGCTGTTCGCCGATGAGGACGGCAACGAGGACGGCAAGAAAAAGAAGAAGGGCAAGAAGAAGGGGAAACAGACTGTGCAGTACGGGCTGAATGGAGAACCGATTCTTGCAGGGGAAGCTTGATTGAAATCTTTTTTTTTTCTTCAATCGCTTCTTCGTTTATTTTTTTTTTTAATTCGGGAGGTTTTATTCTTTCTTTTCAAATTGTTTAGCATAGAATCGGCGTTTGGAGAGAAACAGAGAAAGAAAGCTCGGGCAAATTACTATGGATGGAATGATAATACCCCTCATATTTTCTGAGGAACTAGGGGTTTTTTGCAGGATGCAATTTATTCGGCATTTGTCAGGCGGAACACTGATTTTTCTTCTTCTCGAGAAGATACAAGAAATGAAAAAAACGAGTACTTCATATTATTGCCATTGCGTGTGAATCCTAAGCATATCAGTCTTACTATACACTAAAGGGAATAACCATTAACGGGCTCAAGACACAACTTGTTTGCTTTAACGACGTTTTTTTGGGTTTGCCAAATTCGATTTCAATAACTTTCATCTGACCTGTCAAAGCGTACCATCTCACTCTGTCCTATCCGTTCTGTCCGGGTCAATTAAGCCGGCACTTTCTTCCTCTGGCCAGGCCAACCCGCGCATGATACTTGGTTTTCAAAAAGCAACATGATTGCGGCCGTTTGCCACGTGGTCATCCTACGCCTTAATGTTGCCAAGTCGTCATAATAGTCTCCGATTTGCCCCTCCATGCCTTTCCTTACGTATTATCGTATAAGACCTTTCAATCACTTCTCAGCATTCAATGGGAATATTGCTTTAGTTTGTCGGTGGTTCGTCGTCCTCGGGCTGATCGAAGAGGAAGTTAGCGGCAAGCTCTTCATTCTTGTCGCATGCAAAGTAAGCCTGGATAGCCTGGTCGCGGTCAAATCCAAGTCGACATAACTGGGAAAATGGTTAGCCAGAACCTTAACGACTGCCCAACTATCAGGGCCGGGGGAAAAGAAACTAACCCGCTCAATGGCATCGCGCTCCTCCTCTGTGACAGAAATGGCCTGGGCTCCAGGGGGCAGAGGAACATCATCCTCAGCATCCTCGCCGAGCAGCTGCAAAAACTGGTCTGGATTTGATGCTATCAGCTGGGCGAGCTGTGGGTTCCCTGCACCAAGCTGCTGAAGGATGGGCTCGAGCATTTGGGGTTGCTGCTGAACCACTTGACGCAGCTGTTGGAACTGGGCATTGTGGCGAAGGAAGTCCAGGTTACCCAGGTCGTTTTGGGCTGCAGCAGCCGCCGCCGGGGCACCACCGGAGGCGGGGGCACCTCTTCGCTGAGCGGCGAGATCAAACAGATTAACACCGCCATCGTCATCAGCAGCTGGGGCGGCAGCAGTGGAAGCTGCCTGCGGGGGGTTTGCTCGCTGCTGCTGCTGTTCCTGCTGGACGCTCTCTGGGATACCCTTTGGATTCGTGTCAGTGGAACTTGTCCTCATGGATTGGATTCAATAGTGCCACCTACAGTTAGAAGATACTCGACTGCTCGGTCAGGGTTGTTGAAGGCAGCGCGCATGGCAGCCTCGATCTGGGTTCTCTCGAAGCCCATAGCCTCCATGTTTGCGATAGCCTCAGCGCGCTCAGAGCCCATGGCCAGGCCGGAGGGGGTGCCGGCGGAGCGGTTGGGAGTCGGGGTTGCGGGAGGAGCGGCCTGGGTAGAAGTCTGGACGGGCGCAGGTGGTACAACTGGTGTGCTGGCAACCGGTGGCGCAGGAGTAGCTGGAGGCGGTGCAGCGGCGGCAGGAGCGGCAGCGGGCTTGGGCTGTTTGGCAAAAGATTAGACGATGAAGAATCGCAGCAAAGGCACTCTGATATGAGCGTACCTTATTCACCATGCAAACAACAAATCCCTTCTCCTCGATGTTGTAGGACTGGACGGTATCATCATCTTTCAGGATTTTGCCTACACCAAGTTAGAACCAGCGCAGTGCGACGGGGCCAAATCCAAGCCATGTCAAACCTGAGTAGATGAGCTTTTGGCTCTTGGGGTCCCAGCCCTTCTCCGCTGAGATTTTCTCCTTGACTGCGGAGATCTGATAGAGGACATGGTTGTTAGCAAACGATATCGATAGAAGCGACCGACTATGACTAGGGCAGCATCGGCAAAGGCGACGTGGCGAGAGACGTACTTTGTCTGTGGGCTCTACATCGAGGACGAATTTTTGTTGCTTGAGATCCTGGTGGAGAGACCGTCGTCAGCCAAACTGATCAGCGTCAAGGGAAGGCCCGCGACCACGGCGAAGGCCATAGGACGCTCTGCGCATGTAGATCCAGAGCTAGCGACATGACATACTCTAAATGTGACCTTCATGATGGGCAGATATGGGGGCAGCGAGAAGGCTGCGTCGGACAGGCGAGAGGTCGAGCGGGATGCCTAGCTGTGGTCGTGCCAGGCGGGCAGAGGCGGGTCGTTGCGCGAGAGTCGAGCAGAGAGAGATGGAGAAATGCGCCGCGGTATAGCAGAGCGGATGCTACAGCGGATGCTGGGCTATGGTGAAGTGGTCTGGATAAGGTGGTATGTCGAGGCAAAGTCGGAGGAGAGGTGGCGCGGGCTGGTGGAAGTTATTCAGGCTGCCCTGGGCTTTTGGAGAGGGTGGGGTCGCTCTGAGCCTGTGTGATGGTTTCCAGCCCAGTGGTGGAGAGCGGCAAAAGCGCTGGAGACCCCACAGGGAATGCCCTCACTCACCTGTGCTGTACTTGTACGTACAGGTAATGTATACTTGCCGCTGGGTGGTGCAGCAGGTACCGTGGCCATGCATGCAGCTTCCCTGGCTTGCCTTTGCTATAAGGTATAGGCCGTTTGCGCGACCCTGAAGGCTGGTGCCGTGACTATGCCAGCAAGTACTTGCCTACCAGTAGCGGTACCATGTGCTCTAGGTACCCGATGGCCGTTGCGTACCTGTAATTCACTAAACGTGGGCAAGGTAAGAAGTCATCACCTGCAGGTTAGTTAGCGAGGGAGGTCATTAGCCGATTCATCAACTACACGATACTACTACTGTACGAGTACTAGATGTTGGATTCCATGAATAAACAAGCTCTAATGCTTTACTGTCTCTCCCCATCTCTCGTATTTCCCCAGCTCAAATCCATGTACTCCGGTACTTGCATGCTGCAGCCCCAGCCTCGCTGATGACATACGCACGCCGCTACTGCCTGCTGTGCTGCCTGCCTGCCTGGTGCATGTATCGATATCGCGATAACGCAATCATGGGTCGTTGATACGCCCAACTCGGACATTGCTGCCTTTGCAGAAACTTGGCAGCTGCAGCCTTAGATCAGCGCATCAACATTGTCTAGCGCCTCTTAAGCTTTATGGTCTATCATATTGATGCCTCAACAAAACCCTGGCATCGTCACCAGACATCACTCCACTAACTGCAGAACTCTCTATATTGGACCCTCGAGCTTGCAAAATTCCAATACGCAATACGCACCCATGGCTTGCCACCTTCCCACTCAATTACCTTTGGCCGCCCAACAGCGATTTACTCGTATGTACTCCTCCGCGGCTTATTAATTCACATGTGAAATCAAGAATAGGGCGCTTTGAGAAAAGTACAATGCTGCTTTTATTTTGCTAAATATCGTGTCCGACGAAGTGAAGCGAAGTGAATCTTGAGGTATATATATATATATGCAAAGAGAAGGAAAAAAGTCATCCAACGCCACGCTCATCTAAAACTTTGGCCAACAACAAATGGTATCATCGCCATGTCCATCCATGTCCTTCTACTTTATATTTCCCATTTGTTCCGTTTTTCTGGCGTCCTCGGTGAATTCGATAAAGTGTGCGGTTCGTTAACAGGTGAAGAGGGGAATAAGAAAATTCAAATACGTAAGTCATTAAGATGGAACCTTGAGAGTCCATCATAGTTCCCTCCGCAGCCATTCAGGCGCAGGGGGTGCCATTCCCCTGTCGGCAAAAGCGTGCTCGCTGAGATCCAACTCAGATCGGTAGGCCTTGAGCGATCTAGAGTCAAAGTTGTCTTGCCTGCCGAAGGCGTTGGGTGCGATTGGCAAGCTGTCGCTTCGCAGGCGGTTGAGAGAAAGATTGCTTGATCGATGGACAATGACCCGCGCCGCATCCGGAGCTGCCATGACAATGGTGCCAGGCGTCGCAAAAGGATGCGGGTCAGGAGAGTCAGATCGAAACAGAGGGTGGATGTGAGCCTCGCTGCTTGAGTTTGGCAGATCACGAAGCTCACGTCGAATGGATACAGGGCTGTAGCTTCGGCTGCGGCGCCGGGTTTGGATACGGGGCGGCTCGAGTTCAACAAAGGATTGTGGTGATGGACTCCGGCTGGCCACGGGGCTGGCGGGAATCGTTTCCAGTCCGCGAGGCTTGCTTTGCGTGGGCGTCGAAATCTCCAGGACGGCCTCCCGGTTATGTACGTCTACCGAGGAGGTGTCCCAGGAATCAAAAGCGTCGTCAGCCATGGTGCTTCGGTTGGCGGTCGAGTCAATCGACATGGAGCGGCTCCTCTCCTTCGAGGAGCGCATCTTTGACTTGCTCGAGACGGATCGGATTGAGTGGGCCACGTAGGTCACGGACGATGCAACAGTCTCAGCCATTGACTTGCCGTCAGCCGAATTGGAGCGGCTCCGACTTCCTCGGCCGTCCAGCTGGGCAATGGGGCCAGGGAGATCCATGATAGGCATTGTCTGGCTATATCTGATGGCTTTTAGGTTGATCTTGCGCGCTCGTCCCGACTCCTCGTCCTTGCGGGCTGGCCAGGAGATACCAGGGGCGCGCGTTGAACCAGGCAAGACCTGATAAACAGTATATACGAGTTGACTAGAAACAGCCAGTCCAAGTGTAACAGAAGATGCGATGAGGAGCTGTGTATTTGCGCCTCCATCGTGCCTTGTCAAGTACACCAAACCAACGAGCGACGTCACAGTCGCAATTACACAAGCTGTGATTTCGAGACCGAAAAGGATCCCCCTCCATAGCTTTGACTGCCCGGGGAATGTAGGTAGAACATCAGCTGCTATTAGCCATCCTAGAAGGACCAGAATCGCAGCTTCGAATACAGCGGCGATTGTCGATGCTATCCTGCCCGGCGATGTCTGAGAAATGCTAACACTGACTGCGCTTTGTGTGCACAGCGTGGCCATCGTCGTGATGAGAGCAAACGCTCCCAGCGCCAGAGAAGGAATGCGAGGCATTGCGTCCAAAATAAGAGTCGCCGATCAAAGGAGGGAATTCCAGAGAAAAAAGAATAGGATTGCCCGTGGAAGGATTCCAGTATGAAGGAGGGGACTGAAACAGAGGCTTGCGACAACCAGGAACTGATTGGCCGCCAATGAATGACACTGCAAGAGCGTACAGGTCGTCAACCGACCGCTTGGCAAGGAATATAAAACGATGTGATGCAAAGAATAAAAATAACAAGTGACGGCAGCCAACAAAACTCCCGAGGTGCGAGGCAAATTGAAGCTGCTGGGCAGTTCGGCTCTAGTGCGTTTGCCTAGGCCCGGCAGATGGTGGGATTCCGGGGCTTGTGATTTTTGTGATAAGTGACAGTTGAGACAGGTGACAGCGGCCACGATGCAAGTAAACGAAAGTCGGCAGGAAGCCAGTGGTTGGGTTCATTGATTCGATTGGAGAGGAAAAGAGTGTTACAATGGCTTGAGAACAAGCATTCCGAAGGAGAGGGGAAGTTCCAACAGGAGGGTGGATAACCTGCAGAAGAAAGAAAAAAGAGGAAGAGGAGGGAAAAAAGGAAAGCCAAGGCAGCGCCCGGGATGAGGGGGAAGAGCTACACTAAAAGCTGGCAGAATCTCATGCTGTCGGGGAATATCGACGCGTTCGGGGGGGCCTTGGATTATACAAGTACAAGTAGGCTTTCTGCTAACAAGCTGCGCGGAAGGGCATCCGGGCGTAGCAGAAAGTGAGATTTTTTTCTTCGTCGGTGGATGCAGGGACAGGGGACGGCACATCTTGGGAAGGGCAACCTTGCATCGTGACAGGGGTTTGTCAAACCTTGGCCCTCAGCCCAGCTTGTTGTTGTTTTTTATAAACAAGGCCAAATGGCGGAGCAGCCGGAGAGCCTTGCTTGTGCCTGGAACTTGTGCGGACGGCACTTTTTTAGTCTCGGGTACTAACGTTTGGGAGGGCTGATTCCATGTGCCCAGTGCATTTGTGCCGGTTTTATGTAAGTCCAAAGTATATTATATGACAGGTGCCAATAGATGCAAAACATGCTTTTGTATTACTCGCTGAGATGGTTGCTTAATATACGAAAAGGCAAAAGGCAAAAGCTGGACTCGGACGAGCATGCCCAAAGCAGACACAGCACCTATCCCGCTATACCTCAGTTTAAAGTCTATGATGAAAGTGAGCTTGATCCCTTGGCAGCCCATTTCCAAACCAAACCCACTTATCAAGTAGAATGGAAGGGATGAAGAATACAAGAGAAGAACAAAATAAAAGGCCATTTGTTTGAGGCCCAGGGTGCGAAACCCCCGACGCTTGTCTTTACTATGTACGCTGTGCCGCGCAGACCAGACAGTGCAAGGAACCAAGGAGGTCCACGGCTCTGGGACAACGGCCGCGTTCCATGTTAGTTAGCACTTGGATGGATTGATCCCGGAGTCATGGAAACTCCTGGCACGGAGTCATCGGGGGGGATCCATAATTCGGGCAGGACTAGCAATGACAGGCACGGGAAGAGCAGCGAAGAAGTTTCCAGCTCCATAATTGCGCACACTGTTCATGTCCTTGTTCTTCTTCTTCTTTTTTTTTTTTTTTATGGGCCATGGTTGTTTTGTTTGCCTGCCCTATCCCACTTGGTTTCTCGCCCGACTTCTATTCCCCCCGTCTTAGGGCTTGGTAATTCCATGTAAGCCCCATGTTGGCATTTCGTGTAAAAGCTTCATCCTGCTCCTCTTTGAGTCGTTAGTAATCGCTGCCGTCGGATCATGAATACGGGAATTGGCAGTACAAGCCGTTGCACAAAAGCTTGTCTCTCTTACGGATGACTCTGGTCTGTGGTGCCTACCAACAGAAGCCCTGGCCATCTGCTGTACTATGTATGTGGAAGGGAGCAAAGTACCAATCCAGCATCCCATGTCGTAGATTACACAGTACAAAACATAGTCAATTGCCTTCTAATACCGGAGATATTAGAAGAACCGGACAGAAAATTTGCGATATTTGCACTGCCGTTGCTGGGTTGCTGGATTAGTGGTCACTCCCTAGACTACAGTCTGCACAAACAGACTGCACAAGCAAGGGAAGTCTCGCTGCGGCGGCCCATGTCTTTCGCTTCTCTGCCAGTGAATGAATCATGTGCCCTAAACTTCCCATGTCCATATCTCACCAGTCCGTGTCATCGTCAGCCTTCTCATCTTATCTCAGATTTGCTCCCGTGGTCGAGTGGAAACGGTTGCCGGGCTGCCCTCCCCTGACCAAGAGCCACGTTGTGGAAGGGCAAGAGAAGACAGATTATTCAGAGACAAAACAAAGCGTCTTCCGTTTCAATGTCTCTCTAGGCCCCTCCCCTTGTTCATTTCCATGACAGCGTCCCCGAGCTGAGACGCGAAACCACGCGCGCACCAATGTACATGTAAACATGGCCCCGACTCTTGCGCCCAAAATGCTGTGCTGGGCTTTGCCGCAGTGGCTTTTTTTCAGCGCCTCAGTACCGTACAAGTATTAGCCCCAAACTCTGCAGCGCCTCGGTGGAGAGCTCTGCTACTGCATGCCCCCTTTTGGCCCGTTTGCTGTGCCTGAAGCATCAAAACCAGGCAAAACAAGCCTCACGATGACGACAAAGTCTCACAAAAAGCTGCCCAACGGCTGCTAAACATGTTCGTCTCAGCCCCAGAGGCAATCTCGCCAGAATTCCTCAGCCACGTGCGAGAGGATCTGCGACATTGGCCGTGTTGAAGAAAAGCCGTCGCTTCTGCAGGGAGAGTGAGATGGTCCATCGGTACCTGCATTGGCTCGACTGCACGTAATCAGTCAGTCAGTCACTCCTTTTTTCACCTGCTGCAACGGCGTTCGCATATATATCGGTATGCCTGAATGGGGAAATCAGTGCGATTGATCTTGTACACGTACAGTACGGCATGCGTATTAGCAATCAAACAGCACGATTCCATTTTCATGTTGCCGGGAACAGTACTCGTGCAGCACAGTACAGTACAATACAGTACAAACGTATTACCAACTTGCACAACTCAGGTACGAGTACAACCCAGTGCGGCCCGCAGCGGAATCCAACTTCACCAGGCACCGGCAATTCCAAAGTACTACCGCTTCAGGCAAGGAGGCTTTTTTGCTCTGCGTGCTGGTCTCTATCTCTTGCATCCCAAGTGGAGCGGATCCAAATGGCTGAAGCCCCTTGCAGCTCAGCTTACGAAGTACCGAAATAATTCCACGTATTGGCCAGTAGAATGCAAACAAAATTGGAGAGCGGCAAGCATCCTGCCCAGCTGAGCAGCCATGGCTATTTTCTGCCAATCCTTACTAAATAATGCAAGTACAGTATGACAAGTTGCTGCATGTTGCTTTTTCACATTCCTGTGCCAAGTGCTTCCTAATACCACGCGGGATTCTCTACTGTACTTGTACCTTCCAAAGCTGGCTGCTCACTCATGTCTATTTTTAACATTGGATGATATTGTCGGCCAGTTTGTTCGTGGCATGACGTCAGTATAAGCCGTACTCACGCCAGAAACGGCAACATTCCAGCACCAGAAAGAGTCCAAAGTCAACAATCGGAGCAATTGCCCGCCATTTAAACAAACCATAGAGGTATTCCTACTCAACAAGTCCGATTTGGCTCTCTGTAGCTGTAAATAAAACTTCAAATTCGATGTTTATCTTAATAAAATGAAATCGAATTGCTAGAAAATTAGCAGCAAAGTAGACTGACTCTATTCAAGATGCAATGCTCAGGGTAGGCAGTTGGCAAAAAGACCCTGCTGCATTCTGGAACTGTTCCATCCATAATAGCACCCTGATCTACTTCTTTTCCGGGGAGCCCATTCATATCGCGTGGCTGCCTTCTTCGTTGTTATTCAGGGTCCATGCACTATCACATGTTCCAGCTCGGTCCAGCTTCTTTGTCTAGCATGCCAGTACGAAGTCCGTGCCCAAAGAGAACTTCTAGAATGAATACTATACAGTACACTCGATATCTGCAATGATTTGTTGCCTCCTTCATTCCAGTATGGAGGCCGAATAGTTTGCAGATAGCTTTTCGTGGGGGTCGTGGCCCCTTCACCATTCATGTGACATCTGCTGCATGTCCTGTAACTGCCAATTGGCTACCTACCCGATTGATGGCCGAGGCAGCCATTCTAATGTAGAGCTGTGTTTCGTCATCGAGCACGGGCGATGTGACAGGAATTTTATACATATATCCAAGGATCCAGTAGTCGATTGCCTCCCCTTGGCAAACCGTTGGATTGCAAGAAGAATGTTTAATGGAGAATTAGACCGTTATGGTACTTTCCATCACGATAATGCATCATATTTTTGCTCTAACAGCTTGTGACAGTTTGTCTTATCTAGCACAAAAGCTTCGGTTATAGATAGCCCCCCCCCCCAGCCTATGCTGTATATAACCTCCTCAGTGTGTATTATCTAGCTACCATATGGCAGACGATATCTACAAGCATGGACCATCGTATCACCCCCTCCACGTATTCGTACTCAACGATGACCCTGTGCACCGTGGTGACCAACCGTGGTTAATCGTCTCCCACACACAAAGTCACATGCTCTACTGCATGGCCTTTGCACGGACACACAAGCGTCTGTGTGCTGATTGCATCCTCGTATACATGAACCGTGCAGAAGCAGTACCCGATTCATATTCCTGGTCCTCGCAATCTTGGAAGAACCCCCCCCTGACTATGCACTGAGAGGTCAACTCCAAAGCCAGCACTTGGGGCGCCGATTTCTTAGCTTCGATTGCAGGAGATTTGGCACGGATCATTTCCTCGCCTAAACGGATATCGCTAATATTTCCCAAGGAACAATCTTCATTTGCACCGCTGCCTGGATCGTTTCAAGGCTGGTTCCCGCTGTTTCTTGCCGTGCCCCTACCAGCCCGTCGGATCCCGCGTCGATCAGGGTGTCACACCCCATTTAGGAACTAATGAGAAGGAAAGTTTGTTGTCTTCTTATTTGTAAACATCCGGGGCATCTTGGACTCCCCACGGCATTGAGGCGAGGCTTGGCTAATAACTAGAGCATGAATCGCTATCCTCGTAATTGTCAAGGCTGTGGGAGTGCGCCCTCGAATTCGCGAATCTAGTATTCCGTGCGAGGGTCGGCCAACTTTGACCACTCTTTGGCCCACCGTAGTGATTCTTCCTTTGACGCCTTGTCATCTCCAGATTCTGCAGCCTTTTCCAAGGCAATCTCCGATAATAGACTGAACATGTCAGCCCTCCCATTGGAAGCGGCAGTGAAGAGGTGTCTTTCTGCCGCATCCCTGTCGCTTACGCGAAGCAATTTGCCGAGCTCAATGTCTGCCTCAATAAGCCCTATCTCGGACAGGGACTCAAAGATTGCTCGTGCTTCATCATGCCTGCTCATTTTGACGAATGCTTTTCCCATGCATAGCTTACAGTAAAGCTCCCATTCGAAGCCTGCTGCCCCCACCTGGAGCGCCCGTTGAAGGGCTCTGATTGCAGCCTCGTAATTCCCCTGCTCGTACTGAAGTTCACCCTCCACAGTAAGGGCGTCGGGATCTCTGGCCGTCGAGACGAGTTGCTTGAATCGAGCTTCGACTCTTCGGAGCTGAGCGACCCGCCCATAGGCCCCTGATCGAGCAAGATGCCGAGTAAGTGACAATATCGAGGGCCGATAGCCGGCTTCTGAAGCCGATGCCCAAAGCGCGGTTGCAAATGCATCCGCACTCCGAGGTCCACGAATTTGGCGCATGATGCAAGCCGTCTCGTGGATTACCTCTACAGGGAAGCCGTCTTCTTCGATGTGAATTAGTCGTCAATCACCCACAAGTGACGAATGAAGATTGAGATGAAGATTATACATACTGCCTGCCAATACTGTAGACCATGGATCCGAGCCTCGACCGATTGCCTCATGGAATTTTTCGACGCATCTATAATATTCATCCGGGGTATGCCGTTGAAAGGCCTCTGGGTTTTTGCTGATGACAGCTTCCAAGGATGATAGGGGAATTTCAGATAATTTGTACACTTCAAGTGGCGATGGCCCAGTTCTTTTCATCCTTGGAACTGCATAGCTTCGAAATTGCCCAGGCTTGCTAACAGTCGAGCCTTGTCGCTGGATAGAATTCGTGGTGGATGCAATTCTTAGTGAACGTGCTGAAGAGACTAATGGCCAAACGGCCTTGCAGTAGCGACAAATAGACATGGTGTCAGCTAAAGTGTCGAATTTAATACTGAAGTGTATCTCTCATACGACACAATCCAGTGAAATAATTGAAGAATAGGATTAGTCGCCTGATCTTGAAGCTAATGCTGGTGAGGAGCGTAAATAATAGAACGCTCCCTTTCAATTGCTCTGTGGCGCGATGATCTGAAGACCCAAATGAAACCGTGTGGATTTCTGATTCTCCGTGACCTTGTAGGCTTCGAAATTGCGTTAACCATTCATGAGGCCGAGATTCGATGATGGTGATATTGTGGCTCGCACGATAAGTGAGAGGTTGCTTTTTGGGCGTATTCGCTCAAGTGGACGGCCAATCAGACGCGCTAACCCAGCGCCCCACCGAAATTTTTTTGAGCCCGAACCTCAAGCCATCAATAACTGAATGTGAGAACCAAGAACAAGCCAATTCTCAAAAGAAAAGAAAGAAAGAAATTATAAGAAGAGACAGACTTCTTCTTCTTCAAATCTAGCATCGAATTACGGAAGAATTTAAGGGGGCTCCTCAAGGAATTCTTGATATACGACGCGTTAGAAGCAGATATCAAATTCAGTGTGAAAATTTCACACAGCTGATCTCATCGCCACCATGGTTGTTCAAACGAGGAGAAGAAAGGCCATGCAAGATGTAGAGGAGCCAACTCTACAGTCAAGCCCCGCGAAGAAGATGTCAGTGAGGGAAAAGGAGGACGAGGCGGATGCGCCAGCAAAGGCAACACCGGCAAAGGCTACACCGGTAAAGAAGGCCACACCTGCAAAGAAGGCCACACCAGCAAAGGCCAAGGAGACACCGGCCAAGGAGACGCCAGCCAAGGGCACTCTTATGGTTTTTGACGACAACGACGAAGCCGAATTTAAAACTCCAGTTAGCAACAAAGACGACTCCGAATACAAAACTCCAAATGAATCTTTTGTCGCACCTGAAGCAGCAGCCACCGAGACAGCGGAGGTGGAAGAGGAGCAAGAGGATAGCGATGACGAGGCACCCGAGGCTGTGTCTACTGCCAAAGCGGCCGAAGACATCAAGAAGTCTGCTAAAGCCGCTCAGAAGGCTGCTCAAGAGTATGTTTCCCCAGTACCCATCTTGATATTGTCCCTTGGACTAATTGTTTGACCAGGCAAGCCGCCACACAAAAGCGCAAGCGCCAGCAGCGCGATGAACTCCTCAAGAAACAAGCCGAGGAGCGGAAGAAGATTGATGAAGCCAAGCCGCAAAATGACCAGCCTGAAGCTAGGCAAACTGAGTCTGGCACCAGAGGAAGGAAGCGAACAGAGATCCCGGCTGTCCTGCCCGCGGAGTTCCTGACGGACTCTTCAAGCGAAGACGAGGCTGACGATTCCACTGGCGTCGCAGCAGGGCCCAAGAGGCGAAAGGTGGCGGGCGTCGAGAAGAGACTGACACGCCTGGATGCCGGGCCCAAGGACGAGGTTGTCAAGTCGACGGTGTATCGGGTGGCCAAGAAGACGGATGAGAGACTGGCGCCGAAGCTGAAGAAGCATTCAAAATCCTCCAAGGACCTGCTCTTGAAGCGGAATAGGCCTGCTGCGACATCTGCGACTGGTTTCTTTAAGAGGAAATGAAGTTCTAGAGCGGCGGCGCTGCGTCGACTGCATATGATGATACCCAAACCGTCATAACTACCATACTTTTTTCTCCCCGCCTGTGCATCTAAAAACCGGGAGCGTTTGTTCAGAAGTGTACTATGCATTGGATCTCATAACAGCCTGACCGACGACTCAGAGATGGTTCGAAACATGTTTTAACACCTAGCTGGGAATTAATCACCCACGTAAAACGACCTTTCGGACTCCAGGCGATTCATACAACATTGAGGATAGAACACACAGGCGAAAGCATTATCAGCTTAGGAGGGAGGGCTGCTCAGCAGACAACCAAGCGACTTGTTTTACAGAGTACTACTAGAAATGGCCACGGATATTTTCTGTAAATAGGTTCACTGGAATAGGAGTTTAATGTACACTTTTTCTTTTTTCTTTTTTTCGAGTAAGGATCTCTCCTCTCAATCGTAATGAACTGTTCGTATCTTTATTCATGTATATTTCTTCCAGTAATTAAGAACCTAGTCAGCGCATCGGAGTTCAAAGTGAGGAGACACGTGAGGAGACATGTCAATAGATGCCTCTCACGCTCATGTCCATACAGACAAGTGACTTATGAGCTTAGTTGAAAGCACGTCAAAGTGTTGAGCATCGTCATCTCCTCTTCATCTAATACATGCTACTAATCTCACCGTTACTCGTAGCTGACCAACAAAGAGAGAGTTATGATTCCTTTTTTCCCCCTCTTTCTTTCCCTTGTCAGTTCCTTCAGCATGTCACATATAACAAAACGACAAAAAAACCTCCTTAATATACACGTAACAAAAGCCTTGCTCATCTCATATCTCACCGTCCACAGCGTCATTCAGCATCCTCCTCCTCGATGCTTTCTTTTTCAGTCTTCCTTCTTTTCTCCTCCTTTTTCAAAGGGAACACAGCCACTCCTTTCTCAAAGGGATAACGGAGGTACAGTCACACCTTTTTAAGAATGTAACACCACTGGCGCTTGTGACATACGACGAACGTGCATGCGTTTAAGCTAAGCGCCCTCCGAATGCAACGCAAATAAATGCCGGCATACCATGTTTGGTAGCTGGATGTGACATGTTCGTATGTGCACTGCATTGAAATAACTGGTCATTTGACTAGATCTTACTCAGATAACGGTTGCCTGGTGGTAGCTGAATCCTTGTTTTCAGCTAGCAAAGGGACACATCCGATGCGGTATCCGTTGGGCCGCAGCAAGCTGATGATAGTGATGATGATGATCACGAAACATGGGAGAAACAATGATCCTTGCATATGAAACGCGGTGACTTAACCTCTGTTCATTCCACTTCCCCAATCACCCTCACGGTTCCAGTTCTCATTGGCTACGGCATATCATGGCGAGATTCCTGTCAAAGAAGGCGTCGGCAACCCAAGCGAAATATTGGCTCCGTCACACTAGCGAGTCTATTTAGACATATTTAGACAGGCGTGGTGCAAGGGATCAATCTACTTGATGTTCGCTTATATGCAGTACGCAGCCGACATACCATAGCAGACCGTTCGAGAATCCAGCCTGTTGTCGGATGTTCGGAAGGCGCTTACGCAGAGGACATATCACATAGACCAAACCCAATCATTTTCATGGTATCCAAAATAGATCATCCCTACTCCGTACTGCAACTACAGTTCTTGGCAGCTTTACTCCCAGTTTGAAACGCCAGTATTGATCAGGAAGGACTTGGCGCTTGGAAAGTTTAGTAAACAACGTCATAATCAGGAGAGCCAGTTGTCGAATAAGAGAGCCATTGACTCCGAATTATAGCGAACACAGGTGGTGGTGTCCCTGCGAGGATCAACCCGGCTTTGAGACGCATCATGCATGAAGCTCTGAGCCAATGGGCTACCATAGCGGTCATTCTGCTTTGATGACAGTCAGCCAGTGTGGTCGTGTGTTGCCACTCGTCGATATGACAGCTTGTTATTCTTGGTCATTTATGACATTGCATCGGCAGTCGGATCTCTCCTCTAGAATAAATCAAGCTAATGGTCAGGAGTACAATATGATTCGTTCCCGAAATATAGGTCGAGCAGTAGCAATATGTACTCATGCCAAAAGTGTGCCACATCCCTCTGTCTGGCAGCAGTGAAAATACTTTCCGCCGGGAGACTTGACATGGCCACAAATGGAGAATCTCCATGACCGATGGTCTTGCTCAAATGGGTTTCATTGACAGATGGAGACTCTTTCTGGTAGGCGGCAGCATCAATAGTATCCGGTTGCCAAACATCAATTCGACAATCGACAAGCTGATGCAATGGGGCTTTCCTGAGACAGAGATGGTGCAAAGACACTTGAGCTTGACTAGTACATGCTAGGTAGTTGATCGACAACATAGCACATGTACCAATAAGGACGTGATCCAAGTGCCTAATGGACTCCAGCCCTTCACGCGTCTCGACTTCTTCTATTCTCAGCCTCAAGTCTCAGTTGACAGCCTAGATAGAGTAAAGCATACCGCTTCTAGTGGCTTGAAACAACTGGAGCAGGGGCGGGATACGCGGGCGTGGCGTGGCTTGAAGCTTGTGACAGAAACTTTTCAGCCAGACGGACCTGTCCGAGCCCTCTTTTTCCCTTGTCCCGCAGGCTGTTATTTGCACGGGACTGCGTCCCACTGACAGAAAACGGATTGATGTCCTGTAGTGACGAGTCATGTTCTGGACAGGTGACACATCATTCTGCTGCCATCAGATCAAGTGGGGGATAGGAGGTTTGATAGACAGACAACCAACACCTAGTGCCTCCTGCCTGGGATGCATCCCCCCCGTGCGGCAGTTGCGAGAATCCACAAGCCATGTGCCGTCGGCCGTTGGAGGCGTTGAGGCCGATGCCGCGCCAATAGTTGCAGTAGTAGTCCCATTTGCTGCGTGGTAGAGTCGCCGCACGGTCGGAGATGCACCTCTGTACGAGCCTCCATGCGGATCTCGCGCGGAGCAGGCTCTGTAGATGCCGTTCGTTTGTCGGGCGGTTTGCAAATGCTCCTAGCGCCTCGTTTCGCTTGTGCATCTTGTCCAAGGCCAGCAACATGTAATCGACATCGGTGTAGGATGTATTAGCGGCTACCCTGGACAAGACGAAATCCAAGAAGGGAAGCAACTGGACACTTTACATGTACGAAGCATGAAGTACTCTGTATTGTATCGAGCATTGCATTGTATCGTCGGTGGTATGGGCGTCAATGTGTTCAGCTGTGCTCGCGAGTCAATCACGGCTCCGATTCTCTTGGCAATGTAAGATGGCGTTCAGGTGAACATTGTTGTGGTACTTCCGCAGACCTACGGAAAAGGATTCTGCCTTGTAGCTCCGGTCAACAGCGCCGATGGAAACAAGACATGCTACTGCAACCCAGCGGTGGCAGAGCAGAGATCGGCCAACTTGGATAACAAGTGGCTGGCCACCCCGTCGGATTTGTTCCCCTCTAGTCAAGATACTACCCAGTCGTAGCAGGTTGGCAGGGCACTGCATGTACTTCGTCCAGACGGAGGCTAGATACCCAGGTCTGCAAATCTCTGCACATCGTAAATTGCAGACAGGTGCCTTGCAGAAACCATGGTTCGACAAGCGACCCCTTGCTCACCGGCCCTGGTCCCACGGCCAATGAGGCCTTGTTCTTCCTCCCTGGCGAATGGCATTGCATGAAACGTGCCAGGGACAGCTAAACCATTGACGTCGGCTTGTTTCTCCCAGTTCCGCCGGCACCATGGTGATTTAGAGAACAAGGCACAGAAGGAAGGGGAAGGACACAAAAGCCATGTGGCAAAGTGCCGTGGACTAATTAATTAATCGTTTGAGAATGACGCCAACCACCGTGATTCAGATCCATCCGTGGAATGATGGCAACTTCCCCCGCGCTGTGAATTGCCTGTCTGCTGTCCTGCGACCTACGGAGTCCTCGTATGGGCAATGCAAGGAGTCGTCCCCCCCTCTTCCACTTGCAACAAGTCGTGATGGTCTTGCTCCGTGGCCGTGCAGAAATTACGGCATACCGATACCTGGCAGTGGCTTGATACGTGGCGGAACCAAGCTGAGAATTGGTAAAAGACGCTTCTGGTCGGTTGGTGCGCCGGGGAAGCATCCCAAAGCCGCTTCGCGCGGTGTTCGAGAACCGATTCGTCTCCCGCCTGCGATGCTACTAATGCTGCTTGCGAAGAAGTCGCCGGCCCCCAACGCCGAGCTGCATGCTGGCTGGCTCATTAGTATGACGGGGATGTATCCGTGTGGTGTAGCGTACTCGTCCGACTACGCAAGAAGTAGCTCAGTGACCTCCAGACGCCACGGAGCCCGGCCTATGATGCTATGCCGGATTCAGCTGCGCTCAAGCGTTTTTCTGCTTCAAAATGCTTCTAGTCTTTTTCGCCATGGCCGCACGTGTATGCAGAGATCCAGCACTACTCATTGGCTGCAGTTATGGCCGGGGATGAAGTGGATGAGTGAGAAAAGCCACCAGCATCACACATTGCGTGGGCTTCTCGTCACCACGTTTCCTGCGAAATTGGCGGACCCAAGGCGGTGGGATGAATAATCTTGGGTCGCAGATTGCCCATGCTCCTTTCGTCTTCTCGTGCAGGTCGATTCGATTCCACACAACCGGGTGTGGAGGACCAAGAAGCAAACCGGACATTGCCCAACCCTAGCTTCCCACCACCATGGGACTCGCACCTTGGGACGAATCCAGCAATCATATTGTATCATGCCCACCCGTATATCACTAGTAGTGCTCGTAGGACGACTGGGTTCCTGGAGACTCAAAGATGTAGCTTTGCTGGGACATATGTGACAAACCCCCACTGTGCATTTTAGCTGCATGCATCAGTTTGATGAGCACTTCGTACTGGCAGGCCGAGCTGGGGTCTTGTCTCGTGGCAGTCCAGGTAATCTCCTTGAATACTGGCTGAGCCTCGTCCTTCTCCCAGGTTGATTCCTGGCTCCCAAAGAACCAAGATTGCCCTTCCATGCGCCTACGAAGATGAGGCAGAGGCAGAGACGGAAACATGGCAACAGCCGCAGAGGGGCGCCAAGTTTAATGACAACGCCGTTATCGCCCATGACTCAGCGGCCTCGATGCAATTCGACCGGTTGAAAACGAGCCAAAGCTAGCGAATCGGTTGGCTTCGAACTGCGTACAGCACTGCTAGTATGAGTATGTGCTTGGCGACTACGAAATACTCGATTAGGAGACAAGCTGCGTCCCTCTGCATCTCGCTGCCTGGAAAAAGACGCAGTCGATAGCGATTAGGCATGTGAGACGTGCAGCCCCGAGCCTCTGGGCCCTTGGACACGATCTCAGGACTTTGCCCGAGGACTGGGTCGGGAAGGAGGTTAATCCAAGTAAAGAGTCCTTGTCTTCTGGCTAAAAGAGATACCCCTGTGCTCCAACGTGTCAGTACAAGTTGATGCTTACTTACTCGTACAGTACAGTACTCAACGTTGATAGGCTATTCGTACGCTAAATATCTGTACGTCTTCGCAAGTCGCCACCACCGCTCCGGAGCAAAGAATCGTCCTAGGTAGCTAGAGGCCGTCAGGACAAGTTCGGGCGTTGCCATCCATGTCATAACCAGCTGTCGGCCCCGAGCCTGTTGGAAGCTTTGCACCGCGGGCCGCCTCAGTGGGTGGTGCTCCGCAATCCTTGGTGCCTTGCAACCTTGGTGAATGCAGAAAACATGCATGTCCCAATAAATTGCCTGCTTGGGCCCTCGTCCTCCCATAGGCCGCCGATGCTGGCATTACCCACCGGCCGCCACGCGAGGCTAATATAGCGGTTTGAGACGCGAGTTTGAAGCCATGCCGGAAGGCATTCCGTAAGGCTTGGGCGGGCTCATCGTGGAGTAGGCCTGCGATATTTTTCTCTGCAATGGCCGCCTCGGCACACAGGTTTGTGATCGCGGCAGTGGAGGAAAGGCATGGAAAGCGGAGGAGAGGAGAAGCAGAAGCGACGATGCAACCTGAACGGGCACGAGGCAGTCCCGTGACGTGCACCAAACAATTCCAACCCAAGTCCCTACCACTCTCCTGGCGAATAAACGTATCAATTTGGTTAGCAGCGCCCTTTGATCCTAGATGCTGGCCAAGCACGAGCACAGGTTGGAGGGCACCTAATCTGATGCCATTGGTTTGGTTGACGGACGCCTCCATCATGGAGCTTTGCTCTATTCTGGTAAACCGGTGCTTTGACAAAGGACGAGTGCCAGTAGGGACATGCCTCGGTAGCCTATTTTGCGCTGGCTCTCTTTCTTTCTGGGGCTCATGGTCATGGCCCTTTGGTGCTTTGATATCTTGTGCTTTTGGACTTTGGACGACCAGTGGATACAGCACACTTCCAGCTCCAGCTCGATGGCACTCTCTTCAACGCACGTCCTCCTCTGCAGCTACGAGTACGGTACTCCTAGTAACTACGGTGAGTATTGCAGATTAAGCTATCAATCCGTTGATACTAACGGGAGACGAGCTTTTGGTTAGGCATACATAGTACTCGTCTTCTTCCGTGCCCACCCGCTAGTACTGCATTCTCGTCTCGCGTCTAGAAGGAAAAATGATTAGCAACAGCTGGAACCAAGGTGCTGGTTGGCGGTGCACGCCACTTCTTCAGTGTCCTCCTACTGGCACTAGCATGAAGCCACAGGAAGCCAAATCTTCGCCAGACGTGCATGAATTAGCGTTGATGACGGAAAAGACCCAGCAGAGCATAGATAGCGCCAAGTCGGGCAGGCCCTGATGAAGTGCCCACTGCATTCTGCTTCTTGGAATTGGCACAAACGGCGGTCTCTCCACCACCACGCAGACCTTGGCCGGTTTGGGACACGACAACAGGGGCTCGCATTGAATGCTCTGGCAGGGGTCCTAGCAGCGGAGCAGAACCCGGCCAAGGCGAACGGCAGGGCCATGCGTCTTGTCTGGGATGCCATTCCTTTCCATTCTCTGCAGCCTCCGTCATGCAAGACAGGGCAATCAGGCCATCCATCTCTGCTCGTGGACATGTGCTTCCGCCGGCAGCAGCAGCAGCAGAGCATCGTGCCAATGCGCTGGAGATTTCCAATCGGCAGCCACTGCGATTTGGAGCCCGTGGGTGTGTCTGTGCCTCTGTCAGTCTGTGCTCGTGCCCGTTCTTGCGCATAGCTATTCCACTCTGGCTTTGTCTTGACCTCTAATGGCACCGACAGCATCTCTTCGTGGGTTTTCGTGTGGAGGTGCATGTACGTTTAATCTCGCTCGGACCGTGTTGGCCCGGGATCTGCAGCACCCGAGTTTCTCCAATACTACCAAGAGGATGCTGCAGGCTTAAAAAAAAAAAAGACCTGGAGGCCAAAAGAAACGTAGCGAAACGAGTCCTTGTGTGCGCGCCAATGTCCGATTGCAAAAGCTGTCTCGGGGTTTGTTGGTGCCAAGTGAGGATGAGCTCACCATGCGGGAGCAAGGGCCAACAGACTCAGGTCAGGTACCAATGGAGGTACCCGGCGCCTACATGCAGGTACTTACCTCGCCATGTTATCATGGAACCGCTACTGCAGTAAGCTCCTCCCAGCAATTACCCAGTGGGAGAACCAGCGGCCTGGGATGCGGCACTAGGACGTGCTGGTCCAAATTGGATTGAAGCATGCAGCTTGTACGAGTAGTACCTTAGTATTGAGCATTGAGCAATTCTACGAGCCATGGTACCGGGGGACTGTCAAGTACCCACAAGTACTGCCAGGTAGTACCTGTATATTCGTACAGAGTGCCTGTACCCTCAATACCTGCACCTGCATCGACAGACAAAAAGGTAATATTCCGTGCATGTGTAATGCCTGCTTAGCTGGAGCTGGAGGCCATTGTGATCACCAACCGACCCAGCCAGCTGTAACGCAGGAACAGGCCTCAGTCCGGGGTTGTTGCTGGGCATAAACAAAGGGAAAAATAGCATGACGGGCTCCAGGCTAAGAGGGGAAAAAGACAAATTGTCAACCCCCCCTTTTCTCGGTACCTCCAGGTACACGGTCATGTAGCTGGGAGGTACCAGACCATTTGGAACAGGCCTCATCGCGTCAATCTCGCCTGCTCTAAGCATGGGGCTGCCTCTCTTTTCACTTTTTCAATTTTTTTTTTCTTCCTTTTTCCCTTTTTCCTTTTGCCTTGCCCCCTCGCCACACACTTCTCTCCGGCCCCCAAACTGGCCTCTTCATTCCTTTCCTTTCGTCTCTTTTCTCCCGCCCGCTCGTCCAATCCTTTAGCCCGTTGAGCGGCGTTTTCCAGCATCTCCTGGTCTGTTCTAGCTGGCGCAATTCACCCGTGCTAGCTACTTGTACAGTCTAGTAGCATATCGCCTGCCTGCGTCCCGATCTGGGCTCAGCGTCCTTTCACCATCATGCGCACGACGTCCCCGCTCTCCCTCCCTCTGGCCCGCTAGTAAGAGCCATTGTCGAACCAGGAGCTAGCAGCGAATCTGCGTGCACTTTTTCTTTTCCGATCCTACCTTGCCTACCTCACACCCAACCAACCATCCATTACTTTACTTGACGGAGCGCCTCTCTTTTTCTTTTCGTTACCTCATCCTGCGTCGTACCTGCACCCGATTGTTGCACCCTCTGGACCTGCATACAATACGCCTCTCTTTTCCCCGCCTGCTTTCCCAGTCCTTTGTTTGTCGCTCCCTCAGATCCCATCTCTTCTCTTCCCTTGCTTGGCAACTCTCAACGCGCCGCCTTGAAACAACCCACGCCAAAAGCCACTAGTCAAATGTCCAAGTAACTTGCGACATTGCACACGCTCCGATTAAGATTAAGAGGCACTTGCTGAAACACGCAAAGAGAGCCACGCTCAGCTCCAAGACATCAATTATCGATTTCTAGTTCTAGTTGGTGACCCACCACCTGTGGTTCTCCATGTTCAGTCGACGGCACAAGAGTCAGCATCACGTCGACGGCCGCCGGAAGAAGCAGGATATATCAAGTGCTCTCGGTGACCTTGGCATCATTCCCAGTCCACGGTCAGCAAGGTCGGCTGGCCCTAGGTTTAGGCCTGAAAGTAGTGCAACGGATGCTCCGTTCCATCTTGAGGGTATGCATCTCATCTTCCGCGCCAGCCTTATATACGCCCCCCCAAATACTATGCGTCGCGACTCGTTCCCCTAACACCCCCCCCTCCTCCTCCATCTCCTCTTTCCTCCACCTGACAATGACTACTTCTCACTTTCAATCCTCTTCAGCAGAGTCGCTAACCCTTGACTCCCTTCAGGCCATTCTCCTAGCAATCCAGCCTCACGCAGCACCGTTTCTCTCCAGCGAGGACGGTCTGCAAGCACTACAAGTACCTCCACATCTAGAAGAGTAGGGGGTATCGACAACAACGTTATGTCGAGCAGCGCGGATCGAGGCCGCATGCGGCGGGATAGGACGTTCGTCGGCAGCGAATGTGCTGTCTGCGAGGAACCATTGGAACACACGCTGCGAGGCGAGCGCATCCTGCAGTTCTCTTGCTCGCACGTCTCTCATGAAGCCTGCTTCTACGAGTTCATCCGCGAGATGGAGGCACAATACTGCCCAACCTGTGATGCCCCGCTACATCTCGACTCCAGCCGAGGCGGCAATGTCCTGGACATCAGTTCGTCATCTAGACGCACGGAAACGCAGAAGCATGCCGCTAATTCAGAGGTAGACAAAATCAGCAACATGGTGCGTACTGCCGGCACCGAGTCAAGGGCTGGTACCGTCACTCCTGCGCCCACCTGGGAGAGCCAGGGAGCGCCCAGTGTAGATACCCAAAGGCGTCAACAGTTGACGCATACTCCGAGTGTTGGCAGGACGAGCCAACGCGATGTTAGGGACAACAGTTCAGATCGCTATGGTTCCGCGAGGCATGCACATGCTCGCAATGACAGTACTGGCATGGCCTCGTCCAACGGCTATCCCGAGACCGCACAGAGCGGCTCTCAATGGCGCCACGAATACGACGTCCAGACAATGGAGACGACACCCAGCAGCCCTCGCGCCGCTACGAGAAACCCTATTCCGCCTCCGATTGTTACCGTTCGCTCAGAGTTTCCCACCGTCAGCAGATCTCGCCAGCAGCAGACGCTCACGTGCCTCGTTACCGTCGAAGTTCCCGACAACAAATGGAGACCAGACCCCGAGGATATTGGCTCGCCGGTGCAGTCGCAATTGGCTGTTAACCCGGGCGTTCCCGAGACGGCCCCTCGCGCTGTATCGCCTGCTCCGACGCCGACGCCCAACGCCCCGCGCTTCCATCCTTACGAGTCCCCCGAGGTTTTGGAGGAATTAACGGAAAATCTACGAAGCCGCGTCGATAACTGGCATGGGCTAGAGTTCAACAGGTTTGGGCAGCTGAGACTGTGCGGTACATTACGGGTGGGCAAAGATAAAGTCTCTTGGCAGGAGCTCGAGTGCTATCTCTTCTCCGAGATGCTCATTTGTGTCAAAGAGAAGAAGCTCCCGCCGCATTGGGACGAGTCTGGTGCTCAACGAAAGCCAGCTACCCGTTGCACACTCAAGGGATCCATCTTGATAAAGAAGCATCTCAATGACGTGACGGAGACGGGAGCCATTGACGAGAATGTCCTAACACTCAACCTCTCTGTACTCGAACTGCCACAATTCCATCTCAGATTCGACAATCGCAATCAACTCAAGCTGTGGAACCAAGCTCTGCTGGACCTAAACGCAGTCGAATTTCCTCCTTCTCTTCGAAGCCCCGATCTCGACCGCGGCGAGTTCTCCGAGACGGATGAGGACGGGGAATGGAATAGGGCTGGCCAGCAACGTGTGTCCTCTATCGCCTCTTCTTGGGGCCACAAGTCTGGTACGACTGCGCCGACCGAGTATACCAACGTGCAAAGCAAGTCCATTCGCCTTCCCAACGCTGTTCACGTCCCGATCGACGTTGTTGTGGTTGTCCCCATTTCTTCGTCAATGCAGGGTGTTAAAATCAACCTCGTCCGTGACGCGCTGAAATTCATGGTCAGCACGCTCGGCGAGAGAGACCGCATGGGCCTTGTCACTTTTGGTTCCGGTGGTGGTGGCGTGCCAATTGTTGGCATGACCACCAAGGCTTGGCCTGGTTGGTCCAATGTCCTGGGCTCAATCAAGCCCGTTGGACAGAAGAGCCATCGCGCTGATGTGGTCGAAGGTGCCAACGTTGCTATGGACCTGCTGATGCAGCGAAAGCACAACAATCCCATTGCCACCATTCTGCTCATCAGCGATGTGTCAACTTCCGACGCTGATTCCGTGGACTTTGTCGTCTCTAGGGCAGAAGCTGCAAAGTAAGTTGAAATACTCATCTCTCAAATTCACACAGTTCTAGAACAGGATATCCTAACAAAGAACCCACCGTATAGGATCACTATTCACTCCTTTGGGCTGGGAATGACCCACAAGCCTGACACAATGATTGAACTCTCTACGAGGACCAAGGCATCTTACACATATGTTAAGGACTGGATGATGCTGCGGGAGTGTTTGGCTGGGTGCTTGGGCAGCATGCAGACCCTGTCTCACCAGAATGTCAAGCTCAAGCTCAAGCTTCCAGAAGGGTCTCCTGCCAAGTTCCACAAAATCAGCGGCGCTCTGCAAATCACCAAGCGGGCAACGGGGCGGGACGCCGAGGCATCACTCGGTGACTTGCGGTTTGGAGATAAGCGAGATGTGCTGGTGCAGCTCGTCATCCTCCCCGATACCACTTCTCAGGAGACGCTTGCTCCGGACCCATGGGACAATATCGTCTCTGGGCTGGAGGCTCTTGGAGGTTCGATTGATACCGATACCGAAAGGACCCTTTCGGTGGAAGAAGTGCCACTTATCCAGGCTGATCTCACCTGGGGCGACATCTTGAGAGATGGCACCACTGCTCAGATGCCTCGGCCATCTCTTCTAGCCATTACCATGCTGCCGGCAAACCTTAGTCAGAAGAACAAATGGCAGAACACGCCGCCCATTCCTCCACACCCAAGCGTGGTCCAGAGGCGAATGGAGCTGCTCACCTCGGACATGCTCACGCGTGCCCTGACTCTTGTAAGCCGTGGCCAGCATGACCGCGCTCATACGCTGTTGAACGAAACGCGCTCCATCCTCAAGGGCCTCGGCAAGGGTGGTCTGCCTCCTGTGCCTCCCAGCAAATCGCTACCCTCGACACCGCACCCAGGCAACGAAGGGTCCCCAGCATCTGGAACGCCAGACCGGAAGCGCAGCCCGTCGCCCACGTCGGCAACGTCCTCCTCCGGGAATGGCCTGCCTGGCACTGCCCTTGGTCCTCCTCCTCCACTAGGTCGATCGCGGTCCACGGATGGACTGACACTCGGCGTCGGCATCGACGCCACGACGGTTGCTGCTCTCGATGCTGAACTCGAGAGCAGTCTGGAATGGATCAATCATCCCGCCGTGTTCGGCCGCGACAGTCGTAAGGCGGTTCTCCAAGCAATCGGCGTTATAAGCTCGCAACGTGCTTTTACATCGCGCAGCCCCATCGAAAGCTTGTGGTCGACCCGGATTGGTGGCATCAAGCGCCTTGCGGAACGCAGCCGAGAGTGGAGGGAAGAAGGTGGCGGCGAGGGCGGAATCACAGAAGAGGCATGATTCAACTGTCTCCTGGTCATGAGCGAATGACAATCTCGTACGTTTCGTTTATAGCATGGCCATGGCGTTTGGGGGGCTGGCTTTTTGCTTTTTGCTTTTGCTTTTGCTTGCCTGTTTTGTTTTCTTTGCGATTTCTTCAACGATCTCATGGATATTTTTTTTTTTTTTTTGGAAGAGTATTCGGATTCCCTTGGAACGTCTCGACGTATTCATGACATTTCTTTGCACAAGATATCTTATTTACCGACTTGCTGGTGAGAACCACCACGCATTAGAGATCTATGACGCTGCAACCTTTTCCCGCACAAAAGTATACCCCCTCAAGGCACGCACACACACGGTCTCTCTACTCTTTCTAGTAGTGAGAAACGACTCTCTCGTGTTTGTTTCCTAGCTTGTTTCCTAGCTTGTTTCTGGTCTTTTTTTTTTGGTCACGTTTTTTCTATCTTAATTTTGCGATGCAAGATGATGGCCCTATCTACAAGTTTCCAATCTCAATGATATCTTTCGAAGCGGGAAAACAACCTGCGCAATGCTTGTTACTGTCATTTGATGCATTTCATTTTTAGACTTTGAGTGTTTCCTTGCGTCTCCTTTTTCTATTTGGAATGGATTGGGTTGGAATAATTGAAGAGGATCTCAGGTCTTCTTCGGGAATACTTGGCAGGGAGCAGGTTGTGCATTAAACAAAGACGCTTATGTGTAACAAACATATATTTCTATTTGCATGGTATGACGAGGAAACACTGGAATGGTTTGAGGCCCGATTCTATTCAAATGCTAGATAGTTTTGTGCTTTATGCTGAATACATGTCCGATAAGCCCGTTTTCGTTAGGCACTCGATTCAACTGCTCGTTTTCACATATCTCTAATTGACAATGCTGATAGCAGGTCAACTTCTAGTTAAGGGAGACAATTGGAAAATTGAAGAAATATCACAAAAGGTATGTGATGACTATTCTACCCCTATTCTTGGCCACTTTCGTTGCCAGTGAAAGAAGACATGATGAAGGTGAAGGCTAATCAATTGATTCCAAAGAAGACAAGAAGGCTTGATCATTTGAAGCCGTTAGTTCTTCTTCTCAACAGGGTTGGCGAGCGCCTCGAGAATCTCCTTGAAGGACTGGACAATCTCCTCGCCGTGGTTCTCCTCCCACTCTTTCTTCGAAGCATCACCCAGCTTTCCCTCGCCAACAGCAAGGAAAGCTTCGGGCCCCACGCCGCCGGGGAAGGCAAGCTGGGGCCTAGTAGCAGAGACCCTGAGGCCGACGCCCTCGAGCGACGTCTTGACCTGCTCGGAGGCGATCTTTGCGCCGCTGATGCCGTAGCTGACGATGGCGGCGGGCTTGCCGTCCCACTCGTTCTTGAGGTAGTCGATTGCGTTCTTCGTGCTGCCTGCGACGCCGTAGTTGTACTCTGGGACGAGCAGGACGTAGGCGTCGTGGGAGGCGATTTCGGCGGACCAGCGCTTGGAGTGCTCGTGGATGAAGGAGCCGCGGGCGGGGACGTTTGCGGGGACGACGGGCTCGTCGAAGATGGGGAGCTTGAAGGTGGCGAGGTCGACGACGGAGAGGGTTGCCGAGGAGGAGGCGGCGGTGGGCTTGAGGATGTTGTGGACGAGGTCGGCGACGTGAGGGCCGACACGGGGGTTGCGGGTGCTGGTGATGATGATGGCTATTTTGGAGGCCATTTTGGAGGAGGATGCGGATGTGGATGTGGTGTTTGTGTGAGAGTGTGAGAGTGAGTTGGGGAGTTGAGTTGGACTGGATTGTGTTGATGAAGATGAGGCTGTGATATATATACACCAGTATATATATATATATGAAGACAGATGCCAGTATTAGTATACAATGAACACCACGGAGAGACTCACAAACTCCGAAGTATTCTTATCACGACCTAGAGATACGAAACACGACAATTCACGATCCAAGCCTCGTCTCGCCTGAGATCCCATGTTGACCATACTCAGCCCATATTTCCGACGTCCAAGTCCACAATCAACTCCGTAAGAACAAAAAACAGTGCTATCCCAGCCACGTTTTCTCTTCTCGCTTGACTGCGGATCACAGCGTTTCGCTCAAAAATCTTTAAGCACTTCCTCTTCCAAAGGCACTATCCATACTAAATCCTACATACTAATCAGCCGCATCTTCAACTCATAATTAGAGCACCATGTGTTACATGTGATAACAACTAATGACGAAGAGGCTCCAAGTCCAGAAAGGATCCGGGCGGCGAGCCTCCTGATTCGCCAGCTCTGAAAAACCCGCAACTATTACAACGGTTTCTCACAAGCGCGCGGGATGGGAATATGAAGAATAAGAAAAGTAAATTAGCAAAAGAAGAACGGGAGATAAAAGTCCTATTACTCTTCATCGCCTCGGCGTTGTCGTGTCTGATTGGGTGGTTTGGCTGGACAAGTCAGATGCGTAATTCCGACCATCCATGGAGCCGTTGTATATCCGCGTATGGCTCGGCATTACAGGCTACATGGAATTACGACTCCGTGCTTCATTCATGGGAGCCGTGCGGACTTGGGATCAAGTACCTCGGGCTTCATTTTGCTAGTCCTTGGTTGAGGACTTTGGCCCTGCTAGTCCCACTTCGACAGCTGGGATGCACAGTCCGCAAGACGAGTCTCGAGTCTCGAATCCGACTTACAACTTATACACTCTGACGTCTTTCGATGAGCAAAACAGCCACCGCTACACAACAAGAATGCCACCCTGTTTGTCTAGGTTTCCCCTGATTCAGCAAAATGCACAGAGATCAGATTAAATTCTATCATTTTTTTTTCTTGTCCTCATCATATTACATAGCCTGCCTCAAAATGGTCCGGGGTATCTATGCTTTTACATGCCCTCCTCAACTCCCCCCCTCAACCTTTTCTTACCCAACCTGAGCCTGTTTAGTCCTCATCCCAGTTCTGTCAAAGAAGAGTTAGCAACAGTCATATAAGTGTCTTACTGTAAAAATGTTCATAGGATAAGGATCAAAAACTTACAGGGTTGGGGCCAGGAGGCTTCGGCCCACCAGCCTGTCTCGCCACGATGATTTGGTCGACTGACAGGACAGTACGGGCGGCCTCTGTGGCCAGCTTGATGGCCCAGCTCTTGGATGCCAGCAGGTCGACAATGCCCTCCTTGGTTGCGTTCAAAACACCATTGCCCTCCTCGTTCTCAACGTCGACACCGGCATCGCCGCTCTCGCTCTTGTGGTGGGCGGCATACAGCGTGCTGAGAACCTCGGTAGCATCTAGACCGCAGCTCTCGGCCAGGGTGCGGGGAATGACCTCAAAGGCCTCACCGTACTTCTTGATGGCATATTGGCTGAGGCCAGGTGTCTTCTCACCCTGCGCCTGAATCTTTGCGCTCAGTGAAATCTCCGCAGCACCGGCTCCGGGGACCAGTCTGGGGTCCTTGGTGATGGCCTTGACAACGTTGACGCCGTCGTCAACGGCACGCTCAATATCGTCAAGGTGGTTCTGGGTGGCGCCACGCAGGACCAGTGTAGCGGTGCGTGTGACTTCGTCTTCTTGTCTGAAGACGGTAACCCGATCACCGCCAATCTCAATCGTCTCGACAACGTCAATGCTGCCCATCTCGTCGGGCATGGGGGCACCCAGTCGAGCCAGTGGGGTGGCGCCGACGACACGGCAGATTCGTCGCAGCTCGAACTTGCTGAGGATTCGGATGTAGAGAATGCCGTAGCGGTTGAGGTAATGGGTGGCCAGGTCGCCCACTCGGTCGCCACACACGACCACGCGCAGGCCTGAGTCGTAAAGCTCCTTGATTGCCTTTTCCAGCTGTGCCTCCTCGCCCTTGGTGAAGTCCATCATCTCCTTTGCGTTGTGTAACAGCACGGTTCCCTTGGTCTCTGTCTGGCTTGTGTCGATGGGGCACGTGAAGACACCAACCTTGGCGCGGCTGGCCTTCTTGACCGACCCATCGGGCTCCTTGGGGAAGACCATGCCCTTGACGACCCTGCTCTGGTCCAAGCTGCCACCCATGATCTTGACGACTCGGATGTTGTCGACGTTGAAGTTGGCGGGGTTCTTGGGCAGGACGGCCAAGACAGCCTCAGCCACCAAGTTTGACAGGAACTCCTCGTTTCCGTTCTGCTTGCTGGCGATGACGGTTCGCAGGGCCTTGCTCAGCTCAGCCTGGTCTTGGATGTTCTCCACCTTGTCCACTGAGAGCTCCTCCAGAGTCTCGAGAGCAATCTTCTGTGCCTTTTCGTAGCCGATGACAATGTCGGACGTCTTGAGGCCCATGCGCAGCAGGTCCTCAGCCTTTCGCAGCAGCTCTCCGGCCAGGACAATCACCATGTTTGTGGCGTCACCCATCTCAGCCTCCTGCTGTTGAGAGGCCATGACAAGCAGCTTGGCAGCGGGATGGACGACATCGAGCTCGCGGAGGATCGTGGCGGCGTCGGAGGTGAGGATCATCTTCTGCAGGTGGTTGATGACGACCTTGTTGCGGCCGTAGGGGCCCAGGGACGTCAGGACGGTGGACGTGATGGTGCGGCAGGCGTCGATATTCCGCAGCACGGCTCCATCTTCTGAGTCGTAGCTACAGACGTGCAAGTTGTCTTGTCAGCCACTGATCTGCTCTGTTCTGCTGTGCTTGCTCTGCTGTGCTTGCTCTGGCTCGTGGGCGTTGATGGCATGGCATGGCATGGCATGGGCATGGCGGGGTTGGCAAACTTACTTGTTGTAGCCCTTCTTGAAAAGGCCCGCGTTGGGCGCGTTGGGGATGTTGAGCGACATGACGGGCAATGCGAGGATCGAATCGGACGACGGAAAAGGAGAAAAAGGAGATTTGCCAGCAGCTTCGTTTCTCCCGCCCAGACACTCGAGTTTGGGGAGTCGACAATGGTCCCTCTGGAGCTCCTTGGGAAAATCTTGGGGGTGTGGTTGCTGGCAGCCTGGGGCACTTTTGTGGTGCTTAGCCAATCATGGCTGCTTAGGAAAGGGTGTTATTCCGCTTCCTAGCAGCTGCCCCTCCATGCGATTCTATGGGGACCGAGAACGTGCAAGACTAAGGGAAAAAAATAGGGGGTTTTGTATTATGGAGTTGGGAGAGGAATGGAGCATATGAGTAAGTAAGTATTAGTACGAGTACCTGTCAATGCTTGATGACAGATAAAATGCGTGATTGAATTTATTTGAGTGGGAGAGTATGAAGAGGATTGAGATGAGGAGTTGTCTTTTGGAGGAGGCAATCGATGCATACAGCACCCTACTACTATAGGTAACTACGTGTGATCTACAAGGATACATTGGTAAGGAATGGAAGCCTTGAAGCCATCATTGATAATCAAGAGCACCTATCCACTGCCTTACCTAGGTAGTTGGTATGGCCTGATGATATCCGAGTTATTGCTGTCGGCCATAACAGCAGTAATAATTCATCGTGGTCTATTAATGATGAGTCTGCCTCTAATTGGGCATTGCTGTAGCGATGCATACAGGCATAGATGGTACATACAAGCAGGTACTTCCCAGTTATTAGTGGCCGCAGCGCTGAAATTCGCAGCCTCGCAGCACTGCCCAAACGCGGCCCCTTCTCCAACAGACTACTATACCTACTAGGTATACCTCCAGTCTCACCCAAGATCTCATCATCCTACACCTCTTCTTTTCTGCATCTCCCCCCCATAGACACCAATTAGATGAAAATATAGTCTGCTGCACTTTGTCACGGCCCGTTCGCGTTGTCGTTGCTTTTCTTTTCTTTTTCTTTTCTCCGCTCTACTGTACACTCTCTTCTCTGCTCCCTCGTTTTTCTCACCTCCCTCCCTCACTTACAAAGTTCCAACTGCTCCTCCGTATCGCTATCGCACGCGTTAACCCGCGCCTTGTGGAGCGTCTTCCCAAGGTCTCGTTGCTAAGTTGCTTGCACGCTCGTACTGCCTACATTCCGTAGGTGTTTGCCTTGACCAAGCCAAAGGTACATGTACATTGGCGCGCCCATTGCCATTGACTCGGCGCATCTCTCCAATACGTACCGCAACCTATCATCATGGCGCCCCAGCCTTGTGAGTCCTAAACTTTTTTGTTTTCCTCCCTTCAACAACCTCCAATCGCTCCAATCTCCCGTCTCGTCCGCATCATTGCCGTGCCGCGTCAACGTGCGACTCCGAGAGCATCCGTCGCTTCGAGCAAAAGTCGCCGTCTCCATCTCCATCTCCATCCCATCAGATCGCGCCTCGCTGCGTCGCCTTGTATCCTTCGCATCTTTCGCGACAAACAACCGACTGCCCGACTTTCGGCTCTCGCCTGCTTGACCGTCGCCAACAATGCCTGCCAAGAGAAAATTGGTTGCCGAGGCTAACATTGAGCCAGCCAGCGTGCCCTCAACGTTGCCTCCGTCTGTCGAGGAAGCCTACCGACGTAAATGTGTCCAGCTGAAGAACCGCACAAACGAGGTCGAGGATGCCAACGACGCCGCCAGGCTCCGGCTCGCCCGCATAAAGCGCCAGGTTGAGAAGCTGAGGATAGAAAGGGCCTTTCTGCTTGAGCAGCTGGCCAAGCGCACCAGCACGAATGTCGAAGACTCCGAGGGCAGCCCCAGTCCGCCTCCTACGGTATGCTTCTTCCTAGTACTTCTTTTTCTTCTTTCTTTTTTCTTTCTTTTTTTTTTTTTTTTTTTTGATTCCTTTTATCGTTGTTTACGTTGCGCCATCCGACATGGTCGGGTTTCTCCCTCTCTCCCTCCCTCCTGCTCTTTTTCGTCTCCTTTGTCAAGATCGCGCGTTGCTGCTGCTGCTGCTGCTCCCTTTCCTCCCCACCAAAACACCTTTTTTCAGTGTTGATATTTGAGTGCAACGAAATAGGCAACCTCCTTCGATATCCCCACTGAATCGAATGCTAACCCCCGAAAGCCCAAGGATAAGCCTCTACGCATTAAGAAAGGTCACCGGAAGTCCAACGCTCCAGCTGACGCCGATGCAAAACAAAGCTCTGCAAAGGAGCCAACATCCCCGGCGTCCGAGTCCAATAGCCAGGCCAAACGTTCTCGCGCCAACGGCGTAGCCAAGTCCTCCAAAGAGCCCAAGACCGCCTTTGAACTCTACTGTGAGGAGGCTCGGCCGGCTCTGGAAGCCAAGGACAAGGATGATAAGGATGATAAGGATGACAAGGATGACAAGGATGATGCCGATGTGAATATTGATGAGGAGCTCAAGCGTGACTGGGAGGAGCTACCGGAAACGGAAAGGGAAGAATACCAGGCCAAGGCGGACCAATTGAGTAAATCCCAAGAGGAAGACGACAAGGCCGCCGCTGAGGCTGATGCCGAAAACGAGTCTCCCAAGAAGAGCAGCGTCAAGGCCGAGCCCGAGGCTGAAAAGCCAGAGGCTCACGACGACGATGTCGAGATGAGCAACTATGACACTGAGGACCAGGAGACCCAGATGGATAAGGACGGCGACGACTAAATAAAAGGGCGGCTACGCGGCTATGGGACGGGAGACGGCAGACAATGGTGCGGAAGGCGTTATTTTCTTCCATCTTGGTTGGTACAGGACAGAGACGGTTATGTTTTTTTTTCTGCTTGGCAATATTTTCTTTTTGTTCTTCTCTTCTCTAAACGATACTGTACTTGCCCGGGTGCATCTGTAATATGGAACATTGGATGCATGTACATTAAAGTAGCCAGCCAGTGCTTCTGAAATGCTACGGAATGGACATTTCCATGTATGCTAAGACGACGGTGTACAGCCTACATCGAGGTGAAAAGGGGGGTCGTACTTTCAATGGCATTGCCCTGTTATGCATTGTTTTCCACTGTAGAAATATACCAAGATTCGCTTCTTCCCAGCCATTGACGCCGCCCACCTCCGTGACCCTATTCGCTACGCGATAAATTCAAATGCCCCAAGGCAAAAACTCCATTTCTCCTACACGCAAATTCAAAGCCCGTTGGTTTCCAAGAAAAGGAAAGAAAAGGAAAAAAGTGTCTCTAAACTAGTCCGATCACACTTCCCCGGCATACAAATCAACAACAATGTTTATCGCAGCCACCAAGATTTCCATAGCAATCAAGATGATAACTAAACCAAGCCAGTCAGCATCCATTTTGGGGACAAACAGCAAGGGAGCTAAAAGGGTTCAAAACATACCAATCCATTCAAGCATTTCGCCGTGGCCATGAGTTAGCTGATCCTTGAGAACAGCCAGCAAGTCAGCAATAACATCTAACCGCTCCGTCACTAGGCCGACTCGTTGATCCATCTCTAGGTAGCTCCTGACAGCTTGATAGAGGGGTTCCAATTGGGGCTCTACCCAGAAGAGTTCGGGAGTATCCAGCACGGAGCCGTTGAGATGGATATTGATCCTCAAGATAAAGAGCTCTCCGATTTGCATGTTGATTTGTTTCCGGTTTAGAGCCACTTTACCCGTCAAGGCAATCTGAGTAGGAATGTCCTTGCAGGTGTCGATGGTGGAAGCAATGAGTTCCTCAAAGAGCGATGTCTGTTGATCCCGTTAGCCAAATGCGCATGCCCTTTCACCTCTCCCCTCTTCCTCAGCGGATTTCTCACCTTGACACTCTGTGCTAAAGCATGTGAGATGGCAAGCTTGGTCATGTAATTATTCTTGTCTCTCAGAGTGATAAAGTCGTTGTAGATCCGCGCTTGGTATTCCCGAGTATAATAAAAGTTGAAGTGCTCCGTCTCAACATCATCAGGGGCTAGCTTCTCCAATTCGAACTTGGCAATGTCTTTCAACATCTTGGCCTCTTGTGCTTCCGTCATGCCCCATATTACCACCACGCCGTAGTCGAACAAAAACACCTCTGGCATGTGCACCTGAATATCGAAATCTGGCACCGTGTCTTTTATGGGCATGTGCTCGGGCATAGCGGGGCCTAGAAGCTCTTCACTGGGGAGGTCGCCTGCCTCCTCTCGGCCTTGGTCAATCATCAGTCCCTCCCCGTAGCCAGAGTCTTGCTTATCACGACGCAGAGATCTGAATTGCTCTCGTTCGGTCTCGCCGTCTACCAGTTCGCCACCTGTAGAATGGCGCCTTTCATGATTTTGCTCGACAACGTCATGATTTCGCTGGCTTTTGCCGTACATGTAGGGTGTGTAGATACACTCGTCAATGAGCTTTGGATTCGCGCCACGAGTTTTGCCTCGTCCTTTGAGGAATCTCATCAGCCCTTCCATCTCATAACGATTTGCGGTACAGTACGCGGTGACGCGCGGCAGTCGATCTCGATCCGCCTTTCCGAGCCGCGCAGCATCTCTTCGCGCCGTCGGGTCCTTGATTCGGGTATACTGGGAATAGACATCCCTTCCGCTTTCCTCGTCTTCGCCCTCGTCGCCAAAGTCTGGGTTCGGGAGCAGCTTGAGCTTTTCCATCTTCTTGGTGCTTCTCTGTGGACCAATCTTGGGTAGCGACTGTGCCGGCGCAATCACGGGGACGAACCCCTGGCTATTTCGCCTGCGAAGTTTGCTATTCAAGGCTGCCAGCATTGGCGGGCCGACGATGCCGCTGCTGCTGGCCTGATGATTCACATTATGGGAGGCATAGCTCCTTGGTAGACGAGGAGGGTCGGGCTCGATGGTGCGGCTGACGGGGTTGGCGCTGAAGGTGACTGTTCGTACCGGCTTTGGTCGAGAGGCATCGGACGCGGGCAGCAGTGGCGTCGTCTCGCCAGCGCTCCTGTTTGCGGTGTCGGGGGATTCCATTTCGAATGCCAGAGGCCTGGAGCTGGGAGCTGGGAGTAAAGTAAGGGCTGCAGCGGCTTAGACTGGTCCCGCCGGAAGAAGGCTCTCTATCAGCAAGGAGGGTAGGAAATATGACAAGGTGCTAATTGAGGGTTACTTCCGCCTAGGTATCAAGAAGGACGGCGGCATTGAGAGCGATTGAATAGGTGAGCAAGGGATAGATGTGATGAAGAAGTTTGTGCGAGCAGAATACTGGAGGTTGCCAGCCAGCAATTGCTGCTCGATGACGGAGCAAGTCCAATTTTCCCTGGCCAGATTCGGCGAAAAGCGGTCTAGGCCCACCCCGGCACCTTAGTTGATCCCAGGTTGTACGGAGTAGCCAGAAGGTACTTCAGACGGGCACTTTAATGCGCTGTGCCAGTGGGCTCTGCCGCAGGCACATGCCTGAGAGTTACTGACAAGAATCAAATTAGAGCACTGCACGGCGCATTGCCTGCCCCACTGGAGCTTCGTGCAGGAGAACATGAGCAGATGGATACCTGGCCGGGCTATGGCTGCATGCGAAAAAAAAAAAAAAACATGTACTCACTTCTACGAGTACCTTACAAGTACCTTGACAGGACAGGTAATACACGGCGACAAGAAGCTTTCCAATGTTGCAAAATGCCAGTCTGAGGTTGTATAATTCTAGCAGCAATGCCCAACGTTATTGTATCCTGTCCTCTCGACAAACCTTGTTTTATTACACTGAACTCTAAAATTGTAGTCTTCAACTAGCCACAGCGTCTACACGCGCTTGAACTCCCAGAAATCATCCAGGCACTTCCGCTAACAATCTCCACTGACATGTTCTCCACAAAGTTGACGCATTGCTTCTTACAACTGACATGTTACTATGAGCTCTATGTGCCCAATGCAACATTGGCACATGTGCAGTCTTCAAGCACATAAAATATTGACAGATTATACAAATCGTCTCGAAACCGGTGCATAGGTACCTGTAGTTTTATCCACTGGCCTCCTTCTATAAATGAGATCTATTGAGCAGATCAAAGCATGCGACTGTCATAAATCAGTGGGATTTCTTCAATGTCCTCAAACTTCAAGCTATCAACTGAGAAACATTTCCACTCGTATAGCCGCCCAAATTTGTCATTTCCTCAGCCAGTCTTTCAAAGCACATAGCCGCCTGTCCCATCATCATTCACTTCTGCTGGATTCTCGTCTCCATCCTGAACCCGCCCACGCGAGCTCGGTCAATGATCCCCTGTCCAAGACAACATGGGGTATAGAACCCTCCATCTAGCTGGAGATCGTCCTCTAATACCGTTCGAGCACCCTCGCAGCAAAACATTGCCGTCACTGTAAATGTCCAATAGTCAGAAGCAGTGCTCAAGATGGACCATCTATTGGGGACGGTATTTTCCACTTACTCTGGTACATGCTGCCATTATACCAAGCTCGAACAAAGGCTTGCTTGTCAGTAGGCGACTCTGTATCGGGATTCGCAATGCCACGCCACTCGGCCTCTTCTTTATCCATTTCATCCCTAGAGGGACCCGTGCCTGGTGCCGGAACAAGCTTTCGGAATAGAGCTCTGATGGGAGGTCCGATAGCAACAAGCAACACTCCGAGAACGAGTACCCAGTGGATAATGACTCCATGCAGCCAATTGCGAGGCCTGTAGCATTCATTCCAGTGGAACTTTGGCCCGTAGAACTCGTCTTTTCGGCTAGGGATTTCTGATAAAAGCCCCCAAGAGCGTCCGATTACTCCTAGATCAGATCCAATTGTAAAAGACGTGGTGACCGTTCCAAGGTTCGGTACATAGTGGACGCCAAAAATCTTTTGCCAGATGGAAACGCTGGGCCTTTTTGGCTCCTCTGGATGAGGTATAGGGGAAAGCGCAAATGGTTTTTCAGACTCTACCAGCTCACTCAAGGTGAAGTGATCGAATACAGTGGTAAAGGTTGAAAGAGTGCCTCCAGAAGGAGTCGATCTGGGTGCTAGGCCTTTAGTATGCGCCCATCTCCAATGACGATATAAAAGGGAAGAGGGAAGAATTCGACTAACCGCATGTTGTGAATCGAAATGACGACGTCTTTTGTCCTGGCACCCATTTGCTTTCGCAATGTTTGAGCCAAAGACCAGGTTAAGAGATCTGCTGGCGCAGCCTCCAATGCCATCTGGGGAATTAGAATAGCGCCGCTCTCTGTCGCAGTCTTTTCATACTGCTTAATCATTTTATAGACCCATGGCGTCTCACCAGTTACATCAAAGTAATGCGTACCAGCCTCAGCGCATGCCTTTACAGCATACTCTCCATGAGCACTATACGGGCCGACAGTTGTAATGAGGACAAATGTCTTCTTCGCCAACGCACTGATTTCGTCATAGCTATCCACTTGCGCCGTTTCAATTGCTATTCCTCTGTTAATATTCCTGTTCTATAGAAACCTTTTATAACAGAATCGACTGATAGAAATGGCTATAGACGAACCTGGAGGGTTTCTGTCCGAGTGCAGCTTCTTGCAATCTTCGACGAGTCCTTGGAGCTTTGACTCGGATCGACCTGCAATGGCCCATTTCAAATTGACTGGGAAATTCGCAGTGATGTACTCAGCTGCCAAGCGACCGGTATATCCTACATTGCGCATAAACATTGGTGTGCATGAAATTGCGTCCCGGCTTGAACATCACATACCGGTAGCTCCAAAGACGACCAGGTCATACTGGCGATTGTGCTCCTTGAATGGCATTGTTGAGGGGGGAAAGGGATGCTGTAGGTCTAGAGAGATGATGGAGAGAATGAGGAGAATGCAAGGCTCTCTTGACCTGTTGGCCACGTTCATGCGGTTTCAGGATACTAATTGGGAGGAAGGATATAAGCTAATAGGCTAGTATTCGATTCCAATGCTTTCTGTTATAGGTACTAGTTTCATACAACTCTGTCTACGCCATAATGAAGCTATACTTAGATAGGTACGAAGTACGTTGACTCCAAAGAAAAAGGCAAAACTGCTATGGTTTCAATCCAACCGAAGCAACCGCCTGCAGGAGGTGGTCACCTGTTGATGAAACCATTCGCTCATAGCTGGGGCCCACAATAAATCACATCATCCAATCCAGACACACGGAGCGAACACGATGAAAAAGATGGGGAATTATGGGGATAAGAGGTTAGACGGAGTGCAAAATCACGTGATTGGAAATAATTTCTTATCGATAGCGATTCAAAATGAAAAACTGTGGTGGGGCTTCGCTTGGCCCGTCGCTCACGTGCGTGCCCTAAGGAAAATCACAACTCCAGCTTTCCAACACATTTTCGTGAGAGCAGCCTCCAACCGAAGTCAAGCATCCAAACATCCCCATCCCTACACAAATCCGTCAAGATGACCAAGCGCACCAAGAAGGTCGGCGTGACGTACGTATACCCTTTGGATGGAACAAACTAAACAAACGAATGTCTGCTAACTTGTTTTCAGCGGTAAATATGGTACCCGGTGAGTCTCAAACAAGCATATCAAACTCCATCCTCAACCCGAAATATCGACCCCGAGCCCGACGAAACGAGTTATCAATTGTCTTTGCGCGGCCTTCGTTCCAATCCCTTGAGGAAGAGCTGTCAGATCTACTGGCTGTGGCTATCGCAGTCTCACGAGACATGATACTCGATACTCGAAACCTATCACAAGCGGATGGCAAATTCAGGATGAGCTGGCAACTAACGCAACTGGTTATAGTTACGGTGCCTCCCTGCGAAAGCAGGTGAAGAAGATGGAAATCACCCAGCACGCCAAGTACACCTGCACCTTCTGCGGAAAGACCACCGTCCGAAGAAAGTCTGTCGGTATCTGGAACTGCCGCGCCTGCAGCCGAACCATTGCTGGCGGTGCCTACACTGTTGCGTATGTTGCCCACCAACCACAAGAAGCTGGATATACCACGAGCACGCCGTTCCCCGGAAGTAAATACTGACTTTGCAATTCTCAACAGCACACCTGCCGCCGCTGCCATGCGATCAACTCTGCGACGATTGAGGGAGATTGCTGAGGTTTAAGGTGTTTCTTGGTAAAACGGTTGAAGGGATCCGGCTTTGCTTTTCGGTCTGGTGTATGGGGGACATTGTTTGCGTGCATACACTACGTTGACGAAAAATGAACGTCGACGCTCGATCTTTGGTCATAGACACCGGTCGATAGGCAATGAACAAAAAAAGGAAATTGCATTATCTCGGACACCCGAACTAAGAAATGATTTGATGCCATGGATCCTAGCGCCTTGTGAAGGGAAATTTGTCGACTGGATGATTATACGGTCCAGCACGAGCCGATGCTGAATTTGAATTGTCGCAAACAAAGGCGTCTTGGGCAGACGCAGCCGCAGCAGTACACGATGTATCCGCCCATGTCGTTCCAAAGACGCCGATTACAGCCATCAACAGCAGCATTCACCGAACAGGTTCCAGGCTGTCGCTCTTTTTCTTTTCTCTTCTCCTCCTTAACCAGTATCTCCATCCCGATAACGACTTGATCCGCCAGGCACAGGTCACAAGGGTTCGTATGCGGTACTTTCCAAGTGGGAGTCACACTCTGCCATCAAAACTTTTTGGCGACGACTGTAAACGAAATAGATGCTCCTCCTCAGCGGTGCCCATCATCGAATGGCACGTGAGCTCTCCAAACCCAAGATTTTCACCAGCAAAGGCGTGCCAGATAAAGTGAGAACAATGCAAGCATGCTAACTCAAGTTGTCCAGGTGCTAGCAACTCTGGCATGGCGCAGTGCTTCGTATCCATTCGCGGCTCATGGGATCAATGACGACCCGATAGCGACAGGGTTGAGTGGGGTTTTCGGCATAGATGGCGCTTTGGTCCAATGCAAGTGTATCACATTGCATCAAATGATTACCAGATGGCCACAACCATGGGTTTATTTGCTGCCTCTGGTAATTAACTGTGGCCATATTACGCCCCGGCAGAGAGTCGAGGGAGTGGCCCGTCAAGTGACGAATGCAGCTGTGGTTCCTTGCATGCACAGACTGGGGCACGCACATAAAGTCCCTCTCTTTTGAACCTTTTATTGTATTTATTTTCTTAAAACTTTCCATCCTTTTTCATTCTCCAATAGGATCGAGTGCTGCAATGAAACCAATAAGACCTGCAAATATGCCAGCCCAGGTGCTAACGTGCCCCTTCCAAGCCGCGGTATAAATGCACTTAGAACTACCAAGGTACCTCCGGCTACAGACAACTCTCTCATTTTCGACCAAAGTGTAATAACTGGATAGAAAAATAAAACTTAGATTACAGGGAACTTGAAAAACGAGAGACAAAAAAACGTTCCAACCGTAGTCCCCGACATATCCCCTCCAAGCACCCCGCTTAGGTAGCCCTTTGGATGGGATTTTCCCCTTGGGATCGAACCCAATTCTCGAGAGAGAGAAACACCCTTGTCTGTCGATCTACCTAGTATTATTAGGCATAGAAATGAACCCCATGGCGCTCTCTTTCTCTCTCGCTCTTCTCCCTTTCTGCTGTGTCCAGATGGGATGCATCTTTGGTTACCGTTACACATGCCTTGCTCCCACGCGCCCTACCGTATCTAGGTACTACTACCCATAGTAGTACTTAACACCTTAGTACTACCTTGGTAGCACCACCCTGGCCATGGCTCCCATCAGAGACGCATTCCGCCATGTAACTTTACGACATCCGGAGTAGCAGGTGTTTTTCGCCTAGTGCCGTAACAAGTCGCATGCATCCATACAGGCCAACCCGGATGACTTCCCATACGGTACTAATGGACGCTTGGGACTTGGGAAGGTCCCTGGCAATCTGGCTCATGGCTGGGCGGGATTTGTATTGATTTGTACCATTTATTCGTATACCTGTACTGTACTTAGATTGCTTCGTACATGCACGCCAGAGGCTTTGGTCAGCCTACCTACCAGAATGCTACCCCTTGTGGCCGAGTCTGGAGCCAGTCTCTGGGCCAATGGCAAATTTCATGTTTCATCACCGCGAAAATGCACGCCCGCCTCGGCACGTGAGGCCGACGAGCCCTTTGGTGCAAGGCATCATCCGCCGAAACCCACCTGGGAGGTACCCAGTCCGGTTGAACCTTGTAGGTACCTGGTGGTTTCTTCAGATTGCCTGCCCGTCCAACCGTCCTATACCTTGATGTCTTCTAGGCTCTTAGTACCTAGGCCCACCTTAGTACCTGTATAAACCAGGGCCTGTCTTGATGTTATTATTATCATTACTATTCCCAACATACGAGTATTGAAGGGCCTGTCTGGTATTGCCAGTATCCGCCCACGAGGCACTGCCGCAGCTGCAAGGAGCAAAGGAATGCGCGCGTGCTGATGGCGGATATACGGAGCACTATAATCGTAATCTGCACTTTGCACCTTTTGGCTCCTCGTCTGAACGTACTTGTACCTACTAATCTATTGACCCCATAATACCTCTAGTACGCACAGCCGTTTTCCCTCTTTCTTGCATGACCTTTTTTTTCTCTCTCTCGGTTCCCTTGCGGGCTGCTAAGCGTCTCGCCTAAGTACCTAATGTTAATGCACTCCCGTACTCTAATTCTAGAGTCCTCAGTGCCTGTACCTGTACCTACTAAGGTAGCCTCCAAACAATCTTGAACTCACGCTTCCATCTCTTGTCCTTGCCAGGCACCATTATTACTTTCCTCCTCTCCCCAACGACAGCTTCAAACCACCCGTTCTGTTTGTTTCGTAATCCCTATTGGCTTCCACTCCAGCCTCCCAACGCATTCTCCAGTATTCAACGTCGTATCAGCTCGGTGCTGATTGATAGCTGATACGAGGTGTGACGTCCGTCACAAGGCAGAGCCTCTCTTACTTGCATGGTAGCACGGAGCACGCACACGGTTCCAGTACGGGTACTAAAGCAGGTGAGTACAGTACCTGCTACCTGCTAGTACCTGAACGCTGTCCCCAGCGCAACTCTGGCTCCCGTGCAAAGTACATGGGTACATGTGCTGGACGTGAGGTAACGTCTGTGCTAAGGCCCGGGAAAAAAAGTTCATGTTGCAGCTTGATGCACCTCAAAGTCACTCCAAGACACCCTAAAGATTCTGTCTCCCTGCACTTGAAAGAGCACAGCAGCGAAGCAGCAGCCAAAAACCCACTCACTCACTCACCCACTCACTCATTTGCTCAGCTCGACTCGAACTCGTCCTCGCTCTTGTCAGGAAAGGAATCGTCAAAGTACCTACCTACCGTCGATTCACGCACGTCTCTCTCTCTCTATCTCTCTCTCTGACGCTCACTCACGCTCACTCACGCTCACGCCGAGAGACATTCCCCATCCCCCCTCCTGTGGGCATCTGCCGCCACCTCCAGCATCCAACAACGGCTCAATGACAGGCGTGGCTCCTCCAGCGCTGTGACTCGCTGATTGGCCCCGCCCAGACCCCTAACAGGCCTGCGCTAGCCTGCCAGAGCCCGCCTTTTCCAGGCTGTCTCTAGCTGAACTCTCCCTCTTTCAATCCTGCCTGCAGTGCCTGGACGCTCACTGTGCGCGCTACCAAGCAAAAGCACCGCTCACTTTCCACCTTGTACCAACCAGCTCGCCCGCTTCACCACTAATACAAACCATCAAATCATATTAGCCTTCATACCAAAACCCAGTTTCTCTCGCTGCGGCACACGCCACAAACCGCCGGTTTCCCACGTTCCAAAACCACCATTTTTTGCTCCATCAGGCACTGTTGACCTCATTGTCTTTTTACATGTTTCCATCAGTTTCTGGCGTCTGTCATCACACCCGGCATCATGTCTGAGCCTGACCAGTGCATCATATGTTTGGATCCGCTGCCGCGCCCCTCGTCCTCGTCTGAGAGCAACCAGGCCGCCGTCGACACCGCTACAGCTTCCATCGCCGACGCCGTCGAGGGCGATTCCAGCCATCTCAACATAGTGGCGGCTCTCGATGGCTGTGACCATATAATCCACGATGCTTGCATTCGGTCTTGGGCCCAAAAGACCAATACCTGTCCCATTTGCCGCAAGCCCTTCCACTCTGTTCGAGTCTACAACGGCCAAGATGGTGAGTCTAGGCTCTAGCAGCCCCTCTACTTTACTTTACTCTACTCTACTCTACTCTACTCTACTCTACACCATACGCACCTCTACCTCTACAAACACAACGCTGGCAGCTGCTAACCTCTGGCTGGGAATTCTACAGGCATCGCCATTTCAACCTACGACGTCGAAGATAAAAAGCAAGTTGCCGAGTTCGATGTGCAGCAGTGGCTTGGAGAGAACCCAGATGAAGAAGAAGAAGAATCCAACCCATGCCCCATCTGCAACTCGGCAGAGCGAGAGGATATCCTCCTGCTTTGCGATGGTTGCGATGCAGCTTACCACACGCACTGCATCGGCCTCGATTACATCCCCGATGGGGACTGGTATTGCATGGAGTGTGCTCATTTGTTCCAATTGACGGACGAACAACCAGAGCCGGCCGCTGCCTCAGAGACCAGCCCAAGGCCCCAGCCCGCTCGCCGTCCAACCGCTCGAGCGAACCGAGGCTTCCACGTCCGCACCCGCGCTCGTCTCAGGCGAGCACGCCGCCAGGCACGCAACCTTGAGTGGCAAGGCGCCTGGGGGCAGTTCTCCGGCCGCTTCTACGAGATGAGCGAGCTTGACCTCGATAACCATGACGACGAGGACGAGGATCTTGAGCGTTTCCGCAGGTTCCAGCAGCTCGATCGACGGGAGCTGCAGCGATGGCAGCAACGGATAAACATTGCACAGCGTCTTGGTGCGCAAGAATCATTTGCAAGCAACATACCGCCGCAGATTAGCGAACGCCTCCAGCCCTCACTACCGCCCGTTGAGGAAACGCGGGATGAGAGGCGTGCCTGGGGAGCACTAGATCGTGCTCGAGAGGCCGAGGGCTCTAGCCCAAACACTCGCAAACGAAAGGCTCGGTCTGTAACAGGTTCGCCTATTGAGCAGCCCGCTCAGGAGCCCGAAAGAAAGCTCAAGCGCCCTCGAACCAGACGACTCCCAACACACGGGGAAAGTTCTGCAACAACCACTCTTCCGGCATCGGCCGGTCCGTCCTCGGCAAGGGTACCAAATGGTACTTCTTTGAGAAGCAACAATGTCATCAGTGCTAGCCGGGACGATGCTGAGCCAACTTTGGTCGTTTCTTCCTTGCTCAAGGAGCTGGAGCCCAACATCCACTCGGAAGATGAGGCATCTGGCGCCGCCTCTGGTTGGCGCCCTTTCCATGAGGCATCATCGCCGGCTCTCTCTCCATCACCATCCGCATTCAGCAGCCCACGGGCTCTTTCACTAACACCACCTCCATTGCCCAATCTCAACGGACGGCCATCCTCTCCGACTCTGTCTCTCAGCACGCACATCGAACCAGTATACCCACCTGCGAATTACTCACCCACCCGCTTCAGCAGTAGCGACCACAGCGACTCCGAATCGCCACCAATAAAGCTAGAAGTTCGTGGTGGCCGAAGCGAGAATCGACTCGAGAGTCGCCCTCTAGAGCTTCGCCAGCCTCGACCGCGGCGCGCGCATGAGACGTCGCCAGAGTCCAGTCCGACGCGGGGTGGCGATGAGAACTCAATGAGACATACAATGACGACTGAGGAAAAGAAGAGCGTCAATGACATTGTCCGCAACGCGCTGCGGCCGCACTGGCGGGCTCAGAAGTTGACGGTAGAACAATATGCAACAATCAACCGTGATATATCACGAAAACTTTACGACGAAGTGAAGGACGCGTCCTCACTTGATGATGAATCTCGACGACAAACATGGGAGAAGAGGGTCACCCAGGAAGTGGCCCGGGCAATCTCCGAACTTCAAGCCTGATCACGGGTGCACAGCATTAAGCATTTGGTCTGGCGTTTCAAGGCTTTTGTCGGCGGTCCATATCATGGTTTGATACCCCCAGCCTCATTGACGGCGAAGTGCATTTTAGTTAGGGACACCGAGGTGTAATAGGAGTCGGGCATTTGTTTTGTAGTTCTGGTCATATTGAGGGCGGCTGTCGATACTGCTACAGCGTATTGCGATTCGTGCTTTGAATATGTATCGTGTTTGTCATACATGTTCTCTTTTTTTTTTTTTTCTGTGGGCGGACTTCTAGGGCTTAGAACTAGTTGAATGAGAGGTAGTTCCAATCAATTTCGATCCCAGCCGAAGTATCCATGGCAGAAGGAGGTTGTACACCTGATTGAAGAGATTTTAGCCAACGGGTCCTGAAGACTCGAGAGGAGTTTACCGGCATATATTCAACGAGGAAACCACAAGCCGGTAGCACTTCTCAGGAGATCGGGTGCCATTTCGTTGCGCTTGGTTGATAGAGAAAGAAAGAGAGAGAAAGAAGGAAAAGAAATCGGAGTTTTCATCGAGCGACGACGGATTTTTCTTTTATTCGCTCTCACGAAAAATGGCGACAAGAAAACGGAGAATGGGAAGCGAAAATGGGAAACGGGAAGATCTTCATGTGTAGTTAGTACGACAGTGGGGTGGAAACACTAAAATGTCGCAAAAAAAAAAAAAAAAGCAACACGAGAAAAAGACCGAAAGGCTCTCATTTGGAATTGTAGCAAGAATGTAAGCAGTATCTATCTAACAGAACCCAGTGGGAAAATAAAAGAAGGTGCCGCTAGCGAAAAAGACTGCATCTAAATACTCTCGGCACACGAAAAATGATCAGGACGCTGTGGAGGTGGAAAGCAAGGTCTTGACGATAAGGAAATGGTGCCTTGGAGAGAAGAAAAGGGAAAAGAGAAAAAGAGAAGAGGATTTTTTGGCGGGTGGGAATTATCTAGTTGGAAGTGCGGCTTTGCGGGTTGTGGCCTGAGGCAGCACCGGGCTACACAGCGGAAACCTTGTGCTTGGCTTTCCCAGCTACCACTACTAGTGGGTAGTAGTACTTTGTGTTACTAGCCGTGAGCTTACATAAGCCAATCGGTTGGTGGGATGAGGTGCACCAAAAAAGTTCGAGGCGTAAGACATCACGACAAAGTTGTGGTGGTTGCCTGTGGTTTTATAGAGCAGCCAGCCCGGATTCCGCCATGATGGCAGCCTCAAGTAGAGGCAGCAGAGCCGTTAGAGGCATCCTCTCATGTAAGCAATCCTTGTGGCCGCCAATTGAATCAAGAGACTGACCAAGAGTCGCAAAATGCTGCAGCATCAGCCTCCCCCACGCTGTGCTCCAAATGCGCAACCACTTACAAGGCATCATCTGCCCGGTTCTACTCTGCCGCTGCGGCGACTGAGGCCAAGGCTGCTGCCGTCGACACTCCTCCTCCGGCACCCTCGGCCAGGAGTCCGTATCCTTATGATGTCCGCTCCGGCCTCATCCTCACACGACCGCCGCTCTTGACGAGAACTCTGCACCCCTTCGAGAACGCCTTCTTCTTCTACCAGAAACGGCTAGAAGAGCGCCTCAACACGCCCTTCATCACGAGCATATACTTCAAGCCCGACACGGCGGCGCAGCTGGACTGGAGCCTCAAGGTCCAGGAGCGCGGCGGCACCGTGGCCAAGGAGCTGGGAGCTTACAAGGGCAAGAACTCCAACGCCTGGGACGACGAGCTGAGGGTGGGTGACAAGCTCAGTGCGCAGGAGACGGTCCTGGAGAGTCTGCTCAAGGACGCTGCGCCCCGGGTCAGTGACGATGCGGAGGTGATTGCGCCTGAGGACGTTGTGCCTGTGGAGAGGCCTGCGGAGAGATTGTCCGAGGCGGATCAGAAGAAGGACGTGAGGCGGCTGGATCGCCAGATGGACAAGACGCTCTATCTTGTTGTCAAGGGGGCGGACGGATGGGGCTTCCCTGCTGATGTTCTCAAGGATGAGAACCTCCACGAGGTACGTTTTATTAGAGTTGATTTTCACACTTGGGAGAAAGGTTTCTAACACGGAACGTGAAAAACAGGGCGCAAAGAGAGTGCTGGACGAAGCTGCCGGCGTCAACATGAACACCTGGCTCGTCGGCCGCGTCCCCGTCGCCCACCTCGTCCAAGAGCCCGTCCTCGGCGCCAACGGCCAGGTCGAGAAGAAGGGCCGCAAGACGTTTTTCCTCAAGGGAAGAATCATGGCCGGCCAGGCCGACCTCAAGGGCAACCCCTTTGGATACACGGACTTTAAGTGGCTGACGCGGGAGGAGCTAGAGCAGGAGTTGGCGCCGGAGTATTATCGCGGTGTGAGGAATATGATGGCTGACCGGTAAGAGAAAAGAAAAAGAAGGGGGGGCGGGATGTGTATTACGATGATAAAAAAGGGATGTCAATGTCTGAAACTTGTAACATTATGAATTGTATAATTTACTCCATTATACAGAGCTTCATCGCGGCTGTTTGAACTATATGTATTGGGGCCTGCTCACACTTTGCCTTGCTCAGTTTTGCCATGATGCTCCCAAATGAGACTACAACGTGAAATAGTCCTACGACTTGTCGTTCCCGATATCTTTCAGGAATCAAAAAAAATGGACATTCTGCTGCTTATTTATCCAACAGATTGTCACTTGTTATTGAGCCATGTACATCAACGCAAAACCCTTTCGTATCAAAACCGGCCATGACAGCCAAAAATCATTGTGGTATAATGGCCAATCTTCAGCCTCCTCTACCTTGACCCTTTTCCAAGTCTGGTAATCCGAGGCTACATCACCCATGAGTTTTCATTACATCGAGATAATCTCCCTATATTAGCCAGCATTCATTTCTTTCATACAAAAGCTACAGCAATAGTAACCAGCCCTTCCAAAAAGCACACACGGGTGACCGCTTTACCCAACGCCGTTACGCCGCTTTCCGCTTCCCGATTTCCAGATTGTCAAGTACCGCTGGTATTTATGTTCAGTTCAACCAACGCGGCATACTGTCAATGTACCAGCACACGCTCCATTTAGTTTGGTTTGGCCTGTCCCTCAACAAAGTTGAGAGCGTCCTCCGTGCTAACACAGTTGATGGAGCTTGTCTTGTTACGGAACGTCACTCCATAGCACTTGTCTGCAATATGAACAATCTCAGGTCGGAAAGTGGTGCAGATAAACTGGGTGCCGGCCTCGTTAGAAATGGACTCGAGAAGTGACGCAACGGCAGTTCGGTATTGCGCATCCAAGTTGGCGTCGACCTCATCGAAAATGACCATGGGGCTGCTTTCGGTTTGCTGCAGCGCAAAGATGAGGCAGAGAGCACACAAACCTAGGGGGCATTCAGGTTAGTGGCAAGGTACAATATTTGGGCAACAGAGGGGGGCACTTACTCTTCTGACCACCACTGAGCTGCTGGATCTTTTGCTGCTCATCAAGATGCTTGGAGTTGAAAGACACGCTAATACCAACGCCGATATAATTCTCAACACTGCCTCGTGCTTCTTCGTCCGACTCCTCGGCATCTTGACGGCGATCTGTTTTCCTTTGGATGACCAGACGGCCATGGCCGGCCGGCACGAGCTTGCTGAAAATGGTGGCAAACTCCTTGGACACCTGCTTGAAAGTACGCTCAATGGCCTCATCCTTTCGCCGGTCAAGGTGCTCCACAAGCTCTTCAATGGATCCCTGGGAATCATCCAATTCCTTCCGGCGCTTCATCAGTTGTTCCTGCTGCGTCGTGAAGTTGTTGTACTGCTCAAAGGCCTTTTTATTGACGTGCTTGTACTTTTTCAGCGCTTCGTTGACCTTTTTCAATTTTGATGTAATCTACCGAGCACGTTAGTTTAGCTTTCCCTTTCTTCTCTCAGTCTGTCTCACGGGAGAAGCAGTAACTTACGGTATTGGCCTGCATGTTCTCATATTTGTCAAAGGCTTCTTCGGGCAAGACTCCCAGCTCCCGGATATTTTTCGCGCATTCTGCAGCCTGTGAAGTCAAAAGAGCCTTTCGCTGCAGCGTCTTCTCCATCCTCTTCTGCTGCCTCTCGATTCTTGTGGAGATCTCCAGTTGAGTCTGCTCACGATTGGCTTTTTCAGATTCGAACTGCTCAAGGCGAGAATTGAGATCATCGAGTTGGGCCTCAGTCTGGCTCAAATCAGCCTCAACGGCCTTCAAAGCCTTTTGAGCCTTCTTCAACTCGCGCTCAGCCTCCTTCAAGCTACCCGACGCGCCACCAACCGAAGAATTCTCAAACGCTTGACTGTTGAGCTGATCCAGCTTCATTTGAAGATTCTGCCGCAGGTCAATTTCCAACAGCTGCTTCTGTCTTTCCAGGACTCTACGGTTGTTGCTAATTTCATTCCACTGCTTCTGCAATTGCTGGACGGTACGGCTTGATCCTTCCAGCTCGCGCTCCTCAGCTGCTGTCAGTGTCTTTTTGAAGTCGGTGCCCAATTCGGACTCATGAGCTCCAACTTCCTGCAAGAATCCATTCATGTTCTTTTCAACCGCATCTCGCCTCCTGATGGCCCCATCAAGACGGCTTCTCTCGTTCTCAATGTGAGATGACCTGTTTCGAAGCTCGTGCTTGAGCGGCTCGAAGCCATCTTCAGCTTGTCGGAGCCTCTGCTCGAGTTTTTGAACTTCAGACATGGCGCCAGTGATCTCTTGGTCCTTGAGCTCAATCTGCCTGCGAATGTTGCGGGATTGCTCAATGAGTCCCTCATACTCCTCTCTCCATTTGTTGGCAGCCTGTACAGCTTCCAGACGTGACTTCCGAGGGTCGATATAACCACCAGTCATGGCACCGCGCTTATTGGTAGTATCACCTTCTGCTGTGATACCATCCACACCGTGGCTCCTGGCGTACTGAGCAGCCACGGCAAGATTGGGGCACACAACAACTTTTCCGAATACCTGCTGGAACGCCTTCTCAAACTTGTCATCATAGGTGATCTTGCTCAAGAGGGGAACCGCATCGTTGGAATTTGGATAGTTTACTTTGCGTGGACGAAGCTGGGCCAACGGCATGAACGTGACTCTACCGCCATGCTGTTTGTACATAGTATCTGCGAGGTAGGTAGCGGTATCGGCATTGTCCACGACATAGTGGAATAAGCTGGCTCCGGCAATTTGTTCGACGGGTAGTCGATATGCGTCACTAACGTCCAGTAGGTCTGCCAATGTTCCGTAGGCACCCGGGATATCTTGTTCCTGCTTCAATCGGCGTATAGTAGCCAAACCACGAGCGGTGGCTCCATCTACAGCATGGGCCAGCTCTCGCTCAGCGTGCTCCTTCTCTTGCCTAGCGTTGGAAATAACAGAGTTGAGTTTGTCATCTTCTCGACGAATGAGCTTTCGTTCATCATTCAATCTGTCCAGCGTAGCCCGTGCCAGGGCAGCTTGGTCCGCCACCTGGCCCCTGTCGCCATTCCAGTTGGCTAAACGGGAGCGCAGTTCGGCAACCTCACTCTCGCCCTGCTCAATTGCCTTCTGGATTCTGGTAACCTCCTCATCAGCGTCCAGTTTGTTTGCCTTTTGGGTGCTGATGGTCAAACTGAGCTCCTCGATTTCCTGCTTGAGCCAAGCATCACGCTCGGCACGATTCTTAAATCTAGAGCCACGGCTTTGCTTTGCAAAGAGGCGTGAGCGTGACGCCTCAACGGTATCCAGCTGCCTCCTAACTTCGTCTTCTTCGTTCTTCGTCTGCGTATATTGGGGAAGAAGCTGCGCTAGCTCATTTTCCTTGGTCTTAATCTCACTCTGTACGGAGGAGAGCTCGGAATCATGGCGTTCTCGTGCTTGTTCCAGTGCAGACTGTCCTTCTCTCAGATTTTTAACTTTGAGCTCAATCTTGGCCAGCAGCTTTGCGTTATCGCGTCTATCTTCCTCCTGCTGGCGTCGATCAATTTGCAGGAGCTCCAGCTCTCTCTGCAGCTTGTGAATTTCGGCGTCAATCTTGGAGATTGCCTTTTCTCCCTCCAGAAACTGTGCGCGGCTCGAATCTGTATTGTCCAGGCCGTCTTGCCTGGCATTATCGATTTCTTCAAGGGCAGCCTGGACAGTGGTTTGCTCTCGGTGGTGATATGCATACTCCAAACATCTCCTCTCTCGGTCTTTCTCCTGGAAACCTCGCAATTCTTCCTTTTCTTCTTCGAGCTCTGCCAGCCTCTCCTTGATATACTCAAGGAGTTCGTCAATCTTTTCTCGCTTGTTGTTCGTCTCAGTCATAATCTTGAGGGATTCGGCGCGGCGGGCTTCGTAGACTTGTGTACCCGCAACTTCCTTGAGCAGATTCAATCGCTCCGACTCTTTCATGTTGGTCAAGGCGGTGACGCGACCTTGGGGCACGATATAGTACGGGTTGGAGCGTGAGAAGCCTGCCGCCTCGAGCAGGTTTGTGACATCCGTCTTGGTCACAACCTTGCGGTCGACCGAGTATTCGTCCTTCTTGAGACCAATGGTGCGTCGCAGCACAACTTCTTTGCCTCCGGTCGGAAATCGGTCGTCGCTATTGTCAAAGATGATCTCAACGTAGGCCGACATGACAGCCGAGCCTGAACCTTCGTGGAGAAGACCCTGGCGCTCTTCACGGCTCATCTGCGTGTATGCATCGCTGAGGACGAAACGAATCGCCGCGAAGAAGTTACTCTTTCCCGATCCATTGCGGCCGACGATGACGTTGGTCTTGGGAGAAAAGGGCTCAATGACCGTCTGGTCCTTGTAGCTATTTGAGGACAGTCAGCACACAAAGTGTGTCTCAACAACATGGCGGGGTTGCGAATCCGCACCTTTTGAAGCCTTGGATGATGATTTGCTTGATATACATGGTCGGCTGCGCGGGCGCCGATGCGCAACATCCGAGAGACCAGGAAGCTGCAGACTTGAACTTTTTGCCGCGGGTTGCGCAAATTCAACGGAGTGCAAATGTTCTCTGCGATGCGACGCGTCTCGTCTGGCCCGCGATTAATCAGAGACTTGGAGTCGCGTTGCACCAGCCCATCTAAGATTAGCGCCTAAAAAATCAGGTGTCGATGATAGCTCTTGCGGCTGTCTGCTTAGGTACCAGCTGCTGCGGCTTAAGCTTTTTGCGCGCCTAAAGCTACGGGCGCCATCTTACCCTACATCTCAGCGATTGGTGGTCATCATGGCAGAATCAAACATGCAATGGTGCAATGGCTCTTTTTTAGCCACTGGTTCTGTTATCGAAATTTTGGAGTACATCTTGTATCATAGCTAATATTTACTATAATATTATCAAAAAGTTAATTGTCTTGGTTTGGGAAAAACACATCAGCCAGGGCGTCAATCGGTCCAAGAGAATCCACTCGAGAAATGCACTCCAGATACTACCTATTTCCAAGTCCCCGCGAGGGATACAAACAAAACGTTGAACCTGATTCCTAGGCACCGCTCGCCAAGCATGAGGTGCTCACCAATAGCCAGCCAGGCCGCGATCAAATTGTATAAATCTACGTGAAAACGACGACGAAGACGTATGATATAATAAACCGCCATATGCGTGAAAAACATCACGACAGCATAGGTAAGGTGGTAGCTGCCCTGGTAATCCATGCACAAGCTAGTAATCGGATTCTCGCCGACGGAATAATCTGCATCGAGCTGCCCCCATGGCTCATCCCGCTTGTCTTATTGTCTGGCCTCGTTCTCGTGCTCCTATTATCTTTCTGCTGATCCTTAAAGATTCCCACGCGACGCCAAAGTCGCGGACAAGTCTTGGCCAACAATCGTGCATGACTGATCGTCATAGGCGGGTCGAATTGCAGAAACCAGTCTCCGCGAGTCAAACAAGTTGGGGATGGATGGCGTGTGTCGGACCAACCAATGCTGAGCAACAGGGACAATAGCGTCTCACGGCAATTTTAGATTACGGCCAAACGGGTCGATCTAGACAAGCCAGATCTGGCCTGCACCAACCAACCTTGGCCATTCTGCCTCAAGAAGTCAAGCGGAGAAAAATTTTGCGACATGGCACGTCAGGGGTTTCGCCTTTGAGCATCATAGCTGCAATATATGGATACTTGGCTCCCTCTTCTGGTACTCGTAGCTGGTATTGAGTACCTGGGTAGGCAGGTGTTTCTGGAAGGGATTTCAATAGCTCCCGTCTCTATACGTAATCCAGGATGCTGGCAAGCCATTCCCTTGAGCTGGGTATGCGAATGGCCGACATGGCCGGCTGGGGAGTGAAAGAGAAGCAAGTAGCAGACGAACGCGCCCTGATACAGTACAGATATACAGGAGGAAACAAAAAAAAAAAAAACGCCCGAAGCATGGATAGGGCCTTGAAGGATCCGACATTTGCCGGGGGTGGCCTCCAGTCTGTGTACTCTAGCAGACTCTGTTCTTCTTACTATGTACAAGCCGCTTCCGCTGCCATGATCCTCTTTCTAGGTTTACTGATTTCCCATTGTCGCTGTCTATTACGAGTACAATACACGCTATAGATGGTTTGCATTGTTGGCGCCTGAAGTTAGTCCATGTTAGCAGACCAGCACATCGAGTACCTTTGAAAATGGCGGTTGGTCTATCCAGTACATAACGTGCAGCCTGCGTCCCGATTGATACCCTACGAGGAGAGCGAATCCATGCTGCGCATCGAAATTTCGACGCGCCTGTCAAGATATTTTCGCGGCGTGCTGCCCGAACGCTCCCCAATGGGCGGCCGCAGCATTTCAGCCGGCATATTGCCGTGTATCTCGAGATGCAATTGCATGCAAGAGCAATCGTTTGCTCCGTACGAGCCGCGGCTAATTACGCAAAGGCGCGGAGCCAACAAAGAAGAGCACGAGTCCGCGAAGACAAAATCAGGTGTCTAGTAGATAGGGCCAATGTCTTGGATACCTACACCTTGTTCCTGCTTGAGCGAGAACTACCTAGTAGACTACCTGCTGGGTCGAAGTACTGCAGCGCAGCAGACGCAAGCAAACGGGTACATCTGTCAGTGTGCTGCTGAGGTATGTGGTCACTGGCATTGATGCGCTCAACCACTAGAGGGCTCCAGCAATGGGGGACGTGGCCCCGCTTATTGCGCGCTAGCGAAGCATTAGGGACATTAAGCGAGACGCCGTTGGTCGCTGGGACGGCGCAGCGTGTATAAAAATACAGGCATAGACATATAGAAAGACCGGCCTGCCCTCCACTCAATTCTCCCCGTCCAGCCCTGCCCGACCATAGTCGCATCCAGCACCCGCGCACTCGCCAGAGCACAAACCGCAGGCAGACGCAGGCAGACGGCGCCACTGGCCAGCGCTGCATTGTTACGTGTCAGGCGCTGCTCGGGTCCGTTGCCCGAGGCAGCAACGCTTGATTCCTGATTGCTACAAGGTTGTTTGCACTGCTACCGGCGATTGGTTGATTGGTTGATTTATCGATTGATCTACCCAATACTTGCTTGACTGGAGTTGTTGGCTTCAGGCACCCAAAGAAAGGTATGTATGGGCAGCACCTACCTACCTATTTCCTTATGTACCTTGCCTATTTCCCCTACCACTGCACGCACCGCACAGCTCCTGCCGCAGCCAGCACGCTTCAGAAGCTCCCCCCCCCCCCCCCCCCCCGTCCCGTCCAATCCCAAGCTGCGCACAGCTGCTTTAGTACCTGGTACCCCCCAGTTGCGACTCCAGCGCTGTGCCTCGCCATCATTGGCGTGGCTCTTTTTATATTTTGGCGGATCCCCCCTCACCTTCAATTATTTCTAACCCAATCCAATAGTGTATGCGCCATTGAAGCTGCACGAACCACCCGCCACTTCCCAGGTACCTTCTCATAGTCGGTATAAACCAGGCGTCGCATCGCGTCGCATCAACGCGCATCACATCGCATCACATCGCACCACATCGCATCACGGCTTTTTCGGTTTTTCGGTCACGGCTATTCGCTTGGCTGCATTGCCGTCCTTTCGGTGCATCTCACTGCATCGTCAGGACTCTCCTCCAGACCATATCGGCGCTGTTTCTGACAGGCGAGTACTTGTGGTGTTTATTCCTTGAATTACGCCATTTCCATCTCACCAATCCCTGCCCCCTGTCACTCTGGTACATGTACCTGGTACCTGCCTTATCTTATCTCCTCTCATGCTCATGCGTTGCTCTTGCTTCCATCATGTAAATGGCCTTTGCAATTCGTCTGTCTATTTACCTATTTGATGTCGCGATCTGATGCATTTCACCATTCCACCACTTCACTGCCACTGTTTCCCCAAGTAACACTGGCGCTTGACGAGTTTGAGGCCTGCATTGCGCTGCACGTGCCTCATTAGCTTGTCTACGGCAGCTGGCGCTATATCACAGTTCTGCGATTGATGATTGCTGCCTCGATTCTCTTCGTCACATTGCTCCAGCCTCAGTACAATGCCTAGCACTACACTTCTCCCACATGCATATGATGCACTGCAAATCCATATAAGTGGACTGCTTGGATTGGCAGCCTGCCATAGCGTCTCTGCCAACCACCTGGGGTGACTAGCATCAACCTATCGCGATATCTCTGTTGCGCGCACTGCCGTTCCTCCCCTCTTGCCTCTTTACCCACAACTTCAGAATTGGCGTGACGGCTATCAAGTGCGACTTACGCTGACCAGAAATATAGAGCACCCAACTTATTATGCCATGAGCCCCAAAATATCATTAACATACTATTCTAATACACGACGACGCCATGACTTCTAGGTATGTCTTCCGCATTATCCCCTTCGCCAGTAGGGCCAACAGCTAACCCGTTCAACAGACTTGACCGATTAGTTACGTAGGTTTCTCCCATTTGTTCTCTGGTCACGGAATAAGTTTCAACTTCTTGTAATTCCAATAGCTGACACACTTCTATAGCATCCTTGAGACGGGGAGCACGAGGCTCATCCGAGACACTGCAGTCAACCAGCTTGCTGACTGGCAAAAGCAACACCCCGATGAGTTATTCAATCTCCTGTCCCGGGTTATCCCATATCTCCGCTACAAGGATTGGGAGACGAGGCAAACCGCCGCCAAAGCCATTGGCAAGATCTTAGAAAATGCCCCTCTCTATGATCCCAACTCGGGGGATGCCCCGAGTGAGCCCAAAAAAGAAGAGGGCTCCTCCGAAAACGGTGCGATTAAAAAGGAGGAAGACAACAAGGCGACATCAATTCTTACCGATGATGACGTCTTCAAGTTTGAGTCGCTCGATGTGGACACTGTCTTGAGGTTCGGGCGACCGCTTCTCCGGGGTGGCGGTATTGAGTATAACCTTGCTTCCCTCGACCCTCAGGCTCGTCTGGAGCACCAAAAGAAGACGCTTATGGGCCGCCTGGGCTTACTTGGGAGGAGATTTGAGGACGAGGAAATCATTGTAGGAGACGGAATGCCAAAAACACCCCTCGAGACATCTAATGGTGGTGGTTTCGGCAAGGGCGACAGCGCGCAGTCCCAGAGTCAGCCGACAGAAGAGTCTCAGCTAAGCTCGAGGCAACTCAATGTGCTGAAACGAAAGCGCAAGAAGGAGGCAATGAAGGCACAGGGTAAGGGCGGGTTTGGAGATCTCTCATTACGACGAACGACGACTGCTGGGTCTGAAGGATTTGGTGGCGACGATACCCCGATGGCAGAGCACGAATCAAAAAAGAATGGGAAAGTGAATGACTACTTTAACCTTGATCGCCCGACCGATATCGACGAGGATGCAAAAGTCGTCAGCGAATTCAAAGGGTCAGTGATGCAGATCAAGTCTGAGCTTGAGGCTGAAGAGTCTATGGAAGGTGCTGAGTGGCCGTATGAGCGGCTCTGCGATTTTCTCAAGATTGATCTCTTCGATTCTTCATGGGAAACGCGACATGGAGCTGCCATGGGATTGCGTGAGGTACTCCGAGTCCACGGCGGCGGGGCTGGCAGAGTTCGGGGCAAGTCGGTGGACGACAACAATGAACTCAACCGTTCATGGCTCAACGATGTTGCCTGTAGACTCTGCTGCGTTCTGATGTTGGACCGCTTTACAGACTACAGCTCCGATACATCAGTTGCTCCAATCCGGGAGACAATTGGTCAAACCCTCGGTGCTGTTCTCAAACACGTGCCCCCCAACTCCGTCTACGATATCTACCGGGTATTGTATCGCATGGTGATGCACGAAGATCTCAAGCTGGACCAGCCAATTTGGGCTGTCTGCCATGGCGGTATGATTGGCTTGAGATATGTTGTTGCGGTCAGGAAGGACCTATTGCTGCAGGATGGAGACATGATTGATGGCGTCATCAAGGCGGTAATGAAGGGCCTTGGAGACCTTGATGACGATGTGCGATCTGTCAGCGCTGCCACCCTCATACCCATGGCTCGAGAATTTGTCACCATGCGCCCAGCTGCCCTCGATGGTCTCACCAACATTGTGTGGGAAAGCCTGTCCAACTTGGGTGACGACCTAAGTGCCAGCACAGGCCGCATCATGGACCTTCTTGCTACGCTCTGCAGTTTCCCCCAGGTTCTTGAGTCCATGAAGACGTCTGCTGCCCAAGATGAAGAGCGGTCCTTCACTCTACTGGTTCCCCGCCTCTACCCATTTTTACGACACACCATCACATCTGTTCGTCTTGCTGTTCTGAAAGCTCTCCTGACCTTTGCAAATCTTGGTGATGAGACATCACAGGGCTGGCTCAACGGCAGAATCCTCCGCCTCATCTTCCAGAATATCCTTGTTGAAAGGGACAAAGAAACCCTTGATATGTCATTGGAACTCTGGGCCGCCCTTGTTCGCTCATTGGCAAAGGACCCTGCCATTCTTGCTGATGAATTTGCTCCTCACATTGACCCATTGATGCAGCTGACGTTACATCCCATTGGCGTGTCGCGGCATCCGATCCCTATGCATGCGGGCTTATTCCAGAAACCATCTGGTGGCACTTACTCGGCCCAAGGCCCGGCGCAGCCTGGTGGGAGACGACTCTCCTCGCCCGAGGGCCCTGAACGACCGGTGAAGCGTCGTCGTAAATCTACCAAGATAGAAGAGGCCACCCCCGCCAACCTGACGCACGATGTGGATGGCCACATGATGCAAGGTGATGTTGATCTTGTTGGCTTAGAGGTTCTGATTCGGTCAAGAGTTTCGGCTGCAAAGGCCATGGGCCTCATCATGTCCTTGGTGCCGTCGACGAATCTCGATGACTATGATGCCCTGCTTGTCCCAGGCCTCACCTCCGCTTTCTCCTCAACACAACTCACTGCCTGTCTTGTCATTGATGAATTTGCAAGGAACTGCCAAAACGCCGAGGATCCCGCCCGTTACTTGGATCACCTTCAGCGGATTGTAGAATCAGATCGGCCCTCGGCTTACAGAGACCTGGTGACCTTTATCCAGCGAGCTAGGAGTCAGTGCCAGCAACTGCTTCACCTGTTCCGCGACCACGGCAAAGTCTCGCACAGCAAGCTACCCACCCTTCCTGTCGTGGTTCAAGGTGAAGCCGAAGCCGGCCCTAGTGCCTTTTCTATTGCCACTGCTGAAAAGTGCGTTGGCGAAGATTTTGAGCGGCTGAAAAAGATCATGCCTCCCGGTCAACGATTGATCGCCGGTCAGCAGTTAGCCGAAGCTCGCGAGGACACATTAGCAGCTATTCAAGAGGCCAAGACATTCAAGGATGCCCGCGACGTTAGGATCAAGGCTGGTGCCGCTTGTGCCATGGTCGCAATGAAGCTCTTGCCCAAGAAACCTAGCCCCCTCATCAAGAGCATTATGGATTCGATAAAGACTGAGGAAAACCACCAGCTCCAAAGCCGCTCGTCAGAAACCATCGCAAAACTGGTACAGCTATTTACGGAGAAGGGCAGGCGTAATCCCGCAGAAAAGGTTGTTGCCAACCTGGTCAAGTTTTCTTGCGTTGAAGTAGCAGAGACTCCCGAGTTTCCCGTTCATGCTGCTAAGACCGATTGCATTCTCTCTATGCAAAAGGAGGAGGATCGCGTTGACCATCCAGATGCCGCTAAGTGGGCACGGGAAGCCAAGGCTGCCCGCATCACACGTAGGGGTGCCAAAGAAGCCTTGGAGATACTGTCCAAGACGTACGGCGCGGCCTTATTCGATTCTGTGCCAAGCTTGCAGGGCTTCATGAAAGATGCGCTGGTTAAGGCTTTCACCGGGGACTTACCCGCGGAAGCTCGGGATCCGGAGCTGGCGTTTGGTCAGGAGATTGTGGACGCCATGTCAGTCATTCGAACCATGACGCCTACATTGAATGTGAGCCTTCATCCGTTTGTTATGGAGATGATGCCCCTTGTCATCAAGGCTCTGCATTCCGATCTCTCTGTTTTCCGTTACATGGCCGCCAAGTGTCTGGCAACTATCTGCAGTGTCATCACCGTAGACGGAATGACTGCACTCGTGGAGAAGGTCCTCCCATCGATCACTAACCCTCTTGATCTCAACTTCCGCCAAGGAGTAATCGAAGCTATCTATCACCTGATTGCCGTCATGGGCGACGCGATCCTCCCATACGTCATCTTCCTGATTGTGCCTGTCCTTGGCCGAATGAGTGATTCTGACAATGAGATTCGTCTCATCGCTACCACATCTTTCGCCACGCTTGTCAAATTGGTACCCCTCGAAGCCGGCATTCCCGACCCCCCCGGCCTGTCTGAAGAGCTTCTAAAGGGACGAGATCGAGAACGAACTTTTATTGCTCAGCTTCTCGACCCCAAAAAGGTTGAGCCGTTCCAGATCCCTGTAGCGATCAAAGCGGAGCTTCGATCATACCAACAAGACGGCGTTAACTGGCTCAATTTCCTCAACAAGTACCACCTCCACGGCATTCTCTGCGATGATATGGGCCTCGGAAAAACTCTACAGACCATCTGCATCGTCGCCAGTGATCACCACCAGCGACAGGAAGAGTTTGCCAAAACTCAAGCTCCTGATGTGAGGCGGCTGCCGTCTCTAATTGTCTGCCCACCAACACTCTCAGGACACTGGCAGCAGGAGATTAAGACCTACGCCCCCTTCCTAAGTGTCACTGCCTACGTTGGACCACCAGCGGAGCGTAAAGCGATGAAGGATAGACTTGGCGATACTGACATTGTTATTACGTCGTATGATGTGACTAGAAACGACTCTGATGTGCTCGAGAAGCACAGCTGGAACTACGTTGTACTGGATGAGGGACACTTGATCAAGAATCCCAAGGCCAAGATTACCCAAGCCGTAAAAAGGCTGGCCAGTAACCACCGACTGATCCTTACGGGTACCCCCATCCAAAATAACGTACTGGAGCTTTGGTCTCTATTCGACTTCCTCATGCCCGGGTTCCTCGGAGCCGAGAAGGTGTTTTTGGACCGATTTGCGAAGCCCATCGCGGCAAGCCGATACAGCAAGGCATCATCTAAAGAGCAGGAGGCTGGCGCATTGGCGATTGAGGCTCTTCACAAGCAAGTGCTTCCTTTCTTGCTCCGCCGTCTCAAGGAAGAAGTCCTTAACGACCTGCCACCCAAGATCTTGCAAAACTACTACTGCGACCTCAGCGACCTACAAAAGAAACTATTTGAAGACTTTACTAAGAAACAGGGCAAGAAGATTCAAGACGAAGCTGGCCGAGATGATAAAGAAGCCAAGCAGCACATCTTCCAAGCCCTGCAATACATGCGGAAGCTGTGCAACTCGCCTGCCATGGTCATGAAGCCCGGAAGCGATCTCTATAACGAGACGCAAAAGATTCTACAGAAGCAAGGAACATCTATTGAAGATGCTCATCATGCTCCGAAGCTCACTGCTCTCAAAGATCTCCTGATTGACTGTGGCATCGGCGATGACAAGGACGACACCAACGACCCGCTATACCAGCCTATCAAACCTCACCGTGCTCTGATTTTCTGCCAAATGAAGGAAATGTTGGACATGGTCCAGAATAAGGTGCTTAAAGAAATGTTGCCTTCCGTTTCATACCTGAGACTCGATGGTTCCGTTGAAGCGAATAAGAGACAAGACATCGTGAACAAGTTCAACAGCGACCCCTCGTATGATGTGCTCTTGCTGACCACTAGTGTTGGCGGACTTGGATTGAACCTTACGGGCGCAGATACTGTCATCTTCGTAGAGCACGACTGGAACCCGCAGAAGGATCTACAGGCTATGGATCGTGCCCACCGAATCGGGCAGAAGAAGGTAGTAAATGTCTACCGTCTCATCACCCGCGGCACATTGGAAGAGAAGATTCTCAGCCTTCAACGATTCAAGATCGATGTCGCCTCCACGGTAGTCAACCAGCAAAACGCTGGGTTGGCTACGATGGACACAGATCAAATCCTTGACTTGTTCAATTTGGGCGACTCGGGACCAAGCCTCATATCTGACAAGCCTCAAAATGGCATCGATGGGAGAGAGGAGGATATGGTTGATCTCGAAACTGGTGATGTACTGCGGCAGCCGGGCAAGAAGGCATGGCTGGACGATCTGGGAGAATTGTGGGATAACAAGCAGTACGAAGAGAGTTTCGACTTGGACGATTTCATGAAGACCATGGCTTAAACGAGATAGTGGGTGGTTGACGGGTTGACGAGTTGGCCTCTCGGGGTTCCCTGACATGGGCCTCGATCTGAGAAAGGATTGCTACCAAAAAAACAGCAGAAAACGAAACAATGACTACACGTTTAATACTAGTAGGCGCGATATGCTTTTGCTTCCCTAGTTGTTGCTTCTTCTTCTTTACTTGGTATTTTTCTTTGTTTTTTTTGTCTTTACCAAAACAAAACCCGAATGCTTTCCTTTGGCCTGTACAGTAGATAGATGAGGTATTGAAAACCAGCGACGGCGCGACGTGCGTTTTTGTATGATTGACTGCAGAGGAGACGTCTAGGGCTACAGGATTATATAATGTGAAATCTGAGAAATGAACAGCCCGTTGGCTGACTGATTGATTTTGGCGTTGATTTGACTATTGATTTTAAACTTGATGCCTAATTATTACATACATACCTGCATGCACAGGATGAACCCCGCCAAAGTTTCGGTGGACTTCTATCGCCCCACCTTGCGAACCTCTTCTACGGTGATGTCAAGCTCTGAAGCTTCTCCTTACTCACAATTTTATTCAGTATCATAATCATAACAAGCGGCGTCACAAGATCAGCGGTATACAAGCCGTGCGTATTATTCTACTCGCATTCGTACACACGGCCCTTCTGCAGTACAGTCGAGCTCTCGGGAGCTCTTGGAGCAGCCCACCATGCCTATCGATTACAGCCGATTTGTACGCAGCTTTGGACGCCACGCTCTCGTGAGGAGTGCAGCTTTACTGACCAGTGGCATTGCTTAACTAGGACGCGATCGAGGTGAGCGACGATTCCGATATCGAAGTTCACCCCAACGTGGACAAGCGGTCTTTCATCCGAGCGAAGCAAAACCAGATCCACCAGGAGCGTCAACAGAGGAAGAACCGCATTGCGGCACTCAAGTATGAGCGTATCATCAATAGTGCCCTGCTGGGCCGGATAATATCTCTCTTGGACTCGCTCAAGTCCCACGCTTCCGAGGCTACGACTGGAAACCAGGCCGAGATTGCTTTCAAGGCCGTCTTGTCTGCCGCCGGAAACCCCAAAGACGACCAGCCGCCCCCGCGACCAGAGGGGGTCTTCAGCGATGACCAGCCTCTTCCTACATACTCGAAAATGATGATGCAACTATTGGACCAAGTGAACAAGACCCTTGAGGAGAAGAAGCCCGATGATCGGTATGCCGCAATGATGGAAGAGATTCAGGAGCACGTGGATAAGATCAAGGAGCTGCAGAAGGAACAGGCAAAGGAGCTGGAGACACTCGAGAAGGAAGAAGGGAAGAAGATTACGAGCGACAGCATCCATGATGGGTTCAACAGTTCATATGTGAACAAGGCAGGGCCGTCGGAGAAGAAGGAGGACACCAAGGTGGAGCTGCTGAATCCTAACTTTTCCACCTCTGCATCGGCATCAGGAGCGTCTTCATCAGACAAGGTCGCGGTGGACGATGATGACGAAGTGGAAGCGTCGCCTACCGCCAAGAAGTTTTCGGAGATTGGTGTCAACGAATACCAGGCCAGTTTGAAGTTCCTGGCTCAGCACCCAGAGATCTTGACGGAGCGTGAGACGGACGGATTGCTTGTGCTTGCGTTTGACGCAGCCCTGGAGCGCAAGGACGACTTGGCTCGTCAATGCGTTCACCAGGCGCTCTTGCTGCAATACTGCCGTGCGCTGGGCAAGGATGGCGTTGCGCTCTTCTTCAAGCGAATCACGACCAAAGGACACCAAGCACAAGATGTCTTCTATAAGGATGTCCAGGAGACATACATGAGAATCAAGAACAGGTCGGCTGAGATCATCGCCGAGAGGGCCAAGGAGCCGACAGAGGTCGAGCAGATTCAACTACATGCCATGGAGCCTGGTACTACGATCCAGATCAGAGTACCCCCCGCCGACACCGAGGACCCAGATGACCAGGCGGCCCGGAAGATTTTTGATAGCTTTGCCCCCGATATGAAGAAGGCACTGGAGTCTGGCGAACTGGATGAGGTCAACAAGGTGCTGGGGAACATGAAGGTCGAGGACGCGGAGGAGTTGGTTGGTCTCTTTGGCGAGGTAAGTTAAGCACGGTCATATCTGGGCATGCGGACAACATTCCCCCCATCATTTGAGAATACTAGGCTTACGTATTTTCTCCCTCTTAGGCCAATATTCTTAGCCTCGAAGAGGAGCTGATTGATGCCACGACTGAAGAAGGACAGAGACAGCTCAGAGAAATGGAAGCAGCAGCAGCAGCCGAGAGAGAGGCCCAGAGAGAGGAGGTGGGCGATCCTGAGTGAAGATGACTTGTACCGACTCACCGGTTCACCGTGTTACTGGAGGGAAAGATTGAAAAGCACGAGAGGGTAACGCTTGCAGGATGATGATGATACCAACCAAAGGAATGGAAATGCGTGGGATCAATCAATCAAATGGGATACTTTTCGAGTTATTTGGCAAATATTTCGTCGAGGTTCGCCTTGCATGGGTTGACAGCTAAAAGATATGTAATAATAGGGACCAAAAGGCACATGCGGGCTGTGTTTCCTGCCAAGACGATGGCATCGCCGAAAGGGCTTTGTGTGACAGGGAGCAAATGTTTGTCATCTTTATGCTAGAACCGATGGCTTACATGCTGTAACGGAGATGGACGTAGGCGGAACAGTTGTATTAAACCCGAAAGATGTTGATCCTTGGATTATGATTTGGCAAAAAGGATTGGTTCAAGGGCACCAATGCTTATGTTATGCTTAACAAGGCCAGGTTCGCGGTACACAGCCAATCCTGTTCATCCCACGGCGACGCCCTCTGGATTCGAGGCTATGGGTTTTTGTGATAAGGCGGGCAAAAGACTCCACAGACCGCGCGGCCTTTTTGGGGGACCGGTGAGATGGGCGATTGGTATGTAGTAATATGGTGTTGCAGTTTTTTTCTCTCTTGGTGGCTTTGACGTGGCTTGCATGAAATGGGGAAGGGGGAAAGAAGGTGGAGGGTTTTTGCTTGTCTTTTACGAGGAGGGTTACGTATGTCTTTTTCTTGTTTGTTCCGGGGGAATAAAGGCGGTGGAATCAACGGAGAATGGGATGTGGGAGAGAGATGGAGGAAGAGAGAGAACGCTTCGTATGAGAGTGATTTGGAAGAAGTATCACCCAAGTTCTGGAGGTGGCTTTGCTTTCTACGTGTCTGCCCAAGTTGTACGAAGATGGGTAGTGTCGCGTGGCTTTTCGCCTTTTTTTCTTTCCCCCGCATCTGTCAGATGTGCTCGATACGAGGTTTAGCTAGTTTATTCCCCTTGTCTAAATAAAAAACTGGGAGTTAATATCGTATAAGGAGAAAAAGAAAAGGGAAATAGTCCAAAAGCTTATTTGGGGGGCATCTCATCGGTTTTCGGTGAAGAAGCGAAAAGACAAGATCGAGATGGGGCGTACGTATATGCTTGGTAAGGGAAAACTGCCCAGAGGGGATTAGTGCCGATTTCCGGTATGTGCATGTGAGAGAGAAGTGGATAAAAATAGTATCATCTTTTTTTTTTGTCTTGTTCTTTTTGGGTGAGCTGAGTGGGAAGCACACAGCCTCGTCACATCGATGTTTCGTATTTTAGACGGAGTGACATGAGGGTTCTTGGAGGGGCGATGAGGGGCCAATTGAGAGGAGTTCTGGGGCACGTTTTGGGGTAGTTTTGGAGATGGGCGGTTCATATTAGTGATATGGGTTCCGGTGTACAGTATATACAGTACTGCTGGGTATGCTGTGTATATTAAGGGGAAAAAGAAGAGTGAACATTATCAAGCGTTGTTTAATCAAAGTAGGTATCTATGTAGTATTTCACTCCGCGTAACTACTCGTACATCACACAACAAATAACCTCGTTGATCATCTGACAAAACCCTCGCAACCAGCAGTCCGCTGTTAGAGCCTCACCTCTACGATCTGCAGAAAATCGCCTTAGGGGCACATCTGCTGCAGTTTCAGCGCGTCTCCACTGCTGACGTCTCGAGGCGCAGTTCTGGCACTGCCAAAATGCACAGCAGGGATCCGCCAAAAGATTGTCGCTAGCAGTTTCCGATAGGGGGCCCTTTTTTTCCCTATCAGACTTGACCAGCATTGCGTTTTTCTCTCATGCAACACCTTTCTTCTTTCTCTTGGGTCGCTTCTCTCACTCGCTGAAGCAGGACGCGACTTTTATTTTATCTTATTTTTCTCTGTGTTTTATTCCTAGGGTTGATCTGGAGACTAGATTTTCCTTCGTATCATAAATGCTCCGCTAGTACTTTATGATTTAAACTTTTTTCTCTTTTTCTTGTCTCCTTCTCGTCTCTCCCTTGCACTCGTTCTATACATATTCACTTTCATATCCTTCATTTCATTTCATTTCTTTTTTAAGGAATTGCATCATATATGTTCATATTGCATATCTTCTAGTCTGTTCATATACCGCCAAGACTAGTATCTGGAAGCTTAACAACGACTTGGCGTATGTACAAGGGGATCCCTTAAGCGACTTCATCCCTCGACTTTTGATAACTGACAAGGGGAACCTAGAGGGGCGACATATCAAAGACAGACGGCTAAACAGAATCACAATGCGCTTTTCACTGTCTCACGTCCTGGCCGGTGCCCTGATGGGCATTGCCGGCGTCTCGGCCATCCCCCAGCAAGCATCGTCTGCCGTATCCTCAACTTCAACCTCATCGCCATCGCCATCACAAACTTCATCTTCGGACCAGTCACTGGTCTGCAACAACTCGCCCGTGCTATGTGACCGCCATTACAACGACATCACTTACATGGGAGCCCACGACAGCGCCTTTCTAAGAGACGCAAGCACCGGCAACTCCATCGCCGGCAACCAGTACCTCAACGCCACGCTGGCTCTAGATGCTGGCCTTCGTCTTCTGCAGGCGCAAGTTCACAACGAGAATGGCACTCTTCACCTGTGTCACACCTCATGCGGTCTCCTGGATGCCGGGCCGCTGGAAAACTGGCTGGCAGCCATCAACGATTGGGTCGTTGGCCATCCCTCGGACGTCATCACCATCTTGCTGGTCAACTCGGATGAGGTCAACGTCTCTCAGTTTGCAGCCGCTTTCCAGCAGTCGGGCCTTAGCAAGTTTGGCTTCGTTCCGCAGAGTAAGATAGAATGGCCGAGTCTGCGGACCATGATCGCCAACGACACCCGTGTCGTGTCTTTTATCACCAACATCGACGCGTCTTCTGCAGCGCCCTACCTCCTACCCGAGTTCGATTACGTCTTCGAGACGCCCTTTACCGTTGTTCAGCTTGACGGCTTTAACTGCACCGTTGATCGGCCTTCTAACGCCGGCACTGCCTCGGAAGCCTTTGGATCGGGCTTCATGGGACTCATCAACCACTTCAAGGACCAGGAAATCACGGCGGGCCTCATCATCCCCGATACGGACAACATTCTCCTCGTCAACAGTGCCAACACCACCACGACGGGAAACCTGGGTCTCCACATCCAGCAGTGCAACTCTCAGTGGAACCACCGCCCCAGCTTCGTCCTCGTTGATTTCTGGGACCAAGGCTCGACGGTCAAGGCCGCGGACAACAGCAACGGCATTAACCAGGTCACCGGTAGAACCAACGCCACCAACAACAGCTCGAGCGACTCCTCAGCAGATGGAACAAACCAGGCTCGCGAATTTGGCACGGGGGCCTTGATTGCCTTTCTCGCGGCGACGCTGCTGATGATTTAAGGGGCTGATTACATGCTTGGCTCAATATAAGCTCAGCTGAATACGAGAACGGGGGGGAAATAAAACAAAATAAAACATCGACCCATTTATTCTTCTCGAGGCACGCTGCATTTGGCATTTTAGCGAGGCGTTTTTTAAAGGCAATCTAGATTGCGATACATGGGGTTTCTTTTCTTTTCTTTTCGATATTTTTTTGAGAGAAAGAGAGGGGGAAAACAATATTTCTTCTTGCGGGGACTATAGATATTATCTTGAACATTTCTTGAGTTTTGTATACCTTCCTTTAGGCATTGGCTCTATTCGCCGACCAATTGAATATTTCTATCTTGATGAAGAGACTCTTGCATCTCACATGCTGCCATCTTGTGATAATGAGTGCAAAGTGCCATGCCTAGCATATAATTTCATGTGATGCTTTTTTATATGAAATGCCGTTGAAAAGGTAATTTTAATCAATCCAGTATACCAGCTCGCTATATCCATTGATATACTCTTTTCATGTCGGTGGTTTCGAATTCTGTAGACATACATGCCATCGACCTATTCCCAGCACGCATACATGTATATACTGTGATACCCGGCAATACCCGCTAAAAAAGCACCCATATTACCAAAGCCCCTCCACCATCACGCCCCAATTTCGCCTCATCTTATCAAACACCTCTACAAAAGAGGATTCAAGAGAACTCATCGAATGCAGCGCCTTTCTCCCCGATTCTACAGCGCCTCAAGGCACATCTACGCATCTTCGTTCCGCCGAGCATTTCGCACTACTGCGGCAGCTATGGACTACGCTTCGATTCCGACGCCGGCTTCGTGCTATGCGGATTTCTGCTTGATTCCCGTTCGTCTACTACTACTTCTTCTTCTTTCTTTTTTGTGTGTTTGTTGTGTAAAATGTACGTTGTTTTTTCTGATGGATGTATACATAGGTTGGCACGGGCAGTGTTTCCGTGGCGGAAGAAGTTGCGCAGGTTCAGCGTGTTCTCAAGGCGAGTGGGCTGAAGTACACGATGCACTCTGCGGGAACGACGGTTGGTGAGTTTTTTTTTTTCACCTTTGATGGGTTGAGAGAAGATGTTAGATATTAGAAAGAAGAAGAGGCAGTGAGCTAATGCTTTTCCGGTGTAGAGGGGAGCTGGGAGGATGTCATGACGGTGATTGGCAAGGCGCACTCGGCGGTTCATGAGAAGGGGGTTGTGAGAGTTCAGTCGTCGATGAGGGTTGGATCGAGGTGAGTTTTCGGGGTTGATGAAATGGAGACGTGTCATTTGTGGGCTTTGCTGACGATTCTTTGGGACAGGACGGATAAGAAGCAGACTGCCGAGGACAAGGTCAAGAGGGTAGAGGATTTGTTGAACCAGGACAGCAAATGAGGACGCTATACAAGGTTGCAATTTGACTTCACGGGCTGTGACACAAAATCATGGATGACATTAATGTGAGTGTTAATTACTACCTGGTACTTTTCCCTTGCCTTCAGTATGAATCCCTCGCCGATCTTTTGAGTCATTGCAACCCAAACTTGCCGGTGCCCGAACCTCAACCCATTGAGAAAACAAGAAATGAACAAAAAGATTCCAGTATCACATAGTACACATTACTTGTACAAATTACAACGTTCTCACATTTCTCCCCCATGCGTCACCTCAAAAAAATGCCGCCATGTCGTGCCATCGTACACACACACACACACATCTGCTATCGCTATCTCTATCCTCGCATAGTCATCCTCTTCTGTGACTTGCGCATCTCCTTCTCCCTCTCCTTCTCGAGATACTTCTTCTGTGCCTTGGCATCCAGGCCCTTGAGGTCGGCGTCGCGCTTTGCCTTCTTGGCCTTTTCCTTCTCAATCTGGCGCTCCTCGTTCTTCTCCTCCTCAATCGCCTTCTTGAGCTGGGCAATCATGGCCTCACGAGTAGCACGCACCCTCTTGAGAACCTCGGGCCGGAAATGGGCGTCCTTGACAAGAGCGTCGGGGATGCGAAGGAATTGCTCAAACAGGGGCAAGAACTGGTCATAGTTGTTGTTGGACGGGAGACGGTACTTGAGGAACACTCGCTTGCGCGGCGCAGTCTCTTCGAGGCGAGTGGGCTTCTCAATGGGCTGGTCAGAGATGATGATGTAGTCGAACGCGTCGCCGGCCTTGCTGACGGCTTCAATCAGCTCAGGGGTAAGGAAGGCATCGGTAATCTCGGCGTTCTCGCTCATAATGGTCAGCCAGTTAGGCAGCTTGGAGTTGTCCTTGGTAGCGGTCAGAGAGACGTCGTAGCGATCATCGCGCAGCTTCTGCATGCTGGACTTGTTGACAATGGCCCAGACAAAGCCGTCAAAGGTGCTCTTGCTATCCTTGGGGCGACCTTCAACTCCGCCGGCCGAAGGAGGGAGAGTGAGCTCCTCCTTGCCATCAAAGGGGTAGATGGTTGCCTCTACAACCTCCTGGGGAGCGGGAAAGGTATCGGTGACCAGGGACAGTCCATGCTCGATGTAGTGCATGAACGGGTTGAATCGCTTGGCAAGGGTGATCTTAACATCCATAAAGGCAACGTTCTGGCGGCCGGTGGCATACGAGGCAAATTCGAAGAGCGACTTCTCCTTGATGAAGGACTGGGGGTCAAAGTCGGCGTCGAGCGTGGGCACGCCCCGGAAGCCGACAGAGGCGAACTCTTTCTTCATGACGGGGGCATGAGCCTTGATCCATGCCCTCGCCTTGGAGCGGTTTGCGCGCGTGCCAAAGATGTGGAACAGGAAGATGATGGCCGAGATAACGAGGATGATACCCTCGGGCTTGAACTCGGACAGCGAGTGGCGCTCATGGATGTTGTACCACTTGGTCCAGACCACTTCGCCCGTGGGCTGTGAGGCCGACCCGGTCAGCGTCGAAGCTTCGGGCACGGCTTCGGGGACGGCATCAGGAGCTCCGACAAAGTCGGCAAAGTCTAGTCAATAAGGTCAGCTCTTGGCCATGGCTTCTCTCGAGGCATCGCGTGGCCCGTCCAAAGCGGCCAGCAGCACAGGCGCAAAGCAAGCAATTGGAGGCGCAACAAAGGAAACGGAAAACGGAAAACGTACCAGAGTCTGGCTTGGCGGCAGCAGGCTGCTCTGGCTTTGCGCCTCCAAAGATGTTCTTGAGGACGTCGGCCATGGCGGATGACGGGTCAATGGCTTGAGGTTGGAGGAGGAGAAGATGGAGATGGCGATTGAGCCAACGTGGAATCTTTGCGGAGGTTTCTCGAAGGCTAGGCTGAGTGGGGTCCTGCTTCTCTGGGCTTCCTCCTAGCCTTGTCTGTGGTTGGTTGAGCGCCTCCACGCCTAATATGAGCGTTGATAAGGACGAGGACGAGAGCAGCACTTTAATTGACAAGATGATGATGATGATGATGATGGATCAGAATTGGTTAGTAGAAGCATTGAGCCAATGGGTCATGATTTGTCCAATTCGGCGTTCTTCAACTGCCAGATGCTCGCCTCGCCCGTGCACCATCACCCAGAGCTTAGCTTTCCCCAACACAAGTCTACCGCCCACTGCATTAGCACTACTACTTGGGGTAGCACGCTGGAATTATCGCCAACTAGCGTCTATTACTAAGGCCACGGACCAGATTGCTTGTTCTGTCCTGGCCTCCTGTTGCCAACACAGCCGGCACAATGCATTGGCATCTGCTTAACTGGCGGATGAGAGAAGATGAAATAAAATCATCTAGATATGGAATTGAGCTTCAAAATGCCCTGGCCCTGTCTCGTGTGAACACATATGACGTTGCGTCGTCGTGCTGTGGACCATTCCGGCTGACTAACACAGAGACCCCTGAGCTGTTGCCTGGCCAACGTTGGGACTGACGGTAGTAATCTTCAAGCCTAACGTGGGCATCAAGATTATTAAGTTAAACTTCCAAATCAGCATCCGGACAAAGGCGTAAGAGTAGAGGAATATGATCAAAGATGCGACGCGCAACAACCACCCGACAATATGGCAAGCAGTCCAAGAAATCCAACGCTGAACGGATGTTTGCAGAACTGGTCCAGGCTCCAGTTCGAGAGGCCCCAGCAAAGCAAGAAGCAAAGCAAAATGCAAAGCCACTTGACGATCAAATTGTTCCTTTGACCAAAAGGCTATCTGAAGTAACAATTTTAGAGAGTCCCACACGTCAGGCCAAACCAAGGAGAGTTTCAAAGAAAGATGCATCGATTGTGGAAGACGAGTTCGAGGAACCCGATGTCATTGAGCTCAAGCGAGATTCTGTTCAGGGGCTCAAGCCACCTACCATTAAAAAAGACGCTGCGGCGAAAAAGATTCAAGTAGTAGAGGACAAAGTTGGCATACACAAAAAGGATGAACCTAGAGAGAAGAGGACACGCACGAGCAAGCGCATTTCTCCGAATAAGAATGAATCCTCGTTGCGAGTTCTCACATGGGGCGATGTCTGCCCTCCAGGAGACCAGATCGTCAAGATTGCCGAGGCCTCATCCGCAGAGGTATATCGAATTACCAACAAACGAGGCACAAGCATCATCAAGGCCATTCGACTACCATCACCAATCAAGGCCCTAACAAAGACACAAGTGGCATCTGGCCTCATTGACGAGGAGCCGCATTCAGAGAGCGATGTCGACAATGAATTGCAGATTTCCGAGTGGCTCTCTGACATTCCGGGATTCGCCGTTTACAAAGAGCGGTACATTGTCCAGGGCAAGACGACGAGTGAGCTTCTCGAAACGCATCAAACAGTCCAGAAGAAGATGAAGAGGGAAGATCCGGGTAGGGCGCAGTATTACCCGTCACCGAGCCGGTACTTGGATGATACCAAGTTCCTGGTAGTGGAGCTTGGGGACGCAGGCAAATCTCTGGAAAACTGGCAATTGGACAGCACGGATCAATTATGGGACATTTTTCTATTGGAGGCGATTGCATTGGCCAGGGCCGAAGAAGTTGCCATGTTCGAGGTATGTATCTGTTCGTTTTTATTTCTTCACTTTTCCATCCCTTTTATTACACCTCATCTCTGGTTATCATCAATGGTAACACAATCCTGACTCATGGCAGCATCGCGATCTGCACGAGGGTAATCTCTGTGTTAAGCAGGCTCGCCCTCCCAAGAAGAGGGATCCCAACGCAGATGGGTTCTTTGGCTATTCGGGTCTTGAAATCACAATCCTGGACTACGGCCTCTCGCGAGCCGAAGACCTAACAAACGACGATTCTACACCCATTGTATACGACCTAGAGAGAGATCTCAGCTTATTTACTAGCACCTACAACCCGCAGTGTAAAGTCTATCGGCAGATGAGGTCCTTCTTGCTTCGAGCTGACCGAGAATGGCTTCCCCCAGAAGCTCACCACGTTCCGTATGCCAAGGGTATTGATGGACCGCTTTCTTGGGACGCATATGCCCCGTACACGAATGTGCTTTGGCTGGCTTATACCTACGAATACATGGTGGACCACTTCGAAGGCAGTAAGAAAGAGCTTACAAAATTCAAGAAGGACACGGCAGAACTATGGAAATATTTGAATCCGGACGCTCCGAAAGATGTGCCTTCTTTTGGATGTGCCGCCGATGTAGCCTGCTTTGCGTTGGATGCTGGCTGGATACGAGAAGAAGAGCTTCTGGGAGCATCAACCTCTGTGATAGATCGGGAGGACAGCATCATTGTTACGAGGAATGCAGCGAATGTCGAGGTGTCGCCGCGGAGATCACGGAGGCGGCGTGAGGCTTGACAAGTCAGTATGCATGACTTCCAATTGCTTGCCGGAAAGGCAGCAAGATAATATGTATGATGATATAAGGCTATATGTACAGTAGAGGCGTTTTTTTTGGAGGTGGTTTGTCTTTTCCAGGTATAGAGGTTGGCTCATGATACTACGAAGCTTACGAATATGTTGTCGGATTCACACCAGCATGACGAGTTAGTTCAAGCTTGGCATAATTGAATAACCACGACTAAGTAACTACCATTACTATGTACTCGAATCTGACGAAATGATTCACATGCTGCAAAACATCAATCAACCTTGATCGTGCATTCACCCCCGCCGGCCGAGACGGGCGACCCCATGACGCGGAGGCCCCTACATAAAATGAGTGGCTGCACAGAAGCTGCCACTGCATATCGCGGGTTTCTCGAAAGGGCTCTTCATCTCCGGAATTGGCCCATGGATCCTTGCTAGAGGAGATCAGATGTTGGCCTGCCATGTAGATCGGGTAGCGGAGGTTAGCGCGGTACCTGGCGCGCCATACAACGGCCTGTGGTGGCTGGGGTAGCGCATAGCAGCCGCCATCATCAGCTGGCCTCGGTTGACCTTCTCAGCTTGCTCCCGACTTGTGGAACCTCTCCCTTCTGGAGGTGCCGAGGCTAAAAGCTGGGCCATTCCACTGGCTGAGAAAAAGCTGGTCTGCCCACCGACCAGCCGCAAGTGGTTGCAGGTCATTTTGGTCGCGACTTTTGCCAACATCAACAAGACTGCTCAACTGCTCAACAGCTGAAATCATCCCGTATTAGTAGCACAGCTGACGTCTCGTCTCCTCTCGTTTTGCCTCCTTTTCTTCTCATCCCCTTTCTTCATTGACTAGGGCCGAATCTTTCTTGCAAGGCGCGCATGGCATAGGGATAGTCATCGCCTTTGCTTGCGCTTGCTGCTCTTTCTCTCTGTTTCTCTCACTCTCACTCTCACACACTCTCTCTCTTGTTTACCATTTGGCACTCAGCCCTAACTGCCGCCATCGCAAACTCCGCCATCTCCGCCACCTCTTTTTTCCTTCTCCGACTCGTCGCGTTCGTCAAGTGCTCGCCATGGCGTACGGGGGCTCTTATACCGCCAATTTCAACCCGGCAGTGTCGAGCAACGAGTCCTTTGGAAGCGGCCTTCTCGCCTCGTCCATCTCCTCCCTGTCGTCATCCGGATCCAAGCGCATCTCGCCCGTGTCCAAGACATACCGCCAGGCTTCGACCTTGTTCCTGACGCGTCGACTGCCCGAAGCTCTCAGCACGCTACGTCCGATCATCACTCCCCCCAACTCGGCCGACGATGGCGAGCCAGCCCCAGTGACCAAGTCCTCGCGAGGGACCAGAGTCAAAGTCTGGAGTCTATACTTGACTCTTCTAAATGCCATTGTTGAGCTGGAGCCTGAGGAGGGCAAAGACGCCTTTGGCAATCAGGAGTGGAGAGCGCTGTGCACCAAAGTCCGAGATGGATCCATCTGGGAGGAGGTTGTCAAGAATGGATACCACGGCATAGAAGGAGATGTTGATGCCGATGTGGTGATAAACTTGTGAGTCGGAACTGCTCTTTCTGTGCCGCACACTCCTAATACAGTCACTAACCCGCATGGTGATGATAGGGCGACACTATTGCTTGCACATGCCCGTGATCAGGCCCTGAATCAAAAGATGCTGGAAAACTATCTGGCCTCGTCAAACATTCCCAATCTTGATTTGAATGACTTCACGGCACCATCGCGTCGCTACCAGTCCCCTGCCAGAAGGGCCAATGGCGCGAATACCCCTGGAGATCTCAACTCCCGAGTCAAGCTTCTGGAGCTTTATACTCTCCATGTTCTTCCCCAAAACAACGAGTGGGACTATGCTCGCGAATTTATCAATGTCAGCGCTGTGCTCGATGAGGAGCGCAGAGAGGCTTTCCTGCAAGCCTTACAAAGCCTGCAGGAGGAGCAAGAAGAGCAGGAGCGGCTGGAGCGGGAAGAGCGCCAGCGTCAAGAGGAACAACTACAGAGAGACATTGCTGAGGCAAAGCGGCTAAAGGCTGAGAATGAAGAGAAGGAGCGGAAACGACTCGAAGAAGAACGGCAAAGCCGAGAGATCAGCGAGGGCGACTACGGCATCGAACAGACTCCAAGCTATAGCGGAGTAGGGACAGCTGAGCGACCTGGATCACCCCGAAACAACGTCACACGCCCGAATGGAAAATCACGATCCAAGGCCACGTCTGCGGCTGGATCCATGACCATTGCAGCCCGGGCTACCTTGATCCTGACCCGATTCCGGCAGGTGTTTGAGAGTCTTGCGAGCTCTGTTAAAGGCAACCCTACCGTAATCATGAGACTGTTGGTCTTCACCATGGGACTACTTATCATGCTGGGCCACAAAGCCACACGACAGCGTCTCGAGCAAATGCTGGGAGCGTCTTGGGCAAAGATTGCGGCAACAGTGGGAATGGGAACCAAAGTCAGTTATATTTAAAAGACGACGGTTTGCCGGGATTGTACACCATATATATTTATAATTTTCCTTTGTATCACTTTTCTTTTCTCTGTGCATTGAGATGGAGTTTATTGTTGGATAGCTAGCTGATATTGGCTGTACTGCGGTGCAACGTCCTCGCGGACACGATAATTTTATGATGAACATGCCTTTCTTAGCTCTAAATTATATCAATCTTCAAAAGGGTCTAGAACTAGGTCGTGTGGACGAATATCGTCGCCATTTGTACTCATAATTAATTGCCAGAACAGAGAAAAAATAGATCAAAACCACAAATAGACTGCCAAAAGATGTCCGGTATTTACGCCGTCATACTCCAATCCCCCGTATACACACATGATTTCAAAGATGCATTGAAAAGGGTTCTCGTGTGATTCTCCACTGCCGTACTGCCCAATCCCGGGCCACAGCTGTGTTAGTAATTTGCTTGCCGATTCGTTTTCTTTTGGTAGAATAACTGCATTTCACGAGTAGGTTAGCATACGTACATTCAATCGCGAAAAAAACTCTCGCACGTGACAGGGTAAAGAGGGAAACATACGTCTGTCCTTGAACTGCCCAGATTTATAATCTTGGGACATCCATCACGGTCCTTTTCTAGGCGGGTGCACTCGTAGCAGTAAAAGGCATCTGAGATGCCCTCACCGCCGCAGACAACGCACTTGTTCTGGTAGTTGCCGAAGCTGCACTCGTCACAGATGCGGACGAGGGTCGTGGGGCGGACGTAGGAGTCGCAGACAGGGCATTTGCCGTCGCATTTGTCGCAGAGGCGGCCGATGGCGATGCCGGATTGCTTGCGGCACATGACGAGATCGCTGGATTGGAGAGGAGTGGTTAGCTGAGGACGGCAGAAGGGGCAGCAGCAGAGACAGAGGGAACTTACGGATGATGGCGAGACATGGTGGGCAAGGGGAGCTCGAGATACAGTGGACGTTGCTGAGTTGAAAAAGAAGAAAAGACAGCGGAAGCTGGAAAAGGACGAACGATAACTTTTAATGCGCTACAGGTCCAAGATTCCAGAGGCTAGACATGCAAGGGCCGAGTCGTGTGGATTTCTCATCAGCCTTGCAGTGACGTTGAAGAGGAAACGAGAGGCGAAAACAGCTGCTTAGCCAATCACGCGCTACGACAGCTCTCTGGTGGGGGCCGAATCTGTCGAGGAACCTTCACCGAGACAGCTTTCTTACTCAGCCTTGACAACTTCCACAGCCTCAGCCAATTGTTTTGCGCCAGTACCAGCCTTGGCTCTGGTTTATCATGTCATTCATGGCTACGCAACTTTGATGAGGTAACTTTGCATCAGCACGACAAATGGCTACGATGGGGGAGTCGGAGACGTAAGTGTGGGTTGATCCTCATTCTCGCAGGTTTGGAATCTGACAGGCAGCTGTTTCAAGGGTGGCATCGAAGCCAACTGATGAGGACCTTCCAGCGCCAGACAAGGCGCCAGATGCATCTCTCAAGAGAAAAGCGGAAGACGATGGCCCCGAGGACGATTCTCCCAAGCGTGCGAGGCACAACGATGACGATGACGCTGCTGCGGCTTCGAGGCGGCAATCATCACCTACTCACGATCACGACCGCGGCGACGATGACAAGGAGGTTGCATCAGCCGCGACCCAAGATCGGCGGAAACAGGCGATGCAGGAGGAGAAGAAGCGGGGGAAGCGACTGTTTGGCGGCTTGATGAGTACCCTGAGCCAGACATCTAACACGTCTCAGCAGCAGAAGCGGCGACAAGAAATTGAGCGCCGGCAGCAAGATCGCATGCAGAAGCAAAAGGCCGAAGATGACCAGAAGAGAGCTGAGAAGCTGGAGAAGCTGCATCTAGTACGAATGGCGGAACAAATTGTGTTTGACGAAGAAGTGGTATGGAGAAGACACAAGCCTTGTCCTGTGGGGGAGAGATTGATGCTAATTCGGGAATCAATATAGATGAAGAAGAAACACGAAAAACGGCTGGCCATGGCAAGGTTCTTACGGACCAGGGCGGAGCCCGCAATTGTATGCATCACCATCGATCTAACCATCATCTATTGGAGATGTACGCTAACGTTGGGCCATGGACAGTTCTACCTTCCATGGAAAACCACGCCAGCACAGAAAGATACCATCGATGACCAGATCCAGAGGGCGAAAGCCACAGTGAACAAGGAGGTGGAGCAATTCAAGGCTCGAAAACAGCGGCATATTGAGCGGTATGGCCCCCCAACGAGGCAAACAAGCGTGACCCCTGATGAACCTGCTACGACGAGAGCGCCGGAGCGCGAGAGCCCTATCCGAAGCCCGCATCACAGCGCCGATAAGCCACACGTACAGGAGCGAAGAGTGTCCCAAGACATGCACAGGGGGCATCACGATGAATCTGGTGATGACCTGGAGGAGGCTGAGGAGGACATGGTGATTTACTGACCGGCGCGAACCATATGATCCCCCCCTGTTCCTTTTTGTTTTTCAAACTGCTGGAGGCCATGTGATACCTTGCTCTTTTTCAGATGTGATTATTCTTAATTCCAGTTCTATTCAGCTACACTATGGGATGGAGTCGCTGGTTGCTATAGGGAGGCTACAAAATGTGTATTGTGTATTGTAGGTAGAGACCAAGACAGACAGGCATAGCATAACGTCATGTGAAAACTGGCGCCTGGGCTCAAAGCAGCCTTTTCAAGAGATGAGCTGCCATGAGTTGCATTGAAGGGCACGTACTATAAGAATCTGGACATGACCGGTAGAGTAGAATGCAATTGAGGCTCGAATCGAACAGATGCATTATTGCCTACTCAGTATGTAGGTATTTGCTACTTACTGCATTAGTCGGTGCTGCTACCTTCGGGTTTCTAACTACAGTATATCTCTTTTGAATTATAGGTAATCACAAACCCTTCTACTTATGGATAAAACCCTTTATGTAAAGTGACGTGATTCCTACTATTTGCGGACGCTGCCGTGCCGTGTCAGAATTTCGTCTGGAGGCGTCTTGATTAGGCTTAGAAGTCCGTGGCCATTTGGAATATGCCCGCGAATGTTTCAGGTACGGAGTACGGTAAGCAACGATACAGTGCGGTAAGCAATTACTACTTTGAGGCACGGTAAACATACATACCACATGCAGGTTTACACAGCATCTCAAGACTGATCTTAACACTTAACAATCCATAATATATTGATCGACGCACAATTGGCCGCGTCAAATGAGCTGCCGCGGTGGTTCGTCCCCTGTTCTGATTACCTGTGTTGCAAGTAGGTAGTTAATTGATCAATCCCTTTCAGAAGGCCCCGCAGCTGATCGGTCATGGCCGCTGACCGAGGCTCGTGGGGTGTGTCTTGGTGTTGGACACAATGTTTCAATTGAAACGTATACATTGCGGTTGGCCGTGCGTTTATTACATTTAGCTAGAATTGAAGCCTCCCGATGTCTAAACAAGTAGTCAATTGTATTTTGACTCTGTGTTAAGCCTAGGCTTTAGGTAGCCGCTAAGCGTGTAAGTCAACAGGCGTCGTAGTACAGGAGCCCCTCATTGCTTTGCATGACCCGAGGTATGTTTTTGTCTGTTACACATAACCAATTCAACTTGATACCCCCTTTTGTTTTCCTACTCAGTGTAACTTTTTTTTTCTTCTCTTCTACACAACTTTGATTCTACTCTCTATAATTTTAGTTCCACTTTATAGCAACTCTAATTTTAACAATGCGGCCCCGCAAGTATAGCAAGATGGATACCAGCAAGCTGAAGCCGCATGACCCTCGTGTCAAGTACGAGACCAAGCTGGTCCGCGGCAAGACATACTCTTACATCCTCGGTGAGCCCGAGGGCCCCAAGGTCGACACCATTGTCCTTGTTCACGGCTGGCCCGATCTCGCCTTCGGATGGCGCCATCAGATCCCCTACTTGATGTCCCTGGGCTACCAGGTCGTTGCGCCCAACATGCTTGGCTACGCCGGCACCGACGCCCCCGAGGACCTCAAGCACTACAGCTATAAGAGCGTCTCTGACGATCTCGCCGAGCTGGCTCGTCACTTTGTTGGCCAAGATGGCCAGATCGTTCTTGGCGGCCACGACTGGGGCGGTGCGGTAGTCTGGCGAACAGCCTTCTACCACCCCAAGCTGGTCAAGGCTGTCTTCTCTGTCTGCACTCCAGCGGCCCCCATGACCACCGAGTACACCCCCCTCGAGGTCATCATCGGCGCGGGACGCCTGCAGAACTTCAAGTACCAACTGCAGCTCAAGGAAACCTTCGTCCAAGACCACGTCACTGGCAAGGACAAGCTCCGCCAGTTCTTCAAAGCCATATACTATGGCCAAGGCCCCAACAGGGAGGTCGCCTTCAACATGGAGCACGGCCTCATCATCGAGAACCTGGATCTCATCCAAGACCCCCCTCTGCTGGACGCCGCCGAGCTGGAGTACTACGTCGAGCAGTACTCGCTGCAAAAGGCCCCCGAGCTGCGTGGCCCTCTCAACTGGTACCGAACACGCGAGATCAACGCCAAGGAGGAGATCGCGCTGGGCAAGACCAACCCGCCCAGGAAGTTGGAGCAGCCCGCGCTCTTCATTGCCGCGTCCAAAGATACCGCTCTACCGCCGGCCATGTCTCAGGGCATGGAGGCAGGCTTTAAGGATCTGACCCGGGGCGAGGTCGATGCTACCCATTGGGCGTTGACGCAGGCCGGCCCTGAGGTTAACGAGCTCATTTCAAACTGGCTGACCAAGGTCAACAGCGCTCCCAAGCTGTAAGATGGGAGGGCTTGGTTTGCATTGAGCGAGATGTGAAAAGAAAAGAAAGAAAAAATTAGTAGAAAATCTATGAGCTGAGCTGACATTATGTCATTCATCTGTGTTTTATGTAGGACACGATTACTGAATGTTGGATTAATTAGTAGGTAGCTATATTGATTTATCTACAGAAGTATCAGTAGAGACTCCCTTGAAGCGGAGTTGCTATTGATGTTTTCCCACTCCAGCTATGCCGTACATGTTATTTCGAGTTGCCGCGTAGCACTTTGAGAGTAATTTCATCTGCAATGTGGGAATTGGAGGGGCCTGAAGAGTGATTGTTTGGACAATGCTGATATACACATCCAGAAAAGGTATGTCGCTTGGGGCGATACGAGTGCGCACATAAGCGTTTGGGTGAGATTTGCTCACCGCTCCTCAGAATGTTCCGTTTTGATGTGACGTGCTGAGTCTGGTTCCTGCGTCAAAGGTGACGGCTTACCTTGCCATCTACTCCGTATAGGCGATGCTTTTATTTCAACGTGTTTTTGTAGGCATCAACTGTTGGGGCTTTTGAGGTGGATTTCTTGTTTGGTTTTCCACACATAGGGCAAGCTATTCGATGGTAATGTGAGCCTGGATACGTGATCTTCCTGGAAAGTGGGACGTAGTAGAAAGGGACTTACAGTCTGTTTGGTAGGCGCACTTTTGGCAATAAGAATGGCCTTGTGTGATTTTGGTTTTGCATTTAGTACACGAGCTATCTCAATGTCAGTCGAGGCGCATGCTACTAGGTAGACCCAGAATTGTATACACACCTTGAGTACTGTGCGTATGGGTTCTTCGCTGCCTTTGATAGCAGCTTACTCTGGGGACTCGTTAGCAACCATCTAAAATCGAGGGCTAGACTTGTCTTTGTTTCCTTTGTACCTTTGACACTCCGGTATTACCCAGAGTGGCTGATTTGGAGCCGCTCGCCTTGGTGCTGGCCGGTGATCCGTAGTACATCTCACTCTTTTTCTTGACCTCGGGGGTCGCGAGCTTTGTGCTCTTTTGGAGCTTCAAACACTTACCGCAGACCATGGCTGTTTTGGTATGTGACGGGTCTGCTCGAGCTCGAGTCTGTTAGAGGAAATGTATGGCCGATGGGATCACTCTGGCTCAGCGTCTCAATTCTCCTTTCAGCCCGCGGTTGTGAACGGTGGGGCAGCCTTGTAGATTCGATGTTTGATGAAGCTTGTTTGTTTGATGCCTGTGGCAAGGCTGAGATCAGACGGCAGCCGAACTCGGTACTCCGTACAATTTGCCGCCGCGGCACTGTTTGAATTCCAAGGGTGACGAAACCGACCGTGGCAAAGTATCCTCAATTTAGCTCTGGCATTCAACAAGGTACCTCGCCAGCAGAAATGCGGTGGAGAGAGACTTGTCGCAAAGGAGACAACGCTCAGGGGAACCCGAGCTGGAACGTGGGCCCGCTAAGTTCTCCCAGGCGTCTGTTTGCGAGGCTACAGGCGCTGCAGCAGCAGTTAACACGGCCCCCTTTCAGGCCACTTGGCGGAGAGCATCAGACCCGACGTCTCGTATCAAAAATCCCAGGGAGGGGGAGAGGAGACAGATGCTGTTAGATTAGACATTGATCCGTGCTCAATGCTATTCTTATTACTACTCCGTCAGCTGCCAGCAAAAGAACTGTCGAGTTGAGCTCCAGGATCGTCCTAGGCCTCAACTGCGCCTCTACCTGCTGCCGCTGCAAGGCCAATCACTCACTGCCAGTGAGCTGACGTACTGCCCCGAGCCTCGACGCTACAGGTGCGAATTAGCGGGTTGCGCGCCGAAACGAGGCTGTGCAGGGGAACCTTCAACGGACCACAGCAGCGGTCTTACGGAGCAGACCCTGCCCTATCGATATCGCGGGACCAGGTGTCAACCCGATTTCAAGCTTGCTCGCTTTGCGAGTCAACATACGAGTACAGCCACCACGCCGCCAGTTTCGTTTCAGAACCTGCACAGTCCTGTAACAACCACCTACACCCCGAACAAAACAACAAAACCCGCCATCGATCCCGCATGCGTTGCCCTTCCGACATCTCGATCGCCTAACCATCACTTGTCCTCCGGCATGGCTGGACGACACCCCATAGGAGGCCATGGCGGGCCCTCGAATAACGACGACCTGCTGCTCGACCTGGACAACGAGCAGCCCATATACAGCGCGGGGCAGCGGTCGGCCTTGAACGACGACGACCTGGCGCGAGCGTACGAACACGATCAGGATCCGCAGAGCCGACCGTCGGTGTCCTACGATGATTTTGTCGGCGCCGAGCCCTCATATCCTCCCCCGGGTCGCTCTGCCGGAGCGCAGATTGCGCAGCCGTCAGAGCGGTCGGGGCCGTATCACACGCATCAATTCAGCCAGTCCTCGGACCTCGACAACTACCCGCGCTACGCCGACGACTTCGACGACGACGAGATGTATTACCAGCATGGCGGCGCTGCAGGTGCGGGGCCATCGTCAGCTGCTAGGGACAATGCGAGAACCCGGAACAGCGTGCTGACTCTGGGAGGAGGCTTCTTTGGCAAGCTGAAGCATAAGCTCGGCATGGGCCAGGGCTATTCGGAGATGGACCTGCCCTTGACCGAGCCGGGCCACGATCGAGGCGGTCCGATGGGGGGCTCGCAGCAACAGCAACCGCCCAAGGCGAAGAAGTCGGGCAACTTCAAGTTTGGCTTTGGCCGGGGTAAGCCAGATCCCGCGAGCCTGGGACCAAGAATCATCCACCTCAACAACCCCCCCGCCAATGCCGCCAACAAGTACGTCGGCAACCATATCTCGACCGCAAAGTACAATGTCGCCACCTTTCTGCCCAAGTTTCTCTTTGAGCAGTTCTCCAAGGTTGCCAATATCTTCTTCCTGTTTACGGCTGCGCTGCAGCAGATCCCTGGATTGTCGCCCACGAACAAGTATACAACGATCGGACCTTTGGCTGTGGTGCTTTTGGTTTCTGCTGGTAAGGAATTGGTGGAGGACTACCGGAGAAGAGTGGCAGACAATGCTCTCAACACCTCCATGGCGCGAGTTTTACGGGGCTCATCTTTTACGGAAGCGAAATGGAATACTGTAGCCGTGGGCGATGTGGTCAGGGTTGAGTCCGAGGAGCCATTTCCAGCTGATTTGGTGCTATTGTCAAGTTCCGAACCCGAAGGTCTCTGTTATATCGAAACGGCAAATCTGGATGGTGAGACCAACTTGAAGATTAAGCAGGCCCTTCCAGAGACGTCGACACTTGTATCCCCTAGTGAAGTGAGCCGACTGGGTGGTCGCATCAAGTCGGAGCAGCCCAACAGCAGTCTGTATACGTACGAAGCGACGCTGATCATGCAAGCTGGTGGAGGGGAGAAGGAATTGGCGCTGAACCCCGAGCAGCTGCTCCTTCGAGGTGCCACTTTGAGAAACACCCCCTGGATTCACGGCATAGTCGTCTTCACCGGCCACGAGACCAAGCTGATGCGAAACGCCACGGCGACGCCAATCAAGCGAACCAAGGTCGAGAGGCAGCTCAACTGGCTCGTGCTCATGCTGGTCGGCATGCTGTTGGTGCTTAGCGTCATCAGTACCGTTGGAGACCTGATTATGCGCGGCGCCACTGGCGACTCGCTTTCGTATCTCTATCTGGACAAAATCGACAGCGCTGGAACAGCAGCCTCGACTTTTTTCAAGGACATGGTTACGTACTGGGTACTCTTCTCTGCCTTGGTGCCAATCTCTCTCTTCGTCACGGTGGAGCTGGTCAAGTATTGGCACGGAATCCTTATCAACGACGATCTCGACATGTACTATGACAAGACTGATACTCCGGCCACCTGCCGAACTTCGAGCTTGGTTGAAGAGCTCGGCATGGTTGAGTATGTATTCTCGGACAAGACTGGTACGCTCACGTGCAACATGATGGAATTCAAGCAATGCTCCATTGGCGGCATTATGTATGCCGAAGTAGTTCCCGAGGACCGCCGAGCAACCGGTGTGGACGACGAAGAGGCAGCCATTTACGACTTCAAGGCACTCCAGGCCAACTTGACCCAAGGGCACCAGACCGCGGGGATGATTGACCATTTCCTCGCGCTTCTTGCTACCTGCCACACGGTCATCCCTGAGACGGACGAAAAAGGCCAGATTAAATACCAGGCTGCCTCCCCCGATGAAGGTGCCCTAGTAGCCGGAGCTGTCACCATGGGCTACAAATTCACTGCGCGAAAGCCCAAGTCTGTCATCATCGAAGCTAATGGACGAGAAATGGAATACGAGCTGTTGGCCGTCTGCGAATTCAACTCGACCCGTAAGCGAATGTCTGCCATTTTCCGCTGTCCTGATGGAAAGATTCGAGTCTACTGCAAGGGTGCCGATACTGTCATTCTGGAACGCCTCAACGACCAAAACCCTCACGTCGAAGTCACCCTGCGACACCTCGAGGAGTATGCATCGGAGGGTCTGCGAACGCTTTGCTTGGCTATGCGTGAAGTACCGGAACAAGAGTACCTAGAGTGGCGCCAAATCTTCGACACCGCGGCAACGACCGTGGGCGGCAATCGAGCGGACGAACTGGACAAAGCTGCCGAGATTATCGAACATGATTTCTACCTGCTTGGTGCCACGGCTATCGAGGATCGTCTCCAAGATGGCGTACCGGAGACTATTCACACCCTGCAACAGGCCAACATCAAGGTCTGGGTTCTGACTGGAGATCGACAGGAAACGGCCATCAACATTGGCATGAGTTGCAAACTTCTCAGCGAAGACATGATGCTTCTGATTGTCAACGAGGAATCGGCAGCCGCAACTCGCGACAACATCCAGAAGAAGCTCGATGCCATTAGGACGCAGGGCGACGGTACTATCGAAATGGAATCCCTGGCGCTAGTCATTGATGGAAAATCTCTCACGTATGCGCTGGAAAAGGATCTGGAGAAATTGTTCCTCGACCTCGCCATCATGTGCAAGGCCGTCATCTGCTGTCGTGTGTCGCCGCTGCAAAAGGCTCTGGTCGTCAAGCTGGTCAAGAAGTACCAGAAGCAGTCGATTCTTCTCGCTATCGGCGACGGAGCAAACGACGTTTCCATGATCCAGGCGGCGCACATTGGCGTTGGTATCAGCGGTGTTGAAGGTCTGCAGGCTGCACGAAGCGCCGACGTGGCCATTGGCCAGTTTAGGTATCTTCGGAAACTGCTGCTTGTCCACGGTGCATGGAGCTACCAGCGAGTGAGCAAGACTATTCTATTTTCCTTTTACAAGAACATTGCCCTATATTTGACGCAGTTTTGGTACACGTTCCAGAACGTCTTTTCCGGCCAGGTCATTTACGAATCATGGACCTTGTCCTTCTACAACGTCTTCTACACCGTTCTCCCGCCGCTGGCCATTGGTATTTTGGATCAGTTCATCTCTGCTCGGTTGCTCGATCGCTACCCTCAGCTTTACATGATGGGCCAGCAGAATTCCGCGTTCAAGCTGAAGGTGTTTGCGCAGTGGATTGCCAACGCCATCTACCACTCCATTGTCCTTTACATCTTTGCTGAGCTCATCTGGTACAGCGATGTGATTGATAACCAAGGGCAGACTGACGGCCACTGGGTGTGGGGAACGGCCCTCTACGGATCTGTCCTTCTCACTGTTCTGGGTAAGGCAGCGCTGGTAACCAACAACTGGACCAAGTACCATGTGATGGCCATCCCCGGCAGCATGGTCATCTGGTGGGTGTTTATTGCCGTTTACGGTACCGTCGCGCCCAAGGTCAAGATCTCAACCGAATATTATGGCGTTATACCCAAGCTGTACAGCAGCCCAATCTTCTGGCTGCAGATGTTTGTCCTTGCGTTGCTATGTCTGTCACGAGACATTGCCTGGAAATACGCCAAGCGAATGTACTGGCCGCAGACATACCACCACATTCAGGAGATTCAAAAGTACAATATTCAAGACTACCGGCCTAGGTATGTACACAGCACAGCACAGCCGCCTCCTTGCCCCCTTAATCTGGCGATTTTCGATAGAGCCGCGACGCTAACTTTGTATCAATAGGATGGAGCAATTCCAGAAAGCCATCCGCAAGGTTCGGCAGGTGCAGCGTATGCGTAAGCAGCGTGGCTATGCCTTTTCGCAGGCCGATGAGAGCCAGACGCGCGTGCTTCAGGCATACGATACGACAAAGCACCGTGGCCGGTACGGAGAAATGGCCAGCTCAAGACCAATAGACGGGATATAAAAACAAAAAAGAACAAGTTGTTTCAGGATGGTTGTAATGATTTTTTCTTTCTCTTTACGTCATGTCATAAAGGAGTGAGTGGGTGCTATTTTTAGGGGGGAAAAAGGGCAGTGGCATAAAGGTGGTGGCCACGTCGATGCGTCCTTTTTTTGTGACGACTTAAAGCCAGATGAAGCTATGATGCCCCTTGCTCTTTTCTTTTTTTTGTTCCCTCGAGACTAGCTATTATGCCATATATGATGTCTTCGTCCAGGTTGGCTGTGCTTTGCTTTGTTTTCTCTCTCATCTTGAGCTTTTTACATCACCTATCTTGGCATGGCACTGCAAGGAGTGGGAGGGCGCGAATGATGTGGAAATAAAAAAGGCTGCTTTGCCTGTGTTGTACGGAGTTGGAATTATGCTACTGGGGTGGTGTTTGCGCTTTTGTGTTATTTATGTTACAAGAAAAGAAAAGTAGTGAGAGGATTGGTAGTGTAGAGCAAATGATATTGGGAAACGATGGCAACTATTTGAAGAGAGAGAAGAAATGTGACTTGTGAATGATGAAAAGAGAAATAAGTTTGCTGCTTCAAGTGCTTGAGTAAGCCCATGCGGGTGTTTGGTCCTATGAAGAAGGTATGCCTGGTATGATAAACTCGACCCACGACTATATGAGGATATATTCGCGATATATAAAGGAGGGTTTGCATTGGTGAGTTCCTAAGGACACTATAGGTCCAACGCTTCGTGGCAAGCCGATCAATAGCGGGCAGACAAGGCATAACTTGAGAGAGACTTGTAATCAGCTCTGCCGAATTAATAAAGCAGAGCACCATTCGCATGATACGGAGCCGTAAACCCCCAAGCAATCCAAATTAGGCAAACAGTCCCAGATCGAGGATTACGGATTTGGAAGTCGGGAACTATTTTGTTCGTCACTGTACTATAAATTTAAATTTACTCCCAATCTATAGAGGGCATATTTGCTACTCTATACAATCTTGATCCCTTGAATGAAGCGTCCAGATACGCAGAAGCGGCTTCTTGTTGTTGACGGTCACGGTAGCCATTACATGGACAATGTTATGTGGAAGTGTCATCGCAATTATCAAGGAAGGGACTTTGTGCCACAATGTTAATATCTTCTTTGCTTCCGCATTCTTGAACAAATAATTTTAGAGGTCCTTCTTGTTGTTTACAGAAGACTAGCACTTTCACTATTCAGGGCACTAGTCAGAGTAATAAGGTTCCGATACTTGTAATATTGTGCTTCTAACAAGAGTAAGCAATTGCTATACGGTTGCATAGACCATTTTGTAATGATAATAACTCACTCAACGCCGTGAACACCAATGGTCACAAAGGCATCGCCAACTGTCGTGGTTCGTAGGAAATCCTCATTTCCTTGTCGTGTAACTAGTCGAGGCCGGTTGCCCCAATAATTATACACTCGGTAGCCACCAGTTCTCTGCGGAATCATCTTAAATTGTTCCGCCGGCTCGAAGTTGTCCCATTTGCAACATAAATAGCCATGTGCCGGATTCGCGCCAAGACAATGGCCGGTTGCGACATTGACAAATGTAAGTCTATTCTCAATGTGTGGATCCAGTCGCCATTTCTGGTTGCGACTGTCGTCAAATTCTCTCAAGTTAAGATCCTCTCCATTGATGGCGGTCAGGACACTATTTGTGTTGAAGATAGACAGTACGTAGACTTGCCCAGGGCATAATTCATCGCTTCCATTGCCGAGAAGCATGGTGAACAGTGGTAACACAACTTGTTTATTTGCGGGCGATTGAAAGAGGAGCAAGGGATAAGAGGCTATAACATGGAATTTTATGACTTTTTCTCTTCATTTATATATCATTATTAATTCAAGCCAAAAAGGCAAAATACTACGTTCCGTTATATTTATATTGTTTGCATGCAAGCCAGCCACCGTGATATAGAATCCCCTTATGATAGGCAGAACAGTAATTTATACTGCATATTAACTCCCAACAGAGAGTGCCATCTCTTTTGTAAGGAGGAGGTCTTATTGCGGGGCTGTGGCCTCCTATAGCAGGACTCACTACTACACCATTACTCCTCCTCCTCCCTTTGTGGATGGTTATGTGTGTATCGAATTGTAATAGTATGCGTGTGTTGCAGTGCAATGTTCTAACCGTTTTAAACCAAGCAAACAAGCAGACATGAGTGCCACGTTTCAAATAGAACATGAATGCGTTGGTATACACCCGTAATCCTGCGGCGCAACACATGACGCTCGACAACAGCTCACCAGACCAAAAAAGTCACACGAAAGGACAGCCAGTCAATCTATACGAAACTCGCCGCCTCATCACCATTTTTCGACGTTCTGGCCAACCGGAGATGCATTCTTTGCATCACCTCTGATTTAGACTTTTAAGCATTCTCTGTGATACCTGGGTAGTTCGCTTGAGCACAGAGTTGGTTCAAGGAGCACAGAGTTGGTTCAAGGAGCACAAAGTTGGTTCAAGGAGCACAAAGTTGGTTCAAGCAGCACAAGATGCACGAAATACGCCGTGTCGCCAAGTCTAGATGGCGCGATGCTGCATACGCCACTCATGTATTTACGTACGATAGGAGCACCCCTTTGCTTCGAAAACAAAAGAGAGAGGCAGAGGCAGAGAGATAGAGACACATGCAACGCTTCATGCACTTATGCGCCGCCAACTGGCCGCCACCAGCATCTCCTGCTTTCCCAGCTCCGAAGGCAGGTCTTAACGTTGTGCCGTGTTGCACCAAAGGTTGCTCAGTGGCGACTTGGAATAAACGGTACCATCTCACAGATGAGAGGAGTGCTCACAGCTACGCAACCAACCAGAGATTAAGAGGATCCCGGGATAACGAGACGAAAACAAAACCATCATTGTGTGAATAAACTCCCAATAACAGCAGCGCCAATCATACCTCTTCAATTCTAATACTAGCATCTCATCTCACACCGACCAACGAAAACGAACAAGACAGGTAACTTACACTACAAAGCATCGGCCCGTACCCGTACAAGGTACCCAGTAATAGATACTAGGTACAAACTCTCCTCGTATCTCACACACACTGCATCCCTCTTCCGAGCCGCTGCATCCAGAAACGCAGGTCCCTTTCCCTAAATCCCTACCGACATGCAACGCAAAGGGCATATGCAATGCAAAAGAGAGATACTCCAACCCTGCAGATGGAACAACGGATAAGAAACCTACGCAAAAAACGCTTATCGGGCTGCTCGCAGCGACTTTTTGGTGTGTAAGGGGAGTGACTTTGTACTTTGTACCGCCCGTCCATGATAAGCACAGAAACCCGGAAGCAGCTTTACGGCACCTTATCTAGGCGCCTTATCTGGTATCTGCGACTTATCTCCCTGGTATCTCTGCATGTAACAAACACGTACCTTGTAATCTTTAGGGAGTACCTCTGATGCCCGGTATATACATACGGCACATTAGTAATTTACGTATAAAAGCCAGATAGGCAGATATAAATAGCAGTTGAAGCGTGAATGGAATACGAAACGCTCGGGATAAGCGCCGACTTCGCCGACACGCTGAATCCCAGCTGCTCGATTTGGTCCAAGGGATTCAGCCGAGTTGTATTATTAATTTATATTTATTGATTTATTTGATTTCATGGGTTCTGTCTACCCCAAGAGATGCATACTTTCAGCCACTGCCAAGTGCAGCCTTTTGCCCTCTCCGTCTTTTGTATATAATATAATATGTATAATAATAATGCCCTCGTAAAGGCGCCGCCAAATCATCATCCAAATATACCATGCCGTGCTTTATATCTAATCCATGTGATATGTAATCATCTTGTGCCAAGAGGCAATAAAAAATCTTTATGAAATAAGGGGAGAAAGACGCAAGGAGAAAAAAGAATAGAAGAAAAAAAAAATGAAGATAAGCGTCCGCAAGCGAAGCGAAGCGAGGCGACACTCCAGATGACCTCGGTCGCCCGGGGTCTGCATTGGTGGAATGCAGTCACATACGCGGTGCAAGGTGACAGCGAGAGCGGCTGATAAGAGACTCGGGTTGGGATGTTGAAAAAGCGCCGAGCGAGGGGGAACAATCGTCGTCCAAAGTCGGTAAAGGCCCCGACAAACCCCATCCATGATGGTGACCAACAAACACTAGTAATAATAAACGGTAACATCAAAACTTTTTGTTTCGTTTCTCCCTGAAGAACGCCTGGAATAAAATCAAGTAAAACAATGACCAAATGGCGCGCCAGCGAATGCGCCAGACAGCCGTGGGGGGGCATAAGCAAAGGGGCTGGCTGGATGCTTAGACGGACAGGCGAGACCATTCCACATGTCAGTTGATGGTGGTGACATGTTGCCGTCCACCGCAAGACCCCCTTGCCGTTGGCACCAGGACCCCTGCAACCCCGCAATCGAGTCAAAGCGCCGTTTGGCTAGGCTCTGGCAAAATGCGGAGAGCGCGGTGTGAGTTGCAGCACCATCACGGCATCCTGCGCTGCCAGAGCACCCCCACAGCGCTGGCCAAGGCTCAGACAGTCCGGTGATAGGCCGCCGTGGCCCAGCTGCTGCTAGCCGGCATGCCGTCCGCAAGGGGAGGGGGGAATGAGGCCGCTAGGGGGGTTCGAGGTGGACAGACTGCAGCAGCCAGCGCATGCCTGTGTCCGAAATCACCGAGACAGCATGGGGATGACAAGCTCGATGCTCTTTGGCCGCGAGCTGCTGCCCCCCGGGTTTCGCGATGGCAGTGGTCGGTCCATGGCGCCAGATGCAGAGTCGTGCGAGTAGGTGCCACCATAGCCCAGGTCGTAGGTGCTCGCCGACGAGAAGAGGCCGCTAGTTGAGGGTCGCGTGTACGAGTTGTTGGGGCTGGTAGCTGAGCTGCGGCTGAAGGGCCAGATGCCGCTGCCCGTGGGTGATGGAGGGCTGGGTGGCCTCACGTTGAGGGATCGCAAGGCAGACATGGCAGAGGTGTGGTAGTTGAGCGCGGTGCCTGGGGAGGCCGGGGGAGAGTTGCTGAAGTGCATCGAGCTGGGCCTTGATGGCGAGGCGCGCGGCACAATGTCTCGGGGCTCGGACTTGTCTCCAGGATAGTGAGCGTAGCTGTTGTGCACGGCGCCGTAGTAGCTGTGAACAGAGGCCGCCTGGTGCGAAGACGTGTTTTGGTCAACTCGGCGGCATCTATTGTATCCAACATTGTCAGCGGCGGTCATCAGTAGAAATCGGGGTCTATCAACATACGCATCGGAGCAGTATAAGAACATCTCGTCGTGGGGGACAAACTGCTTCTCGCAGGTCATGCTGTAACAAAAACAAGAGTCAGTAAAACGCCTCGCCGCATCGCAACCAGAACAGGTGTATTCGTATTCATACCAATACTGGGGGAAGCTCTCCCGCTCGTCATTGTCCCAGACTTCGCTGTTGGCCTCCCGGTGGCCTCGCCCGAGCTTCTGGGCATTGGATGGAGTGTGTCGTCGTGTCATGGCTGGTCGCTTGTACTGCGTGGGCGTGGCGGTAACGGCCTTGCGTACGTCTGTTGTAGAAGAGTTGGCAGAGTAAGGTCCGGACTTTCGTCGTTGATGAGGCATTTGCAATGGGAGTTGAAGCAACTAATAAAGGCCCCTAGGCTGGACCAGTCAAGGTGCGCGGGTGAGGTGTTATCCTGGCAGCTCGTGGAACGAGGGGGGTGGAACTACCAGGACGGTCCAAGGCTCGAGAGATAACCGAAAACAAGGTAGCTGCAGGTTGGTGGGAGAATAGACGCTGTGCCCACTTTATATCCTATTGGCAGGCAAATGGCTGTGTGCGACGGGCGGTGCTGGAAAGCGTGCAAGATGATGATGAATAAAAGGAGGCGGTTGTCCACATGCGTGAATGAGAAACCGGATGGGCCTTGTGCCTCGTGTACTCGTAGCAGTTGAGACGGATTGATGGCGGTCACACCGGAGACAAAGGGCGAGCTGATCGACAGGATCCGGTAGATGGAAGGATGCTGCAGATCGATTCGTCGGGCCAGATAATGCTATCCACTTTTGATGCTCAGTTGACAGGAGCAGTCTAAAGGCCAAATATAGGCGTATCGACGGTCAGATGGCCCCAGGTAGCAGGGTGAGATGGATTGGCCGTGGTGTAAGTGGCACGGGATTGTGGTCTAGTGCTGCCGAATGGAGGCGGAGCTGCAGTTGGATGGGTTGAGACGCGTCGATTGGCAAGGCGGAGCTGCAGGATGGAAATGAAGAGAAGAGGTGAGAAGAGCCAGAAAATGTGAGAGGTGAGAGGTGAGAAATGCTGGCGTGTGTGACTCCTTTTGTTGTCGCGGGTTGATTATCTGTATTAATTATACAGTAATGGAGAGCAGCCGAAAGCGGAGACCTGAATCGCAAAGTTTACAGTACCGACGGTGACACACTGTCGACGCCGGGCTCCACAATGTCGCGATGATACCAGGCAACGATGACTCTGTTTTTGTGGGCTCGTTTGCTTGTGTTAAGTTTTTTTTTTCTGGGACTTTGGTTTTGGCAGAAAGACAAAGCGTCTGTGATTGAAAATGTGGGCACGGAAAGCCGGTGATTGGCGGCCTTGAGCTCGGGGGAGAGATTGAAGCTTGGATGAAGGATCAATGGTAGGGCTGGGCTCGCTTGCATGGACTTGTAAGACGGGCCTGTAGCTTATTGACGTGCTGACGTGCTTATGAGCCAAGATGTGTGATGGAAGCTGCTAGCTAGTTGTGCTGTGTTGTGCTGTGCTGTGCTGTGCTGTGCGAGTAGCAAAAGGTATGGACGGTATGTAAGCCTATGTAGCTTGTTGCTTGGATGTTGTGTGCAGAAGCAGAGGATGATGAAAGGCAAAGGGTGATGCGATGATGCGATGGTGCGATGAGTGCACGCAAGACAAGACAGGACAGGACAGGCAACAGATCAAACGATGGGAAACCAAGGCCTTGCAACTCGCTGTGCCTTGACAAGATGAGAGACGAGACGAGACGAGATGAGATGAGATGGAAGCAAAAGATCAACAGCCCGTATCCGGGGATGCTGAGGAATTAATACCTGTACCTCCCAGGCACCGCCAAAAGCCACGGCAGGTCGAGGTACCTCTGAGCCTGGCATCGTGGACCTGCCAGGCACGAGTGGAGGCCAATGGGCAGCAGCACGCGTTCAATGTTCCCACGCAAAGTGACGAGTCGCCGGCCGCATGCATTGGCTTTGTCTCAACGGCCCCGACATGAGCTAATGGGCTTGCTCCGAGATTTTGCGGCGGCGCCTTGGTGGCGATCGACACACGGGGCCACGGCCAGGGGGGTAAGAGGGTACCTTAGCAGGTAGAGGGGGGATTATAAAAGGCGTGCGCAAGCCTTGCGGAACTAACTTAGGTACAGCAGTAGTAGCAAATGCGGTACGGAGTAGACAAAAAAGAAAAAATATGCATGAAAAGGCCGAGACAGCAGGCATCAACCATGTGTATCCGTACCTATTCTCTGTATCCAGAATAGAGATCTATTACCAGGCTGCTGAAGATTAGATAGAAGTCAGATCTACGGTATTGACCATATATCCAATGTCTGTTTTGAGCAAGACTGAACGAATATGTACCAATCTACATATTACTTGTACTGTCCAGTCTCGCTTATATTTGTCACTGGCTGCTAAAAATGCGCCGGTTCTGCGGCGCGGTACCTCATCCCATGTATCCAATACCAAGCACCCTGCTGGCCAGCTCGTACTCCGTACTCCGCCCGCGCCGCTGCCTCCGCCAACTTGCGTCCGGCAAGACCCCCAGGCCAAGGTCCATCGCGGTACCCTGCACTGGTGGGGCCACCTTGGGCTTGCACGCAGCGGCGGTACCGGTACCCCATCCAGGACGTTGGGCAGGTCTTTGCGCAAGGGCCCCCCAGGTACTGGTTCCCTTTCGGTTTCCGTTTCGCAAGTACTCCGTACCTGCGACCAAGTCCTTCGCACCCGCAAACGCCGGACGACGATCCTTCAGAGCGCCTCCTCCTTCCAGCGGCCGCCATTGGCCCTCATGGGGGGGTTTCGACAGTGGCAGGGCTGCTATTGTGGCATTTTCTAGCATTTGCAATCCTCTGCGGTACCTTGCTTTTGCACGGAGCACATTCCTAGCAGCTGGTAGCCACGGCGGCGCCCCTTATCGCAACCGTCTCTGGGCTTTGACCCCTGTGAGTAGGTACATGCATTCAAGCTTACGAGTTATCACTCACAAAAAAATTTTTTTTTAAAAAATTTTAAAATTTAAAGAGCAAAAAGGCAACAGGGAAAATGAGCGATCCAGGGGGTGTGACGGGAGAGGGAAGACGGAAAACTTTTTTTTCCAGGCATGCTTAAGCATGACAGGCCATTGACACGAGCTTGTATCAGCCTGTAGCGTTGCTGTAGTACGTAGTGCATCAACTGCGGCTGCGCAAACAGTGGAGAGAGTATGTACTTGTACGTACAGAACTATTTTCTCTTTCTCTCTTTCGTTTCCTTCGTTTCCAGTAATTCCTGGGCGTGGGGCTGCTGGGCGGGACAAACGGCGCAGCTGACGAGACGGGCGAAGCACTGGATGGATCAAAATGGCACAATCCGCTCGCAAAACCGCCTGCTGGGCTGCGCATCCAGCGAGCACGTTTCCAGCGGTGCAAACGCTATATTTGCACCACCCGCGATCCAATCATGGGCTCCGCTGTCCGTGGATTCGGGGCCACGGGGGACTTGAGTCGAAAGGACCGATGGCCCATGGGTTGCATTGATCTTATTACGCAAGTGTGATGCGAACAAAGACGACAAAAAGACAATTCTCTACTCCGTAGTACATAATAATATCTAAATTTTACACAACATGGATTCCATTCTACTGTACTATAGGTACTAAAATTGGCTCTCTCATTAATTCAACTCCCGGTCTCTTTCCACTCTGTTTACCAAGGTACTACTCCGTATTGTATTACTCAGTACCCAGGCAAATACGAGTACAGCATGTCCATCGGCAACCCGGAACTTCCAGGGAACTAACTGTAGGCACGGAGTGAAAACGACGAGACAAAAGAGCGAGCCCATCACGGTGTTTCCAAATGCCCCCGCGGCTCCGTTCGCTCACCTTGATGTCCGTCCATGACGCACCGCAAATGTAATGCCACTCACTCACTGTATTATTACCGCTTTCCTCGCACTCCGAGCGTCGTCATTCTTCCTCGGTCTTCCGAATTCACTGTTCTTCTTGTCATCGTCAACACCAGGCTAAGCATCTACCGTCTCCGTTCCTCTTCCCAACAACCATCAGGGTCCCTGTACCTGTGCCTGTACCTGAACAAGTCCAGTACTGTACTGTGCCTTGACCTCGGCATTCCCCTGACAAGCAAACGCATGAATTCCCCTCCTGCTCCGTTTTGTCGCCGTTGGTCCAATTGAGCGACAGAGTAGCCGAAATGCACTGATGCAGGCCGGCAGGCTTCCAGACATGCAGCTCCACGAACGTGATTCGCCTCGACGTCGAGTCTCACCATGTGTCCTACTATTGTCTGCTAGTTTGGACCGTGATTGATTGCTAGACACTGCGTCCCGCTCTGGGCGATGGTGCTATTGCGACTACAGGTGATACTAACAACTGCTCATCTAAAATCTTGACTCGTTCTGTGGGGTTGCCGCAACTACAGTACAGTACCTATCTCTCAGATCATGCCGCAAACTTTCTCTCCCCAGGTCCGAATGCTCGTGGGCTAACTAACCCGGCCCTCGCTTGCTTCAACTGGCTCCAAAAACCTACTTGTACAAGTACTGTACAGGACTGACACTGAGCTGGTCCCTGGACAGCACGGCAGTGCGATGGAGCTCTTGTCCCGTCTTTGCCAGCCGCAACTCTCGGTGCTCTGCCTGTCAGACTTTGCAGCCCAAGCAAAGGCATATTCTCAATTAGGGCTGACGGGCCACAATATCCGGCTTCCGTCGTCGTGCAATAGCTATTCTTATTTGCTTTCCTTCCCGTCTCTGACACTCCGCTTCTCAACCATCGTACTCGAACTCCGCCCAGGACATAACATGAGCTGTTCCCGAGCCCATTGTCCACTTCCCCCCTCTTGGTTTCCATTCTTCTTCTTCCCTGCCTAGTTGCCCGGCGATATCCACCTACGGCTTGCAGCTTGGTCGGTTGTGGCCATATTCGGCGCCGAACTGGGCGACTCGTTCTCCAGACTCCAGGCTCGTGGGATGGTAGCCAAGGAGCCATATTCGCCTAAGCCGGGTTTCGCTCCATCGGCCCACACACAAGGAGACGAGGAAAACGCAAAAATAAGTTCAGCCGTGCATCGTACCTGGGCCAGGGGAAAAAGAAAACTTTGAAGAATCAAAGGGAAAACATAAAGGCAAAACGTCTGGCTTATTTCTCACCGTGTTCCATCTGCCATTGGTAGCCGCGGTTTTTCGTTTTTCATTCTGTGGAGAACATCCATGCTCCAAACTTTTTCCTTGGCCAGTCGAGAGAATTGCTGGGATTATCCTGACCAATTCAGCCGTCAATTGCCCAATCATTCCACCATACCCTGTGTCAGGAGATGCTCAATGCATGGTCAAGACAGTTGCGAGGCCATTGCGTTTTTTCCCAATTGCCACCATCGCGAATACTACCTCACTATTACGTGTAACCGTGCTAACACTGCTCCCGGTATAAGGCATGTACCTCTACCCCATGCCATCGCACTGTTGGGTGCCATTGTGCAGGCTCGGCTCCATTGTGAGTATCATTATTATGGAGAAGCTGCACAGGCGAAGCTGTCCGTTTCTGCCGGCATACCGCCAGACGGTCAAATTCGCAGCTGGGGGCCGCGGCTCCGTTTCCACGGTCGTGACTGTGTCCCCTTGCCCAGAGATTGCAATTCGAGAGGAGTACCATGCCATTCCCAACACCGCCAATTCCAGCAAACTGTCTTGCCCGCCTTAACAGGGATGCCGGACAGGCTTTCTGCCAATCAAGACGTCACACGCAGTTGAGTGCAAAGTGACTCTGCATTGCTTCCCAACCCCATGCCGCGGAGGCGTTGCTTTGACTTCATCTGGAATAGATGGGGTAACACTTGAAACGGCAAAATAGGACGAATAGAGAAAAGAAGAAGCGGTGGCAGTGACTTGGCATCTGTCTGACTGTGCCAGTATTAGCCGTCGTTGCAATTTGATGCCCGCTTCTAGATGCCGCCCCCGCATCCTGCCTCGGGCTTCAAGGAGTTGATGCAAAAGCAGTGCAGGTTGAGGCCATCAGAAGCATGTCCGTGCTTCACGTTAGCCTGTTATGCGCATATGCATGTCTCAAACAGAGTGTCGACAGCTGTCTAGAGCCATTCGTCTTACCTGAGCTGTGACTTGTATGTGACACGCATACCTCTCAATCCACTTGCTGCGTCCACTCCGTATACGTTGATATAGTAACCTTGCCAAGCTGCTACTGTAATAGCCGTAAAAGAGGATTGACTACCAGTATTACTGCGTATTGCCCTGAGCGGGAGTCGCTTGGTGGAGCCCATCGCGAGCGTCGTATCTGTCAAGCACTCCGGCGGATTTGCCTGCTGTGCTGATACCTCGTATACGGAGCAGTTGTCCTTGTTCTTCTGTTCCTTCTTTTCACTTCCAGAATTGCCAGCGAACACGGCATGCCACGACAGCAGCCTCCCCTCCCTTGCAGGAGTCAAGATGGCAACAGGTAATCTCAGCGGAACGGGGCTAGTTGGCATTTATCCCCGCCGAATGGATCTGCGCGGGATCGGTCCGGACGCTGCCACCCCGTTTGCTAGCAACGCACGAGTAATGCCCCAGCAACGCTCTGCATAAAGGCTCGTCTCCTGACAAGCATCAGCAAGTGGCCGGCAAAGCTGTCCCTTGTCTTCCGCGAACAATGTGCATGGACGGGCATCGATTTGTGCCTGTCTGGTCTGTTCTCCTTATCTGGATCGAGTTTTGCCATGGACCGGAGCATTAGGGCTTAGGCTTCAGGGTTCTCACAATATTTTTGAAATTAATAACTCAATTGTGCTTGGCCTCCCTTGCGGAGACAAGAGGGCATCGTTTTTGGCGTTGAGTCGTTGAGGGGATTTCCTAGACAGAGGCCGGCATTACCCACCATGATGGGAATGGTTGCGAATATAAGGGGGGATTTACTGATACTCCTATATATGTAGATGTGAAATTTGGATAAAGGGGTATGTAAACATGGATTGTCTATCTATGTAGGTTCTACCAATGCTGCAAAGATAAGAGCATGAAGATGGCTCAACATCTAATAAACGACATCCCCGATAAGCTCTCCACCTAATTTGCCAATATGGCTTGTGGCGGTCCAAGTCTAACTCATTCTCCGCATCCCTACGGAGTACAGATATCGAGTTTCCTCCCCCCTGAGCGAGATCGGAGCACTCATAGTATCTACACGGTGTTCCCAATAATTGCATTCCAGTGTTCAATCGTTTGCTCCTCCTCTAGGGGTTGATGCTTCCCAAGCCGTAGTCAACTCATATCAGAATACTCAATATGAACGTCCGTTTTACTTCTAAAATTAAAGTCTTCTCGCTCGTATATGAAGTTGAAACTCATAAATAGCATGTATCAAGCTGTAATTTAGCGCCGTTATATACTCCGTAGATCTCGAAACGCTCATGATCAATAGATTCATGTATATCACCGAGCCAAGGGGGGCCTCTGAAGATTGGTCTCGTTGAGTTTCGCAATCCATTCGTCAAGCGGCAGATCAAAAGATGGCAAGCCTGAAGAGCCGACGGCTACAGATTTGCTTATTGTAGCTGTATCTGTTCCATCGACAAGCCAAGAATCGGCGTCTTGTGCGGCAATTGAGTGATAGTCCACTGCGATGCACTCACCCAACTCCATATCTGGAGGGCATCGTGTCTCCAAAGGGGGGGCTACCCGAAGAGCGCTCAGTAGCGATGTTTCGTACAAATGCGTGAGTCGTTGGATACCTTCGTTTGGCTTCAGGGATCTCGTTACAATCGGCCTAGACACATGCCATTCTTTCCAGATGGTTCTCACGGCCCCAAGATGGCCCAGGACTGTCATGTACGATTCGTACATGTCGTAGGCCTGATCTGTAGGTACTCGACTCTGTTCACTGAGATATAATAGGGGAAGCGAGCGCAGAGAATCACTCGAGAGAGTGTGGTTCTCATCAATGCCCGTCAGTAGCTGTAATAGCAATTGTCGATCGTGAACGGCGTATAAGCCGCCTTCCCCTGGGCTTCCTAGATGTTGGGCGAATATCCTAAGCGTTTCAGCGATGTCGCCTGATGACGCAGTATGCCGCTCCCACATACGGTTCACGAAACCTCTGTGCAGCCATTCAGATGTAGCTCCAGTAATTCCTGCTGCCGCGGAAAGTCGAAGTGCCAGTCCAGTCAAAGCAGGGGGAAGAGTTGCACCGTAAGATGAGAGTCTTGCAGCCAGGTTCCCGATGAAACTCAGTACTTCCAGATGGACAGCCGCTCTTTCTGTATCCTTGTCTAAGACATTTAAACAGGCGTTGCGTATTTCCTTCGCGATGTCCACTGCGTCTTTCGATTGGTCGGTAGCCCCTATTGTCTTGGAGAAATAGGTCTTGGCTATCTCTCCAGAACCCAGAGCATGAAACACAAGTCGACGGATACCCGCGATGGACGTTTGGCTCTGAAGAGCGGCTGCCAACTGAGACGGTGATAGCGGCTGCTCGCTTCGATTTGTTATGGAGCGCTTGAGACTCTTGTACCGCAACAACATCCACTCTAGAAGGACTTGGTCATCCTGCATGGCATGTGGAGGGATTCCATTTTCCCGGCAGAGTGTCTCAAGAAGCCTAGCATCTTGCTGCAGTGAGAGTCTACCGAGGGTAGAGGGTGCTTCCAAAGTCGCCGTACTCAGTTCAATCTGGTCGACGGTTCTTGGTGGGCAACGAAGGGCTGCAGATAGAATATCATGTGAATTAAGTCTCCAGATGTTTGCCGGATTAGACAGAATATCATCAGCTTTTCGCCGTGACTCGGCAATCTGCTCTCGCAGCTGCTTCAACTGATGCTGGGCCTCGAGTCTCTTCGGGTTGACGTCCCATTTCCTCTCCTGTCGCACCTCATCAGCCTCGTCTGCCTGGCGGACGAAGCGACTTCCGTCGGCGTCAAGGTCCAACAATAGATCCGGCATCTCGAAGAAGTCATCTCGCATGGGAATTGACTCAGGCGACTTCGGTGGCCGCTTGTTGGATATTGTGTAATAGACCTCGTTGTTCTTGTCGATTCTCCGCACGAAGGTCTTGCAACGCTTTTGATTACGCGCCACAGTCTGATGAGCTGAGCTTGTGAGCCGAAGCGTCCAAGGCCATCTTGAGCGTATCATGTTGAGTGAGGTTTCAATGGGTGTCGATACTCCATAAGCCTGAGGTTTTCCAAGATTTTCCTCTGCTTTTGAGTGTTTTGAGATGAGAGCAAATTATGGTAGCATCGCTCTGCCGATGAAGAGGTACATACATGTACTGCTCACGCGAGCCAAACTACAGCGTCTTCCGAGGTACCTATTTTACCCCAGATTCCACTAATCCTCAGCGGATAATACCCACTGGATCTCCCACTAACGAAACGCTCTGTCCAGGCTGAATTGCTTCCACTGCGCGTTGCCGGAAGCGCAGCCACGTAAATCCGAAATTTAGCCCACTCAAACCTTCGAGAGCAAAGGCGACCCAAAGGTTTGTTTGAACAAAACGATATCCCCGTTGTCGCGGAAACTATCGCTCTCACCTAGGCTACATCTTTGCAGCGAGTGCTTCGAGCTAGATTTCAATTCTGTCATCAAACAATCATCAATCAAAGCAACAAGCAGATCAACAAGTTCATCCAGAAATGGCGCCGCCAGCGAAGAAGAGACGCACCAGGGGTGACGCTGTTGCCGTCGCAGCAGAGCAAGCTCAAGAGCCAAAGGTCGAGGAGCCAAAGGCTGAGGAATCAAAAGCCGAAGAGTCAAATATCGAAGAATCACAGCCCGTCGAAACAGCCCCCGAACCGACCGCAGCAGAGAATGAACCGGATGCTGCAGCTAAAGCGCAAGACCGCATGGCTCGATTCAAAGCTCTCCAGGCCCGTGCCAAGAAATCATCAGAAACCAACTTCAAGGAGGCAACTCTGGAATCACAGCGTCTCTCTACGAACCCCAGCGAACTCACTGCTCTGCATCGGAGACATGCAATCGCATCCCACAAGCTGCTCAAGGCAGACACTGAAGAGGCTGGCGAAGACTTTGAGCGCAAACGGGCGTGGGACTGGACCATAGACGAGAGCGAAAAATGGGATAAGCGTATGAAGAAGAAGGGGGCGCATCGCGACAACAACGCCTTTCAGGATTACCATCAAGAAGCCAACAAGTCCTACAAGAGGCAGCTGCGCAACATCAATACCGACCTGGAAAAATACGAGAAGCAGAAGATGGCTGCCATCGAAAAGGCTGCGGCATCTGGTGGCCTGGACATTGTCGAGACGGAGGATGGCGAGCTCATTGCCGTGGATAAAGACGGCACCTTTTACTCGACTGCCGACTCGACATCTTTTACACAAAACAAACCCGATAAAGAAGCTATTGATCGTTTGGTCAAGGATCTTCAGCGTGCAGAAGATGTCCGCCTCAAGAAGAGAAAGGAACGGATGGCGCAGAATGGCGAAGACGGAGATGTCACATACATCAACGAGAAGAACAAGCAGTTCAACCAGAAGCTGTCACGTTTCTATAATAAATACACGGCGGAGATTAGAGACAGTTTTGAGCGCGGGACGATGATTTGAAACGCCGGTTGGGGGATATGGACACTGTTATTGAAATTTTTTATGAGGCGCTGATTGGGGATATGGACTCTATGGTTGAATTTCATGAGGGGAGTTTTCCCTCTCCTGCTTCAGGATCAATCCGCACATATAGACGTACAGAACTTTACTTTTAATGATACATGAACTTTTCGTTTACAGCATTGTCTTCCTCCAACCCTTTGACGCAAGCTCCTCAATCTGCTCCGGCTCCACGGGACCCTTTGTTGTCTCGTCTGCAAGCGCCTCAACCACGGCTTCGGCAACTGTATCGACTTGAAGGGGCTTGGTTCCAGCAGCGCCCATGAAGCCCTTGAGGACGCCCCCTGTCAGGGTGTTGAACAAGGCTCCTGCACCGGTCGCCGCGGCGAGGCCCATTGTGATCTTGCGTGAGCTGTCGTACATGAAAGGTGGCCGCATGAAGATGCCGCGCATCTGAGGGTAGTTGGTGGCGATAGATATCTCTGCCTCTCGCTTGGTGGAAATGTATCGATGAGGCAGAACCGGTGCCCCAGCCGCGGCAGAGATGAAGCAAAATGCACTGGCGTTCTCGGCAGCGGCATGTCTGGCTAGTGAAATGGCACTATCACGGTTCATGACTTCGTACGACATCTGGTCCTTGGGGTTGGAAGGCTTGATCGTGTCTTCGGGCTTGTTATGTATAGGGTCAATGCCTCGATCTCGTACAGTAGCGAACGCCTTTTGGAGCCCCGTGATGGGGGATTCTCGGCCAGAAATGACGCCCTTGTAGTCTGCCTCCAAGAGAATCCCCATGCTGTGAACAACATAATCGGAGCCTTTGAGCAAGGGTGCATAGGTTAAAGGCTCGAGGATGTTGGCCCGCTCCCATGAGACCTTATGAGCCCATGGAGGGGGCGTTGCACTTGATGTGACAGAGTCCCATCGAGGTTCTCCAGAGCGGCTTTTTAAATGTGACATGTACATGTGAGCAATCGTATTCATGAAGAGCGGCTTTTTGGTGGATGTTTGTTGCTCATAATGAGAGCAATGAGATGAGATGTGTAATTTTGAATGGCCTACCTGACTGATGTCACGTCCCAGCCCCGAGCTACGGCATATTTGCAGATTCGTGACCCCAAGAAGCCGTTGCCTCCACAGACGATGAGCTTCTTAGCTGCCGCTGCCATGGCCGAAATTGAGTGAGATGGTGGATTATAACTAGGGGGTTGTTTATAGAGACGGCAGATGGAAATGAGTAATTGGATTGACAAACAAAATTGACGCTTAATTGGTGATGCGAGATAGAATTCAAGGGGCTGTGAGCTCTGAGGAGGAATCAGGCCATGAGGTAAGTCGATGAAATCATGCACCTAGCTAAGCAAGAGCTTAATAGTGCATATAAGGCTGAGGAACTCTACTGCTGAAGCTTGGGCGATACGTGTTTTTGATTGGCTATTAAAGAGTGGGCCCCCGATGACATATCTGCAAGGCTGAAAAGTGCTGTGCATTTCTCGACTTGCTCTTCCTTTTTTTTCCCACCATCGACGCGACTCAACTTTGGCTGGTTCAGAGCTCGACATTTCACAACAGCAGCATGGCGCCGTCGAACCAATTCGGAAAGCGTGTCAAGTTGACACAGGTCCGACGGCCTTTTGTCGTTGGCAGCACGGCGCTTCCCTTTTCAGAGTCGAATCCACGGCCGCCTGGAGCGCCTGACAATCATACGCACTCATGGCAGGTGTTTGTACGGGGGATGGAGGATACGGATATTACATATTGGCTGCGGCGCGTACAGTTTAAGCTACACGAGTCAATCCCAAATTACGTTCGGAGTAAGCATTGCCTCCCCTCTGCGTGATGATGGTTTCCGGGACGGCGCGTGCTAACTGTTGGGCAGTGGTTGAAGGAGAACCCGGCAAGCCGTTCGTCGTCAACGAAACAGGATGGGGAGAGTTTGATATCACGATAAAGTTGTATTACGTCAACGACTCGGGCGAGAAGCCGCAGACGCTGTATCATTATCTGCGTCTCCATCCCTACGGTAGGACCGAAGATGAGAAGCAGTCCATGCTGGCGTCAAACGGCGAGGTCCGGGCTTGGAGTTATGAAGAGCAGTTGTTCAACGAGCCGTACGAAGCGTTTTACCAGATCCTCACCTCTGGCGCCGTCCCCAAGGGATGGAAGCAAGCCGGCGGAAGCGGAAAGGGCAAGGGTAAAGGGAAGAACCGCGCACCGCCGCCACTCCCTGCCCCGGAGAGCGGAGATGTTTGGGAACGAACGGCCATGATACCAAACACAAACCGGCCCGGCCAGCCGTTTAGTCGGGAGACGGAGGCCGCCGAGATCAAGAAGCTCTCGGACGCGCAGCAAAAGACGGACCAGATGGCCAAGCAGCTTCTCGCCGAGCTGAAGAAGAAGGAAGAGCAGCTGGCCCAGCTCAAGGCCGAGAACGCGGCAGCAGCGGCGAAGACTTCATAGAAAGGAGGAACGCCATCAATGCCGCGGCCGCAACGGAAAAAGAAGCGCCCCCGCCGAGATTCGTGATTCGTGGTCCCGACGGAAGCAGAGGAGGAAGTCCGTGGATCAGCAACAGCTCTCATCATGCACTATGCATCTCTGGATCAGAAACCCCGCCCTTGTTTCGCACAGGGTTGAGAAGCGTGGCAGCAGCCGGTGTTTCAAGCAGGATGCCATCACCAGAAAGTGTGCTCTCCCTTTTGCTTTCGTTGGTCTATAGGCTGCCAGCGCATCGGGCCACTTTTTTTTTTCCGCACTTGTTTTTGGCAATCGATTTTCAAGCAGCAAAAGCAGGATCTTGGCGGGCGAGCAACGTTTGCCGCAGGCCGCAGCAGACGGCCGCATGAATGAGGGGGAGGGGACGAGAGCCAAGAGCCATGATTCGGACGCGATTGTCAGCCCGAGTCCCCCGCCGTATTTGACTGAGCTTTGGCACATCGCCACTCGGCGAGATTATTGGCTGTGGTCATGGCTACAGAAGATTGGCTATTGGAGCTTATACAAGGCATCTACTCATCTACCAGTACTGGAGAGTGCAGACTAATCTACTCGACCCTTCGATCAAATTCTAGCTATGTACACGAAGGGTTGGAGACGAAGAGAGGGGAGGGGGGTATGTGGAAGGAAGATGCAATGGAAACGACGCACTATTACCGTTGCTACCGCTTAGCTGCATTGGCCTCAAAGTCCATCTCTTGACGGTAGCACTGGACGAAGGGAGAGAAGAAGAAAAAGCATCAAATGGTTGGACGACGGCGATGACACATGCTTCCCCACTGCTTGGAGACCTGCCCTTGTTTGTGGTAGCTGCATAAACTTAGGGTAACAAGACTCCATATATATGAGAGATATAAATGCTGGCCTTGGCATGGCATACCAAGCAGGCAAGTAGCAAAACAAAAACAGTAAAAGAAAAAGAAGCAAAAATAGATGAAATAAAATATCCAGTTACCTTAATAGCAGGTGGTATCGTCGCTGTGCATTTTCTACTTGCTTCTTGTATGTACCTATATTTACAAGTGGTAGTATTCTAGTATTTGCGCATACTACTACTAGGTAGGTATCTATCATTGGCATGTTAGTAGCCGCCAAGGTGGGATGCTAGCAAGCTACAAGATCACACACAACGGGCTGAATCTGTGCACACCCTCTTTGACGCCGAATCTGATCATGTGAACTGAAAAATATCGTTGCTGCTGCCCCCTACATATAAATACGCACAGCCGAGAAATGCGGTGAAAAAGAAAAAAAAGAGCCTGATGCAAACACCACCATCGACTTACACTCGCATGATAAGGCAGTCGAAAAAACGGAGAAGAGCACATCATCGTCATCACAAGCAGAAACGAGCACATATGCGAGTGATACATATGGGGACGGGACCCCAGTGTCAGCTTTGCTGTAGTAATCATTCTCTGCAGATTGGAGTTGTGTCTGTCTGTTTATATCTCGATCCCGATCCGCTCCCGATCCAATATCCAATAAAAGTACACGATAATAGTACACAAATTCGTGACGTACTAATAATACACCGCACCCTTTCTTTTGTATTCCCAAGGGAAGAAGAGAAGAGAGGCAAATGGAAAGACATCTCTAGTAATACAATGCCTTGTGAACGCTCAACGCTCAAAAAAACAAAAGAGAAAATGCACATCATGAGCATTTGCCGCGGAGGTGGTGCAAACACCACGCACCATGAAATGAAAACCCGCCCTATCCCCCACATTGCCAATAAATCCCGACCCGAACTTCATACTCCGTAGTCTTTGACGTATTAAAACAACACACGCCGGGGGTGGCAATTGCAAATGGGGGTTGGCGCGGCTAATGAACCAGACGAAGTGAAAAAAAAAAAAAAAGAAAAAAGAGGCACGCATCATCCATCGTACACGTCTGCTTGCAGACGGCTCCATAAAAAAAAAGGGACGGCAGACCACTCAAAAAACATGGAAAGTGAACTCTTTTGGACCCATTCGTCTTGTTCAAGTGCATATCCGGGTATCAAATCATGCAACCAAAAAACACCATCCTGACCCCACCCGGTATTAATCCTAGCCAATCTTTTCTGCTCTCCTGCTTGCTTCTGCTTTTTGAATCCTGCCTGCCCTCTTTGTCCCGAGTGTACGTGATTTGTGATGCGTGCCCTGCATTCCCTGTGGCCCTTCCCTCCATAAAACGCCGAGATATAAGATACCCATGTTTGTGTGTACGTGCATGTATATATGTATACATATTCATACTTTAGTAGTAGAAACAGCACAATGCCATCGAACAAAGGAAAAAAACAAAGGAAAGAAATATCAAGTCTAATCCAATCTGTGCATCCGTAGCGCGGGGACAGTTAGAACAGGCTTTGTAGGGAGCGAATAGTGGTGGGGTGGCAAGCTCAAGCTCATGTCTTCTCCATGCCCTTCACTCAGCTCGGCTCCGGGTTGGTTTAACGGGACAGAGGCGACTGAGGCGATGCCTCGTATGCTGGGGGCGGGGCGTCCTCAGACTCATCCCACTTGCCCCGTTGCTGGGACCGCTTCTCGTCATAGACGCGGCGTGCGATTTCGCTTGCCATTTTCATGACCCAGTCTTGGTCCAGAAGATCAGGCGATGACTGGGCCTTGGCGCTTGGTGTCTCCCGAGGGCTGCCTTTTTCGGGAGTCGCCTTACGGCTGTTGGCCGTAGCGTCGGCCAGCATCTTCAAATCTTTCAGCGCGGACGTGAGCTCCTCCAATGTGAGAGAGTTCTCGCCCATGTCGTTCATGAGAGTCTGCGGGTGGAAATGATCGCCGGTGAAGGGATCATCCTGCAGCTCATCTTCCTCAGGTATCGAGTTGTCGAATAAGGGCTCCGAGAGGGGAATGTTGACCGAGGCCGGTGTTAGGGTTCCGGCTTCGGATTGGTTGTCTGGAGTGACGGCTTCCGACTTGGTCTTTCTGAGATTGACCACGCGGTTCTTCTTCTTGCGGCCTGGCCTTGATCGAACATTGCTGCCAACGCCCAAGCCCGTGGAGGCATTGACGCTTGCAAAGGAAGGCCGCGATGATATCGAGCCGTGCAGGGTGCTTCCCGTATCGGAAAATGTATATGTAGTGCCTGTGACGCCAGCGTGTGAATTTGTCCTGACTCGGTTCGGGGACGAAACAGTCGGAGTGGCGACATCAGCGCGGTCGGCGCAGCCTGACCAAGCTCGGAATACCACGTCCCTTATACCGGGGGTAAACAGAGACAGGGTCCGATGCGAATCGGTTAGCGCAGCGAGACGTAGCAGATTCTTCTGGGAGAAGAGCGACTGTGTCTCGCCTCCACCATTCAGAGAGATTTCTGAGATGGCGCTTGGGTCCAGCACGTTGCCATTAGCATCAACAGGGTCCAGAGGTGGGCTTGACAGCGGGTTCACCCCCTCCTCATCCGTCTCCTCTTTGGGGGTTTCCACGCCCTTATTGGCCTGATCGGGACACCACAATTGCAAAGACAAGCGATGAATAATCGCTGGCAGCTCGTCCATCATCAAGTTTCGTAATTGCTGCTCAATGGTGCGCTGCAGATAGTCCCGCACGAATTGGATCGAATCAAAGGTCGAAGAGACCTTGAGAGACTCGAGTGGGTCATTGCGAAACACCAGGGTCAGTCCCTTTTGTTTCGAGAAGACTAGGATAATGAAGGCCGATAGCTTGATATCGGACAGGGTAATTGAGAGGGGAATCGTGAGGCCCGAGGCTGCGGCCAGTGGCTGTGGGGATGTGAATTCTGGTTTTGAGAAGAGATAAGTATTGAGGGGATTGGCCTGCGATTCATCGTGTTAGCCAACCAATTGCTCCATTGCTCCGGATATGCAAAGCTGCCTCAACCCCGCCACACAAAGCGAAATAGAAGAAAAAATATGAAATCTGAAGAAAAAATAGCAATTCATGCAGGGAGCCAGATAACATGCATGAGCATTGAAAACCAGAATAAAGCCAGGCCCAGTTCCAGAGTGAGGGATTGCTGCGGCTGGTTTTGTGTGTGATGCGTAAAGAGCTAAGCGATCGACGGCAATGCCGGCGATGGCGAATTGCATCCCGGCAGCGCGACATGTCGAAGCTCACTGCCCAGCTAGCCAGACACTTATCCAGCTCATTGCCACAACTTCAATGAATTGGCTACCGCCCTCGCCAACCATAACCGAAAATAAAAAACGCAGCGCGATTCAGATACGTTGTTGTGGTGGCGCGATTCATGAGTGCCTCGGGCATTATCGGGTTTCCGGCGCGGCGCGAGGGAGCTCCATGAAAAAAGAACAAAAAAAAAAAAATTTACGGGGATAGCCTCCCAAAGACTGCTAAACGTACCTGAACCCGCGTCTTGAGCGTCAAATAGGCGTCTCCAGAGTAGGTCATTTTGAAAATGCCTCGAAATCTATCTTCTGCCAGGTCGCCGATTTCCAGGATTTCCAGGTCGGGCGGGACGGTGCCCAGGTTGAATTCGCTGACGAGGATGTCATCGACGATGATGGGGGGCTTGGGCGATTTGTTCAGGGCCTTTGTGAGCAGATCTCGTGCACGCGAGTAAAACTCGGCGTCAGCCGTCAAAGGCGACCAGTTGAAGTTGAACGCCATGTTGAAATGGCAATTATAATCTCGAGACCATGTGCAAGGCGATGGCCGTCAAGGGCCTTGAGGCAGCTTTTCCTTCTGAGGGTGGGGGATCGATCGTGGAAGACGCTTGGGGCTTGTAAGCAGGGGTTTGTCTGCAGCAGTAGCGATGTGGTTCGATAAAAGAGGCGAGAGGATTAACGGTTGGAAGCTTTGGAAGAGTAGGCTGCAAAAAGAAGAATCAGGATGGAAGAGTATAAGCCAAGGTAGCGCGGGAGGTGGGAGGAGCAAGATCGTGGAGATGACGGTATTAAGAGTTGGAAGAGCTGAGGCCCAAGATTCGGAGAAGCTGCGTAGCGAAGCACAGCACATAAAGTGGGCGCCAGAAATTTTCACCAGCTAGGAGCTCGGTATGGCGCGGACGCACGGATGGTGCGGTAGGCGCTTCAGGCCGCTGAAACAACCCGCTAGACCGTCGACCAGTGGGGCGCTGTAGGCGGGTTCGTCCGCGGGCTCTGGATGTAAATCCACCACAGGTGTAAGTGCAGTGCGGGCGGCACTGTGCAGAATATGTCGCGAGCCGGGCTTCCATCTGCCCACTCTGGAGACACAGGATGCAACAAGACGGCAAACGCAATCAGCAATGACTGCACGCTTACTGGTAGGTATTGATATGCAGGCCTAAGTGTATGCAGTCCCAGAACGAACCAGCGGCAGCGTTAGCCGAATTGGACGGCGCATGTCTCCTGATCGCGAGCACTTGCTTTTTGCTTCTTTCATCATCAGCTGACGGCCAAACCTATCGATCGGCTGCCCGGAATTTACTGCAGCAGCTCCCCCTCGTATACTGTACATGCCCAGTGCGCGAATGGATGGCCAAGATCTGCATCTGCAACAGCTGGCAAATTAGGGTGCATTTGAGGGGGGGCGAGTGTCGAACACTGGGTGGCAAGAATTGAGGCCCTCCTTACAGCTAGCAAGACAGGAGCTCACGCGGACGATGCGAGGAGACGCGTAGAACGTCTTTTCTCGTCAGCCCTTACGTCCAAAACCAATCAATGCCAATGTTTCCGTGAAGACGCGCTTTTGAGTTTTACAAGCTGCATAAGGAGACGAAACGAGCTAATATTAGCATTGCTGCTTAATGTCGGCTAAGTTGTCCAAACTCGGCATTAGAGGAGACCAGCCGGGAGATACAGGTAGAGGTCGGAGTAGGACGCAAGGCACTTTTCGGGACGAAAATCATGCGCTATCCCCGATGCTCGCACTGTACAAACAGTCCACCAGACATCATATTCCACAAAAGGCTGGGGAGGGAAGAGAGTGATTGGCCGAGCTTGGCAATTAAGCATCTTGAGGATATTTTCCTGGCTGGCCTCGGTACTATCTCTAGGTACTCGGGGCAAATACCCTGTATCTTCAGATCTGGAAGAAGGGCGATAGTGGCTGATACCAATACATCCAATCATTTGAGGCTGCACCACCAGAGAGTAGTAGCAGGCAGAAAAATTACAGCTGCGATAATTTAGTTCCACGCATATCTAACCAAGGTAGGTGACCCAATCAATGCTTCGTTACCTCGCCTACTCCGCACAGGAACGCTTGGGAATCACCAGGGTGTTGGTTTGGCTACTCCCAAAACGAAAAGAAGACGACCCAGAAGAAAAGAAGATGGAGAAGCCACTAAGAGATGCGGAGCATTAATTTGGGCAGGTAAACTGGTTGGAGGCCCGACCACGGAGGCCAGGTACTTAAAGCAAGTACTTGCATGGACTGGTAGCACAGCAGAAACAGCTTGCTGACGTTTCTATGGGGAATGTGTCCTGCATCTCGACGTTATCTTCATGCCACATGCGGGGATCCAAGGCATCTTTGAGTGCATGTGGCTGGCCCCCTAATGACATCACAGGGACCGTAAATCCGGGGCAAGGGGGTTGCCGTTTAATATCCATTAGCGACAGTACAGAAGATAGGTGCGTATTTTCTGGCCCAAAGAACGTACATAGTACAGTGGGTAGGTATGTTGCCTTTTTGCGTTGACAGTTACAAAACCCCGTCATCACTCTCTCAGGAGATGCTGGACAGTCTCTGCTGAGGCGCATGGCGGCAAGATAGAGGCGAGACGAAAGGAAGCGCCTCCCGAGGCTGCGTTGGTGCCCTGTGATGCGCCGCAGCCGAGTCATACATGCATACATGTACACGGTCAGGCGCACACTGATCTTGGTACAACGGCACCACTAACGACTAGCACCTTGTGCGCATAAAGCCAAAAGCGGCATTCTGAAGGAGTGCAGCTATATGTAGCATCAGCCCACCATGTCTAGCATCGTGACATGTGGTGGTGGCATTCGCGATCCGGGCGCCATGACAGGTCGAGGCAGCAGAGGAGGAAGCGGTTCGTGTCAGGATCTTGGGCGGGGGAGGGGAGGCCGCATGGACGTCCCAGCATCCAACCGCCATGGCCAGAAGCCCGATCAGCCTCTCTTCTACTCCGTACGTATCTAGTAAGCAGTCTGGTGCTTCAGCCCTGCCCAGCTGTGTAGGCTGTAAGCTGCCAAGCTGCGTGGACATGGCGGCTGTGATTGGAAGATGGTGCTTCTAGCAACAACCACCACCGTGCTCTCGGTTCTGCCGTTGCCCGGAAGAGCCCAGCGTGTGCTGCGGAGCCAAGGGGGGAAATGCACGTCACTGGATGCGACTTCAGCTGCGCTCTGCCAAGTCGGCACAAAAGGCCCAATATTATTATGTCTGCCCAGTGATATGATGCTTTGCCCTCGTTTCCTGCGAGGGGTCTGAGTGACTGAGCCTTTTGGACGCCACCTCCAGACATGCAAAGGGGGGGAGATGCCTCGTACAGTCCACCGTTTGCCATCATGATCATCACGATGCTCCGTTTGGGCCGTGTCTTGCACAAGTACACGTAGACGTTGCGACATTCTGTACGTCCAGCTCGCAGGGGTCGTATGGCAATAGTACATAATTCTGTTCGTACTAGTGTCTGCCTTATTAGCAGCTATTCCGATCCCAGTTGGCAGATTCGCAGCTCAGATCACAGGCTGGCCGCGCCACGCCCGCTCACACTACAGTATGCCGACGACCTGAACACACTACCGCCCTCCCTTGCCTCGCTCCTACGAATACTCCTACGTCCTACGACTGACTGTCTGGTATATTTACTTCCGTCTCCCTACATACGTGTGCTTGTGCCTGTAACTCGTGCTAAAAGGTGCGCCGTAATAAGTCGATGATTGGCAGCCCGTCCTAATAAACTGGCTATAGCGGGCGGCCTCGATCCGTCACTTCTTTAAACTTTAAATCTATCGACAAGCCACTTCTCGTCTCCCCCTTTCTCCCTTCGACCCAACCAACATCTCCTGCAAAATCTCTGTCGACTGTCCTCCTTCGCCAACCTAATACGACAGCTAATTTCCAAGCAAGGAGAACTCCGCTGCTTCAGCTCTCCACTCTTAGCGGTTTAATTCAACATCGGATCCCGGGCAAGAAAAGAAAGGACAAAGAAAAAAAACCAACAGCCAAGGGGAAAACAGACCTAACAGACGTTATACGCAAGTTATACTACGGCCTGCACATCGAAACCCACCTACGGCGATATCGCTTTTCCCTGTCTCACCTTTTAACGCTCCCTTCGACTGCTATACCTAATCTACCAACTCGCATGCCTCTCGACCGCTGGCCCGGCCTCTGTGCTCCCTGAGACGTGCGGCTACAGCGCTATCACACCCCCCGACTCAGTGCCTTGCAGCCCTTGCAGCAGGGCCTGCAGGACGGGGCCCGCGACTGTCCCAATCATGGAGGCGCAGACCTTCTTGCAGCTGCCACCCCATCTTGTTGAAGATTCGGCCTCCAATCACGGCTCCTCCGTTGCCGGCGACTGCTTCGACGACGACTTCCTTTCCGATGCTGGCAGAGAATCGCCCTCCAATGCCGACTCGCTGGCTGAGGACTCTGACGATGAGGCTGTCGCAGTCAGCTCGGCGGACATGGCCCGGTTGCGGGCCATGAGCTATGACCGCTCGCGCGACCTCAGCTGCGATTGCGACGACGACAAGAAACACAACGCCAACGACAACTGCGACCAAACCCGGACTCGACCGCGGACTGGACAACGCCCTCAGCTTCGAATCCAAGACGTCGATCTGGATATGGGCGACAACGACAACGCGTATCACCCTCTAGTCAGCATCTTGCCACGAGGCACAAAGCCCGTCAGGCTGGTTGGCGAAGGCGCCGCCAATGCCGTCTTCGAGATCAAAGTGCCCCCAGGCAGCCGCGTCGGTGCGCAGTTCCAAGGTACGTTAGGTCTGTCCTGTCTCCGGGGAGGCGGGAATCGCTCGACGAATGGCCCTGATGGCCAAAGAACCCCACAAACCTGCATTGCGAAAGCATCGAGGCACCCATTCGCCTACGCTAAGATGTGGTTACACAAGCCCGGTGCGGAACTGCTGTTTGCTAACTCGCGCCCTCTTCTCATAGGCAAACTCCTGAGGGTGGCCAAAGCCCCGTCTCTTGGCCGCGCTCCAACTCCCTCCGACTATTACCTCCGCCAACAGGAATTCTTCGTCCATGATATCCAGCCGCACCTCGGCGAACATGCCGTGTCTCAGGAGCTGGTGGTGCTGCACAAGTCCGGCATTGTGGACGATCTCAACGCCATGCTTCGGGATATGAACCACCTACGCAAGCCTAAATTTCAAAACTCTTTCATTGGCCACGCCTCTTGGGGCTTTCTTGTGGAGGACATGCGGCCCAACGGTGAGTAACGCAGCCACATGCTTACTTTCAACGTCTTGCGACCTGGTGCTAACAACTCTACCAAAGGCGACGATGGTTCTATCCTTATCGAGTTCAAACCCAAATGGCTTCTTCAGTCACCCAGCGCCCCTAAAACTGCCATCAGATGCAGGCAATGTGCCCTGGAACTTCGCAACTATCTAAAAACGCCTGGCGCCAAGTCTCCGCGCCCTGAAAGGAGACCCTGTCCGATTGCGCTTGCAAATCGCGACTGTCCTCAGCAAGTCGCGTCACCTTTCCGAATTGCTCCGCAACTCTCCGACCTACAGGACGACAAACGTCTCCAGACTATTCTTGATAAAATTATCCACCACAAGGCAATCCGAAAGCTGAGGGACTGCCAAAAGAGCCTCGATCACTCCGGGCCCTTGCTACCCCCCACCAACTTGGATTTTGTCGTCGCCATGACGTTGCGCGACTGTACGTGCTTCGCATTAATTCCTTCTGGCGACGGCGAGGAAATCAAACTTCGGTTTGGCGACTTCGACTTTAAAGACCCCCAGAAGAAATTCAACCACTGGCGCGGCACGGAACAAGACCTCATCGAAGGCGGTTTCTATACTGCCGACTGGGTTGTTTGCGGTGATTCATACTATCACCCGCCGTCACTGTGCTCGCTAGAGTGGTCAGGGGACCCTCGTACGGGAGACGCAGTCATTCTTCTTATGGAAGAGAATACCACGAAACATAATAGGCACTCTAACTGCCAAAATAATGACTTTCCTTCTTCTGCGAAGACCGGGAAAACGGTATACAGGCATACGGCGGATCTTGCGGCACTACACAAGGGCCTGGAGCCCTTTAAAAGAGAAATAGAAGGCGCACTATCGGATTCTATTTATAACAACCCCCTGAGATGCGATCCCAGATGAGGACGACGAATCTTGTACTATGAAAATATAATCGGTCTGGGTCTTTTTTGGTGGGCGGGTTACTTTATCCTTTCCCCTTTTCTTTTTTCTTTTTCTCTCTTTGTCTTGTCCCCAGAACTTGCATTGGAACTTTCAAAAAGGGGCGTCAAAAGGCTATCAAGGTAGGGGGGAATGCATCCTGGAGGACGCAGCGAATGGGTCATGGGAAGTGCTAGGATAAGCCGCATGGAACACAGAACGGCGGCACTTTGGTCTTACTGGGTTTATAAAATACTATTATTGCCGGTATATATTTCTTTCAGCTGTACTTGCGATAGATTAGATGGCTTTATATTCTTTTTAATTGAATTGCCTTAAAGATCTATAATTAAGTACCACACAAGTCCCAATTACAATAACGCCTTTACAATGACCAGTGAACCGATGATTAAATGTCAGATATCGTGAAACTCAATAAACTTCCTGATGCAAGACCAGCTACCAGGCACAGGCCCATGAATCCGCCAGTAGCCTCTCGCTCATTGTCTTCAACCCACTCTCCCGAAGCAATCATGAAGCTCGATCCAACCCATCCGTTAGTCAAGCCAAAGACAAGTTGAACGATGAAAAGATAGAAGAAGTCGCTCGGGACGATGGCTCCCCGGCCGTTGATGTTACAGAGGAGGTAGAGCGGGAGAAGCGCAATTCTAGCCACGGCCAGCGCAAAGAGCAGAACCGGTCTGTGGGAAAGCGAAAAGGGTAGGCTGGTGGCGATGCGGCCGAGGAGATCGCCAATGTTCCAGAAGAGGAAGCCGACGGGGATGAAGACGGCCGGCTGGAAGAGGAGTCCGCCGTCCTTGTGCACGGAAAGGATCTTGACGGTGAAGACGGGGAAGAACATGGTGACGGCAAAGACCAGGGCCACACCAAAGGCGAGCCAGCGGAGCTTCTTGAGGAGGTGGAGCAGGGAGACGACCTTGCGGGTGGCGCGCTCTGCCTCTTCGATGCTGGCCATGGAGGAGGCGAGGTGCTCTGTGAGACGGTCGGCCACCAGGCGGTTGTGTCGGCGGACGAGGGGGATGATGGCCACGAGGGTCGCCAGGGAGATGACGACGGCGGCGAGGAAGTAGTAGAAGGCGGATGATTCCCCAGCGCCCTCGCCGGAAGCTGTGTTTTCCTTGCTGGGGGGGAAGAGCAGCACGGAGACGACTTGCGCGATGGAAGGCAAGACACCGGCCACGCCCTGGCCTACCATGAGGGCCTGCATGTACTCCGATCGACCAAAGCCGGCAGCGAAGGCGAACGCGCCGTTTTGCATCAGGCCCGCGGCCCAAGAGGTACAGGCCACCATGGTGAGCACAAAGGCCAGGTACTGGCGCGGCGAGGCATCGAGGAAGACGGCCGTGGAGCCCGTGAGGAGGCCGAAGATGACGGTGTTGATGACGAGGGCGAGGTTGATGCGGAAGGGGTACGAGGCGGAGTGCTGGATGTGGGAGAGGATGAGGGCGGAGACGAGGTTCGTGAGCGTCGAGACGGTGAGGATGGTGGACTGGAAGTTTGCTTCGATCCAGGAGTCGCCGGCGAAGCGGGCGGCGAAGTACGGGGCGGCGGCGAGGAACATGTTCCTTATGAGAAGGACAAATACATTAGCATTTTTTTTTTTTTTTTGCCCTATACATTTTCACGTTGGGAGGAAAGACGCGGGAGTTTCGTTCGTGCTTACCAGGCCCAGAGCATGGCCATGCCGAGGAAGCAAAAGATGGCATATTCGATCCGCGAAAAGGGCACCTCGTTGCCGTCCTCGTCGTCTCCTCCTAGCAGCGCCGAATCTTCGTGCGTGGCTGCTGCGTTATCCTCCATATCCGCCAATGACGTGTATTCCGGCCTCGAAGCCATCTTTTCTGACAGGTTCCGCTACTTGTGAGCAGAAGTTTCTTTCGATTTTGAGCCCCTTGGCGATGACGATCCCGGGGGAAGGTCGTTATCGGAGTGTTTGGCGTCACTCGGTTTTAGCTCTGTACCTATCTTTGTATCGAGTACCTTAGGTGCTAGTAGTCGGCGACCCTTTTTGTGTGTTTCTGCTTCTTCGGGTCTCGGTGTGGGAGATTGAGGAGGGACTTGGGTGTATTCCCTCAGGCCTGTCTATCCAGGCATTGGCGGGTCGGTCGCGTGAGCTGTAGCAAACTCGTGACGTTGGTAACGGAGGATTCGAGGCGTTGACGTCTGAGGAAGCATGTAAGCTGGGCGGCCGCTAGGGACGGACTTGGTCAGGCGGAGGGTACCGCTAAGGCTGCTGAGGCTGCAGGGCGGTTTAGTGTCGATGGAGCCTGGGGTAGCAGGTACCTAGCCATTACATAAGACACACGTCGGGCTTGGTGGATTGTGAGGTACTCGAGAGTACTGCTTCATGGGAAATGCAGCTCGCCTCCAATGGCGACAGCCTTACTCTCTCAGTCCGTGTAAATGACTGGGATTTTGTCACCAACCGGCTATTTTTTAATATAATTAAACAAATGTCATTCATCTAGAGTTCAAAGTGACAGCACATTGTCTAAAACATCTACGCCACCGTGGGACAAGGCTTGGGCTTGTGATACTGCCAGCGGCAACTACTTCAATATATAGATGTACACGGTAATAACGTCACACAAGGTAGCCGTGATCTAATACAAACTTGATGAAATAAATCAATCCAGTCCTCTCTAAGCATATTTTCATAGGCCTAGTAAGCTCCTTATGAGCATAGACTAGAGTGCTTCAGAGGGCCGAGCTACAAGCCTCCACGTGATGGAGACTTGATGCAATGCATGTTTGTCATGCATGGTTGCCACATGCAAAATATCCAAATCTCGTTGCAGGTATTCTGAGCGTCGTCTGCAGCAATAATATCACCAAGGAACAGTTATATGCTTGGTTAATGCCCTTGCTAAACGCCGAGCAGCCACTCAACTCAAGGTGCTATACCGGTAGATTGCAATCTCGAGTCTAGAATGACAACATTAGGGAGAATCGAATGAAAAATCAAACTCCCTGCTAGCTACTAGGTTTCTTGAGACCGCCTGCCAATGTCCCGGTTACACATATCGTAAAAGGTGGACATATCGAACATGAAGTAAATAATAAAGAACAAATGTGAGCACAGAACAGGTAACGACATTCACCACTCCGCCGGTCCAAGATTCAGCGAATCAGACTCCCAAACGCCACGCCTCGCATTCCCCTCGCTAGGGATGCCATAGTGTCTCTCTGGGGGAAACCCCTTATCCGAGAACAATATCCACTTGGTCTCTTACTTGTGCATTCCAAGCCTTGAGCAAAATATGCCCAATGCCCCTTCTGTAGCAAACACTGCCAATTCTCTCAACCCAGAGTACGTTGACAAAATCCAGTATGCCGTCCGCATCTTTGTTCTCTTCGAATCGCTCCGGCGTGAATATGAAGGAGCCCTTGCGCTCTATTCCTGTGCTAATGGCGATGAACTCGAGTTTTTCGCCTCCGTCATAGTTGGACGTCTGGACGCCGATCCACGCGTCGTGGGCTCGAAATTCGCCGATCCATTTACCAGACTTGCTCCAAATGTTTCCGATGCCAAGCTGAGGATTTGAATGGTCTTTGGGTGCCATGGTATCGGCAAGATCGACGTCAAAGAGGCCAGCAGCCGTTTTGAAAGACAAGAGCGGTCCCGGGAAGGTCTGCTCTGCGGTTGTTGGCGCGTGCTGCCCATCTTTTGGAGGGTCTATAACTGGCACAGGATACTTGAAAATGGTATCACGGTCGCTCTCATGTTTGAAAGACGGTCCACTTCTTGACCAACCACGGGGCAATTGTATTCCAGCATTTTTGCGGGACCGGAGATCTCGATATCTCAGCCCATTGTTGTTCACGGTAACTGTGGAAGCTCTGTCTGTAAGATTCCAGGTGACAGTGGGTTTTATCCTGAAAGTTTGCATGGATTGAAACCGTTTAGAGTTGGGTCCTACTTTTGTCGGGCTTGTCTCTTCGACGTAATCAGCCGCAGCTTTCCATAAAACCAAGTCAACAGGCACACCATCAAACCACCAACCCATCCAAGACCAAGATGGAAGAAAGGGGGCCCGCGGTGGTGCCCTCCGTCGTATTGATGCCTGTGGGCGCCAAAGCAGAGCAACGTCGAGGAACATGAGCGGCATGCCATACATGAAGCCGTCTGAAAATGTACGTGAGAGCATGGAAGTGATGCCCGAGAATGCTCTCAAAGTGTCCTCGACGTTTGTCACCCTCCTTGCGCTATAGTCGGCTGCGATGCGAGCGTATTCGTCCAGGTCAGGCCATGGGGGATGTTGATAACCAAGAATGGCAGAAGAGAGGCGGTTAATACACTCATTCCGGCTACTGCCTCGTAGCTTCGGCATGATATTCAAGGAGCTTTTCTGCCAAAGTTCGCAGTGACACTCCCATGTCACTGCATCCTGAAAGAAGAAAACAGTGCGGCGCGAGTAGAGAAGCTCTTGCAAGGTCCAACCGCGAGTGTTCCACTTGGACTGCCGCAGCAGTTCGTTGTGATCCTTGCTGCTGCCACCAGCCTTAGAGTCGCGCTGGCGCCTTGGACTAATGGGTAGAAGACCGGTATAGAGGTCGCCATAAGCTGCGGCGATTGTGAGATACGAATTCGCAAAGATGTAGGGCATGTGTCGAATGTGGTTGTCCTTGTCCACCTCGTCGTCTTGGACAACGCATAGCTGATCAACCCACAGGTAGCGGAAGCCCAGTTTCCTTGCCAGATACATGGCGTCGAGAATAGTTTCGGGAATGTCCACCTCTGGGAGGCCCGACTGAAACGCTTCAATATTGGACTTGAGCAGCTGCACCACGACATTGGGGCCTCCTCGACGCGGATTCAGCGGGCCCCAGACATAGCTCAAGGCAAGATAGCGATCTGTCGGCTTGGCCTTGACCAAGCATCGCTCAACAGAGTCGACGAGATAGACAGGGCGCCAGGTGGTGGTGTCAGGCTCATCGCCGCCGCAGTGGTGGTTATGCTGGCCATTGCATGTATCCAGCCACGATCGAATGCGCGCCATGGGCGACGACTTATCGGCGACGGAAGAGCGCCTCTTCTCAGGGGGCGGCGGCGGCGGCTCATTTCTGGCTCTCTCCTTGTTCTCTCTGTTCTCCCTGTTTTGCGCGCGCACTTGGTTGAGAGAGCCCAGCAAACGGCCTGCGATGCTCAGGCGTCTCGCGGGTGGTGGCGCATGGCCATGATGCGGTTCTGCAGCAGAGACAGGGGCTGGCGCATAAGATTGAGCACGATTGTGAGCATGAGGACGAGCTCGGGGAGGAGCTGGAGCTGGCGGCGGTGACTCGCTGCCCGACGACGACCAGTCGCTCTCGGGCTCGGGCTCTCCTCGCATTGTGTATGGATGGTGTTTGAGTGTTGTTGTGCCGAGATGAGTAGCGCTAATCTTGTGTGTATGCAGCTACTGGTGATGGCATGAACTGCAGCGAAACTGAGATGAGATGAGATGCGCCAAGATGAAGTGAAATGAAATGCGACGAAATGCGATGAAATGCTAACAAGGCAACCTTGCGCCAGAGACGCAGGCCGTCATGGCTGTGGGACAAGGACAAGGAGTGAGGCGGATGACGTTGGGTGATGGGTGGTTTGCAAGGCAATTCTTGGGCGCAAGGCGCTATAATATGGGATGTCGTGCTACCAGGACAGGACAGCAGCATCAGGCTGGGCTGTGAGGCGACGCGTTGCTGCAGCAGCTCCATTGAGTTTGAGGTGCCCCTCCACTGATCCATGAAATTGATTTGATCCTTTTGCACCCATGACGTTGAGCGGCTATTGGCTGGCGTGCACAACCTTGAAACTTACCCTATACGGCATGTGGAGAGTCGGATGGATTCTTCTTTTTTTGCATATTTCCAACATTGTGTGCTACTTTTATCTGGTATGTATTTGGGTCCTGTGAGTTTTGTACATGTAGATACAAAACGGCCCAGCCTCATTTGCTTGGTGCTCCAAGGCGCGGGTGTTTATTGATGTTGTTGATGTTGTTGATGGTGTTGATGGTGCTTGTAATGGTTAGCGAGAGGCTGATGTTACAGGGACCCGGAACTCTAAATTAGCCGGCCTTGCCACAGCCCAGGTACCAACCTAAAGGGCGCTTCGTATTCCATCCTTCCGCACGATTAGAGTTTGTTTCACGATGCATATCAAATCATGCAAATGAATCGCATCCAATATCAATAAAACTCAACACAGACACCGTATTCTCAACAGGGCTCTATAATCTACATACTACATGCACCCAACATCATCAAAGCGCAATGTCTTGCTCTTCTCCACAATCTTCAGCACCGCTAGCCTCACTAGTGCTCAGCGCCTGCGTGGGGAATAACAGCTGCTGCGGGGCTTCTATTGCCGTGCATCACTCTTCTTCGACTTCAGTCTTCAGTCTTCATGTTGGCTTCATATATTCATCTAACTCTAGACGGCCAACACATCTAATCCCCTCTCCAAGCCCTTGTCTATTTCCCCTTTGTTAATATTTTATTATATATAAGCGTTTCAGTGAGATGATCTAGTTGATCCATCTCGGCTTCTCTGCGCTTGCTTTTATTGTTTCACCATGGCCACAAGCACTGCCCAGAAGCGTGTCAAGACAGGTAAATGCAAATCTCGTGGCTGTGACGCACTTTAAATCCCATTTTCTAATATGAAGGTATAGGATGGTATGGAATCTTACTCCAGTGCTCCAAACTGCAAAATACCTTGTTGGCTTGGTATATCATTTTCACTACCGACTGACTAAATCGGCGGCAGCCTAACATGCAGGAAACGTCACGTCAAGTGTAAGCTAATGCAGGGCAGCCCTATTATTCTTGGCGATCCTCTTACTCTCTCTTAATTATCGAATTTGTTATCTCCCTTCTCTATCAATGACGTCGTGCGACTTTCTTTGTCTACTCCTATGCTGACACTACGAAGGCGACGAACGTAGACCAGAGTGCAGGCGCTGCGAGATAGCTGGCCGGTCGTGTTCGTTTCCTAGGGCAGCTAGCCCCGACCATCCAAATGAAATTGTCTTGGAAGAAAGTGACTATTTCGACTTTCCAGCAGATCATGTCTGGGTCAACATTCCGTCTCCCTGTAAGTTCAGTTATCCTAAACATCTCTGGCACTTGGGCCAAGCTAATCTATTCCTTCAAGTGCGGTTTGCCCATCATGTACGACGGAAATCACGTAGAATCAGCCGAGACCGTCATAAAATAGGAGGAAGCGCAGCTGCATTTCGAATTAGCACGCCGGGTGAGAATAGTCCTTCTACAAACAACGACTTGTTCCCCCATACTTACATCGATAAGGCGATCAGCCAAACTCCCCAAGAGCATCTCAGTTTTCTAGCCAAACAGAAACGGAGCCCGGGTTCTTCCATATATCCCTTCCTCCGGTGTCTCATTTCCTTTTTGAAGATATTTCGGATAGCCAAACTACAGGCACTCCTATTGGAAGCCTAGCAGAAGCTCTAAATTCAACGCTGCCCATATACCTTCCACAGCTACGAGGACCCTTAAGAGATCCAGGAGAAGCGCGTCTGCTAACTGTCTACACTGAGCATCTAAGCGGATGGGTAAGCACTTTTGTGAGGACTTACGCTTACAGAATGGCCACTGATACTTGATATACAGTTAGCGTTGAATGATCCAAGACATCACTTCTCAGCCTCTGTACCTCAACTGGCCATGAAATGTCCTATGCTTCTCGACGCAATCTTTGCATTTTCGGCGCGGTATCTGAGCCGCTCTGACCAGGATTTCAGCCCCCTCGTAGCAGATGAATACCACTATAGCTGTGTGTGCCGGCTTATCGCTGCATTACAAGATATAGCCTGTGCATCTGAGAGTGCATTGGCGCTGTCGACAGTCATTCTACGAATGCATGAAATGCTTAGCGACCGCAGTGCTGAAGTTGACCTGCAGCGGCACTTGCGAGGGTCTCTCTCTCTATTTAGCCACAACGCAAATAAGTTTGGTCCAGGAAGTCTCAAGCATACTGCATTCTGGACATATGTTCGCCAGGAGATACTAACCGCTCTCCGCGGCTGCTCCCCGACCAATATTGACACCTCGGATAGAACATACTACGTCGTCTTTGACGGAGATACGGACGATGATTGGGCGAATAACATCATCTGGGTCACTGCACGAGTAATCAACCACTACTTTGATTCGCGCGTTTCCACAGTAGCTTCTGCGCATCAGGAGATGCTAGTCACTCTTGTGAACAGCTGGCAGCAGAGACTCCCTGATACATTCAATCCACTGTCCGTGGTTATCGACAATCATCCATTTCCAGCGATCACGTACACATGCATTTGGCACAGTTAGTCATTTTAATTTCTCTCTAACCTGATCTAGGATATGTCATCTAACTCTTGAGCTGTCTGCCAGATGTGGCAATGCAATTCTTCCATCTTTGCAGAGTCATTTTTATACTGTCCAATCAGTCAAGCGACGCGAACACAGAGAGTGCAGATATCGTTAGTTTATAACAGTACAGTATCCTCTTCACTGCTCTTTCCTGACATTCATCTCTCTAGGCAGAAGCTGTCAAGCATACTGTTCAGGTCTGTGGAATTGTCCGTGGATTATTTTTGTATAAGGAGTGTCGATATCCTGGAGCCCTGGTGAATGCTGCAGAAATATTAGCATATTGTGAGTACATTGACCGGTCACCTAATTTCGTATATACCGAATAATGAAGGCCTCTCAATGATATGTAAACGGGCATCGACTAACTGGATAAATAGGTGGTCGCACGCTAAGAGATGGTAAATCTCAGTCTCACCTATTGGATCTACTACATCGTATCCAAGTTGAGACCACTTGGGATGTAACCCAAACAGTTGAAAAGCTAAAGCAGACGTGGAATGAGGTGCCTAACTGATTGAGAGCTTAGATCATGTAAACGTGAGTTTTATTTTTGTATCTACTTTACCAATACTATTGAAGAAATATCACTAACTCAGGCAGGCGCACAGACAGAGATACCCTTAAACATAGCTGGCTTTATTACATCAACACAAGACTCTGTTTTGTGGCCACAGAACCATAATGTTGCTCCACTACTTTGACTTTCTCAAGATCGGCTTTCGTACCAGCGACAGCAGTAACAGTTACAATCTGCTCTTCACCCGGAACAAGATCCAAGGCATTGTCACTGAAGACATAGCTGTCTGCAACATCCGGATCCAAAGTGTCAATCATCAATTCTACACCCTTAGCTGCACCATTCATGACCGAGACGGCAAGTTCGAATGATCTGGTCGAATCATTAATTTCTTTCTTGGTAACGGTAACCTCCGCAGCGGAAAAATCGAGATGTCTCAACGGCTGTGGGAAGTTGACATAGCGGGCCAGCACATCTCCATTCTTGGTGAGCTTCGTAGCGACGACTACAGACTCTTGCTTGACTCCCCATTCTTTTTCATCAAAATTGACCTTTTGTAGCTCCGTCGAGCGATTTGGTGGTAGAGTTACTTCTTCAGATTTGGAGGCGAGCAGTTTGCCATCCAAGACGGAGTAGAAGGCTACCGTGATGGTCAACTTGACCTCGGAGGTGGTGCAGTTGCTGGCCCAAACATCCGCCGAGGTAACGCGTTCTACGAATACACGAGTGAACTCATCGGCAGGATGCTCTACCGTCGTTCTTGCGCACCCAACAATGATGGGCGCAAAATCTCTTTTGGCAACAAAGTAAGCCAGCTTAGGGCGGAGGAACGCATCGGCCAAAGACCAACTCGCGGCTGGGAAACAGTCGTTAAGCTGCCAAATTAGGCTACCAGCGCATTCCTCTTGTCCAGGGCCCTTCCAGAGGCGCCGGAAAGGACGCAGCGAGTAGTCGGTTGCCTCGGCCTGGTTGAGCTGAGTAGCGTATACATATGCCTGCAGAGAGGCAATGTCGTACTTTTGATTGTCAATCAAGTACATTGACAGAGTGCGCTGGTCTTCTGGCGCGCAGAACCAATTGTCAAAAGTACGAGACTGGGGGTGTCTCTCCGCAGGATCGGTTATGAGCTGGCGGACGCTGTGAACAGAAGGCGATGACTTCATACCAAACTCGCTCACAAAGCGGCCGGTGAGCTTCTCATAGTCTTGGTACGGGTAGCGCGGCTGATCTGCCATCCATACTCTCCAAGAGTGGATGTCTCCAACAGTTGGATCATTACTGTATGTGCCGCCCCAGGGAGATGAGTTGTGGTAAGGGACACGAGGAACGAGCTCGGCACAGATATCGGGGAGCATCTTGTCGTAATACCAGCGTGCTGCCCAGTTCGTCTTGAGCCAATTATCTGGGTTCTTGTCGTTGATGTCGTATTCAAGGTGATGCAGCTCCGCAAACATGTGGTCCTCGTTGTTTCCGCACCACAAGACGATGGATGGGTGGTGTCGCAGTCGCTTGAGGTTGTAAATGGCTTCCTCACGGATGGTGTTGGTCATAAAGTCGGAGACAGGATAAACACCGCACCCGAGCTGAAAGTCATGCCATATGAGAATTCCAAGCTCATCGCAAATCTCATAGAAAGAGTCATCTTCGTAAAGACCTCCTCCCCACACGCGAATCATGTTCTGGTTACCGTGGAGAGCCAGCTCGATCCACTGACGATAGCGCTTCGCATTGATCCTCGGCAAGAAGGTATCTCCAGGCACCCAGTTAGCACCGCGGCAGTAGATGGGGATCTGGTTGACCTGGAAGAAGAAGGTTGTTCCTGGAGCTCCGTTCTCGAGAGGTCGCTGGACCAAACGTAGATGACGGATACCAACTTTGCGGACGACCTGCTGGTCACCCAGAGTAGCTGTCACCGTGTACAGCGGCTGCTTTCCATAGCCGACTGGATACCACAGTTTGGGGTCTTTGAGGGTCGCACTGCTGCTCCCATTGCCAGTGAAAACAGCTTCTCCATCTGGACTGCTGATGCTGACCTGGACCGACTTATCATTGCCATCGTGGCCCTGCAACTCTGGCGTGACAGTCACAATTGCAACATCTAGCGAGTCTGCAACATCAATATCAATGTTCACGTCGGCGATACGTGTTACAAATGACTCGAGGTAAATGGGTCGCCACGGGCCACAAGTTAGCAGCGTTGGTGCCCTAGTAATTGTCACGGTCAGTCAATGAATACAGGGACTGAGCATTGCCATGCAAAGCCAAACTCTATGAAAACTCACCAGTCCCATCCAAAGTGACATCCAATTTTGCGGACGTTCATACGGCAGGAATCGCCATTCCAGAACAGGTTCTTATAGCCTTGTGCCTTTTCCAGGCGCTTGCCCTCCAAGAACGCAGAGTCGAAAAGAAGCTCGAGGCTGTTTTCTTCACCTGCTGGCTTCAGTGCCTCTGTGGCATCAACACGGTATTGAAGAAACATGTTGGCGGTGCTGGCTATCTCTTTGCCGTTTAGACTGATCTTGGCATATGTATCAAGGCCATCGAACACCATTGTATGAGACACCTTGCCGGTGCTTGATGGGGCCTGCGGTGAGATGAATGAAGTCTTGTAGAGCCATTGCTTCTCACCGACCCATTGGATCAGCTCGCTGTTTCTGTCTTTAGGCGGATCAGGGATCAGGTTATGGTGTAATAGGTCGAGATGGATGACGGTGGGAAACTGGGCCACGGGTCGGAAGTCCGAGTCTGGCTTGTCTGCTTGCTTGAAGACCCAACCGTCATGGACGTCTGTGCGTAGATATGTGGCCATGATTTATATTAAGATGGAGGTTTGTGTAAAATTCTTTGGGGACAGCTCGAGCTATGCAAGATCAACGATCAGGGACCGACAGCTGAGCTGATATAAGAAGAGTTGAGATTTGTGATTATTTGCTCTTTTAAGGATTCATAGTGCTTATCTTGCAGTCCCTCCCTACCAAACAAAATTAATAACACATGGGAGAAATGCGATGCGATCTCGGATGGCCTTTCCCCCACATTTGGCAACTATTCGCGATGCTTCATGTGAACATGATATCAAAGCTCCCCCGCATCATCCACATCTCTAACGAACCGAACCATGTGCTACGCCGCGAGTTCCTGAGTCGTCGTCCCATTGGGAAGGGATCCTAATACGACGATATTCTGAAGGTTGTCAGTCTTCGCCTACTGAACATTTTGGGAAAATAGCCGAGTTGGCGATGGACGCACCACCGGCAGTCCAACTCCACACTTTTTCCAACTAACCGGCTAAAGCACCTTCAAATCTCCACTTGGCCAGCATTCCCCAGACTATTTTAACATCCAAGCGCGAGTTTCCCCAGATTCTGCTCGTCCATGATGGGGTTTACTTGCTCTCGTGGCAGCTCGGGGGTAAACGTTTAAAAGGCCTATCGACAATGTCTGTAGCGCTTATATCAAAGAACCGTCGCCAGCCACTGCGCTAGACAGATTTGCTAGACAAATATATTCGGGCTAGAGCTGTTGTTGGCGCTGTCACTTTGGCAACAAGGTACCATCTCAACTTGGAGTATACACTGACGATCCTTAAAGCCAAGGTGATAAAGTCCGGTGCCGGGGTCGGCTCATGGCTATTGTAGTCGATTTCAAGCACGGGGTTCCCCCACTTGCTGACCTGGACTAACTGCCGGCTTCTTTTGAAGCTGAGGGCATCGTCGATAGTTTCAGACCATGAGAGTCATGAGAAGCTTTAGAGTGTTAGTGGCTTGATGGGCAGAGAATGAAATGCTTCCCCTCCTTTGTTTGTGTGATCGTCCATACTTCCCTCGTGTGTATATATAGACCTCCGTCATGACTGCGGAGATGCAGCCGATATGCATGAGCCCTCATCTTGTCCAAGCTGGTGTCGATCACCCATCTTTTCAATCCACAGTTGATGAGAACGAACCATTGTGACTTGACGATGAAGTTCGCCAACATGCTCAAGTCAACGGCTCCGCCGTCCACCACCTTCAGACTCGCCAACAAAGAGTTCCCAAAGGTGACTTGGTGGCGCGAACCAGGTCTCCGGCACCTATACTTTTTACTCCTTGTGCCGCTCATGACTTCTATGGTCAACGGCTACGATGGCTCCATGATGAACGCATTACAGACAAGCGGGCAGTGGCAGAACTACTTCCACCATCCTCGTGGCTCGTTGCTGGCGTTTTACAACCTTGCTTTTGCGCTTGGACAGCTGATTGCTGTGATTCCATTCCCATTTCCTGCTACAATTGCGGATAAGTTGGGAAGACGATGGGGCGTTGTGATTGGAAGTATTATTGCTATCATTGGAGTAGCTGTTCAAAGTGCTAGTATCAATGGTGAGAAGAACAAGATTGAGCATTCCCCCCCTGATCGATATTCCTACCAGTAGCACGCCGTGTAACTGACTTTCGTGGTCGGTGTGATATAGTTGGCATGTTTGTTGCAGGAAGATTCATTGTTGGCTTCGGTGTCATGATTGACCACGGGAGTGCACCTCTCATGGTGACTGAACTTGCTCATACGCAACATCGAGCCACGATTACGGCGATTTACAACTCGACGTGGTATTTTGGATCTATTGTTGCCGCGTGGGTGACCTTTGGGTACGTATCACTTTTGCTCTCTCTACTTTCATCTACTCTCTCTGCTTTCTTCTACTCTCTTCTACTCTCTCTATCCTCTTCTACTCTCTCTATCCTCTTCTACTCTCTCTATCCTCTTCTACTATCTGCTATTATCACTATCCACAGATTTTGGACCCATGGTGCCGGATAGTCAATCACTCTATTTATAAAGCTTAGATGGGATAACGATATTAAGAACTGACGAAAATAGCACTATTAATATTGACAGTGAGTGGGCCTGGCGCATTCCGTCTATTATCCAGGCTTTCCCTGCCATTGTGCAGATCATGTTTATTTGGTTCTTGCCAGAGGTAAATATCTTAATACCGTATTTTCCATCTTTATCTACCAGCCAACTTGTCTAACATGACGAAACCAGAGCCCTCGTTTCCTCATTGCAAAGGACCGCCACGAAGAAGCCCTCGACATTCTGGTTAAGTTTCATGGCAACGGCGAGCGCACCGATTTCGTCCAGACCTCCTTCACCGAAATCAAGGAGACACTGGCCTTGGAGCGCGAGTTTGCTTCTAAGAGCGGTTGGCTCGACCTCGTCAGCACGCCAGGCAACCGCAAGCGTACCCTCATCTGCTATCTGCAGGGCTTCTTCTCGCAGTGGTGCGGCAACGGCCTGGTGTCCTATTATCTAGTGCCTGTGCTGGAGACGATTGGCATCACCAAGAATGCCGAGCAGGCGGGTTTGAATGGCGGGCTGCAGATCTGGAACTTCATTGTGGCTATCTGGGCGGCATTTAACATCGACCGCTTTGGACGTAGGAAGATGGTGTTGGGAAGTACGGGGTCGATGATTGTGTGCTTTGTGTTGTGGACGATTCTTTCGGCGCGATATAACATTACGGGAGATGGTGCTGATGCAAAGGGCGTCATTGTCATGATCTTTTTGTTTTACACGGCATTCAACTGTGGATGGTAAGTTTGAGCGATGTATCTGATATCCATGCTGGACAATGCTAATGATGGGAGTGTTTAGGCAAGGTCTGGTGTTGGCGTATCCCATTGAGATTCTGCCATATGAGATTCGCGCCAAGGGTCTCAACGTTACATTTTTCGGTGTCAGTTCGTCATGTAAGTACACATATCACTCTTACCATTGCAAGGTTTTTGTTGGCTGATGATTGTACCAGTGCTCAACCAGTACATCAACCCCGTAGGCATCGAGTCTCAGGGATGGAGATTCTACATTGTAAGTTGGAATGCCACAACTGTCATGTTACATCAGTCTAACGGCGGCCAATGTAGTTTTACGATGTGTTTCTCTGCGTCATCTTCGTCGTCGTCTACTTTCTCTGGGTGGAAACAAAGGTATGGTCTCAAGCAACCCTCGCTCATGTTCATGTTTATATATGCTGACGCTAGCCTTTTCTTTAGAACACTCCCTTGGAAGAGATTGCCAAGTACTTCGACGGCGAGGAAGCCAAGGTGGGCGGTGGTGCTTCAACCGGCGCTTCAGCCGCGGTGCTTTCGCAGATGAGGGCCAAGAACCCGGATTTTGAGGAAGAGGTGACGCATGTTGAGGCGAACGAGGCTTGAGAGAATGGAGAGGTGGCTTCTTTGGATTTTCAGTATATGGAATGAAGTTAGCTGTGAAAAAAAGGGGATTCTTGAAGCCTCGATATTGTGCTAAGTGAATGAGGTGTGCCGTAGAGTAAATTTGGGCAAAAAGCAAAAAATGCGTCATCCGGAACTCGAATCCGGGCCTCAACTTTTCGATTTAGAATGGAAGAGTTGAATCCTAACCCCTAGACCAATGACGCGCTTCAGGTGGGAATATCCGTCGGAAACGGAGACCCGCTGATGGAACTCGAGGGTGAGAATTAGGCTATATAAGGGAATTCAAGGGTATTTGTATTACTGGACAACAGCTAAGCCCCTATCAGTGTGTCAATGTATATCTGAGGACACTGTAGAATTTAATTGGGAATCAAATCTCGAAATCAACCGTCTAAAGAGTACTGATGGGTAAAAGATAAGGAAAGGAAAAGAACTTTTGCCACAACAAGCCGTGGCTTTGTATAGAGTTTTCCGTCTCAAGATAGCAAGGTACCTATCTCATCCCCCCATTTCCCGCCAGCCGTCGGAGTAACTCCATATTCCTCCACGCTAGCGTCTGCAGGCACCGGCAAAACACCGGCTCCCTCCGCCTAGCCGCCAGGGGTCAAGCCTTACGTGGCTGAATTTCAATCAAAGGCATACGCAAAGCACATGCTGGCCAGCCCCACGCCAGATCATCTTGTTTCGCGATAAATCGACTCTTGCTTTCCACAACCTCATTCTGCCTCCATTTCGCCGTTGGGCCTGCGATTCTCGGTGCGGCAACTCGCTGTCTTCGCCTTTCATCTCAGTTCTATTCCCGCTTGGCCAGAGCCCCGTTTCAATTGTGTTACAGCCTTCAATATGGATGCGCCGGAGCCCGAACAGACCCCTTTCGCGGCTGTTACAGCCCACACCACCAAGATCCAGAGAGTAGGCTTCGCGACTTTGGCTTTGCATCGTCTTCCTGGAGCCGCTGATGTGCTAACTATGGCCAGCAATATCAAGCGATTCTGGATCAGTCAACGCCGTATGTCATGTACCGATGGATCGGTACCGGCGTGGCGTTGCTTCTTTTCTTCCTGCGCATTTTCATGGCGCAAGGATGGTACATTGGTAAGTCTCTGGTTTCAGCCCGCTTGAGTTCTCTACAAAGCAGAAAAACGAAGAAGAAGAAATGAAGCAATAGACACTAACGCTGTTTTTTCGCCACTCAGTCGCATACGCCCTGGGAATCTACCTCTTGAACCTTTTCCTGGCCTTCCTGCAGCCCAAGTTCGACCCTTCGAGCGATGTCCTGGATAGCGAAATGGAAGACGGCTCTGTTGGCACCCTCCCAACCAAGCAGGACGAAGAATTCAAGCCCTTCATCAGACGCCTTCCCGAATTCAAGTTCTGGTACTGGGCCACGAGAGCCATTGGCATCTCATTTGTCTGCACCTGGTTCGCCATCTTTGACGTTCCTGTGTTCTGGCCCGTCTTGGTCATGTATTGGTTGATACTATTTGTCCTCACCAGTATGAAGCCCTCACACCCGTGTAGGAAATCACCCTGCTAACCAACTCTTTGCAGTGCGCCGACAGATCCAGCACATGATCAAGTATCGCTACGTGCCCTTTACCATCGGCAAGAAGTCCTACGCCAAGGACCGATCGTAAGCAGACTGGCCAATAACCGCGTGGAGACGAAGTCTCTATCCCGGGATTCAAAATGAACACTAGGGGTGGAGTTTTTTTCAATGGGTTGGCTTGAGCCGCGTGTAACAGATTGCAGCTGCCTACATGTGTCAACGCGCCTGCGCGGGCGGATGTACAAGATACATGTGCGGCGAATGACGGGTCTTTGAAGGAGAATTTTCTCTTATTTAAAAAAGCAAACGAGGGCCTGCCACTGAATCCTTAAAAGGCGTAGACGGATGGGTTAGACTACGGATGACTGATACGAAACCGCATGGGAACCAGGTCTTGGAGACGAACTCTCACAGAGAGCTAGCTACCTATACTTAATTTAATGAAATAGCTTTGTACGCCTAAGAGATGGAGAGCTGATGAGCTATTTGTATTTGTATTTGCTTTATTTTTTTTATTTTGATTATTTTGCATTTCGTTTTATGCATATTTTGTTCCTTGCTTTGGTGGTTCGAAAACTGCTGCCGTTTGGCCTCTCTGCTGCAAAAGTCGCGTAGTGGGGAGCCGCAGAGGCTACCTCAGATTTGACAGCCTCGCCTCTCAGGTGCGGTGCGCGACTCTTTTTTTCCCTCCATCATTACCGACACTCGGCCACGTCCTTCAATCGCCCTTCAGACCAGCAATTGAGGGCTTAGACGCTAGAGCCTCTCGAGCGATTCATTCATTTACAGCCTCATTAGCAGCATCTGCTTCATTGATTCGACCAGCCAGAAGTGAGTAGGGGAAAAGGGACAAGGCCAAGATGTCGTCCTCGGGAGCTCGCTCAGGCGAGCGCATGATTCACCAGGACTTCATTGCGCGAATCCGCTTCTCCAATGCTCTGCCTCCGCCGCCGAATCCTCCCAAGCTGCTCGATATCCCCAACACCGGCCTCGCGAGCGGCCAATACACGACGCCTGGGTTTGCATCACGCCTGGCGCGAGAGCAGCCGCTGAACATCGAGGCCGACGCAGAGCTGGGCATGCCGCTTGATCTAGTGGGCATGCCAGGCGTGTTTGATGGAGATGAACGATGTGAGTGTGTTTTGTTGATTATTCAAGACTGAATCAACCTGACCTGGGACGTGCCTGCAGCAATCCAAGCATCATCACAGCCATTAGCCATCCACCCTCACGACCGGGCCCTCCTTAGACCTATTGCAGCCCTAGGCAAGCCCAAGGTTGCCGAAGCAAACGTCTCCTTCCTCCGTCGAACAGAATACATCTCGTCCCTGGTGCCGAAGCGCTTCGAAGCAAACCATCCCAGAGCCCTGTTGGCTAAGAACCGACGGCCAGTCAAACGCCCAGAAGCAGCCGCCGACTCACCACAAGTCATCAAACGCAAGATCGACAAGGGCTTCGAGCTTGCGGAGCAGGATCTCAAGGATCCCAAGCGCATCAAGCATCCTTCCAAGAAGCACCTCAAGCTCGTCGATGCGGCGCCTCTGCTGCCCGACCTGGACGCGTTCCCCGACTCGGGTGCTTATGTCACCATCAAGTTTCTCACGAATCCCGTCTCAAGCTCCAACGAGTATGATAATCGTCTCCGCAGCGGCTTGTTCAGGCCGATAGACCGCACGCCGGCCGAGGAAGCGGCACTGGAAGCAGCCATGGAAGCCTACGCGCAGGATCCCGCCAACAACCCCAAGCCGGCCAACCTGATGAACTACGACTTCTATCTCGGCCAGACTCGTGCTGATGCCGACCGCTTCCGTCGCAAGTTTGACATCGATGACCCCAGCAATGATGATGAAGACCTGTATACCCATAAGGCCGACACAGGTGGCTACTTTCAGTTCAACAGGATCAGGGCGTACGAGACTGCTCAGGAGACGGAGCTCGATCATCCAACCAAATACGAGGATGAAATCATTCTCGCCTTCAATGACGACGACACCTTCCCTAGGCAAAAGGCCATGTACTACTACCCCATCATGCAAAAGTCTACCATCCGGCCCCAGCGAACCAAGAACATTGCACGCACAAATTACGGCCTTGCTGAGGATGACGAGGCGCAAGTGGTCGACCAGCTGGATCTTACTGTTGATGATCCCACCGAGGAAATGAGGAGCGCCATGAAGATGTACTCACGACATCCTCTTGGGTGGGAGCAGGATGAGGGTGCCGATGAGCACCAGCACGTTGAACAGTCCATTGAGGAAGCCGATGTCGATGCCGATGGCGAAGAAGCTGAGCGTAACGGTGCCTCTGGGGGACAAGACCGGTCTCCTTCTGCGGACCATGATGCTGAAGGTGATGAGGACGAAGATGAAGATTAAGCTTGCTGATGGGGGAGTGGGTTTGGTTGTATTGCCCGTCTTTACCAAATGGGAGTTTGCTTTTTTCTTAATCTTTTGATCGTTTGAGAAATCTGAGTCTTCAAAAGCGACGAGTTTCGTTAATCCGGAGAGCAACAGAAAGAAGGAAAATGACATGGAGGATTGGTGGCTGGGGAGTAGTTGGGTTTGCACCACATGGGTTTTTTTCATCGGGTATATAGATGGACAGTAATGAAAATGCGTTGCCTCATTCCATTATCGATGTGTTGAACTGATAAATGAGAAACTAGGAAAGAAAGCCCAGTAAATAAACAAGTGGGAGATTTCATAGTATTCTATTGCTGTATATACCAGCGAGTGAGTATACAATTACGTCGTGATTTCCCCAATTCGTGGTGCAATAAATACGTTGTAGTAGTAGTAAACAATGGTATCATTTCATATAAACGCCCAGTCATGCTTGCTTTATTTCCCCATCATGCCGCTCTGTCATATCTCGAATCCAAGATTTTCTCTATTGTCGTCAATCACCCTACCGTACCTACAAGTTTCATTAGCACATCATCGATTACAAGACGGTAAAAGAAGAGAGAAGCGGGCACAGGGAAACTCACTCCAACAGCAATCTAAAAAACCACACCTCCATGTCTTCTTTCCTAATAGCCTTGTTCGCCCACTCACGGCTCTCCATTGCGATTTTCTGCCCTTCAGCAGACCCCTTGGTGTCTTCGTCGATGAAGCGCACCGCCTCGAGCCAGTCATCTCCCTGTAGGCTCAGCGGCACGTAGTGCACCCACGGCTTAAGCCATTCGTTGTGCCACTCACGGAACAGGGCGAGTTTAAACGTCAAGCTCTGGCTCTGCAAAAAGGCGTAGAACCGGCCGGAGAAGGCATTCCCGTCAATGTCGACCAGGTACTTGTATCCCCAAGCGTCCTGCTGGTCGACGGGATCGACCACGTCGAAGAACTCCTTTTGCGCCTCACAGTCGCCGGGATCGCATTGGCCGACATGGGAGAAGTGCACGTCGATGAGCTTCTGGTAGTCTCCACGCGGTACCTCCCTGGGCGTCCACTTGGGGCTTTCGGCAGTGCCGCTGTTGGTCATAACCTTGGCTTGCTCTTTGGAATTGATCTTCTGGACAAAGTGCTGGCGATGGTGCCTTCTCCAGCCACCGTTGCGGCTGTACCCTCCAGTGGTGGAGCCTCGCCAATAGAGCTTGTTCTCCTTGTCTTCCCACGGCATGTCGTTGGTTTCGTTGTAGGCCACTTTCTTGTACCAGTACCACGGAGATGGGTAGATAATATCGCCATAGGATGAGATCTTGGACTGCGAGAAGATGGGCAGCAGATCATGGGTGATTTTGAACGAATTTGGACGATCGAAAAAGCCATATGTAGAACTGAGGGACGGCGTAAGGCAGATGTCGGACATGGCGGTTGTGTTGTACACAAAAGCAAGATCGCTGATGCCGTATCTGCTCAAGTCGTCGGCACGCTCGTCCTCAAGGATCCTTGCCTGGCTGTCGGGAGGACAGGACATGCGGGAGTCTGCCCAGGTGGACTGGTATTGAATCGTGCTGAATCTCGAGAGCTTTGTCTCCTTGAATGTTTTACCGTCACTAAGATCGGATGGTTTTGTTGAGAATTCATTGACGAGCTTGTTCTTCCCATTCAACGAGGCCATGTTCTCGTCCTTGGCCTTGTTCACAAGCCGAATCAGATCGTCGTGCGGAACCACGACACGAGGCTCGTCGTGAATGTTGAAAGCCAAGTCCATGTCTGGCAGATACTGTATGAATTTTTCCATCATGCCCTTTGTCGCGTTCCTCTGCCACTCATATCCGTGCTCCATGTGTGCAATTCCGTGATCCCGTATGGCAACTCCAAGCAGCCCATTATCATATCCAAGCGCCTCCGCCACCCTTGCGCGGATTGTCTGTGGCTGCAGTCCCCAGAAGGGAGTCATCATGTCATAAATCATGTCAAATTCATCAATCAGATGTACTTTGTTGCTCACGGCAAATTTATACCATTTGTCAAAGTGCGGAGGGGGCGGCATGCCGTATCGCCTGCGATACTCTTTGACGGCCTCACCAAGAGACTTGGACTGTCGTTTCTTGACCTCTGCAAACTCGTGCTGCGCATCTTTCATGAGATGGATGATCGGATGTGATGCCGCATCGGGCGCCTTCTTTGGCTGTGGCCCGCCTGTTACAACGGGCAATTCCTCCCATGTTACTGGGCCTTGAGAGGTGGGGCTTGATTTTGTTGATTTTGTTGTTGTTGATGATGGTGAGGGGCGTGCTTGTATCGGCTGTTGATGCTGCTGCTTTTGCTGCTTCTGAGGTTGTGCAGGGGCATAAGCCTCAGTATTGAAGCCGTCGGTGGAAATCTCAAGAATAGAATACGCGCAGAAACATGACAGCAAAACGGCCATGGCCAGAAAATACGAACGCCGCCGCATGTTGAAATCTGGCATTGGAACCCAGCTGCTCAGCTCAAATGAGACAATTGCATCACCACCCCGGGAAAAGACAGAGCGAAGAAAAGAGCACTCAAATTGCCAACCTCTTGCAATAGCGCATATAGACGAAATTGGGCGATTCAACGATCCAAAAACGGTAAAATCATGGCAGAACAAGACAAGAAATGCCTTTGGGCTAATCAAAACAAGGTTTGTTTACTTTGCAGAGGCGATGATGGCAACCAAGTTCCGGCACATGCCCAGCTTTGTTAGTGGGGAGCTTTGCTGACCTATTACATAAGTATGGAGATGCCGCCATATGACTGGCTGGAGATGATTTCCAGAGTCGAGAGATTAAGACGACTCTCCATTGATCTCATAAAAAGGGTGGATGTACCAAAGCAACGAGTATAGCCGCTATACAAAGAGTTTGGCTATTCTTCGTGCTTGGGTACGTGAATCTACTCAAGTGAGATTCGTGCACAGTTGCTTATGTAAGCTATCAAACAGAGAGCAAATCAGTATAACACAAAGAGCCAATATCACGAACAAACTGGTCAAGTAGAATTGGGCTTTCTCATTTGTGATTTATTGCCAGTGTACGCTAAGCTAAAAGGTGACTATCCCAGTATAAATCAGAGGATGCTGATCACTGTCACCGCGACCACCATTGGAACGCCGAGAATGCCGCAAATTCAGTTTTTTCATTTCTCTCTTCGCCGATTTTTTAGTAGAAGAAGCCGATGATCTTGCCGGCAACGTGCTTTCGTCGGGCCTCCTCGTGGTCCATGATACCAGCAGAGGTGGTGAGGATGACATAGCCGAACTGACGGGCAGGCAGCAGCTTGACGACCCACTTCTCGAGATCGGCCAGGCGGACGTTGTAGCGGGGGGAGATGACACCAGTCTTGTTGAGACGGCCGTTCAGCTGGACGACAATCTTGCCGGAGCGGTGGTCATCGACCTCCTCGAACTCGCCAATGTAGCCTGCAAAGATGAATTAGCATTGTTGCGGAAGACCTCAGGCGATTAATAACGTGAAGAAAATAGGCATAGAAATCTGAAGAAAATCCACCGCAGGATAATATATCGGCAACTTATAGGGGCTGGACCGTGGTGCAGTATCGATCGTAGCCCTAGTTATCATGCCGAAGGCAGGCAAGGGAGATGGTGTCGTGCAAAATCAATTGGAAAACAAAATATCAATCGTCCAAACGTACCGTGGCGCTGCATGACCTGGAGGAACTTGACAATGACCTTGGAGCTAGGTCGGATCAGGACCTGACGCTTGCCGGCCTTCTCGGCATTGTTGATGGAGTTGAGGGCGTCGTGGAGAACGGAAGTGCGGACCATTTTGGCGGTATTGATGAAAAGGAGATTCTCAAGTCGAGTTTGGAAATGAGGTATCTACCACAGGGGAAACACATGTTAGACTCGGAGTGGCCCATAAGCGTGGAGAGTGCCCTCAGCGATCCGTCGACGAGGGTTCAGCCCGCTCATTGCCGAAGGGGAAGCAGCGTATCGAGAAACGCCAGCCAAAGCCGTTGCGTGCCAAATAGAACCACCATGATGCCATCATCGCGCGTCCATTGTCGCTCATCGGGGCCGGCGTTTACGATTGCTGTCCCCAGCCACGATAAAAGGCGTCATCCTGCCAGGTCCGAATCGCCGTCAGCGGTGACCAAGGCCATACATACCTCTTTGGAGTTTGACTGAAGAGCGGAAGTGAGGTCGTGGAGCTGGAAGGCCGAGATGGGAAAAAAAAATTGGGCGCTGGTATGGGTCCAGCCTCGCGTGGTGCGTTGTGTGCCCTGGTGGTCCGTGCGCGTCAAAATGCCCTAAGGGTACGCACTCTTGGCACACTCGGTTACCTTGATTTCGGCAAATCCCCGTTATTCTCAATCTCCTACTACGACTTGTCGCGCACGACGCAAAAACCCCCGTCACTAATTCTTTACACATCAATTAATCTTCGAGGATCGCCCGACGAGAACAACAAATCAAGATGGTGAGTTCCTCACCCAAAATTTTCGAATCGCCAATGTCGGAACGACGCTCTTTTTTTCCGCCATGCGAATGCACGAAAAAATGAGCCCCTCGCCGGTGCTTGTCGATTGCGAAAATACCCCCCCTTGACGATTGGGAACGCAGCGCTAACCAGGGAATTTTTCAAAAGTCGGACGTAGAAGAGAACAACGCCCCCGAGGTCGCCGAGGAGGTTGAAGTTTCCGGAGATGCCCCCAAGGGCCAGATGTCCGTTCTGGACGCCCTCAAGGGTGTTCTCAAGCTCGCTCTCATGCACGACGGTCTCGCCCGCGGTCTCCGAGAAGCCTCCAAGGCTCTGGACCGTCGCCAGGCTCACATGTGCGTCCTGAACGAGAACTGCGAGGAGGAGGCCTACAAGAAGCTGGTCATTGCTCTCTGCAATGAGCACAAGATTCCTCTCATCAAGGTTCCCGATGGCAAGCAGCTCGGCGAGTGGGCCGGTCTCTGTATGTGATATTCCAACGGAATCTGAAAAAGAAGAGAAGAGAAGAGATTTACTTACATTTTTTTTCTGTAGGCGTTCTGGACCGTGAGGGTAACGCCCGCAAGGTCGTCAACTGCTCTTGCGTCGTCGTTAAGGACTGGGGTGAGGAGTCTCAGGAGCGTTCCATCATCCTGAACTACTTCCAGACTTCCCAGTAAGGGCATGGACGGCGTTGATTTAAAGGGGTATAGAGGTGCGGTCTTGGTTTCTTTTCAGGACGCGTGAAAAAAACGACTTTCTTTAGGGTTGTACTCTAGGCCTTATATCATGGCCATCTTGCATGACGGGAAAAATAAAAAAGGAATTTAAAGAATCATCTGATATTGCTGGCTCTTTTGTGCATTAATCTGTGACAAACCTGCGGTTGCCCATTTTTTATTTCCGCCCTTCGACCTATAAAATCCGTTATAAACCAAGGTCCGGAAATGCCCAGCAATGGAGATAAGCGTTCCAAACTCACCATTATGATGTGATAGCCAAACGGCGTCTTGGCCTCTCCAATCTTAGGACTGCTCGTAGTGCTTGGTTCCAAAGAAAAGGCAACTTCTTCAAACGTAGGATCCAGACTCCCCTTCGTCTTCCAGCCTAGAGAACCTCCTGCCAGGAGTGGAAAAGTAATTGTCAGTAAACCATATCTAGAATAATGCTGGTCGATAAAATGCCAGGGAATGCAAAGGAAAAGGCGATTCCGAATACCTTGTCGTGCCTTGTCTTCTGAATAGGCCCGTGCCACCTCGTCAAATTTGACACCCTCACTCAGCTTCAGAAGAGCTTCTTCCTTCTTGGCATGTTTTTCGCACTTTTTATCATCAGCATCTCATCGTATCATTTTTTTTCAATGTGGAGATAGATGCTCATTGGAGATGGAGGAGGAATGGACAAGACAGAGCCGTTCTTCATTCGCAAATGATCCAAGCACCTACCAGAATATGACGAACGTTGATAGACATCGCCCCCTTTGCCTTGCCTCCGCCTTCTTTGCCCTCAGCACCTTTTCCCTTGGCGCCGCCTTTATCTCCCGATTTTTTGTCGTTCTTACCCATCTTTCAGGTTTTGTGTAAGTGAATCGGCCAATGGTTGTATGAGTGAAGTTTGCCAACTTGAGAGCCCCGCCGAGAAAGCCCCTCCAAAATGTAGAGTATCATCGGACCCGGCTTTATTAGTACTTGTTCACCACAACCTCATCCAATTTAAAAAAGTGAAAATGTGATGCTGCATCGGTACTACATCTCATATCTCAGTCAGGTGAGAGGCAGCATTTTCTAATGATTTAGGGGCTCCTGGATATCCTCCTTGAGCACCAAATCACGCATTCCGTAGCTGTATCTTGCATGCCGTGCCGTCGTCAAAGCAGCTCCAACCTCGAGAGCGCGTCTCCATTGCCGCTGCTCCATCCTTTCCTGCGCCTTCATCAATTTCCAGTCCAAGAAGCTTTGCTCGCCACGGTGTTGCCGAATCATTTCGCCTTCCAGTTTCTCAAAGAGCACCCAATCGTCCATTTGTGAAGGCCGAGGCACTTTGGCAAGGTCTACGATATTCGGCTGGCCTGAGATTCTCTCCAGTGTGACAATGGTTCGATGAAGGCGAGTCTGTAGATTCTGTTTCTGGCTGTATCGCCGAATGACGTACCTGCAAAATGAGTCAGCAATAGCAACGAAATTGACTCTGTTCTAAATTATAAACAAGGGCAAAAAAATTACAGTCCATCGTATCGTATGCCCGCTTTTGGAGAGAGCGGGCTTCTGAGACGGTGACCTCGCAAGATCCGTATTTGGGTCCCAACACAGGATATCAATGATATGTGTGTTTCTGAGAGCTTTGCCTCCCGCATGTATCGAACAGTTCCGGAAGGCAGCACTTCTTCTCGACCTGTCAATAGTGGAAGTGCCGCAGCCCCGTATCTCCCTTTTGTTGGAGTCTCGATGATACTTCCTACAATGCCATCTCGGTGTGCACATGCCAGGTTCAGCCACTAACTGGTAAATATTAGAATATTGGATTGTTGAAGATTCTCTGTCTCGTTAAGCTTACTGCCCTGGTTTGAACTGGAGATTCCACTCAAGCTCAGACAGCGTCCTACACTCCTTTGCCTGCCATAGCTCCCAGCCATCTGAGGTTATGTTGTTGAAAACGACGTCCTTCAGAGTACCAGTGTTGGATAAGTTTTGATGCCGAGTCTGATCAAGGTTGAAATACTTCTCGCGAAATCTAGCCATCCACAACCTCTGTAATCTCTCGGCCATGTCTGTATCGATGCGAGGTCGGAGATGGGACGACGCTTGCTGATGACCTAGCGTCAATATATCGGAGAGCAGTTTATCCAGCCGAGCATTTTGAATTGTCGCAAAGCCAATGGCCGGTATGGCGCTACTCTCATCTCTTACTAACTCGCGAAGCGCTCTCTTGACAACACCAGCTCTGGGACCTAGCGAAGCATCTTGAACAAGATGAGACCGGATGTCATCTGATAGCTCTAACAGCTTCGCGTCGTCCAACCGCTTGTTCCTCGAGTCAAGCAAGCCGATTGATAACAGTGCACTATAGAGATCTAGTAGAGATAAGCGAAGAAAAATGTACAAGCGCCCCAAATGAAAACATACCGGGTTGCCCAAGACGTTTCTCCTCCAAGTCTGAGTCTGAATCCGAAGTTTTGTTAGATGGCCGCGAGTCGGTAGCAAATCGTACAGCCGGAATGATCCATCTTAAACGCCGAGGCATCTTGCTGAATGCTCCTCTGCGTTGATGAACCGTGCTTTAGGTTCTCGCCTTTTGCTTCACACAAAGCGTCACAACAGAGATGAAATGTTGACACGAGCGCCTAACAGGCAGTGTTTTTCATGTCACGTTTGGAGGTGTAGCCACAAACAAACAAACAAGAACAAAAAAAAGGATAAGCAATATTTGTGTGTATCTTGAAATATGATTCTTATGAGCACCAGAATGAATGACAGGGTAAGAGAAATGAAAGAGGAATTATCGTAGGAATAACATGATGATCAGGGTGAGATAAGTTCTAAAGTCATAAGCGTGTTGATTACCCTCCAAGTGGGATCGATCAAGTCTTAAAGATAAATTCAACGGTAGACACTTGAGGTACCTATGTAGACATTGATGGGAAGGAATTGCTGCTGATAGTCGTTCTTCCCGTGATAGCTGTATATAAGAAGGTGCTCTGCATAAGTATTTCTCCTCATGGCCGGACTCGTCTCAAGCAACTGATTTCTCATCTTTAACAAGAAATTAATATCATCCGCCCCAAATCACTACCTAAGTACTCCGTAATGGAGAATTCATTCTAGATCCTCTCATGTTTCAATTGCAATACCATCCAAGATGCTCTATACCGCCTACCTCTTTGGCTTCGCATCGAGAATAGTAGGCGCTATAATTTTCACCGCCTACTACATTCACTTAAAATCGCCATTATTGCCGGCAAAATGCGCCCCACAAGACTCAAATAATCTGGGAATGTTTGGTGAGAATTTCACATAGTGAGGCTCGACTCAATTGATTCATACTTCTGTTGTTGCATCAACGTTATCATGAGTGAGCAGGCGCATTACAATGTTCGCCAGAGTGCGTCCCACGCCAAATCAATAGGAATTACGCAGCGCGCCACACCACTGCGATTCCCATGGGTGGGCGACTTGCGCGTGAGGTACGCGCTTCTTCAAGGTCCCCAAGATGAGAAGAGGATCGATGAGTTTGCTAATGGCCCCATAGATTCTCGGATTTTCAAGTCAATGAGATTGGAAAAGACGGAGTTGTTGTGCATCTACACAAGATTGGGCTGAACGGTCAAGATAGACAGGTAAGTGGACTCCACAAGATGGTTATAGATGGAGCTGACCGATTACGCAGAAAACAGATGCTGTTCCAGCGCAAGAGGCCGATACACCCAAGGAGCAGCAAGAGGCTTCCGACAAGGCTGATAATGTCGATGCCGCCGATGCCAATGATACACCTCAAGAGAAGGAGATTATAGAAGTCCCCGCAGAAGATGTCACGGCTCTCAGCAACCTAGCTGGTGAAAAGTTTGCGCAAGAGCTCGTCAATCTGTTCCGCGACAGCCAGGTAGAGGCTTCAGAAAAGAAGAAGCCAGTTGTCTCCGAGCCGGTCGAGGACAAGTTCAAACGCGGTGAAATTCACCAGGAAATCCGACGAATCTTCAACTCCAGGATAGAAACCAGCACGGACGATGCTGGCGCCATTATTGCAAGCTTTTCGGCACCCACGCGGAGAGGCAAACGAGGCCGAGGTGGGCGCAATCGCAACCGGAACAAGCAAGATGACCAGCCGATTGGCGAGTATCTTCACTTTTCACTCTTCAAAGATAATCGCGACACCATGGACGCTGTCAACCAGATTGCTCGTATCCTCAAGGTGAAGCCTCAGGTAATCAATTATGCGGGCACCAAGGACCGACGAGCTTCTACAGTCCAGCGCTGCTCCGTTCGATACACGCGGGATAGAAGCCTCGCAGGTATCAATGGAAAGCTCTGGGGCATAACAACAGGCGACTACGAGTACAAGTCGGAGCCTATCCATCTGGGAGAGTTACTGGGTAACGAGTTTGCCATTACCATCAAAAACTGCCAGATTGTCGGTGAGGCCAGCGCCAGCCCTGTTTCCGAACAGGTCGATTTGATGCGTGCAAATGTTCAGTCTGCATTGGACCACATGACAGAGCATGGATGGATTAATTACTTTGGCCATCAGAGATTTGGCACCCACCAAATCGGAACTCATGAAGTTGGAAAGCTGATCTTGGGAGAGAACTACGAGGGTGCCATCAACGCCATTCTTGCCTATGACGAAGAGATTGCTCAAAAGGCAGAAACAGAGGGAATCCCCGACGAGCCGGCCAAGAGGGATGAATATAGTCGCCACCTTGCCTGCATGCTGTTCAAGACTGAAAAAGACGTCGAAAAGGCAATCGAGATTATGCCCAGAAGGTTCTCGGCCGAAGTATGCGTCCTGCGACATCTAAACAGGCAAGGCAAGCAGTCCAGAAGAGACTTTGTCGGTGCCCTCATCCACATCACCAGAGGATTACGATCAATGTACCTCCACGCATGCCAATCCCACGTGTGGAACCACGCTGCGAGCAGGCGATGGGAGCTCTACGGCGAAAAGGTCATCAAGGGAGATCTTGTCATCATTGAAACCGAGGCCACCCCCCAGGTCAGCGGCCAGGACCAGGACGGCGACGACATCATCAACCCAGTCGAGGACGACGACGACGTTCCCTTGCGCGCCAGACCCTTGACCGAGGAAGAGGCATCCAGCGGGAAGTACACGGTGCACGACATTGTGCTCCCCACGCCGGGCTACGATGTCATCTACCCGGACAACGAGATTGGCGAATTCTACACGGAATTCATGGGCCGTGAGGAGAACGGCGCGCTGGACCCGCACAAGATGCGCCGCATGCGCCGTGAGTTCAGCTTGCCTGGACGGTACCGCAAGCTCATGAATCGGTTCCTTGCCAAGCCCTCCGTCGAGTTTAAGACGTATATGAGCGACGAGGAGCAGATGCATCCTACCGACCTGGACCTCATCAGATCCGCTCGCAAAACTGGCGGCGGCAACAAACGCTCTCGTGACGAAGGCGATGACGCGAGACCGAGCAAAGTGGCCAAGGTGGAAGGAGAAGAAGTCCAGGGGGCCACTCAGAGCGAGGATGCTGCCAACGATGCTGCAACCGGCGCTGAAAAGACTGAAGAAGCTCCAGAGGCGACAGCCGCCGAAGAAGCCATGGAAGTAGACCAGCCGCTCAAAATCGCCGCAGTCATCAAGTTCCAGCTCGGCAGAAGTGCCTACGCCACCGTCACGCTGCGAGAACTCATGGGAGATCCCCCGGAGACTAACGCGGCTTAATGGGAGATTGCATCTCCATGTACATCGAAATGTCAGTCCTCTGCGGTTATAAGGGATACCTCTTTTCGGCATATTTCATATTTTTTTTGCTTTCTGCTATAGTTTGGATAACTAAAACAATCCCATGTATATAAACGCCATATTTGACAAGAATGAAGATGATAAAAACGACACCAGAAGAATCGCTATGTGCAAGCGCTTGATATCCAAGTTTATGTTGAGAAGCGCCACTTTGATAGCTCCACAATGTAGCATGAACAACCCCTTTGTCACTATTCTCCTTCTCTTCCTCTTCCTGCTGAAAGTGCTTTCATGTTCGCTTTCTGACCCATGCAAAATCCACCGCGGCCGGCCCATATTCCTCATCATGAGTGTAGTAAAACCCGATGGTGATCCAATAATCTCACATGCTTAATTACTCGTTTCGTATTTATGAAGCCCTCGCAATCTGTGCTGTACGACGAAGCCAGCCAGCTGGTCCAGCCGTAAGGAGTGGCGATATATCGATTTCCAAATAGTTGTTAAGGTTCAGAAGCTTCATCGAGAACCACCGACTTGCTTCTCATCCCAACCCCACACAAAGGAGAGGTATTTGACCATATTTACCCTCTTAGATCGCATCTCGACCATCCACGGGTGTTCTAGCATTTTCCAGGGGCTAGCTCTGCGGTTAGGCTGCTTCTCCAAGCTACAAAGAAACGACAAAGGTTAGCGACAAATATTGAAACAAAGGGGTGTTAAAAACATACCAGCACTCAATAAAGTATTTAAAGTTGTCACTCCAGTACACGTCGTTGTCGGGCTCGTCCTTGAGTTTCGGGACGGGTTGTCGCACAATGTACGTGAGCAAATCAATCAAACCCGCACGAGGTTGCATCTCGGTTCCATCTGCAGGGAAGGGAAACCTGTGCTGGGCGACTTCAAGCAGTGTGACTCCTGTAGACCAGACGTCCGAGGTGATGGTGTATGACTGGCCGGTAATACGCTCTGGGGCCATGTAGTAGCTTGTTCCAATGAAGGTGTTGGCTTCACCTTTGGTTCCGAAATCTCCAGACACTCCAAAATCGCACAGCTTAACTGAGCCATCACGGCAAAGCAAGATGTTGGAGGGCTTGATGTCTCGGTGGATAATCCTTCGTGTGTGGAGATAGGTAAGACCGCCCAAAACACCTTCGGCAATCTTTCCCAGTACCTTTTCACCAGTACGGCCTCCTAGCCTCTTAACCTCTTTGTAAATGCTGTCTAATGAACCTCCTTCACAAAACTCCATCGCAATGGAAATAGTAGCCGTAGAGGGGTCAACGAATGCTCCGTAGTAGCGACAAATGTGATCTGAGGCGCATTCCTTGTTGAAGCCCAATTCTCGAACGATTTGCTTCTTAACATCAGGATCGGGGTTTGTAGTGATGACCTAATTTAGTATTAGCATTGCCATCACCATGGTGGTTATGCTTAAAAAAGTCATTTACCTTGAGGGCAAAGATAGTCTTGCCGCCTTTAAGCATGGCCTTGGTGACCGCTCCTCCTGCACCTTCACCAAGATTGCCCAGCTCTACGATTCGCTTTTCCAAGCTAGCGATTCTCCATCCTTCGTCGTCCAAATCCTCAACATCTGCATTCCTTGCTTTCTCAATACTGAGTCGGTCAAATCCCTCCAGGCCCTGCAGGCTCCCATCTCGCTCCATGGAAACGCCTCCTTCGCTTCTCATGGAGCCGACGGCAGATACAGGATCCGGGGTTCCTTGGGGTCGTGTTACAGGGATGCCAAACTGGGAGGCAAATGAAAGGGCCGAAAACTGAGAGCCAGCCGACGTGGGGTTGCTTGCTCGGCCATCGAGAGGCCCAAAGCTCCCAGACCTTGAATGCGCCGCACTGCTCTCGCTGCCACCGCCAGCAGACTGTCCGGGCTGTATTCCCTGCTGCCTCGCAGGTTGTTCGTATGGCGTGACCTGGCTCCCCATGGGAGTTGCCAGATGTAGAGTCGGTAGGGGGGGCCTGGCGGGCGGCTGGATAGTCAGGTTGCCCACCGGCTTGACGTTCGGTGAGGGAGGGATGGCCAGGCCCAATCTAGGAGCGGCACGACCCCGGTTGCCTGGAATGGCAGGACGCAGAAGCGGTGCGGGAGAGTTCATGATCGGCACAGACATCGGAGTTGATGCAGGAGTTGGGAGAGCGGCGGAGGAGGAGACGGGATGCTGTAGCGGAGCAGGTCAGTCAGTGTGCGTGGCCAGGGGACCAGAGTGAACATGAAACTCACGAGCTGGGCGGCGGGGTCGCTGCCCTGGGATTGTGAAGGGGCTGCGTCAGCCATGATGGAGAGCAGTGCCAGTCAAGGCAGTTTGTCGCGATGTGTCCAAACGAGCGAATTGTTGATGGTGGTGAGATGCAGGTACCTTTGCAAGGCTGAAGGTTGCAGCGGTACACAAAAAAACACTTCGAAGTCAAGCAAAGTACAGAGTACAAGCAGCCGCGGCAGAAAAAAAGACGAAGCAAAGACGTAGCGTCCCAACAATGGCCGGACAAAAGCAGTGCAAAAGGACGGCAGGGAGAGGGCGGACAGGAGCTCAAATAGAGTGACGCTGATGCTGGAAAAATTCAAATATCGGCAGACGACTTGCTATGCGTTGGCAAGTAGTATCTCAAATCGCAAGAGGCGAATGCTCGCATGCACAGTCTATTGGTGCCAGCGTGGGTCGAAGGCGAGTGAGGGGACGCTCGAGAGGGGATAGTCGGCTTAAGCGTCGTTGCAAGACAAAAAGCAGCGCCGCCAGATGCACAAAGAGGAAGAAGAAGAAGGCAAATGAAAACTGCAGAGGCAAACGAGGGATGCAGAAGATGGCTGAATGTTGGCTGAGGTGAAGCTTATGACCAGCTCGGGGGTCTAGTAGATTTTTTTTCTTGTGTAGGGGAGAAGTCGGGCTACATGTACGTGGACGAGTTGCAGAGGGATTCAAGGTGGGTTACAGCTCCTGGGATTTGGGCGTCGCAGCTCAAGTACCTACATGTACCTACCTGAAGCGGCATATGCGCGCCGGCGGAGTCAGTCCAGTGGCATTGTGCATGGCGCATAGTGGCGGACAGCCCCTGTAGCCCAGCCAGCGGCAGAGCCTCTAGACAGGGCGGGTACATACCTCTGCAGTTGATGGAACGGCTCAATGCCCGCTAAAAACAACGTTGGAGCATCAGGTTCTGTTGGGTGACACTTGGAGGCGCTGCAAGGAAGCACCACGGGGGCGCTGTGGGGAGAGCTCTAGGCACTGTAGGGCTCCCAAAAGGCCCCCAAGAGCTCTCGTGCCCAGCAAAGCAGGCGGCGCTAACGTGTCAGTGGAGATGAGGGATGGGTGGAGCAGCACAGCTTGTGAGCCGGTTTCCGCGGCTCTCTTCTGAGACCTGTGGTGGTGAAACGACGTCGGGACGTGGAGATGAGCTGGGAGAGACGGCGGACAAATCAGCACCCGCAGCGTCGAGGGCAAACAAGCAGCAGCAATTACGGGTGCTACTGGCATCATGCGTCTCTGCACCAGTCATCATCGACGCCGATAGCCAAGTACCGGTACCGCGTGCTTGGTGCGGAAGGACGGCACGGCCGAGGCCTATCAGCGTCGACAGCGATGGTCCAGGGGCAGCGGAAGGAAAATTGCAGTTCGGCGTATCGAAGCAGCAGAGCACAGTAGTAAGTATTACTGGCAGCAAGTTACATTGCTTCGATGTATCAAAATGTTCCCATCGCCGGCCTTATGGGCCAGGCGAGACGGCAGCACTAGCCAGGGTCGTTGGGCGCGGCGCAGTATCAAGCTCATCCCAAGCATCAAATCTCTTGTTAGCTTACCCTACAACACCATGTCATGTGTCTGGGAATCGTTCATTTGGAATTCTTTGCGCCCCTGAGCCGTCCATCCGCCTGCAGCATAGGTCAGCCGTGGTGAGACTGATGGCGAATGCCTCCGGCAAAAGGCCGCTGATCTCAAGCCATCACAGGAGACGCAGCGTTGGTGTGCCCGGCGCTGACTTGACTGTGCTTGTAGCTGAGCCGCGGCAATACAACAAGGATTCAGTCAAATATGAGCAGCAGCCCTGCTGGAAAAGTCCCGAGCGTGTCGACACGTGGAATGTAAGACCAGTGGCCACCATCTTTCTGAATTGGCCGCCCACCCTGCAGCAGCTACAGTAGACTACAGTAGAAGGAGTGGGCTGGCATCACACCTCATTCATTCGACTTTGCTGCTGTTCCGGGCCCAGAAAATCCCATCAATGCTAGGCATTGTTGTCTGACACACTGCATCCGAGCCGGGCCAATGGAAATGCAGGGACGCGGCCCAGAAACCATCACAGGACGGCGATTCCAGTTAGACGGGCAAACAGTGTTGCAGCCAAGCTTTCACCAGCGCAGTCAACCTTGGACACGACCGACATGTACTCCATATCCAGGCCTGCAGCTCGCGTCGTACTTGTTCGCGCTATGCCGGGCCTCTGCAGACAAGATTTGAGGGCTGCTAAAATAAAACACTGCGCAACTCGTATTGGGCTGTGGTCACAAGTACTGCGGTTTCAAGTGCGGCGCAGCTTGCAGACTGGCTGATGTCGAGCCAATAGGCGGCGTTGCGCCTTTAGCCTTGCGTTTCCCCAAGCGCGCGTCTACGCGCCCAGCCTGTGGTTGGTTCGTCCCTCTGCAGTCCCGCGAAAGAGGTGGACACGCAGCGGAAGGGAAGCGAGCGGGCCTCGCCTGCAAAAAGAGATGCATGCGTGTCTTAAAAATAGATTCAAGAGGCTTCCACGGCTACAGAGTAGTACTGCTATATCTTTTATTCTCCATATAGAACATCGAACGCGGCTCTGGATGGGACTGTGCAAATGACCTCTGATGCGCTTCTACCAAACAAGGCAAGCGGTGAGAGTCCAACCCCACTCGGCCGCGCTGCCCCACACGTCCAATGGCCAAACTCCAACTTTTTTTTTCTAGGTACCGGTTAGTACATCGCCAAATTTTTTTGCATCAGACGCTGTGAGTGCGTCCACAAATCGCACGACTCCAAGCCCCCAGCATGCCTGCCAAAGGTGTCTCGCGTGGAGACCGGTCTTCGGATCCGGAACTCTCCTCAAATGCGAGCGCGTCGTCCGATGAGTCCGATTACCTCGACAGTGCTGCTGCCCGGAAACGGCGTCGCACTTCTCCCGAGCTTCAAGTTGGAGTCGACGAGAGCGATGACGACGACGAGGAAGATGGTGGCAGAAAACTACTGCTACCAGTGGCTCCTATAGCCGTTCCTTCTCGAGTTAAACGAATTGTCGGAAAGAAAGAAGATGTCAAGCCTGTCAGCAAACCCGCGGCAGCCTCGCAACCACAGTCGCAGAATCCCATTCTTGCACCGACCGATCCCAATACTACCTTTTCCGCCCTCAATGTGCGGCCGTGGCTTGTCCAGTCGCTTGGAAACATGGCTATTAGACGACCAACCGGTATTCAAAAGGGCTGCATACCGGAAATATTAAAGGGAAGGGACTGCATTGGTGGTAGCAGAACGGGATCGGGAAAAACTGTGGCCTTTGCTGTTCCCGTTCTCCAGAAATGGGCAGAGGACCCGACCGCCATCTTTGCTGTCGTCCTCACGCCAACCCGCGAGCTTGCTCTTCAGATTTATGAGCAGTTCAAGGCAATTTCGTCTCCGCAGAGCCTCAAGATGATTCTTGTGACTGGTGGTGCCGACATGCGATCCCAAGCCATTGCGCTAGCTCAACGACCACATGTTATCATTGCGACTCCTGGCCGTTTGGCGGACCATATCAGAACGTCTGGAGAAGATACCATCTGTGGACTACGAAGAGTGCGTTATGTGGTTCTCGACGAAGCAGATCGGCTTTTACATGCCGCCGGCTCGGGCAGTATGCTGCCAGATGTCGAGGAGTGTTTGTCAGTGTTGCCGCCTGCTTCCGAAAGACAGACGCTCCTTTTCACAGCCACCATCACACCGGAAGTGCGAGCCCTCAAAGATCTCCCACAGAGACCTGGAAAGCTGCCCGTCTTTGTCTGTGAGGTGGACACACAGATGCTTGCCATCCCGGCAACTCTCAGTCAGAAGCATGTGCAGATCCCAATCACTCACAAAGAACACTATCTGCACGTTTTCTTGCTCACTGAGGCCAACATCAACAAGACGGTCATCATCTTTTGCAACCGCACATCAACGGCCGAGTACCTTCATCACTTGCTGCGATTACTAGACCACCGAGTCACCTCTTTGCACTCCAAGCTTCCCCAAAGACAGCGAACAGATAACTTGGCTCGCTTCCGGGCCTCAGCGGCCAGGATTTTGGTGGCTACAGACGTAGCGGCTCGTGGTCTCGATATCCAAGAAGTTAGCTTGGTAGTCAACTATGATATCCCTCGGGACCCAGATGACTATATCCATCGAGTGGGACGTACCGCCCGTGCGGGCCGCAAAGGTGAGGCCGTGACACTTGTGGGCCAACGGGATGTGGAATTAGTCTTGGCCATCGAGGAGCGAGTGGGCAGGCAGATGGAGGCCTGGGAAGAGGAGGGCGTCAACCTGGAGACGAGGGTGATTCGAGACGCCCTAAAGGTGGTCGGCGAGAAGAAACGGGAGGCGTTGCTGGAGATGGAAGAGGGCAGGGAAGTTGGCGGCAAGAGGAAAAGGACGAAACAGAAACTTCAGACATAGACGTGGGCATAATCTCACCATTACAAGAGCATCATCAATTTCCAAGCGACATCTTTCTTCATCTTCCCCAATAGTTCATTTTGTGGGCGTGTGGGTCTCATCGCCATTATTGCTGCAATTACAAGATACAACTGCTGTTATTGCCATTCTCCTTGCTTTCTTTAGGGGGCTCACGGGCCATTTGTTTCCCATTCTCTCGGAGGGGGTGTGGGAGAGAAGCCTCGCCCGCAAACTGGGCCACGTTTCGTGATACCGCTCTGTTGGTATCCAGTACCATGGCCTGGCAACTTGTCGATCAGGGGAAGATGTCAGCACAGGGCTGGGGTACAGTACAAGAGGGACCTGGGCACGAGTTTGAGCGTCGGCAACAGCGCGAAATAGCATCCCACCTCCACCACGCTCAACAACTCGTACCAAAAAGTAAGCAGTGACCACGAGGGAAGAGCTAGCGACGGCGCACTTCAGGTCCCGGTTCCAGACTGCTGGGTAAGCTGTCTTTCCCCAAAGCGGAATCACGAGGAGATGATAATCAGGGGAGGGTGGAAGCTTCCCGTCAGATAGCACGGATTTGACAGGTCCCCGGGCGGCCCATTGCGCTGGGACGGGAGCCAAAAATACGACCAGGGGTTGTTGGAATTTGGGGGGGAGGAGGCCCCATCTTACGCCGCGATGGCATGACTGATTTGTTGGCCCGCCTCTCCCCCAGCTTACGAAGCACGGCGCGGAATGCGGAGTATGTAAATGTGCTCCGTATTTGTATTTGATATGGAGGGGATGAGAGATGAGGTTCTGCCTTATGGCAGGGGGGCCATGTTTTGGATGGGTTAAATGTGGATGACGGGCTGTCTTCAAAGGTTCCCGGATGCTTTTCACGGCTGTCACACAAACCCAGCAACCAACAGGGGATATTACATCCAAGTACTCGTATAGCTTTAGGAATTACAAAGACGTGATAGTTATCTTGCAATGAGCAGGGCTGTCGGGCTTCTCTACATACCGGCAAGGGGGCGTTGCGTGCCAAGATCAGGGTGCTGCTTTGCTCTTCCAATCAGCTTTGGGACCGGTGGGATGGACGACCTTGCCGATCTCATTACCAAAGCTGCGGGATGGGCGATCCTTGATTTGGTTTACGGCGGAGTTTCTCCTTTTCTCTTCCTCCGCCTCTTTGCTTTCGCTCTGCCCTATGCGCGGGATGGGTGATGTGAAGGTTGACGCGGAGTTGGGCTTGTATCAAGCTCGGGGCCAGTCACATGGCCGTATTTTCTTGATGTGACAAGAAACATTAGCCACGAGTGAGGTTTCGAATATCGAATTGAGACCTGTATTAGTAAATAGATAGAAGGTCATCAAAAATTACCTACCCTATCAGTGACATGGTCGAGTCGGCACGCGGCATGGCAACTGAGTTGACCGAGCCAGATGATCGAATCATCAAGCCAATTGGAAGCAGCAAGGCTGAGATCTCATGCCTCCAAATGACGGATCCAGCGGCAGTGCAACCAAAGTCATTTCACCCATGAGGTTCTTTCCTCTCCTTGTTCGAGGGGTGCGACGAGGAGAGCCGAGGAATATACTCGTGTGATTGGGGCCGCTTGACTAATCACGCAAATAACCGGTACACGCCGTACGTTACGGACAAACGCGATCCGAGGTAGAGCGAATTTATCAGACAGGGCTGCGTCGACGACTCCGTTTCTCTAACTGGGAATAATTGTTCTTTCGAGCAAGTGATCGCTACCAGCCGGTTGGTTGTCGGTTAGCGAATGGATTACCAGGTTCCATGGCCTTGTGGGTAAGAATGGGGTACGTGTGTACTTGTATTTACTCCTGATTTACACGTACTCTGAATTGCAATGCGATCGCTGGCGGGCCGTCCCAAACTTGTGGATCACTGGGTCGCTGTCATTGCTATTTCCATGTCCTGTATGGACACTATCCGGGAATATCTGAACCGGATATGCACTCTTTGCACCTTTGCAGGCCGCGGCAGAGAAATCACGCTGGCATGTCTCCGTTTACGGTAATACAGGCTCGTGTGAGAGAAAAAAATACAAACGGTTCCCAAGAAGACGCCGTTTTCCATGGAGCCGGGTTTCGCGGACGCCCGCAGAGCAAGGCTCGACTCGATCAGGGGCCGGAAGCAAGACTGCCTATTGGTGAGCCTTACATAACAACGGGAGAGCGCATGTCCGCGGCAACGGAGTCTGCCAAACCACCGGAGAGCGAAGTCACGAGATTCCTGTGGTGTGTCGACAACAATATGCCTCGAAAGCGGCATGGTCGGAATGCACAGAAGAATGGGAGAAGGACGCCCGAGTGCTTCCATGCATCACGGGAAGAAGACCATGAGAACAAAGCGGACCGCCTCTGCATCCGTATCTGCACTTTGACGAAATAGGGGATGCGGCATCAATCGGCACTCTGAGCTGTTTATGCGTCGCTCGTCCGGAAAAGCAAGATTCACCCGGGCGAAGGAAGGCGTCATGGTGCTGGTGATTGGCTGCAAAGGGTCGGCTATCGGACGACTGGGTCTTCTCTGCATGTTCTTTCGTGCTTCTTTTTTTCAGTCGAGCCCCGGCTGCAGTACTCCGTAAAGAAAAAAAAAAAAAAAATGACGGCATTTGGATGGAGACGGACTAGGGAGCTTGCATGGTGATAGGGCAATGTCCATCTTTCGGCATTGTGGCGGACATATGGCGGCATGTACCGCTTGGACCCTTTTTTTCTCTAATCTCTTATTCAGCAGATGGATTGCCGCAATTTGTGCCGCACGTCCGATGACGTTGCCGAATACCCCAGGCGATAAGTCTAATGGCGTGCAATTTGACAGCAACTCGGAAAGGGAAAGAGGATACAGAACAAGCGGTGATTGATAAGGTGCAAGCAGAAAATCAGTGGGGATTACCGTTTGATTACTGTACCTCGCTGGCGATGATCGAATTGTGGAATGGCCAAAACGTCGATTCATGAAATCTGGGGTTGCGAGCACAAGGCCTTGTCACGGGGGCGGTGCCTGACTGAGTCGAACAAGCAGTTGGTCCCCAGAATCGCGGCACGTGCAATGCTTAAATGCCAAGCATTGTCCCCAGCGGCAAAGCACAAACTCAAAACACTGAAGTTTATCATGATCCGGCAAAGCTGCGCGGAAGTTGTCTCCATCGCGGATTTGTGGATTCCCGCGCCATGTGCCCTGGTGGAACCTTCAGACCCAAGCGGACGGGAGTTGCTGGGCGTCTCTTAAAGTTGGCGCCAGGCTCAATGCGGCGATTTGAAATACCCGCTGCTGACAGACGCCATTAATCATCACCTTCGCAAGCCCCGAAGCCCCGGCTCTTCGTTTGATTCAGCCCTGGAGCGACGGAGCCGCTTTGGGAATGGCGCCCATGTTTTCGTTCGTGATGGCATCCTTCGCCCGCTGGTTCGTGCCCGTGCCTGGGCTGAAACATAATTGTAGATGACACTAATTGCAGGGAGAGATCTTACCGCGAAATTAGACGGAAACGAGGCCTGTGCTGAGGAGGGAACTCGTACGACTGCTCGTATGTGGCCTGCAGGGCTGAGGGGAGTGTCTCGGCGACCAAGTGAATCAAGCGAGAGGGAAAGAAAAGAAGATCCTGGGCTAAAAATAAGCGGCCACCAGAAGACGCCTGTTGCTGTAGCTGAGATAACAATTTGAATTGTATTAGCACTGCGCCATCAGGGTTGCCGTAAGGGTAGTCGTAAGTGTAGCCGTTATGGCTGCCGTTATGGTAGCTGGAGCCGTTTCGCGATGGCTGCCACGCTTGAACGTGAGCGAAAGCGAGATCGAGCGGACGATAGTCGCGCCGCTGTGGCTGCTCGTTGCGTTGCTACGGAATTCCGCAGTTGAGCTAGACTTGATGACGCTGCTATGGCTCGATGCGGCAATGAATGAGCGCAGACGCTGTCTGGCCGCGTGGGGTTTTGTTTGTGCAAAAGCCACATCTCCGACAGCCCAACTCGGCATTCGGGCGCGAGCGATGCGCGTATCCCCTCAGGCTCTGTCAGCACTCTCAGACACAGGCGGCATCTGCACCTGTGATTGGCCACATCGGCTGCCATTCTGGACGGGCGGACCAAAGAGTGCCGGACGAAACACAAATCTTGCCGCTTCCCGATTCCGGTGCGCATCATTGGCCAGATGGCCTCGTACGACCAGCGCATTCCTTCCTCCCTGCGCCACGTCGCAAAGTGTCTGCAAGCCCCCTTTTCCGCCTGAGATCGTGGGTTGGGCCTTATCATCAGCCTTGCTGTGCTGATGGCGGGTTCTGGCGTTGCTTTTGATTGACGTGGTCTGTGCCGAGCCCCTCCCATTAAGGATGCCCTCTAAGGTGCGGGTGGTGGTACGTACTATGTACCCAAGTACCCTGAGGCTTCAAAATCAAGTGGTGTCCTGCCGAGGGCCGCGATACCCACGATACCCACGATACCCACCGTCGGAGTCATCAAAACTGGGCCTCTATCGACTCAGCCCTACTATGTAACTCGCTACCCTCGCTTCCAGCTTGGGAGCAACAGGAGGAAAACAGAATATCGACACCCCCGGTCCAATCTCAATTCCAATTCCAATTGATGCGTCTGATTGGCCGGGCTGAGATTTGCATCAATTCAATTCACGGCGATGACTGCGACAGGGCATCAGGGCCTGCATCCAGGCAGGCAGGCAGTCACACATTGTTGGACTCTCATGCACGCCTGCGGACATAGGACATAGGCAAGATAGGCAGCTCTGCACAGGTTATTTACGGCCGACAAGACACGTCTCGGAGATGCGTCGCTCTCGTCTCCACGTCCCGTCCCCCGAGCACCGATTAGCCGGGCTAAATACCGTACCCTCCTGTATTGTCTTGACGCTGGCAGCGACAGTTTGTGAGACGGCTCGGCAAACGGAACGGCTGCGGGCACTCAGTATTACTACGTGTTGCAGGCATCCGGTTACCTAGTAGGCACGAGAAATGAACGGCGAGCATCGCTGTTGCTAGTGAAGCAGGGAGACGCAAGCGCAACGCGGCGCCTGGACTAAACCAAGGGGAAGCGACGAATACGTTGGGACGTGTGCGAGTAAAAAAAGAAAAATGGTGTCAGGCAGTCAAGTCCGAAATGCCGTTTAGGGCTGTGCTAGAAGCTGTCGCGGCCTGCTTGGCAGATTCGTATACGACGTATTACGACGTGCGACGCACTATGGAGCAGGTATTTGCACTATTGCTGTTATGCTAGGTACCTTGTACTGTACTGTAATAAGAGAAAAAAAGAAAAGAGAGACACGTAGATTAACATTGCCGAATAGGATATCCGCGGCCACCGCATTTGGACTGAATGTGCGCAAAAGGATCTGAAACCTGGGGTCACGCTGACTGGCAAGCCACCCAGGCTGCGACAAAAAAGGCCAGATCACGGGCGGCTGAGATTGACGGCTGTTAATTGCGATTAAATTATGGATGTCAAATGCGTGTCCCTGAACAAAGCCTCGTGCACGGATGCGCAATGCGCAGCAGCTTCTGGTTTGCGTAGCTTCGCACGTACGCGTACCTGGCCCGAGTAACAATGATCGCAACGACAATTGCTGCAATGGGCAACGTTCTCCCGTCGCGATGGCTTCCGTTTCGAATAGCACTGCCTAAAACGGCAAATCCATCCAGCGTGGTGACAAATGGGGGAGTGCGATGCGATGCGATTGCGATTGCGAGTGGCTTTGCTCATGAGCTGGGCGGCACTAGTTACTAAGACAAGACAACGACGACATCAAGCATAACGCATGCATTGGAAAGGGGAGTGGATGCAGCAGATTGATTTGATTCCACCTAGCGCAAAGTCTGATCTATTGATGACTGTGCCGCATCTACGTGTATTACTACGCAATGACTGCGATGCTGAGAAATAGGACGGACGGAGCAATTAGGCCTCGGACTACGGTCTTTGGTCGGACATTGTGCTAGTTATGCAGGCTCAGGCTGTTAATAAGCGGCGCCTCGAGGGAGAAGAGCAGGAGTGGGGCCTTTTCTGATTCACTGATTCATAATCCACTGTTTCGGCTGGTGCTCACGACGAATCAGCGGTGTCGTGCACGCTGCTGGGCCAATCGTGATCAGTAATGGCGAGGGGTGCTCGTTAAGCCCGTAGCGAGCGAGCGTCGCCTGCCAGAGGTGCCAGAAGGAAGCTTCCAGCTAAGCTGCCGTCCCAGTCCCTAACGAGGAACAGCAGGAGGGAAAATTTCTGACGGGCTGTGACTAATCGGCTACTCGTATGCGAGTGCGAATACCTAATGGGGGATAGCACGGTAATCCCATTGCAAAGCAACGGGCGAGCTCGTAGGAGTCATCCAAAATGCCGAAGCCGTCCGTGGCGTACGCCCAGTTTTTCCTCGCTCCAAGTCGTGCGGTGCCGTGTACCTCAGGACGCGAGGTACCTTCGCGCGGGGCGCAGTCGCAGCCAGGCGTCGGGTACCCTTCGCGGACGAGCGACTCGCTGCTACGTCCGTGCCGGAGACGCTGGGCTTTCGGATTTAGTCAGCGCCAAAACCCATGGTTGCCCATGGCTTGCACCCCCCTCCCCCCCTTCGCATCCACGCCTCTGCTGAATGATCATGACTGTCTCACCCCTCCCCCCCTCGCATTGATCTTTCGGGCCCGCGAAGCAAAGTCCGCTTGGACCGGGACCCAAGGGCGTGCCGAGTACGTACCTCAACGCCGATGGATTTTTCTCTGGACCCGGCTGGGAGGTTCCGAGTTAAAAGAATGCCGACTCCCCCGACCTTGAGCCTCGATATCATTCAGCACAACAATCAAGCGAGCATCAATACAACTACAAGAACAAGCAAACCACTCGATCTACAAACAATCCATCCAACCAGTGCTCGCATAGATACACAGCAGAAATACTAGTCCACTAGGCAACTCAAACCATCCCTGCAACCGATCTGGCTGCCTTGAGTCACACCTACACTATATATCCATCTTCCTCCCCACCACACATCAAAATGTCTGCCTCAGCATCACTCCTCCGACAAGCTACCAAGAAGAGCATGTCTATCACTCAGACCTACTACCTGGCCCACAAGGCCCGAGCAAAGCTCTCTCGCGAGGCTGCTCAACCCGATCACGATCTCCGTCTCTTGGTCGGACACGCCAACCTCCTCGACTCTCTGATGCTTGAGCTTGCCGAGGCCGAGCGGGAGCAGGAGCGGTGGTTCAACCAGTCTGTCCGCAACACCAAGACCTCCGGATCCAACAACAACCGACACATCCAGTGGGCCGACCGGATCGAGGAGGAGGCCGTCGACGAAGAGTACGACTCCGACTCCTCTTCCGATTCTGACGACGAGTCCGACTACGACGAGATGGAGATGACCAACACCCGAACCACCATCATCCCCACCTCCACAGTCAAGGTTGTCGAGGATGAGATCATGGGAGACGACGATCTCGAGGAGGACTACGCTCAGCTCGAGCTTGTCCGCACTCCTTCACACTCAAACTCCCCTCCGGAGCTGATCGACCACGACTCCGAATCTTCAGATGACGAGGCTATGCCTCCATCGCCTGCCGATGCCGAGCTGCCTCTGCCCGCCAAGACAGAAGAGAGCGAAGAATCATATTACCAAGAAGAGGATTTCTACCTGGGCCAGCGAACACCCGCGGGCCTGGTGTCGGCAATCTCAGTCTACTGATCGACATCGATCCTTCTTCTTGTACTACTATGTAATTGATTCTTTAGCATTAGCGATGGCATGGCTTTGGCAAGGCGTTCTGATTTATTCATCATGATACCCCAAGAGGGAATATAAAAAGGCACACGGCGTTTACTTTCTTTCATTTGTTCTACTACCACTATACACCATTAGAGATCACAGCTCAACGTCTTATTTCATACAATGTCATGGCAATGCGAGGATGGGTTTTTTTCATGTGGAGGAATGACAAGGTACATGGGTACACATTGGTGGGCCGCTCCCTGGAACTGGTCTTCCTTTGGTCGAGTGGACCACGAGTTAGTAGCAATGGGAAAAATCGAATAGCGATTTCCCAATTACAGAATAAAAAAACTGTTACAAACTCATCTACATTGCCTCTTCTCTACTCTGTGACTGTGACTGAACTGTGACTGAACCCTGATTGACAATTTGGCAGTTGACAGCCGAAAATCCGCGGTAATGGCGGATGGGCCGAGCGGCACTAAAAAACGCCGCTCGGGCGAAGCGGCATCGGTGGGAGTGGCAGCCGATAAGCAGCAGCAGCAGCGATATACGTACCGCAGCTTTGCATTTCAAATCGCAGGTCAGATGGCCCGAGGAGTTAAGGTACGTACTGGTGCGCTACGACATTGCCGGCTCAAGCTTACCGCCAGCCTTAATAATTGCCCAGAATCAAACGGAAAGAAAATCAGTGAAAGCTAAAAATTCCAGGCCCGCAAGATCCGCCCGACCCAGCAGAAAAAAAAGAAAAATCGATTGAAAAAAAAAGAAGCGTGAAAAACCCAGCTACGAATGGATCTGCTATTACTCTAATGCTTCGGGCGCTCGGTCCCTTGCCTGGGTCCCGTGGACGATGGAGAGCTGGACACGACTCAAGTCCGATACCAAGAGGAAAAAAGGAAAATTTTGCTGCGGCGATTAGCCTGCGTTGCTTTGTAAACTACGACTTTACGGCTATCCGCTTTGTTTCCGCGGACTAAGACCGAGGGGCGTGTATTGAAAAAAAAGAAAGAAGAAAAAAAAAGGTATGAGCTGGCGGGAGGATGCACGATGAGCAGAGAGAAACCCTTACGAGATGCATTGCCGTCCGACAATCCAGATCTTTGCTTTTCCCCCCCCACCACACCCCCTTGCTTTAAAATTGGCGAAAGGGCAGCGATTCCCTTGTGCCAGCAAAACCATAACGGGAGGGTGAGGATTTGCGAAGTTGCTGGCGGCTGGTGATTCGCCAGCGCAGCTGGATATTGGGCATAACGGCCCAATCGCACGAAAAAAAGGAGGGGGACTAGATAGAGCCGGAGTGACGGTGTGAGTGTGTTTTGCTTGCCGTCGTGATGCTTATGAGATCCGGCACCAACAGCCACGGTACATGCCGAATGGGTTTACTGCTAAAGCCCGCCCTTTCACCTGCTTTTGCCCTCCCCCCCTCCATCTGGCCAGAAGCTCGGGCTTGTAAATCCGGGCTTGTTTTGTCCGTCTTCCCTTGCTTGACCGAAAAACCTTGGCATACCTAGGATGTTTCTTAGGCCATGACTAGCAAAGAGAGCTAGAAGTCGAGGAATAACAAATCAGAGCGTAATCCCGCTTAACGTGAAAATGTTGCCGTTGTTTTGTAAGCCAGGTGCACGCCGCGCATTATCACCCCTTCACTATGTATTATTCCGTTGCCTTCTTTTGCTTTCGCCCCTCTAAGGCGTGACCAACGCATCAGACATGGGCGTAGCGGCTTAATTACGCGAGTGTATGAGGACAAGGTAGAAGGGTAGAGTAAAAACGACGAAATATCACCCTTCCCTCTCGCCACCCCACGTGAAATTCCCAGCTTGGAAGGAGAGAGAAGGGAGGGAGAAAAAAAGCAAATTCAAGGGCGTATATTGGATCTGGAGGACACTCAGAATAAGGAAAAAACGCATCAGCTTATCAGGCCATGTGTCGGGCGGGATTGAACCACACGCCCCCCCCCCCAATCCCTCTTCCTCCTGACCCCCGTTTTTGGTGTTGCGATATTTGCCATTTCCGTGCAGAGCTCTGCTTCTGGTGGTTAAGCTCGACCCTTGCTTATTTTTTCAGCACTATCGTTTTTACTTGGCTCGTTCGACCTTGTTTAGTCTTGTGCATGTGGTGTCGCCATTCATCTTAAGATGTGAAATGGTACGATTGCTCCGCATTGCATCTGGCCTTATCGTATGTAAGCAATTACAACCCCCATATCAAATCTCGGCTCGTCTGATGACTCCCGCCTCAGGCGGCTCTTTATTTGACCCCGCCCACCATCCTCACAAGATAGGCTGACAAGATCAACAAAAGGCGGCACGCGCTTCGCCGAGGGAGACAGAAAATAGATCATTTAGCAAAGATTAGATGTTGAAGAATATACCTTGACCTCATTTTGGCAATAATGCCTAGGAAGGCTTGGAAGTTTAAAAGAGCTCACGAATTTAAGCGCCCGCTCCGAGGCAATTTGGTCCTCCTCGGACAACGTCCATCCTTTTCGCGCTTACTTGGCCAATGTTCGGTTTTTGGCTGATTTGCTTTTGGGGGCCATCTAGGCGCTGCTATTGGCTGTGCCATGCCGTGCTGAGGCGAGCTCTAGGGGGCGCTCAAGTAATATCTTAGTTTGTGCTTCATTTGGTGTTTTGGTGTTAGTGTAATCTGCGCTTGGGAATAAGAGCTACAAAATGAGCCCTACAAGGCTTGAAGCCGAAAGCTTGAAGAGAATAAGCACGAGCGGCTTCTCCAGTTCTTGTCTATCCGTTTATCCAGCTACACACCCATTGTGAGAGGCGGGATGGCGGAGGTGTCGCGGAGATCCTCATTTCAAGCTCCGTCTGTGTGAGATGTGAAGCGGAGTCGACCATCAACTTTGCGGTTCTGCTGCGGACCCCGCGCGGATATTCGCCGTGGATTTTGCGGCACGATTATCTTGACAAGAGGCGGGGCCCTGCTAGATCTGACAGTGCGCCACATGCCAGTGCTGCTTTAAGTGTGTCAAGCCACATGTCGTGGGCTAGCGTCTTCTTTTTGTGCATAGCTTTGATTTATGCAAGTTTTGGAGTGTCGAGGTCAGTGGTTTGTACGATGGTTTTAGACTCGCTGTAAAGAGAGGTTGTTTTACGATGCAATGGTTAGTTGAATATATGCTCATGTTAACTGAAATTGTATGGTAACTAATCTATGCTAATTATGGCTGTAATAAATAAGACGTCTCTATTAAGTCTCTAATTGAATGCCCACATAATGCATGTCTCTAATAACCCTCGTGGAAATCATCGCTTCAGTCCTTCTATTCTCCATTTCGTATTTCTCTATGTTTTCCTCGTCTTGTGTCGTCTTAATCTATATTGTATAATAACTTCTGTCGATGTTGGTGTAGCTCAACTCTGAATTGCTCTTCGTGACAGCGGTGATTGGGTATTAGTGCGCGTTGTCTTATTGCTTCTCCGATACCATTATGCTCTCGATCCTCTTTTTGAATCTCAGCGGTAGCAAAAATAGCGCCGCTCCAAGAAACATGCAACCGGAGAAGATTTGGACATCCAGGTATACTGGGGAGTGCGATCGTCGAAGCCCCAAGGCCATGGCTTCGGCAACTGTAAAACCGTCAGCATCAAGTTCGGTTGACATACTGTACTCTAGGGATACATGTGCAAGATAACATACATGCTGATGGGATGGCAGAAATTGTCCAGACTATGGACAATGCAGAGGGGAGAAGCTTCATTCCGAAAGCATCAGCTAGCATAGGTCCGATGGTCTGTGAAGCCTTGTGTTAGCTTTTAATTTAATACCCTACCAAAAACGGGGGGCAGACAACTTACAGCCCAACATGTGCCAATCGTTGTCCCTCCAAGAATAGAAAACGCAAGCAGGATAGGATATGATGTGCCAGACGTCCAGAGGCATAAACACCATATCCCTGCCAGAGTTGTTGCCGAGATCACCATGTTCAATCTTCCCACTCGGTCGCTAAAGTAACCCACGATGGGTCTACCGATGGCCATTCCAAGGTTAGCCAATGCTCCCAGGATAGAGCCTTGGTGAGCAGTGAGGCCAATCCGGACGGCATTGTCCGGAAGCGAGAACAAGACGCATGTGTATCCAATAGTGCTAAGGAAAATCCATGCCAAAATTAGCAGAAGCTCAGGGCGCTTGAGGAGAGTAAAGTCAAAAGCGTTTTGAGTGGGCTGAATGTGCTTGTTCCTATCTTTAATCAGGATGATGCAAATAACGTTGACTGCAGCGGTGCAGATGGCTGTGATGCGAAAGGCCCAGGCAACGCTAATGTTGGAAATCATGGCTTCCGTGGACAAACTGTAAATGAGACCTCCAATACCACTTCCTGCAGCAGCAATTCCATTTGCAATGCCCTTTCTCCGGGAGAACCACTGGGGAATGATGCCAATGGTACCGATATATAAGAACGAACAGCCCCAGCCGAATAGTAATCCCTGGGAAAGAAAGAGATGCCATGACTGCTTGGCAAAACTTGCCCCAACCAGAGCAGCTGTCTCCATGACAGCTCCGATGAGTAGAGGGGGCTTGGTCCCGAAAACTCTGGTGGCGTGCGTGACGAGGGGGGCGATGAGGAGGATCTGAGACTGAGAGAGACCACCAATAAAGGAGTAGGCGATTTCCGATGTCCCGGGGAAGGCGTTTGTCGAGATGTAGTGAGTGAGATATACACCGAAGGCCTGCCATAGATAGACTTGTTAGATTCCTTTCTATTGATTTGAGGAGAAGCCGTGTTCTTGTTGATCTACTTACACCGTTGACTCCCCATGTGCTTGCCGTAATCATCAATTGGCACACAACACACACCCAGCCGTATCCGCCATCGTGCTCATCCGCTCGCAGTTGCTGTTCCTGTACACTGGTGTTTTCAAGTGTTTCTTCTGAAATAGGGGTCCCAACATAATCTGCTGCGTCGTCATCGCTGGAATGATTTTGTACAACCGTCATGGTACTTCCTATACAAGGGAGAAAAAGTCAAAAGGCAAAAATGTGTGTTTTGGGGGTCTGTAGAAGAAACAAGACTCAGGATGCAATCGAAATACGAGGACTTAATATCAAATTGCAATGTTCTTGATATTTTATTTATGTACTATTCCTTTCACCTCCTGCATACAAGTACATGTATCCATATATCTTCCCTTGCACTTATAAAAATTAGCATCAGCTCATAAGATCGCCCTCGGAATAATCTGTTCCGCATAGATATTCTACTACCGAGCCGTTTCCGATCGATGCAAGCTAGATTAACCAAAATCTTGATTGTATTCGTTTAGTACCTCGTTTAACTTGGCTATTCTGACGTTTTGGCGGATATACCCACAGCTGCTGTTGCATCTCCGGCACGCTCGCTGAGGCTTGCCTATCTCGGACTAGTGCCTGAGACCCCAAGACATCATCTTTCAAAGGTTCTACGACGCTGGCTCGGAGAAAGCGAATTGCCAGGCAGAAGCAAATTCACATCATTTGCTGCGGGTAGCTGACTGTTGAATATTCTTACATGTGGGCATTTGATTGAACTATTCGGAGTATGTCTTGCTGAGAAATGAGCCTTTGTTTGCTAACTATGATATGGCCCCCTCTGTTCTTCATTATGTCATCGTGACACGGCTGGTAACCGCTCATATATGTATGTGTTTCGAGACATATACACACATATGTACATACCGGGCATATCACACATCATGTGAATAATTTGAAATGGCGTATGTTTATATGGACACATGCCAACTTACACTATTAAAATAGGATCTTGGACCGTTCACCATGTCCTTTCACTTTATACCTGTACAGTATCATCATCTTTGACTGTGCTAAGCTTTGACAACCTTGAGAAATCGTTAGAATTGATGCTGACCCGGTAAATGAACAATTGCTATTGTAATCTGACTTACATGGTCACTCAAGTTGTCATTTGCTCCCCTCTCCGTAACCCGAATTTCGTCACCAACTCGAAGTAAAGCTCCATTGGGGCCTGCAAAAGACCACTGTCCAAAAACTGGTTTGACTGGACAGATATGTTAGCCCTACCATTCTATGAAGAAGATGGGAAAAAGAAATCTTACGAGGGTATGCCTTGTTTACACGTCTATCTCTAGCTATCAAGCCATAGACTTGTTTGCTTCGTGGGGATCCAGTTCCCGTCTTGATGTCGGCGTTGACACTCAGGCAGCGAGGGGTCTTGAAGACACAGCGGACAACTGCTTTTGGCGTAGTTCCGTCTTCTGAAAATACAGTAAGTTCTCTCCAGTGGTCTTCGTCCCACGGCGCAACAGATCCCACGTCGACGTGGATATTAGTACGGAAGCGGAGCAAGACATCTTCTTGCCGATCATCTGGTGGCAAGCGGGATCTGACGTCTTCTTCGGATGCTGTTGATGTAACCAAAAACGGAGCAGCATCTGCGAAACGGATTCGTTGCGGTTGGAAATGGTCACCGGCGGCCTTAATTGTTAATGGCAGCCGGTGTTTAGGGATGTACGCCGCTCCAGGGATCTCGCGGCTGCCTGATCCGGAGATAAACAGTAATCTCGTGGGGATATCGAGATGTTTGCTAAAGAACTCGGCTGGGCCGTCTCCCATATCGACAGCCGAGGCCTCGGTGCCGAATACACTCACTTGATATGACGGCGCGTCCAGACATGACAGCGGTGACGGCGTGAGTGGGATAGTGATTGAAGATTCTGGTCTGGCTATCGTGTGTTTGATGGTCAGTTCCGACCAATCATCGTTGATTGACGGCTGGAAGAGCACCAGCTTATATACCCGCTTGACGGTAAGGTGTTCGGCCAGATGAGGCCGTATAGTCGGGTGACTCCGAGGATCTCTGACTAGAATGTACTGCCGGTCAAAGCGAAAGCCTTCGCTCGTAATCTCTGCAATCGAGACCTCAATTGGAAGGAGTGACTTGACGGGATAGATGAACAGCTAATTAGGTGTGGTGTTAGCAAGTGTCTTGTGGCTTATAAGACTGCGGGCCAAAGGGCAGGACAAGAATCGCTAGACCCTGGACCGCAGACTTGAGATGAGACAGTAATGGGACGAACTCGGTACCCTTTGGATTTTCATCTTGCTGCCTGACTGCTGTCGGTCAGAGTTGCCGCATCTACACGTAGTTTTGCGCTCAGCATCGCTCGGCGCTCGGCCTCATCACCACTATTTTGGATAGCGCAGACTGCAGGGAGGCCGTCACCATTCGCTGCTCTCTCGCGAAGTTATCCGTCCACCAAAGCCGTTAATAGCGTTCCTCGTGGGCCGCAAAAGAGTGCACGGAACAAGACAATGAGCTGCAGCTGGGAGGAATGAGAAGGAATGAGAGGGAACAGCGGAAGCCAAAGCTCTAGCGGCCGTTTGAGCAGCAGCAGTAGCCACAAGTGCTGGAATTCAATTGACGGGAGATATTCAAGATGGATGACAGTGTGCGTGCTCATCGGACCCTTGTCACTATGATAGCATGCCTTGCCTTGTGTGGAATAGCCTCGTCGGAAGCCGCTATTCCCAACATGGGCATTGTCGGCATTCTGCTCACCTTCGCCGTGACCAGTCATTTGCTGGCTCTGTCTCTCGATAAACCCAATACTGGACTGAACTCTCATCAGCCCGTTGAGCCACTCACGCGGGGCGCTCGGTGACTCGGCCCAGGGATTCTTTCATCATTCAATCGCAACCACACTCGTTCTGTATTAGGATCAAGGGAGCGAGCATTGAGAGTCTGGCCCGTCGTGTTTGATTGAGCCGACGCAATGGAGGTTTCCACCGTGCCTTGTACTCTGTGCAGGAAACGGCGGGTCAAGGTATGTGTCGTGTTCATGGCGAGCAGCTACGCCTATTCGGAGTGTGCGGTGATCTCACGTCTTCCTAGTGTGACAAGCGCTTGCCGGGCTGTGCGCGGTGTGAAAAGGCATCTCGCTCATGCCCCGGATACAACCATCTACGCAGGTTCCTCGATGAGAGCCAGAACCTTCGAAAGAAGTTCTCTTCGGCTGGTGCTAGCCCGCAGGCGAGTGGCCTTGTCAAGCCCGTAGACTCGCAGCTGGTGGCTGAAGCTGCTTCCACTGTCTCGTCATTTTCTGGTTCACTCGATTCATCCTTGCTACCCACGGCGGCCTCAGGTAGCATTGATGTTGCTCAGACCCAGGCAACAACTCCAACTTCAGCCGACGCTCAGCTTCCGTCTCAAGATGATGCTCTGCATGGCTCTAGCCTGGAGGGGGCTGACCATGACAGCTTTTCTACCAACCAAGGGGTTCACGACACGTCCTTTATCACGACTGAGAGTATCTCTGACTCAGACTTTGACGCCAGATTTTTCGACATTGATCCCCAGATTTACTTTGCTGACGGGAACAACTGTTGTGGATTCATACCATCTCTCTCCTTGATAAATGATGCCAATGGCCCGCAAGGGCCATCTCTCTCCTGGCTTGGTGACGTTAATTTGGAAGGATATTCACAGCCTGGATATGAAGCGGACGCAGAGCGATCAGAGCGATCAGAGAGACCAGAGACCGAGTTCTCATCTCCAATGCCAGACTCTTCGAATGAGGCAGACCACGAAACTGCATATCTGATAAGATATTTTGCCGAACGAATCAGTCCATGCCTGGACGTATTTGATATTGAGCGATTCTTTGGACACATTGTTCCTATAAAGGCAATACGAAGCCCGCTTTTACAGAATGCATTGGCTGCCATTGCGGCAAAGCAATTTGGAAAGACGAAGCGAGAGACGTACTCGGCGAATCATCAAACACCTGGCAGGTCGATGCTAGAGCAGTACTCTGAAGTAGCTCATATCGACTGGTTTTACAAGGCAGCAAGTTTCTATGACAAGGCTATTGGTCATATGATGAGATTGCTACAAACACTACGTGACGGCAGCCCTTCTCCACCACCTGGAACACCATCGTCGATGGATTTGACACTCAACCTTCATTCAGCAGTGTCACCATCGTTCAAGAGGCGCCGGATCGAAAGCAGTCAGAGTTCTCATAATGTTGTGGACGATCTCCTGGCGGCAATATCCGTATTTCTTCTCTACGAATCTCTTGATAATCGATTTGCAGAAGTCTCCCGGTATAGTTCATTTCTTCTATCCCCAGGAACCCTATTGGCTAATGATATCCTGAATTAGACACATGTCCGGCGCACAATATCTGCTTACCTTCAACCTAAAGCAAATCTTCGATAGTACCGAATTTAATCCTCGCGGCGGAGCTTCCTCCGGACTACAGACTCGAAGAGCCTGGCAAGCGTCTTTTTGGAATATTGTCTGCATCGACTGGGTTACATCTTACACTGGAGAGACCCCACCACGCATTGACATAGAAAATCTCGAGTTGTGGAAAGCAGCGGGTCTACCAATGTGTGTTGTCAATGGCATTCATCTACCCGTCTCGCTCTGCAATGATGAAACCTCGGGCCACCAAATGCAAATGACGGAGACGATGGCCTGCAGAAGCCTAATATGGGTCATTTTGAAGACACTTGCGTTTGTGGCTGCTGAAAAGGGCAGCAACAAAATATCAGACAGCATCTCGCCAGATGCTGGAAAGACAGATCGAAGCTCACTCCATAAAATTCAAAGCTGGGATGATATCTCCCAACATCTCGACAACTGGTGTGCTGCGTTGCCAGACACCTTTGAGCCTTGTGCAAGGATAGCACAACGATATAATAATATACCTACGCCTTCGGACAATATGCCGCCGAGATCGGAATTTCAAAGCGCGTTCCAGGAACTCTTCTACGCTAATGCCATGTGCGCAACAGCTGCAGTCTTGTATCATTTTGTACAGCTTCTCCTCTTGTTGCACAAACCTCTGAATCAAAAGTATTCAGAGTCACATGCGGAGTTTGTGGCTAAACGCCTCAATGCATATCGCCAACTTTCGGCTCAGATTGAAGGGCATGCCAATGAGATATGTGCAATATCCCTAGGACGGCCAGATGATCCTGTTCGACTGCACATGGTACAGCCCTTGTATATAGCTGGGCTTTGCTTCGAAGCACATGAGCAGAGGACGGCGTTGGCCCAACTTCTTGCGACTATACAGCGGGAAACTGGGTATTCAACCGCGGAGAGAGTTGCAAATCTACAGCAGCAATGGGGGTGGGACAGTACTCCTCCAGCACTTGATGTATCATAAAATCATGCTACAGATACTTGGAAAATGAATGAACAATTAGCATATCCAGATGCACAGACGCGTGAGAAGTTGCAAAAGGATTTGCTGCAGATGAAAGCTTGATCACAAAGTTAACGGCTCTAGTATATAACACAAAATGGCAGTGATTTGAAACAATTCATCTACATGTACTTTGGGTTATTTGTCTTGTTGTGTACATAGTTCCCGTAGTTGTTATGACTTAGCTTGAGCCATGAATATTACGGCATCTCACTTAACATGAAGGTACAGTAGACGTTACCAGCTGTCGGCGCTATTCTAGGAAAGGCAATTGTCAGCGAACCGTTAGCTTTTGGCATTGAGTTTCAAGACTCATTTGAAGAAGACGAATTATATGCTTCCTATATAGGTAGGTATACGTAATACTCAAGAAAGACATCAATGGACTAGTCAAATGAATTGTAGGAGGAAATCTGTCATTTAGTGAGTGGCTGCTGGACATCTACTAATCTTGACGTATCATTCGTTTCAAGCCAACACATTATATACGTAGTCTGAGGTGCTCCGTTTATGAGGGTTCAGGGTCAAGTTGAAGTAGGACATACTAATATTGTTTTGGGGATATCTTATGATTTAATGTCAACAAAATACATAGGCCATGATGAAAGAAATGAAGCAATGCATTGCAACTCACAGGAAGTGAAATGTGTATCTCATTCTCTGTTCTTCGGATCCCGTTTACCGATTGCTTTCTAGAGGAAGTTCAATTGGGTTAGCATATATATCAGAGGATTACTATTAGTAGTAGTCACAAATGCCTTAGGCCTGCAAAAAGGAGCAGTAGACGACGTAGATATCCGCAATCTTATATCGTTTTCAAGAGGTTTTCGCCCATTTGCATGTTGTGCATAGCTTGCATAAAACGAAACGCCACAGATGGGATGGCCTTGAGAAGACAGCAACAGCACTAAGCCTAATTTGAGTGAACAGAAACTCTGCTTATGTAACTCAGTGCCATGTTGTGGCGCCCCATGTTGTGGCTTTGCGGCAACTTCCTGCCGACTGATTACTAAGGCTGAATGGCTTCATCCTCTGAATCATCGGTTACGTCGTTACGAATCCTTCGTCTATACCATTGATACGCCATGAACGCCTCTGGGATCGAAATCGAATCCTTCGATGGATAATCTATTTTTATAAGGCCTATCAGATCTGAAGATGAGATGAATGGCATCATATCTTCCTTCTCCTCGATCCTCGATCTGAGACCAAAAGCTGGGGTACAATCTCCCAGCAGTTGAACCGTCAACCTCAGTGGCGACAAGAAATGCTTAGCTACGCTTGGTTTCGTTATCCTGGCTGCTTCTACATGTCCGAAGACCAACCGGAAAGTTTCTCGAGGGCCGAAAGAAGTCACCTTGAGCCTCAATCTGCAATCTGATCGCGTGACTCTTGTCTTGGGTGCCGCCAGTCCCGTGTACTTTGATCACGATGAACACGCCTTCGAGCCGTGGTGTTTCGTGAATCCGATCCACCGATGAGTCTGCTTTGCGTGAATACCGCTCCGATCGCGGTGCCTGCGTGATCGGGTCAGGTGTGCCGGCCTTAACCAGAGCTCTACCCTCTTCTACGTCTACACCTGTCCACTTTCAGGAACAAAAAAGACAAAAAGTCGGAGGGGTGTGAAGGGCGTGGACGATCGACTCAGTCCTTTAGTCGCGAAATTCCGGCGTCCGGTATCCATTCTGTCCATCACAAGACCGAGGATGCCCCACTTCGCCGGCATTGAGCTCCTCAGTTGCACGGGCAACATCGGAAGCAATAAAGGCGATTCGAACGGTTTTTACAGGCTTGTTAGCTTGCAGCTTGCATTGGGTTTCGGTTCGGACGAAATCGATCATTTGCGTGCTCGGAGGGTGTTCATTGGCCAGCCCGGTGGCAAATCGAAAAGTCCATGGACTCGGGTCCCTCGCTTTCGTTCTGTCAGCGGCTATTTGGCTTTCCCCCGCATAATGCTGTTTGCTGGAGCACCACGGACTTTGTCGGTCCTAGGTAACGCCCATGGCTGATAGGGCTGTCGGTGGCTGTCGGATCAAGACTGGATCAAGTATCGCCAGCAACGCCTCTGTTAATGGCACAACGCCCAAAACCCTGAGTACGAGGTAAACGATGGTAGCTTGCCTAACGAGCTGTGAGCTTTCTCTCGGCGGCCATCTTCTGAGTCTACATTACAGTTTGGTTTCCGATAGATTGATGCCGACAGCATCCAACCTTGAAGCTGAATAAATCCCGTCCATCCAAACTATCGGCCATGCCCACAAGGCCGAAAGAACCAATCACTGAGAAGTCTCGGCTCACTCCCTCATGATCGTCATAGAGTCTATCGCGATCCGTGAGGTGGAGGGGGTGTGAACCGATGCACAAGCATTTGTCAGGCTTTGACTCCCGATTAGCGCCGGTACTGGTTAATCGCCGCGACCGCGACTTAGGTCTTACTGGCACCCTCAATCGCGGAAGAGGGGACGGAGGTTCAGCAGCCTCATGTGGCAGCCACGGAGTTTGTCACATCCTCGCTCCAACCCGTGACTAATGTGGTGCCGGGTGGTGCGGAGGTGTGGACTTAAGCACCCGTCAAGTTGGAACCGGAAATAGCACAACACTGCTCGCCTGTCAGCCTTAGCGGAGGTAGAGGAGGGTGAGACTTCCGGCTGTCCTTTGGGTTTAGGGCGGTGATTCAAACTCAATGCCATTGATCTGATTACTGAAGAGGAGTTGATTAAGCTTACAAGGGCCCGCGCTTAGCAATAGGCTGCCATCCCATAACCGGTGGTTCACCGGCTTCCCATCTTCTGGAGGCAAGACTCAGCCAATCAGCCTCCTAGAATGACCATTTACCGTTCGGAGTTTCGACAAGCCGCTTACTCAGACTAAGATGCCTCAAGACTATTTTGAGGTCGCCAAGGTCGCCAAGCTCATACAGCGGCAGCACTTACACGCGGGGATTGGAAGTCTAAATGACGGTTAAGCGACCGCGGCTATTCGCTTCGGCAAAGTTAAGATTTGACCAGCATATGCCTTATGAGGATAGCTCTTATTATGATAAGGCGTGTTGGGCTTTGCCTAAAGTCTCTCTAGTGCATCTGTCAGATACCAAGCGAGTGTACCAAGCCTCGTGCTTTGGAGTCTAACTTGACTTTAAGGTTTGGCTGCTATGTTGGATAACTTCATGGAGGCCTCTTTAAGTAAGAGTTTATACTCTTTTCTACAAATGCCTTTTTTGGGATAGTGAAAAGTCGATACCCATCTGAGAGCAGAATATCCTTTCCCCACCTCGTGATACCCCTTCGGTGTACAGACAATAAACAAATTTGGTCTATAGAGAGACTTAATCGATTTAGAGAAACATACAGTTTCTAAACCGTGCAAGTTATGTACAAATTGGCTATTACACTTTTGCAGCTCGTATTAGAAGTTTACTGATTGGTCGTTTGGGCCCTCCTCCTTGTGGTGTCGTGGTGGTCGGCGATCACTCGCCCTGACCCCTCACTTTCATTTGGATAATCTGAACTTTCTTTTTTCGAGTACTCTTATAATCCAACTCCTATGTCATTTTATTTTACAGGATTCACTCTCTAAGTTTCACCGAGGCTAGCTACGGTGGTGGTAATCTCGCTGTGTCTGTGTCACCTAAGTTGAGGAGAACACATCGCATTCAATACTATAAACACCTTAATTTCCAATTGTGGCCAATTCGGCTCCCAACTGGAAAGATAGGCCACCAGCCGCCAGAGCACCCATAGCTGCAGCTTGAGAAACTGCCTTCATTTGCGTGGCGCAATCTCCTACTGCAAACACTCCTGGCATGCTCGCCTCTCCAAAGGGCTGGGATGTTTTTATATCCCCTGAAGGAGTAAGCTCTAATCCCAGCTGCTGAGCAAAAGGCCCATTAATCTGGTTCATCGGTTGGTGTACCTACAATCGATGAGCTTAGGAAACATTCTCCAGTAAAGAGACACTGATTTATAATAGAAAGCGTACTTACTATGAAGCCCTCACTGGCTATCTCGCCATCTGCAAAAGTAATGATAACCTCTGAGCTCCGCTCTTTCCCTCGATTCAGCTGCACAATCTGCCGGCTATCGACATGAACACGCCCTTCCTTGGCATCCTTATCGGTCTCTAAGAGTGATCTTAAGGTGATGGCTAGGTCCTCAGATCCATTGGTATAAATTGTGACATGAGCACTTAAGCGATGAGCCATCCGTGACATGTGCAGGGCTACGGAAAGATTTGCGGTGTGATTCATAGCCAAGACCCCAGGGGATTGGACATTGCGGTCTTCATAGCCTTCACAAAACAGGCATGCGTATCTTACAGCATGTTAGCACCGTCATGTCGTTTCGCTTATTTCATCAGATGAAGTTACTTACATGCCGTATGCCCAACAGTCTTGATATCCCGGGATGTCAGGATATGAGTCCTTAGAACCAGTAGCTATGACAAGCTTTCCTCCAGTCCAAGAACATCCCTGAGCATCCTCTAGTTCAAAATGCCCCTTTTCATTTCTTCTGGCTCTCACAATATCTGTCTTCTCAAATTGGATAGTCTGGTATCTTGCCAGTATATCCTCCCTGGCTTTAGCACGGAAGACGCTGGGGGGCGTATGATCCCAGCCGAGGTAATTATGCATATGGGTAGCCCGCTCATTGCGATAGATGGCATTATCGAATACAATCGCAGTGTATAACTGTCGTGCGAGGCCCGTAGCTACTGCGAGCCCAGCAGGGCCGCCGCCAATAATGAGTACATCCAGAAGCTGGGGGATCATAGCCATTGTTGAAGGATGTTCTGGTATATTCGCGGTATAATGACTGCTTGGTAACAGATTTTATTCGGTGCTGAGTTTCGTATGTTATCTGTCTGCGGATAATGGTACAGGACGGAAATTAACCAGCTCAAGAAGTTACGCCATGTGCAGTGTGCTTAGATACTAGTTATATACTTGCCTACCCCCTATCCCCTGGCTTTCTCAAAAGTAACCGGGGGATTATATCGAATCATCAATGTGCATAAGACCACCCTGCAAAATGTCTGGCGGGAAGATATCGATGATACTTGAGCCTCTGTGGATACAAGAACTAGAATTGAGATTTCGGCAATATATAGCCAGACTGAAAAAGTTCAAGTGGCACGCCGCTTCGTTGCTTTGTTTCCTCAGATCTACGGCAACCTAAGTTTATCTCATCTACCATAATATTTGCACCAGAACGGCATATATCGAGACGTATTTAGCACCGACTAAAGCCAGACCAACACTTGCCTCTTAGTGGCCTATTCTTACCAATCAACCAAGACCTCGAGAACAGTCTCTAGCCAAAGAATGACTGGGGAGACAGCACCACTTCTTCCCGGCCGTATGGTCCTTATAATGCTAGCCCTGTTCCTGGGCATGTTTACCGCCAACCTCGACGCCACGATTCTGGCCACGGCCGTGCCCAAGATAACTACCGAGTTCCAAAGCATCGATGACATTGGTTGGTATGGCTCTTCCGCCTTCCTAACTTTTGCCGCCTTCCAAACGAGCTGGGGTAAGGTGTACAAGCACATCGACATCAAATGGTCTTACCTGGTCTCCCTCCTCGTGTTCGAGATGGGTAGCCTTATATGTGCCGCAGCCCCGAACAGCACGGCACTAATCGCCGGCCGCGCGGTTGCCGGCGTTGGAGGAGCCGGCCTCACCACCGGTACTTTCGTTGTGATCGGTCATACGGTACCGCCCCGGCGCTAGCCCGCTTTCATGGGTATTATGGGCGCAACATATGCCCCTGGCGAGTTTTGTCGGTCCTATCGTTGGCGGCGTATTTGCCCAGACCGTTTCCTGGCGTTGGTGTTTCTGGATAAACCTCCCCATTGGCGGGCTTGCTGCCCTCATCATCATTGTTTTTCTGCGCCTTCCAGAAGCTGCGAGACCCGCAGCTATCCCGCTGCTGGAGAAGCTTTCACGGCTTGATCTGGTTGGCTGTGGTCTCATTCTGAGTGCAGTTGTGTGCTACCTCCTGGCGCTGCAATGGGGCGGTGTGCAGAAGTCGTGGTCTGACAGCACCGTCATCGGTACGCTCGTCGGCGCTGTGCTCTTGTCAGCTCTTTTTGCCGCCAACGAAGCCTAGATAGCCGAAAGAGCATCTATAGTTCCACGGCTTTTGAAGAAACGACGAATGTTTATCACCCTGCTTGTTGTCTTCTTCAACTCGGGTGGCTTTTTCATCCTTATCTATTATCTCCCTATATACTTCCAGTCTATCAAGGGCGACGGTCCTCTAGAGTCTGGTGTGCACAATCTCCCCTTCCTGGTTGCTGGTCTGTTCTCCATGCTATCTGGGATTTTACTGAGTGTCACCAATCAATGGGTTCCTTTCATGGCCATCGGTGCCGCTCTTAGTGCTGTTGGAGGCGGCCTTCTCTATACCCTAGACATGAACACTGAAGTAAGCAAATGGATTGGGTATCAGATCCTCGGAGGTGTATCAACGGGCTTTCTATCACAGATTCCTATCATGGCCAACACTGCAGCTGTTGAAATGGCGGACATGAGTACCATATCGGCCATGACACTGTTCTTCCAGCTGGTTGGTGGGTCATTCTCCGTCTCTGCGGCACAGTCCATCTTTACGAATATACTGCTTGACAGTATCAAAGCAAGCGACGTAGGCTTGTCTAATACAGCAATCCTCTCGGTTGGAGCGTTTGAGCTTCGCAAAATGTTTTCAGCTAACCAGCTGCCTGCGATTTTTGCTGCCTATATGAAAGCATTGAAGGGTGCCTATGCGTTAGCTACAGCCATGCTGGCTGTCAGTGCAGTCCTGGCCGTCCTGCCTAAATGGGAACCACTGAGAACATCAATGCAAGAGGAGGAGGATTCAACAGACCTAGGTGTGACGGTCGGTAAGGATCATATTTAATCTGACTCGAAATGAGTGGTTGGCTCAAGCGGTATTTAACGATAATATGTATTCACGGGAAGATTCATCTGTTAAGGATTGCAGAAGCATATGGAGCACTCAAATTTGGAGCGAATCGCCGGTTATTCAGCTGAAACAATAAAAGTAATGGTTGCAGCCAATTCTCCCAAGAATAGTGATTTACTGACTTGCGCAATATACTATCTTCAAATGGCCTTCTCAAGAGCCTGACGGGTTAATCTGATATCGTCTGACTCTGCCTCCCAATACCGCAAGTGTGCAAGGCACACTTTCAATGCTTCATGCGCGGCTTGCTCAAGAGACATCCTCTGCAGAAGCCCAATTTTCCCTGCACAAATAAGTATCAGTGCACGACAAGCTGTCTCGCGGCACTTGAACCATGTTCTAGCATCTCTATGCCTCAATCCGAAGTTGAACAAGGGGTCAAGGCATAATAGTACCGCCTTTTGAGCCAGTTGCCGTAGAGCGTCATCAACCGGCCAGCATTGATCTCTCCTGTGTGCAAGGCAGTATAAGAATGGGCGGTAGATACGCAGCTTGATATTGGCTGAACGCAACCAAGGAGCTAGCTGGAGCTCACTAACTGTCGACAAATCCAAGGACTTGTCAAAACAAGAAATGGCGAGAGGAAGGGTCTCTTGCCATCGCTCTATCTGCCTCTCAAAGTCACATGCCGTTGTTATCATGTCGAGTAAATTCATGCTCGCCCAGGAAGATGGAGGCATCGTATAAAACGCCTGGTCGACGCTATTTGAGAGCCTGGAGAGAGAAATCTCAGAGAGGTAGTTGAACCATGTACTCTCATGAAGCTCCTTAAAATCTTGGATATCAGCAGTGTGGCTGGATGATGGCGAAATATTCGCGGCGGAGGATGCTGATGTGCTGTGGTATTGGCTATCATCTAAGCCTTCCACGCTCTTTGGTGTCGGAGGTGAAGGGAACTGGTAGGGGTAGTCTATGGTGTATAGAGCAGATCTGGGTAACTCGACCTCAGCGCAAACTTCACTTGATTGTTATCAGCATCGTATTTACTTTGCCATATCTTGCACAGGGCTCACCTTTCGGACTTGATGCAACTCCAATACATTCGCTGCTCAAGGCACTGCCTCAGCTGGTCATGGCAGTCATGCTCGTCGGGCAGCATCTCTATATCACCACCGTCTGAATCATTAGTAATACGCACCGCAGCTTGAGTCTTGAGATATACAGTGTACAGCGATGAAGCCTGAAAGAACGCCTGCCAGGCTTCTACTGGACGTAAGGTATACAAAAGGTATATGCCGGACAATAAATGACAATGACATGCCATAAGGCTTATGCCTAGCAGGCCAAATCGCCTTCTGGCAGATTGATAATACGACTCGGCTCTTAGACGAGATTGAGCTCCGTCTTGCCGTGATGAAGAGCTGGAGAGAGTCTCTATTGTATCCGTGGACGAATTGAATGGATCGGCTATCGCGCCCAGTGCCGCAGCAACAAGCTGTCCAAGGTTATTCTTCTCATTCACCAATTGCATGGAGATATGCAGAATCGACGTGCTGCTTGACCTCAAAATAGGTTATGCTGGCTTACCACAAGACAGGTGCGGGGATCCCACTGTGGACCAAGTTCAGCAACGGCTCTCCCATAATTCATCAGAGTGGTGCAGTCCAAGATTGGATTCATTATGTGGACCATCCTCAAGAATCTTGTTAATAATGCAGAGATTTCCTCGCCATCTAGACGTGGCATCCCAAAAGCCGGGCTCGTCCCGTGGTTGGAATCTTGCACATGACTAGTACCTAAAACGTCAAAGGCCACCCCATGGGATGGTCTATTGATGCCGAATACCGGCCATTCAAAAACATGACCCATAGCTGTAAATGCAAGCGAAATGGTAGTAACCGAGCTGGTAGCTTGAATCTCACGCCTTGATTCAGTGGCTGGCGGTAGCCTCCTCAGTAATTCGTGCAGAATATCGAGGACTTCGGAATTGCTCTGGTTAGAGCTAGGGGAGGTGTTGCTACTCATCCGTTACTACGTCAAGTCCTAACACTAAGGTATATCACATACGATTGTGGCCCATATCTTGGCGGCTCAGGATACACGCATTCACAACCGAGCCGGACACACCCGGAGCAAGAAGGCTTGCCATTTGAACACCTGACTTTACGAGCGCGGCACACCAAACATGCTGTTATGGCACGCTGGCGACGGGCCGGTCCGATATTGTCGGTCCTATCATTGTTGGCACTTGCAAGGAGGGATGGACTAGTGCCGTCTCTCCGCCGGGAGGACCAGCTAGCATTATTGCGTTGTCGGTCCATTTCGGAGTCTGAATCTCGTTCGGAATGACGTGGATATATGCAGGATGAGATGATGAATGAGAGAAAACCCTCGTCTGTCACGGCGGCAAGACCGACATCTCCGACGACCTCAGCCGGTCCCGTTTTGGTCGCTTGTCTAGGCCGCGGGAACGGAGCCGACGTTACCGAAGACACATAGTGGCAACGCGCGTATTGCGCCACAATAAATATCCCAGCTTAATGGAGATGGAACTGTCATAGGCCCGAGAGTTGGTTCTCCAATATTATTCTCGGATTTGCCCACATGTCTAGGAGTGGAAATTATTAAATTATTGAAACATCTGGATTTCTCATATTATCTTTCCTGGATTATAGCAAGTAGAGCATACATGTAGCTCTTAGGCGTTGTAAGGCCCTTTGTTGTGCCTACACGTAACACGCATTTCACTTTATGATGAAAAGTTTAGTACAAACCGTTTATAACTGTGAAATGGATTGGAGTACTCTATTGAACTGAAGAAATGACAAATATACTCTTTTTTTGTTATAATAGTCATCAAATAATTTCATCATTGCTCTATTCGTAGTATACCTGGGCTCTGGACAATCTCTGTCCCAGCACTTTCTTCGGTCTTACACCAAGATAGGAAGTATTCTATATAGCTATTCAAGGAACTGTGAGTTTCTTCGCCGTCTTCTTAGACGCTCTCCCACCAAAGCCCCATCCGATCTGGTGGGCGACGTTGATGGTAACACCCAACTCATCCGCCCATGCCCACACTAAACCTGGATTTTTCTGGAACATTCGTCCTGCGGCAATCAAATCCAACGGAGTGTCGTCTGCGTCTTTTCCTTCGATAATCTCCTGCGCCACGAGTCCCGTTTTGATGCTTCCCACAGAGCTCACTAGCATAGCATCGCCAACTGCTGCCTTGATGGCCTTCGCAAATGGCGCCTGATAACCAGGTCCGCCGACGACTTTCTGTTGTGCGTGGTTACCGCCGCTTGACACATCCAGTACATCAACTCCACGCTGGGCCAGGATCTTGGCAAACTTGATGCTCTCCTCCACGGTCCAGCTTGGACCATTCCAGTCTGAATTTGTGTCCAGCCAGTCAGTGGCGCTAATGCGCACAAACAAGGGCATATCCTTTGGAATAATCTCCCTTATTGCGTCAACAATTTCAAGCGCAAGGCGCGTACGATTTTCAAAGCTTCCTCCGTACTGATCTGTGCGATTGTTTACCGCAGGAGAGAGGAAACTGGAGACAAGGTAACCATGGGCAAAGTGCAAATCGATTACATCAAATCCGGCCAGGAGAGCTCGACGCGCGCCGGAAAGGAAGTCGCTCTTGAGTTGTGCAATCTCAGCTAGGCTTATAGCTCGGGGCTTGGGGTAATGCTCGTTGAATGCTTCATCACTTGGTCCCACCACGTTTGATGGCCAGCCGCCAACCGCCTCGGTGGCTGTGGCTCCAGAGCTAAGCCAGGGTGCGACTGTTGAAGCCTTGCGACCAGCATGGGCAAGTTGGATTCCGATGAGAGCATTTTGGCTATGGGCAAAGTCGACATGCTTCTTCAAAGTATCGACGTGTGCGTCAAGCCAGATGCCTGAGTCTTCCGGAGTGATGCGGCCATTGGCCTGCACGGCAGTTGCTTCAAGCATGATGAGGCCCGGCTAAGTCACTTGCATTAGTTCACTATAGAAATAGATGGGGAGAGGAGCTTGAATGAAAGGCATCACTTACACCTCGCTGGGCCATACCACCATAGTGAGTTATATGCCAAGGCGTGTGGAAGCCCTCGTGTGCACTATACTGGCACATGGGGCTGACCCAGATACGGTTTGGCATTTCAAGGCCACGGATTTTGAGAGGCGTGAAGAGTTTGGGGATGGGATTGCCAGACGGTTGGACAGCGGTCGCGCTGCCAGCCACCGGATCTTGCTCAGGTGTAAAGAATGGGACGCCCTTGGCAGCGACGTTTGGAATTGCCGCTGAGCATTTCGCAGTCTTCTCAGGGGCGGGTGTTCCAGCTCGTGAGACGATGATGCCGTGGTGAGGATGAGAAATGTGAGGGTGAGAAATGCGTTGCGTGAGGTATGCGGCCATGTTGTACGGCTACTGTTTTGTTACTTAGGATGAGTGTAAACTAACTCAAATGTACTGAGATGAAGATGTAGATGCAAATCAATTGAATTGTTCGTGGTAATCGGGTGGTTTAAATATGTGCAAGTGGTCCTTTGGAAGGATTCTTTCCGCCCACATCATCTGGCATGATGACGAAATTGAGGTCAGAGACTAAGCTTGATTTCTCAGCTTCGTCTCTACAAGACTATCGCGATGTCCGAACGTCCTGATGCAGCTCCATCCCATCAGGATCGACAGCAACATCTGCCGCACAGATCCGGCAATTTCGGTATGATACCCGAACAGCCCTGTGGGGAGGGGAGATATTTCATTACTCCGCATACGTGACACAATCCTGTACTGTGAAAATCCTTCTGCTGAGGAAGCTTTCCTTACCAATCATAGAAGATAAGCTTCATTGCGCCACCCTACTATACCTCAGCCGCAATGTAGTTATGTACGGGAGCCGGTAGCCATGATTTTCTTCGCCAGCGGCACACTTTATTCATATACAACAAACTTTTGCCCCTGCCAGCTATGGTGGCAGCACTAAACCTAGAAGATGGAATTGCATTCACTAATGGCAACATGGTTATCATGTCTCAGGTAACAGAGTTATTGTATGAGGGAACCAGCGGCCACAGGAGTTATCACCCACGACAAAACTAGAACTGCCGAGAATGGGTCGAACGTCGTACTCGCTTGTGATGATGCTTCTTTGCCGGCATGTGGGTACCGAAAATGCCGAGTTGGTTTGGTGTTTGGGGACTGAGGAATCTGGCCAGTAATACGGGAAATGCGGATGTACGCAAGCTTATTATCCCTGTCGATCAGTCCAGAGCCCATATCTGAATAAGTTAGCCAGTTGGCAACCCAACTTCGCCCAGCCATCAGCCAATGGAGAGCAAGCCTGGCCTCATTATTCTGACCACAGGTCCCCTCTTGTTTGACACGTCCCACTAGGAACATTGAATTCATCACCACTTCGAAGTTGCAATGTATTGAAAATCAAAATTGATATCCATAGCCATAGCTCACAACTCAACCAGTTCCTAAACTATATGTAAGCGTAATGTGCAAACGCCAGGCGGGAAAGGAGAGACAAAGTAGCAAACACGTTTGTTGATGGATAGGAGCTATTATCGGGGTCAAGAGTTAGTTATATACCGTAGAGAATTACCACAAGAATCATATTTTTCGAAACAACTTCATACTGTAGCCCGTTTCGCGGAGTATCTAACATGTAGAATATCACCTGTGATTTCCCCCCGTTTTAGTCACTGTCGGTACAGTAGAAACCGAAATAGGATGATCAACCAAGGAAGGTTCCGGTACCATTGCATTTGGCTGTAGTCCCTCACAGTATGCGTATCTGTGTGGACCATCCCCGAACATTTCCCAGCTGTAGTCACGTACATGTATTATTAGGGGCGTTACAAGGCAGAGTGCGTACCCTGAGGAGGACCCTCTTTCAAGGCTCCAATTATAGGGTCCGTATTCAATTAAACTGATCACTGACCCCTCAACCCATCAATGGGGGCTTCCAGGTCAATTAATATACGCGATATGGGCTCTACGGTTTACTGAGCAGTCTATACAGCGATATCCGTGGCGTTGATGGCTTCAATTAGCTGCGTTAACAGTCAAGCCATTTGTCCTGTGACACGTATACTTTCACCACAACTTGAAGCCACCAGGCACCTTGGACTGAAACACTCCGATAGGGTCATACTTCTTGCTGACCTGGCGGAGGAAGTCCAGGCTACTCGCCCCGTAAGAAGCTAGCGGTGACTGGTGCGGGCCTGCATAGTTCAGATACTCAAACTTCCGCAGCACCCCTTTTCGCTCAGCGACCGCCTTGATAGCCGTAAAGGTGTCTCGGCCTTGCCGGTAGATAGAATCGTTAGAGCTCGAGTTCGGCCAGAGGGCAGAGAAGAGTAGGACTGTTCATGTCAGAGTCAGACCTATGGACAAGTATCGTGCATATACATCCTGGCGCGAGAAGATTCCGGGGCAGAGCAACTTACTGACACTATTGCCATCCTCGGGTTCTAACCCGAGAACGTTCCCTCCGGTGGCAGCGGCATGTGAAAGCATCACAGATGGCAAGGGCTCGAAGGCAAAGTTCCATGTGACACCACCGGCAGGATTGAAGTTGTACAACGATCCGTTTAGGGTATTGAAGATGTCTAGCATGGTCTCGCTCGACGTCCCGAACGTTAGCGTGGCGAAAAGCCAGTTCCTATCCACCAAATTCTGCATTAGGTACATTCGTCCTCTTCATAGGGAATTCGTCGGCATATATATCTTGGGGTGGTGGTTAACTCACAGTGGCGGAGTGGGATTCTCCGCAGCCAGTGAAGCCACGGTCGTGATCTCGGAGGTGTTAGAGATGCTTGGCACGGCCTCGAGGCCGCTGAATACCTCCGGGTGAAGCACGGGCTTCGTGTAGACGGCCGAGCTGCTTAACGACCACGCCTTCGCTGCCGAGGCGTAGAGCAGGCCCGTCTGGACGGACACGTAAGGGTCGAAGTTTGGCGAGGCAGCGATGCCGGTGAAAGCGTCGAACACGGCACCAGCCTGGGATACGTCGTATGAGATGGTATTCACTGACATGTTCCCCTGCGGAAACGTCGTCAACTCATAGCGCGTTACAACGCCAAAGTTGTTTCCACCGCCTTTGAGCGCGCGATACAAGTCGGGATGACTAGCCGCGGAGACGTTGACGAGGGCGCCGTTTGCGAGGACGACCTGTTTAGGAAGTCAGAATGCGGGAGATTGGAATATGGGAGGGAGAGCGATGAAGCATAGCAAAGAAGAGGGAGCAACAAGTATACATACCTCGTACTCAACAACACCATCACACGCCCATCCAACACGCGGCGAGAAATGCGAGATGCCACCGCCCAGGAGCAGGCCACCAACTCCGACGAGACCGTTCCTCCCACCAGCGGCAGCAAGATGGAAACCGTCCAAGTAGCCGTATACATCGTTCCAGACAGCGCCTGCCCCGACGGCTACCGAGGTCTTATCCTCGCTCAGCACTGTCGCGTTCAGGCTCGTCATGTCGATGGTCACGCCGCCCTGAATGTTGGCGAAGCCTCCGGCCGGTGTGTGACCGCCACCTTTCACAGCAAACTGACACCCTGGTAGCCGTGATGTGGTGAGGATTGTCACCGCCTTGCTAACATCCTGTGCGGAACGTGGCCGGACGATGCAGGCCGGCACGAGGGTCGACTCCTGTAGGGAGAAGTAGTCACTCTCGGCGAACGGCGTGGTGGTGACTACATCGCCCAGCGCTGAGGCGAGACGAGCGCACTGCGGCAGGTCAGTATCGTGTTACAAGTAAGGTAATGAGAGAGGGGAAAACAGGCTGGCCTTACGCATGTGTCATATGAAGCTGCTGATACAGCAGCAGCCGCTGCCAGCGCAGTGGCCGTAGACGATTCTGCGAGTCTCATGATGCCCAGTGTCGACGCTCTGTACGAGACTCATACAAGACTCAGGGAAAGGAACACAATTCTGTTACCCTCTCATGCACACACTATATAACTGCTGTGCCATCCTCGCGAATTTCGTCATCGCTCTCGAACGCGTCAGTCGCTTTTGCGGCCCTAACGCGGTCGTCCGCGGCTTTGGCATGATTGTACTCCGTAGACAAGGGACATTCGGCCCGCGAGGTGTGTTTAGCCCGAAAATATTCGGCCTCTCTCCAGTTTCAGTGGTTCGCGTGGAGTTGGAAGGATTACTGTTAACTATAGCTCCGGGAAAACGGCAAACGGTCGGTGGTAATACCAGTTGAAGGCCCCGCTTCGGCCAGACTTGGTAGGGAGATGGATGATTATGGATCTGCTTACTATACAAAGATATAACAATGAATTGCTAGAACAAGTTTTGCATTTGATAAGTGGTGTTAGGAAGCTGTGTATATTCCAACGGGCTGTAAGAACTACCTATACGTTTTTATATAGTTAATTGCGCCAATATATTTCTTCAACATACATATGTACTATATACTCGCCGTGTTCAGAAACGTCCGGGGTCCAAAGAGCCATTCTCGTCAAACAAGCGGCGAAAGAACTCAAGCGATGTGTAGATATTTTGCACTTGGGAATTGGTAATGCAAACAATTGCAGATTCTTGGCCTTCTGTTACATTATATACATTGAGTCTGGTATGTACATACCAACAGCAATAAGCTCAACTCTTCTCTAGAAGTATTCTTCCGCCCTGGCAGCTAGTCTCTCCGCTAGGGATTATTGAGTCTTAATAGTGCATAAAGAGGAAAGGATTCGGATAGCTTCCCCTTTCCTGAGAGCTGGCTTTGTATAAACTGCAGAATGATGTAGAACAAAGGAGAAGTTAAGAGACTGAACGAAAAAAGAATAAATTCTCCTTGAATACCAGCAGCTTTAAGTAAGTGGGATTAAGAACATTAGTCACAAATGCATTCAGCCAAACTAACAACTAGACAAGGATTGTAAGGCTCGTAATGACACAGTACGTACTATAAAATTGTACCTCACACTGTATAAGCCACAAGCCCCATAGCGTGGCCCATGGGGAAAGAGATTCGACATAAATAAAGCCGGACACTTATTTCGGGTTTTACTGCATCTTCAAGGTGGCAGCAGTGTCCCACTTGATCATGGCTTTACTAAGTCATGTTAAACCAAATGGGGCCAGCCATGTCCGACTCCCGGAAACCAACGAGGGGCTAGGCTCCCTGTGACCGAAGATCTTCGACATCTTCTCTTTTTACTAAACAACCCTAATCTCACTGAGCTTGCATCACCGTATCAGTTGCACCAGTTATTTTGCCTTTTCGGGGATTGGATTTATTGTTTCAGAAGCTCTTTGATCTTGGAGAATCTTGCATTAACTCCCAATGGCGCAAATCGGTGATAACACGGGCGTAGAGCAACGATACTCGGCAGAGAATCTCGATGATGCTAGTAAGCCTTCTTCTCTAATTAAATAGCCGTTATAGCCTAATGCTAATAGAGCAGTCATGAGATTTTCGCAACTAGACTTCACTTGCCTTAACTTAGCTACTGAAACCGATCATGAAACAACCAGCGCACAGAATCCGAGCCTGTCAGGAAATCACTTCCTTCCCCTTCAGCTATCACATTATGAAGAAGCGATGAACGAGAGCTCGTCAGATCAAGGACTCTTTTTTGGGCAAGAATCAGTTTTCGCCGGTTCGATAGAATCAAATGTCATTCCACCGCCATACACGATAGATCCTAGCCTGAGCCACGAGCCTTACTGGAAGGCGCCGTCATTCTCTCCACAACCAAGCTCAGCGCCGAACGATGCATCACAGACCGAAGAAATGGGCAGAAGCGAGACGTCGGCTACATGGACACCTACCCATGGCCCTCCTGGGATGTTTCAGTACTTCCCAGTAGTTGAGAACCAGCAACCTGGCCTCCCAAGACGACGGAGCAGGTACTTCCGCAGCCAACAATATCAACCAACCCTTCCAGCACCAATAGACATCGCAAGCTCGACATTGGTTGGTGATGCTTTGGATCCAATGCAACGATGGCGAGAATCACCACCTGAAACAGAGCCAGCATCTTTGTCCGCTATTGCCGATGCCTTGAAACATACACCCCTACGATCCCGTTCCTCAGCTGGCAGCTTCGATAGCCAACGAGTTGGCACCCGCGCAGCTTCAACCATTAGCTTCGGAAGCGGCACTAGCTGTTCCTCGGCTTCGAATGCCTCGACTAGCTCAGCAGCCTTTCGAAGTTCAAATAACATTTCTCGTGGCCGGGTGGCGAAACGAACTCGAGCAAATGCAACAAAGATGAAGGAGAAAGACAAAGATAAGAGGATATTTCCATGTACATTCTGTTGTGATTCGTTCAAGAGCAAATATGACTGGTCCAGGCATGAAAAGTCACTTCATCTTAATCTTGAGCGTTGGCGATGCACTCCATTTGGCGGCGCGGTTATTTCCCCCGAAACTGGGAGAGCGCATTGCGCATATTGCAGTATACTTGATCCTAACGCCAAACATCTCGAGTCTCATAATCACGGTACCTGCGAGAGTCAGGGACAGACGCCCGCTTTCAGCCGGAAAGATCACCTTGTTCAGCACCTACGGCTTGCGCACCATGTTGAAACTCTACCCATCATTGACTCCTGGAAAGACGAAGGCCCCCCAGTGTCATCGAGATGCGGCTTCTGCAACATCCGCATGAAGACCTGGCAAGAACGTGTCGACCATTTAGCAAAACACTTCCGCAAGGGTGCAACGATGGACAGCTGGAAAGGAGAACATTGCTTTGAGTCCTCCGTCCCAGTCAAGGTCACACATGCAATGCCCCCATATCTCATTGGGGCAGAGTCCAGAGCTATAATTCCGTTCTTGGTCAACAGCCACGGGACCAAGGATCATCTCTCCCAGATCCAGCATGCAACGGAGCAGAGCCTAGGAATATGGGATGGCGGGCACACGGCCTCGCCCATTAGTGGCTCCGAGCCTTCAGCCGAGTCGACGACGCAGCCGGCGCCATTGGAGTCGCTCAGTGAGGAAACTAGTTCCATGACCTTTCCCGAAGTCCTAGCATTGCACCTGGGCCGTTATGCTCAAGAACAGATGAGACTCGGCATTATTCCCACGGATAGGATGTTTCAAGACGAGGCCAGACGGATTATGTTTGACTCAGTTGATCCATGGGACCAGACTATTGCCGACAATGATGACTGGCTCTCGATGTTTCGCGACCGTCATCTCAAAAATACACCGATGAGAAAGCAAGATTCATCTTAGGTTTCTGTGTACGAGTTGCTTGGTTATATGGTGGCTTTTGGCCCTATGGTCACCGCCATGGATCGTCTAGCACGGCGGAACACAGGATAGGATTGATGGAAGGCTTGCGCGGTTTGATTGCAGGACCCTTGAACATATACGGTCTGTCAGATGACAGTTTATAAGTGCAACTATCTACTGTCACACCCTGACTCAAAGTTCTCTAACAAGTAGTGGAGTTTATCCATAGGTCGGTGAATTCTATCCTGACTCCTGAACAATATCCACCCAATCACTCTCCCTCTTCCCGAACATGATCTCTGTCATTCTCTCCCTCAGCAATAGAACATGTGTCGTCGCACCGATGTTCACCTTAATGCTCTCACCATTGAAGCCGATTTCACTGACCTCCTGGATCCAGAAGGCCGTTCCGACCACAAAAACGCCCATTAGCCTACCACTGCGAGATGACTCCTCGACCTCACCCATAGTAATCTTTCTTTCCAGTACCTCACACTGCAATTCTTTGTTTACAGTGACTGTGGAAAACATATCCCGCGCCAACTCTATGATGCTGCGTCGTATGTTGCCAGCCAGGATCAGGCCGTCCTTGTCTAACGGAGGAGTGGCGATTTGAAGAGCGCCGGAAGAAGTCTTCCATATCACAAAGATATTTGTTGCCCCCGCCTCAGTGATCTGGCGGTCTGGCCCGTACAACCAAAGCACTTGGTCATAGCCCTGCTTCTTGGCTATACCATGTTCCATAAGCGCCGTTCCATAGTTTCCTCCGACCTTGGCTGCTCCAGTACCTCCAGGCCATGCCCTAACGGCCGATGTTCTGCTCGCTAACAGTCTTGTTCCCGCCTGAGGCGCAGTTCCGCCATTTATAGTGACTGATTTGGGGGCTGGCCAGTACACCATAAAGATGTACAGCTGCGCCTCGTCCGGCACCTTGAAGCCCAGGCTTGAATCAGAGCCGATCAGGGTTGGCCTCAGATACAATGCCGACCCTGGCTTATCCTTGGGCAGCCACTTCGGCGCCTCAAGCTCGCAAAGCTTGTGGATAAGCTTGAGTAACTCCTGCGGGTCAAATGCCGGGAGGCAGATGCGCGTCGCCGATTTAAGCATCCTCTCACAGTTATACAGAGGCCGGAAGAGGCGGAGACGGCCGTCATAACCGCGGAATACCTTCATACCTTCGAAGCATTGTGTCGCGTACTGTAAGGCGCTTGCTGAGGGCATCAGGGAGATAGGTCCATAGGGAACCACCTGAGGATTTGTCCATCCTCGTTCCTCATTCCAGGACGCCGTTATCATTCGGTCCGTGGATGTCTTGAGACTCATAAGGTCTGGGTTATCGGCATCAGGAGTGGCCTTTGGATTGGGAACGGCTTTTATCTCGAGCCTGGACGCGTCCAGAGGCCCAGGGGAAGATTCAACTGCCATTTTGCGAAGGTTATATACAAGGGAAGTACAAGTGATGCCGTAGTTGGGAATGCTTCAGCTGATAGCCTTGGGGTTGGTCACATCGGCATGCGAGGAGAGGCCTGTACTTAAAAACATGAACAATGCATTGATTCATATCGGCTCATCAGCTTGCTACTTATGATCTATCTGGACATCGAAGTCATGGGAGCCAATAAAGCGCTGGCGTACCCAAGCATTAAGCAGCCAGGGAGTAGGGCGTGCCTCTTGGAGCAGCCAGATAAGGCGTATTGTTGAACTCATCCTGGCCGAGCACGCTCCCACGGCCTCCCCTAAGAGTTGCCAACCAAGTTTGCTTCTGGGCCTCTCAGCCGTTTTCGGGACACAGTGTCGCAGTCGCATGAGATACCCGGACCTGAGGAGATGCTACTGTATTTTCATCCCAGGTTGCTAATCCGGGCCACGCCCGAGGGCAAAGCGTAGGGCGAAGGGCGTAGGGCGTAGGGCGTGAATTCTGGATCCCGAGCAGCTCAACGCTCGAATCGGTATTATCGGTATCCCTGCCGAGATACCCTAGCTCGAGATATTGCCGCCGGAAGCTCCACTCCGGTCTGGGTTCCGAGATATTCTGATTTCGCGCCCTGCGCCCATCGCATAGCCCCGTTGGCTTCAGTATAAACATGACCAGTCGGCTGACTCGGTAGCAACTAGTAAAGAAGATGATTTTGGTGTTATCAACTCCATGCCGCCGTAAAAGAGGCGCAAATCTATCTTGAGATGTGGCTTTTCGGAACATGAATCTTCGCTGAAGGGGCAACTTGCCACGCCCAACGAGTAGATAGGCGTGGATGTAAATAGCCCTTTCTGAATGTTTAACAGAATCGGACCTACATTAAGAGTTGAAAAAAAAATGCACGCTCTACGACTCTTTGAAATGAGTTGCAAAAGCACCCATGGTGGGCCTGATATCATATCACCTTCAAACTTTGCGATGCACAGGGCGTGAGGAAGATTTATGCATGCTCTGCCTCGAATCGACTGTGTAAGAAAGCTGTAAATAAGCCAAAATGTGCAACGTATGATCGCAGCCTCTCTCTTTAAAATTGATAGATTCCTCATGGCACCATACAGAAAGTGCTGGCCAAACACCCTCCAAACGTATATATCCAAGGTCGCAATTTGGATGAGAACATTGAACACGATGACTGCAAAAACTAGCCAACCCAGAGTGCATGTCTTAGGACTTGGTAGCATTGGTACCTTTGCAGCGCATTGCCTCGCAGAGGTGCCAGCTCCTCTGACGCCGTCCGTCACCTTGTTACTGCATCGCCCATCTCTCGTCGACGAATTTATTAAGAGAGGTTGCAAAGTACGGTTGGAAACAATAGAAGGAGGAGTTGTGGACCACCACGATAAATACAATGTCGAAGTCTTGGAAAAAGGTGGATGGCACCGCGTTCAGACAGATACAGCGCGTGGAAGATTAAGTGCAACGGTACAGGACGATATCATCGACAACCTCATTGTTTCAGTCAAGGATGCGCAAACAACAGCAGCACTCAAACCACTAAAGCATAGGCTCAACGCATCCTCGCACATTCTATTTCTACAGAACGGATCTGGAATGGTTGAAGCCGCCAACGAAGAGGTTTTCACCGAACAATCTACAAGACCAAAGTATCTCACCGGTGTCATCTCACACGGCATCACACTAAATGATCCCTTCGATATTAAGCACACTGGATTTTCTGCGACATCACTAGGTCCTGTTCTTCGATCAGAATCTGACACAGAAGAAACTGCGCCATCGTATCTTCTGGAAGCTCTTCCTCTTGTCCCAAGGTTCAACGCTACGAGGTACTCAACTTTGGACGTTCTTCAGATCCAATTGGAAAAGCTCACTGTCAATGCCTTCTGCAATCCTCTCTGTGCTCTCAACGATGCCAAAAACAAGTTCTTGTTCACCATTCCCGACACTCGCCGAGCCCTTCTCACTGAGATCTCTCAAGTTATACAAGCACTTCCAGAGTTACAGGGGATGTCTGGCATCTCGGAGCGGTTCTCAGTTGACAAATTGGAGAAAACAGTGAACGATATCATTCTTAAAACATCAGAGACGACTTGTTCGATGGTGGTGGATTTGCGCCGGAGGCAGAAGACAGAGATAGAGTTTATTAATGGATATTGGTGTCGAAGAGGAAGGGAGGTTGGAGTACCGACACCCATCAACGATAGTCTAGTGCGACAGATTCTGGAAAGGCAAGGAGACAAAGAGCTAGCGAAAGCGTATTAATTAGAAAGACTTAATGGGCCAGTGAATAAAGCTTTCACATGTGACGGAGAAGAAGTGAAAAGGGAACTATCTGAACACAATGGAGACGCCAAACATTCCACCGGTTTATTTCCGTAGCCAGACCCATGCAGTCCGCGGCCCGCTACAAAGCGGTCGCCATCAATATCCCCAATATCCAGTTGGCCAGCCCGAGGTCGGCCAGCGGTGTTAATCCATATAAGCTTCAGCATTATTCCCGTCGAAGCCGAGGCTTCTTATAGTAGTTGTAGGTGCCCAATAGTTCCATTTAGAGTACTGTATCGCCGATAGCCATGTTAAGGCGAACCAGTACACTCTTCCGTCTTGGTAAGACCAACCGACGAAGTCTCGTTCTTCAACTTGGACAGCGAAATATAGCTATTAGAATGGCATCGTCATTTCGTGTGGTTCAACATACTATCAAGGGGTGCCATACAAGAGACTACATCGCGGCGACTGCCAATGGTGATGCAGATACGCCGAAGTTGTCAGTAAAGCAGTACATTCCGCTGGACAACCCTACACCAAAGCCCGGTGATGTGACAATCATTGGCGCCCATGCGAACGGTTTCCCAAAGGTTAGTTTCATGAAAATTCTCCCTGCATTTGATATATGTGCTGAACGGCACAACAGGAAATGTATGAGCCCCTCTGGGAAGAGATATATCAACGGTCATCTCGAGCAGGCTTTCGCATCCGGTCAATTTTTATAGCGGATATCTGGAACCAGGGTCAATCGGGTATTCTTAATGAGAAGATTCTTGGAAATGAGCGTTAGTGACCATTTTGCGATGTTGTTTCAGCTATTGACTGGTGGTAGCGAGCTGGTCCGACCATGCCAGAGACCTAATGAACCTCATCAACCAGAAACAAGATTCTATGCCTCATCCGATCGTTGGTATAGGCCACAGCATGGGCGGTACACAATTGTAGGAGACGTCCAATCTTCTTTTATCCTATATACTGACACAAGAAAAGATCGCTCTTGTCTCTAGGACATCCACGCTTACTCAGGTCCCTTGTTCTTATTGATCCCGTTATTCAAGTCCCAAATGGCAGCATTTCCCCTGCCGTGTCCTCGACTTCCCGTCAAGATATCTGGCCGTCAAAGGATGCAGCTACTTCAAGATTCAAAGGAAGCAAGTTCTTCCAGTCCTGGGATCCGCGAGTTCTTGACCGCTGGATAGAGTATGGCCTCCGCCAGGCTCCGACGGAGCTCTACCCTGCCGAAGGTGCGGAAAAGAACGAGCGTTTCACGCTTACAACCTCAAAACACCAAGAACTATTCACCTTCCTCCGACCTACATACCCGAAAATCCCAGGGGAGGAATATGTTGACAAAGATCCCATCGCAGACGAAGAGTATCCTGGATACCCTTTCTATCGCCCTGAACCACTTCACGTCTTTCGTCGCTTGCCAGAATTGCGTCCAAGCGTTCTATACATCTTTGGAGAGAAGTCAAACCTATCGCCGCTAGCAGAGCGACAGGCGAAAATGGCACGAACAGGAACTGGAGTTGGAGGCAGCGGCGGTGCTGCTGCAGGTCGAGTTAAGGAGGTGACTCTTGACTGTGGTCATCTGGTGGCGATGGAGAAGGTTTCCGAGTGTGCGGACGCCATCACTGCGTTTCTCGGAGACGAGCTCGAGCGATGGCGACGGGAGAAAGCCGAATTCGAGCAATATTGGAACAAGAAGTCAAGAACAGAGCAGATTACTATTGACGAAGAATGGGCTCAAAAAGTGAATCCAAATGCTACACCGGCTGGCAAGACAAGGCTTTGATGGAAGAACAAATTGCATCACAATAACCACATGAATGGATGAGATGTTGCAATCCACAATAGAATTAATAGAGATGTTAGATCAAATGGCCATATATCATCTCCAATATGGTCTTGAAAGAGTACAAATTTCACTGAATCCTCAACATACATGCCACCATTGATCACAGTTACTCCACGGCATACATATCGTTGTTGAAAATATAATCACATTGTTAGAGCAAGCCCGTTTTGCCTGGGTGGAGAAGGACATACAATTAACCAGTGTTACAACGTCCGAATTCGAGGTGCCTACACATAAAAACGTCGCGGCTTTTATATATCCATGCTATCTCAGGCTCTAATCATGAACTGCTCCAGCGATGTTCAGCAACTTCCTAATTGGCTGATTCGAGTCACCTCAGCCTCTTGTCGTGGTCAATGATCATTCGTCCTCAAATGCATTTGGATGATTTGGGACACATCGTCTGCTACTATCGCTATATTCTTTTTGTATTTGATATCATTGCAATTAAATTTTGACACTGGATGTTGGGCAGCCAACTTGGGGTGCTGGCTAGCAAATATCTTCAATGAACCCCGGCAGCGTTCTGCCGTGATGGGCTGAGATTACGGCATCTTTAACCCAGGCATCACAATGAGGTATGTGCCTTGTGTAGTGATGCATTCATAACTCTACGATGCTTTGTAATAATAATCCTACATGTTTACAAGGGATTCGGAACTATTGGATCTTATTACATCTCTCGGCTAAATGGGAGCAACAGCGACCAATAGTCGAGCACGTTTATTCACCCTGTCATAGATACAAGTATTATTCCCTGCCTGTCACATATCTGTACGCGTGTATGCGCGCATGTGGAACATTACAGGCACTGCCTTGCGGCACCATGGAGAATCTGCCTTGCTATCATCGGATGAATTCAGCCGCACGAGACTCTTCATTTCGAGGCTTAGCGCTATAGCCAGTAAATATCGCAGTTCACTCCTCTTGTGAATTTCCAAACTATCATCAAATACTATATAGTTGGCTGCATTGCGCTCATACTATTGATAAGCTACAAAATAAGGAAACTATGGCGGAATCTGAGGCTTTGCAAAATCCCTTTGACGATCTCGTTGCAGAGTTGAGCGATCTAAATCTTGACTCGGGAAAACAGGACTTACTCTCGCACACGTCAAATGAATATGAAAACGATGGCCCGCGACCGGCCGATTCAGTTCGAAAGACTGGAGATCCACTAGAAACTGTGTCAAAATGCCCCGGGGGGGTGGCCATCAAGTACTCTCTGAACTGGTATTACCTCCCAAATGTGTTCGACGACACGGCAGATTATTTGATATGCACCAGATGTCATGCCGACCATATCAAAGGAACCGCCCTTGAAGCTCAGTTCAAACAGATAGAGTGGCCCGATGGCGAAGTTGCCGTCTGCGGGTTTCGGTTTCCTCGTATCAAAGAGGTTCTCTGGCCCGAAGCTATTCGGACAAACAACTTGAATGCTCTGCGTGAATATATGACCAGACGTCTGCAGTTCAAGCCCTGTCCCGGGCTGACTATGACAAAGGCCGCCGAGGGCAGAGTCCTCTATGGCATGATGGACAATGATATTGAGGGATTTGTCGCATGTGAGGCCTGTTACGAGGATTACATTGTTGGGACTAGCTTTGAGCCCAAGTTTGGTACTTATCCCGAAGGAGTCTCGACATTCAGTTGCGATTTGAGCATCTCATACATTGCGGGCTCTGTTGCTCCCATGTCCAAGCACAATAACTGGAACGGCTTTATAAATACCGCTAGCCGACGTTTTCAACTTCCGGCATGCAAAGGGGAGCAGATACGAACTGATGCCGGTGAATGGTATCTATCAAAGAACCACGCTATTGAGAATTTCCAGGTTTGCGAGACGTGCTATTTAGACAAGCTGGCACTTACTCCTTTCAAACGAGAGTTCCAATGCATCGATAACGACTTCGATCCGGAGCTGTGGAGTTGTGGACTGGCGGATAGGAACCTGTCAACACTAATGGCATTAGGGGAAGCCGAGGACAGACGCGACTTTGAAGTGTTTGTAAAGGCGGCGCGGGTCATCTGTAGTCTCGTCCCTTGCACATCAGATGGCATCCTCTACGGCAACTGGTGGACTCTGAAGGGTGGTTGCGAAAAGTTCAATATATGCGAGGCATGCTATGCAGGGTTTATCCAGGCAAAGGGCCTGGATAGTTTCTTCCAGCCGTCAGATCGAGATACTTCCAGTGCCTACGTGTGCGACTTTTGCCCTTCGACCCCGCGCTTTGGCCAGTATATTGTCCAGTTTGCGGAGATGCTTGACCGAGGAGTGTTTTCTTACTTTTCAGATTTCGTCACGACCTTTGCGGGAGTGCCTGCGTGTCCTAAGATCAAGGGATACAGCAAAAAGAGGTGGTGGGGATACCCGGAAGCTCAATTCTGTCAGGAATGCTACCTTGACTTTGTAGCACACACGCCATTAGGGAATTCGCTTCCTCTGAATGGAAGGTACATTGATGAGACTACGCTCTGCCAGATATGGTCGCCGCGATTGCGTGAGATGTGGCTCGAGGTTTGCAGTGCCGGCGAGCCAGGCTCTAAAGAATCAGACGCCGCCCTAGAGCAGTTCAGGACATTTTGTGTGCAGAGGGTCCAGATTTACCTAAAAACAGTTTCGCAGATTGAAGTGATTCGTACCATGCAGAATATCAAGAAGCAGACCGCCTTCAACAGCGCGTTACTCAGTATCCAGTACAGCGGCATGGATGCAAGGTCGAGTATATTCGGTAATACAGATGGGCACAAATATGGGAATAGCAGCATTGGGTGGTTCAACACGAGTTATGGCGCTCAGTCACGGGAATATTTCAATGAATTTACGAATGGGCTCTCGGATTCGAATAGACCTGAGGACTGGATGCGTATCGCACAGTTAGAGTCTATTTGGAAGCAGGTGGAATAGTCTATCGCCGACTCTATATAACTTAATATTATTCTCCTTGTGAAACTGAGAGTTTCGGGTTGTCAAAACATGGAATTGGGTTTCATGATGAGTGGTAGGTGATGCTAGCTTTTAGTGCAAGTCGCATATAGTGACTTAGTACTACTATGAACAAACAGCGTAAGTAGGCCAAGAAGTCCTCATAATATTTTACAACAGCTTTGGTATTAAAGCATACGACACATATGAAGAAGGAGACCCGCCCAAAATGCTCTTTCGAAACAGAAATGTCGGAGACACATTGGGTTGAAGTCATATTACAAATAAGTTCACGGAATAGCTTTTTCACCATCAACAACAAACACAACACGAATATGCAGCCTGCCGTGAATTCTCACGCTGTGAACTGTGGCAATTATCACGGCGCTCCAAGTTCAGCGTTGTGCAGATTTCAGCTTGCGTTCCCCTCACAGATGCACTTATAAACAGGATTTCCCCAACATCCAATCACCATCTTTGCATGGCGCCTCTTTGATCGTCGGAGATGGCGCCACCATGAAACCAAATTGGCAGCCCCTCTTCTGGAGCCTGAAGAGTTCCTCCATCTTACGCACCTTCTCGTTGAGGCGGGTGGTGTGTCTGCCTGCCCCGGACGCCACGGGCGTCGAACTGATGCCAAGTTATACAGGCAGAATGGCAAACAGAATTCGCAAGATAATGTGATTAGTGAACATGTAATTGCTGGTGATGGCAATATTCTTTCTCTCAGCGAATACAAAAGGGGTGAATGGGAAGCTTCTTGAGTTGGAGAGCTCTTCAATCGTCACTTTGAATCGAATTCAATACAGTGCCTACTACGGTCTCAAGTAAATCAAGTTTAACTATTCGCGGTTATCATTAACCAATATGCCTGGCAAAGTGAGTAGTTATGGATAGGCAAGCCTCAAAAGTTCATATATGCACTGACGATTTACCATCAAAAAGGTTGTTAGTCGTGAAGAATGGGAGACTGCCCGCAGAGCTCTTCTCAAGAAAGAAAAAGAGTACACGCACAAGGGCGATGCTCTCGCCGCGGAACGCCGCGAGCTGCCCATGGTCAAGATAGACAAGGAATATCTCTTCCAGGGACCCGGCAACAAGACGGTGTCTCTCAGTGACCTCTTCGAGGGCCAAGACCAACTCATCGTCTACCACTTCATGTTCAAGCCCGAAGACGACCGCGGCTGCCCCGGCTGCACGCACATGGGCGAATCTCTGCCCGACGTGCGCCACCTCAGGTCAAAGAACACCAACCTCGTTGCAATCTCCCGCGCCCCCATCGACAAGATTGAGGCGTACAAGAACAAAGCCGGCTGGACGTTTCCCTGGTATTCCAGCGGCAAATCCGACTTCAACTACGACTTCCACGCCACGCTGGACGAAGCCGTGGCCCCAAAGCAGTACAACTTTGAGGACCTCACTGAGGACGATGAGAGGTTCAAGCCGGATTTTAAGGGCGACATTCCTGGCTTCAGCATCTTTTTGAAGAAGGATGGTGAAATCTACCATACGTACTCGACCTTTATGAGGGGAGGCGAAAAGGTACAGCCAACGATGACGCTGCTGGATATGACACCGTTGGGAAGACGACTAGATTCGCCAGGAGATTTCAAGCTGCGAGATGAGTATTGAGATCTCAAGATTGTGATCTTGATGGCCGAAACTAACGGCGATTGGGACGTGAATGGGTTGCAGTCTCTCTTTACCGTGTTGTTCTGCCGCTGACGGCATGTGATGCGGTGGCTGGAAATTCCAAATGTTAGCGCACTGACCTGCAGGCTATCTGTCAGATTAAGCCCAAAAAGACTGTATTCCAAATTGTAGGGCTGAATCTCGCTGCTGTATTGTTTGAAAGTCAGCCTGCACATTCATTTGATAGCTAAAACATATGTACATAGCATGGAAAATGTCTGGATACTATGCATTCTATCCACGCTGAGTGAGACTGTTATTCCGGTTCCTATCCGTAACCTTTTTTCTGTCCATTTTTTCTCCTGCTTGTGCTTACTCATAAGCACACCTTTTATTTAGTTTTACAGATTATTCCGTTTCATGTCACTCGTCTCACCGCTCTGGTAGCTTCACCAGTGGTTTCCTAGCTTCACATATACACTTACACCAACAATGTAGCCTCATACCACGACAACTACACGGCCATCTCTCCTTTCCATTTGATATTTAATAACCCCTGCAACTCCATCGCGTGATTCCTAATCACAAGGAATATACCCCTATGCAGTCATATCGACTGTGGATTCGTTCTACAAGGCCATCAGCCGTATTCGGGAATAGACTACGCACAGTAGTTGCTGATGCCCGAAACAAGTGCTTATCATCACGGTTGTTAACGGTTTTATTATGCAAACCCTCAAAGTACCACTGCTCCATTTGTCACTTACCAATATACATTCTTGTCAAACTGTTGTCTGCGCGGTCTCACCTACACCCCTAGCCCGATGATCTAATGGTTAACTCTAACGAAGCCACCCATCCTGCTGCATGTATTAAAGAGCCATCACCGTCGCTTTTTCTGCACCTCATTCCAGCCATCCAACACCCATCACCAGTCACTCTCCCCTCCGTAATATCTCATCTACAAATAAGCAAAAGCTCATCATGGCAGAACCTCAATTCAAGGGAACAAACCTCCTCGCCTGTCCCTTCACCATCTCAGACCCCAAATCTTCCCGCCCCGAGCTCCTCTCACGTTGGTCAGACACCTTTATTGAAAGCCCCCCAGCAATTATCATCTCTCCAAACACAGAACAAGATGTCGTCTCAGCCGTCAACTTCGCCCGCCTTAACAATCTCACCATCATCCCCATAGGAGGCCGTCATGGCTCAGCTATCCCCATCCATTCAAAGGTGCTGTACCTGGACCTCAAGAATCTCCAATCCATCATCTTAAACAAGCAAAAGGAACAAGTTCATCTCGGGGGAGGCGTCCTGACCGGTACCCTGCTGAGGCATCTCTTTGAGCAAGGCTACTTCACCGCTGTCGTCAACTCAAACTCAGTCGGCGTCGTCGGAAGCCTTCTAGGCGGCGGCAACACATCTGTAAACGGCATCGTGGGCTGGATCGCCGACAGCGTCGTGTCCCTTCGAGTTGTCACTGCTGCAGGAGAAATACTCCAAGTCGGGCCATCTTCCACGGGAGAAGATCTCGCCCTGTTCAACGCCCTCTGCGGTGCTGGCCACGGTCTTTGTGTTGTCGTTGCTGCCACCTTGCGAGTATACCCCCTGAGCAGCTTGAATCTCTCGCCCACAAGCAAAGATGATGCTACTCCCAGCATCTGGAGCCGCACCATGATATTCCCTCAAACCGCCATAGACACCGCAGTCGATGCATTTCTCGCCTTTGCCCCACCTCCAGAGCCCATGAATATCATCTTTGGGTTCTCTCGAGGGCCCCCTGGAACCCCACTTGCTGGAAAGCCCATCATAGTCCTCACAGGTACATACTACGGCCCAACCAGCGAAGCAGAAGCCTCACCAGCCGGAGCAAGCCTCCTTCATCCATCCCTGGTCGAAAAGGCCCTCAAGGCAGACACAGTCCAGATCCCTTTCCCCAACATCAACAACGGCGTCGAGCCGCTCAATGCCCACGGTGGCCTCAAATCCATGTCCGCCGCTCGCATCTCCCGCCTCTCGCCCCAAGCCATCAAGACCGCCTTTGCCAAATATCTCGCCGTGACAGAAAAATATCCCGACGCTGCTCGCACTGCCTTCATGTTCCAAAGCTTCAACTCTTCCAAGCTTGCCCAGTTCGGCACCACCCCCGAAGGCAGGGGGAAATTTGTCGAGGCCAGGGACAGAGGGTTTTGCACTGTTGGGGTATTGTGGTGCTCTGAACCCGCCACAAGAGATGCCTTGGTGACATTCTTTGAAGAGGCCACGGCTATTTTGCAAAAGGACGATGAAGAGGATGGTCTTGCTCCGAGAGTATTCCCGGGCACAATGAAGTTCCTCCCTGGACGACGGGATCTACTCCCTGAGGAGAAATTAGCCGAGTTGGATCGACTTCACAGGAAGTGGAATGGTGATGAATTGTTTTGGAGTCCATATAAGGTATGATGAAATCCAACCGAGGGATAAAGCAAACCCAATGATCTGTATTGTTGGTCAAAATGATTGAATTGTAAGGGTGGATCTCTTTCTTCTTCTTTATAGCTTCCAAGACGGTGTAGCCACCCGTCTCTGAATGAATATAATTGGTATTAAATCTGTCATTGTTGCTGTACTTCTTTTCCCGCCTAATTGTGCTTTGTCAAAACCAACTCTGCATAAACCTTGGCTTTCCTCTACGTCAAGTAGATGCCTGATACTTTATCATGAGCATAAGTTTACCATTATTTGTATGCTTTGGCCCCTTGACCCAGCCATAACCCCAGCCTAATCATGTATATACCCAAATCCGGAATCCCCTGCTGTATAGCTTCAAACCGCTCTTTCTTCATCCCCCCATGGGGAAAACGCCATTTTACCAATGCCATTTATACAACCTAACTAACGTTGCGTAGCCTTAGCTCAGCAATCAATTAAATTTCGCATGTTGTGAGGAATAGACTTGGGAGATATCGTCTCCCTCTTATACGGATCTGAGGTTCCAACGGGTGTGGAGGGAGGTAGAGAGTTCAAATTGTTCAATGGAGCATCAGAGGAGAAGTCAAGTTCTACTCTCAGAGGATCTATTTTCAGAGGCGGCAGCGACAATGGCTGAGGGCGTTCATCGAGCTTCTTTGCCGTCTTTCCCTTGGAGACATTCTTGACGGCTTTGAACGTCTCCGTGACTGCGTTTTTGGGAGGCGCCTTGGGCTTGGGGGGCGCCTTCGCCTTTCGTGAACGCGGCTTCGCTGCCTTGGCTTGTTTGCCGTTCTGTGGTGGTTCTCTCCCGAGGGCGAGCTTGATCTGCTTCTTCGCCGCAAGCTTGGGGCTAGGTCGTGGCGTGGGAATAGCGTCCAGGCCAGGATCATGCTCAGCATTGGGTTGGCTGAGAGGCAGTGCAACCTCAAGTTTGGTGTTCTTGAGACGTTCCTGGTTTTGGCTATGCTGCTCTGTAGACACAAGATAATCGTTGCCAATGTCGCAATCCCACGGGGGTAGAGCCGCCATGTAAGCCACTTTATCGCACGGAGAGCGCACAACAAGATCCCAACAGTCTTTGAATAACGCGTCCTTGGGCTCCGCGTCGGTATTGATCCAGATTGTGAGACCATCTCTTCGGCCTCTCGCAACCTGGCACATCTCCCTGACCAGTCTCCTCGTGCCCGGAACCTTGAGAGTCGTTCCAACGACAATGACACAATCCGGCCGAGCCTTCAAGTCGGCACTAGAAACGTTTCCAATAGCCTCTTCGTCCGGGTTGTATTCGTTGTAGAGAACAAATCGAGGCCTCAGACGCCCAATGCCGTGGCTTCGCTTTCCTGCGTGCCTTGTTCTAACTTGGTCGTCGACTGTGCATGCCGCGCACAATGGAGCCTCCGGGCCATCAAACAGTTCCCTGTTGAATTTATCCAAGTGGCCACATTTGCTGCAAACCATGTTCTGCAATCCACCGTGTAGCTGGATGGTGGCCGGCCAGGGGGCCTTGAGGGGCAACGGGATCTCGGTAGCAAGCGGTTTCATGCTCACGTCGAGACAGTCAATATTCTGGGAGTAGAGTCGCAGCAGCCGTCCTTCTTGGGCCAGTGATGCCAGCAGGCGGTGAAACGCAGTAGGGTTCGCCTTCTTGGACATTTCATCCATTTCTCGGACCATGGTGTGGAAAGACTGAGTCGACGAATCGTGCCGGTAGACAGACGCGTCAAATAGGTGTTTGCCTGAGCCCTTCATATTATGCTGGTTTTTCGCACGCGCAAAAAGACCTGAGGATGATCGAAAATCAGGAATACCCGCTGACACGGAAATACCCGCGCCAGCAATGACGACAATCTTCTTCTTTTTCCGCAAGGCTGCAATCAGTCTCTTTTCCTGAGCCTTTTCTGCCTCTGTCATGTCCTTGTCCTCCTTGTTCATGTAGTTTAAGTATTCTGTTGTACGTTCTTTAGGCTGGTAGACCTTGCGTCTTTTTGCTGGGGGTTGCTCGTCATCCGCGCTCTTCGAGGAATCATTGTCATATATAGGCTGACCAAGACTGATGGTGGCCGTTATTCTCATAGGGGATTGAGCTCCCGAGGCAGTCGTAGACATGGGCGAGGGATAGCGCCTTGAAAGGTCAACGGCAGAAACTGAGATATCGGGCAGGGAGGGCGTATTTGAGAGAGTCGAGAGGGGCGACGATGGCGACTCGCGCATGGAGCCGCGAGGCGAAGATAGAGGGCTTGAAGGGTCATCCATGGTGTAGTTGGAACTGAAGTCGATCGATCTTTTGTGGTGAAAAGAGAGGGAAGGGGAAGGGGAAAGGGAGAGAGGGTGGTAGCAAGAACGCGCAAGGTCGTCCAAAAAGAGAAAATTCAGGTGCACCGCGACCCCAGACTAGACCATCTCGCAGCTGATAAAATTCCGACTTCCTTTTTTTTCTCGGTCTTTAGTTGTTCCTTCTCTTCAGCTGTGACTCCTGCTGTCTTCCAGCTACATCCAGTCTTGAGCAAACGCGGTGGTGCAGAATCAAAGAGCGAATTTGAGGCGGCTTGCGTCCCAAGGTTTTGCAGGTCCAGATGCGGAGTTTCGGGGGTGTGGGCAGACGAGTGAAGACCCGAGCCAGTAGCCAGAAGAGGGCCACCGCCAGTACCCCAACCTGCAGCCAAATCTCCAGCTGCTGTTTTAAAGCCCGGCACGCGAACGTGCAGCGACAATCTTAGCGCAGCGTGGGGCGTTGCAGGCGTAAGGGGGCTTGCGTTTAGAGTTCCCTTTTCGCGAAAGAAGAGGCACGACGCAAGTGGGCTGAGGCTTATGCCAGTCACGGGCAAAGTCGAGTCGCCTTTGCAGCCTCGTCCGGAGCTAGGTAGCTTCTGTCGAAAAAAGCCTTGTCAAGGTGAGGCTTGACTGGCACACGGAAGATGGTTGAATCGGTGGCGCCAAGCGCGTTCGTGTACCGTGTCAAAGCCCAGGAGCGTGGAACGGAAACGCGAAGCCCTGGAACGCAGATTTTTTAGGACTGAGGTTGGGAGCCAATGGCCATCCAGCCCATTGTGTTCCAGTTTTGTGCCGTGGTGTGGCTGTTGATACGCTGTATGTAAAGGTGGTAGATCCGCATCCACGGAACCCAACGAAGTGAAAGGGAGAGAAGAGGGAAGAGATGGAGTGGAAAATTGAAAAGAAAAAGTAAAAATTCCAAAATTCCAAAACTGAAGCTGCTAATGCACGCCCTGCATCTACCAAAAAAGATGAAGAAAAGGGAGCAGCAAGATATCGTCATTTTCTTCACCTCCATATTACCTTCCCACACCCAAAAATTGAAGCCCAGCTTCCTGCCAGCTCATCACAGCACTCCAAGTGGGGCCCCGGCTTTGTTCCTGCCAAGGTGGTCTGTTATGACGCTGCCGTTGCCCGGAAACACCTGCCGCGCTAACTAGCTAGGGTAGCATTCTCTAGTGGGGCGCTTTCCGTTTTGCATTCGGCTCCCAAACGATGACGATGGGCTGCAGCAAGGCCAGAAATCGGTAGGTACGTACCGCATACGCATAGTATATCATCTGCAATGCGTGTTCGGCAACGTGCAGAGTGCAATTCTAGAATGACGCATCTACGTGGTATTGGAGATGCATATCAATTGACTGGGCATTGATTGTCTGGAAATTCCAAATCAAAGAATCCAAGCAGCAGTGATAGTGTAGCTGATTGAGTGCTGTAGCAGAGTCTCACATCAGTGCAGTTCCCCGCCATGTCTCAAATGTCTCAGCATCACAAACCCCTTTCCCAGGAATTCTCATGCTATGCAAAAAAGTAGTGTTGTTACATAAATAAAGTTCTATATCCAGAGCCGTCTATTTCTTCTCATCAGCCACCCCGCGGCTCTCCGTCTCCCCAGACAAGATATCTATCACGGCCTTGTCTTCCCCCAGGGGTGTCTTCCTCCTCTCCGTCCTATTCAGGAGCTCGATTCCCAGTATACCCGCGATGATGCCAGCAATATGAGACGCAATATCCACCTTGAGCTTCACCGTCTTTCCCAGGCCAGCCAGTTGAACGGCCGTGATGAGCGCCAGAAAGACGATGCCGTGGACGCCGTCTTGTGGCAGCCCAAAGATCTTGAAGCCATCCGAACGATGCTCCCAAAAGTAGGCCGAGCATAGTCCCAGTGTTGCACCTGACGCACCAAGGGATGTGACAGTCAACCAGCCCCTGAGCGTGTACGTGACCAAACTACCCAGGAAACCCATAGAGCCACAGCCGAGATACAGCGCAAGGAAATCCGCACGCCCTATCTCATCATGCAAACACGTTCCGACGAACCAAAGCGGCACCATGTTGACCAGCAAGTGACTGAGCTTGGTGTGTGAAAAGGCCGCGGTGAACAGCGTGACGGGCCTCACCGTCGCCACCACGAAGATCATGTATCGGTTGAAGAGAGCCCATAGAGGCGGTATCCTCCATCCCAAGTACACCAGGGCATTGATTCCAATCAGGGCACCCACCGTAGCATGCGAAGTCGACACCTCTCGGAACAGTCTGTACCGCGGCGCCGGCTCCTCGTACACCATGGCCACAGCGGCGATGAAGCCTAGCACCAAGGCCACTACGGTAGCAGAAGGCAGAATCCGTTCCCAAGGCTTCAGCTCTGGCGGCGCCTCCATATCAGACTGCGCAGCCTTGTAGTATTCCGCCACACGAGGGTTGGTAATTTCTCGGACTTGATCATCTCGCTTCGCCAATGGACCCGAAACGCCCTCGACAGCTTCCTTAGCCTTGAGCTCCTCTTCCAGTGCCTTCTCTCTGGCCTTGTTCCTCGCTTTGTTCCGCGCTCGCATCTCGTCAATTTTGCTGCGGCCGTAGATGGGATCGGGCTTGTACACATCGGCGGCATCCTCCTCTTCCTTGCCGTCTCCCTTGCTCGCCCTGGCCTTCTTCTCAGCCGCCTGTTCCATCTCCTGCTCCATCTGTTCCAGCTCGTCCTCTGCTCGGAGGCCTGCATTCCTAATCTCCTCCACAGGTACGGTTTTCCGTAGGTACGCTAATGCTCTGGCAATCTCCTCGTCCGTATACTGCGCCGTGTGTATCGCAAATGCAGGATCCTCCAGTGTTCCGGCCACCCTTCTGCCATGTAAAACCCGTAGCAAGTGGTTTGCCCTTTTGCCACCGATACCTGTGCTGAATATCCTGTCCACTTCGGCCTCAGAGAGATCCCTGCCGCCGAAAGCAAGGCCGGTCTGGTCACGGTAGTCTTTCGGTAGTTCTTCGTAGTCGCGAATGGTCTTGGGCGCAAAGAAGGTTCGGTGACCGCCGTCAAGCCGTCGGCATGCCTTCAAGCCTGTCCACTCGGTCCGCCTCAGCGCTCTTCTGCCGGAGCCTTGAAAAGAGCAGCACGACATCCATCGCGAGGCTGTAGTGTTCGCTCCGTTCGTCGTTATCGAGCACGTCGCAGCCTGTCTCGAGATGCCCCGCGCGGCCCTCAGCAGCGACCGGGAAGCATTCGAATAGCTGAGCCCATTCATTCTGCCGGAGAATGCTTTTCAGTCAGTCGCTGGTTTCTTTCCAATGCGCCAACTGCGCGCCGAGGTGCCGAAATGGCCTGCCCCCAAAATCGAAGGAGTTGAGAGAGATACTGGAGTTGCCCACTACGAAGAATTTCCTTGCCGAATCGGTTTGTTGCGCCACTCACGGATTTAGGCTGGCAGGGGTGGGTACGCTCTGGTCATTGATGGGTACATGGGTACATATCGGCTTTCATCACGATCCTCTACTGCCAGGCAGGGTCGGGAAGGGCTTGATTCGATTGGGAAGGATAGAGTCAAGCAATTGTATAAGAATAAATGCATTTCAGGGTCTCATTGCCAATGGCTTAGAATTATTTGGTGCTTTGAGTAGATATACCTTGTAACAAACCAAAAACAGGTGAAATGGAACAAATTATGCCAAAGGCTACCTTCGTTTTTCTAGCAAATTTCCAAACCCCAGCCTACTATTTAACGTGAATATAAGATGTAACTGTTTTCAATAAAGATCCGTTGCAATCACCTGTACCGCCATTTCTCTCAATGTCGCCCATACTTTAACAATACTGGCCGAAGTCTAGCCATATGATCTCTCGGTATAAGTGAGTACTAGTGCTACCCTAGGATGTTGCCTCCAAGCATCTGGGCATCTACCAAGTCTTATCCTTGCTAAACGACACCCATCCAGGGTCACTTGCTGGTTGAGCTTGTGCAATAGATGACTTTGCCTTTGGATGAGCATCCCTGGGCCTGGATTTCTTCTCATCTGTGTTCTCATTGGCAATGCCCCTGTTCTCACTTAGATTCTGGTTCGTCAGGATTCTGGGATCTGAGTCAATGGCTCGAGAGCACTCTTCAATTCAGCTCCAGATGTTCTCTGGTAGTATCTATAGAAACAACTATCCCGATGTATTCTTTTCCCCTATTTTCCCCTCTCTTTAAGTTTTCGAAGATCTTTCATAATCCTCATCTCATTTGTTGAATTTCTGCGTCGCCTACTTTTAGGGAACAGCGCTGTGAACGAAACGTTTTTGTAATACTTCTGTGGTTCAGCACCAATTCGGTATTTCTTGGGAGCCTAACCACAAAAATAGCACTGCATGCGATATCTCCTCGCTAGTTTTTATCCTCTTCGTCCACATTTTCTGCTCTGTTTGCACCCTAACCATAGACAATGCCATTTAAAAGCTGTGAAAATAACTGGACACCCGGATTCACAGGCACAGATTATCGGGTGACGAACAACTTGGGGGGGGGGGGGGGGGGGGGGGGGGGGGGGGAACCCTGTCTCTTACATGTCTTCCACGTAGCGATGCCTATCAAGAGCTATCGCACCTCCCGCCGCCGCTTATTCACTCGTCCAACCTTCTCAAAATCGGCTGGATCTTTAGAAATTGACCAAGAGCTCGGAGAGGTTAAAGATATAACCGCCTCATGAGCCGTCAATGACGATGAGACGTCATATAAAAGACAGAAGCTAGATGACAGTGGAATAGAAGCTATGGTCTCTCACTTTGTAACCCGCCGACCGAAGAATCGGAAGTCATTGTTTCTGGCCACCACCTGGCATCCAAATTCCCCCGCGAGATTATTGATAAAGATGCCATAACAATCCTTTATCTTGTGAATAGGGAGATGACTGTATTCATGTCACTGCTCCAGCAGGAGCAGCAGCAGCAAAATGCCAAAGTGTTGAGCCATGTAGGTTGGTCACACAAACAAGAGGAATGTTTTACCAGCCAGCACTCTGTAGAACCTCAAGAGAAAGTGGTCATGAAACTTCTTCATTATAACGCCAAGGTCAGTGATTATGGTAAGTGATTTTGTTCTAAGGAGTATTCCAAACAATTGTAATCATGAGAGGAAATTTTTGAAAACTAAAGTATGCATGTCGCTACTTTGCCTCTTAATGCTGGGAGTGGTTATCCAATATCCAGCAAATACGTGGAGTTCAGTGGTCGTAACAAGATGAAGGAATGCCTTTTACTTACTACCTGAGCAAATGCCCGGTTCCTTGACTATTTGCTGCTATCGCTGTTTTCTACTATTATTGCTATATTCCTGTTGAATCTGCTATTTTTCTACCTCTAAATTTCGGACATAGGATACCAGGTAGCTAAACTAGGACACCGAATAGCCTTCCTCCAATATTACTTTGAAGCCCTACCTTTCTATCTTTAAACAGAGCAATGTGATATGGCTGAAGACCGTTGATGGCCGTATCTACTCGTTATATCTTGATCTTACAATTTGAAGATTGACTGTTGGTTGTCGATATCGTAGACGTGATTATTGAACCCGGCAGCCTTCAAGGATGCACGGATGATCAATATTTCCCTTCTGTGATTGCAGACGACCTGTAGCCTATTCGCCTCCCTTCATCCTTTTCACCGGCTATCTGACGCACATGAAATATTGAATGATATTCCGTTCACGGTCGAATACCTGGCTGATTAACACATCCTCCCTACGTACACAATGATCTCAAACCATTTAATGTTAATTTTACTTATGCCCATGATCGAGGCGCCGTGCTTCTTTGACTTTGGAATGGCGATGTCTATCGGGGAGAGCCGCTCAGCGGAAACCAATGGCATCTGCCCATCAAGACTTGGCGTTTGGACTATCGAATGCCAACACTGATTAGGATGATGCCGTTTGCAGGTAGAAGAAGGTATGCCATGTTTGTCCCCTTCAATTACTACTATGATTGAATTGGTTAACAGCTTGATGGATACGAAGTACACATCGAAGGCGTCATTGACCAACGCCTATCACATGCAATATCCGTGCATGTAACAATAGATCGGGAAAGCCCAGAGTTATTTACACAGACAGCTGATTGTAGCACAAAATGTGGCGTGGCTAATATATACGCTTATGAGATGGTAGGGCTAGATGTAGACATCCAATTGGTGCTCTTTCGTGGCATGCGCCGATTTTACTTTCAACTATTCCAGACTGGACCTGGTACAAACTACAGCTAGGACTTGAATGTGATACGGAGCATGTTGGCTGGCGGTCCAAGCCACATTCTGAGCAGTCTAGGCTTCGGTGAAGCTTCACTCGGCCAAAAGACCTAACAGCGTTCATTGCGTGATTGCGTCTTGAGGATGCGACGCACCCTTATATGTGCATCGGACGGCCAAAAATGGATCACATGGCGATATTTTCTCCGTAGGCATGCACGAACGCACCAATCGAAGGAGCCCGGCAGCATGTGGTAATGCAGGCCGGCTGCAAGCTGCTCAGCAAGGGATTTGGCACCCTGGCAGTTCTGAGGGCTATTCCATTAGCCGAGACAGGGATTGCCGGGAGCAGATCCTGAAAATCTTGAAGCGCACGAAGCGACGGTAATCATTTTATTTTTCCTTTTTTCAACCACCGTGATGTGTGAAAGTGGCGTTTTGTCATTGTCAGCCGTGACGGGTCCGCCCAAGGTGATCCGATATCGTACTTGTACTGTAGAGCGGATCATACGGAATAAAAAAGGAGTACCTGCATGTAATCACCATGCCGAAGCCCTCGGCTAGACAGTAATGCGAAACCAACGGATGCCTGGGAGTAGCGGAGTCCTGGCAAGCAGGGCGAGTCCAACACTCTGGAACCAGTGCGAGAATCCCGAGCCTGGTGTTGCAGAGTTACTTGTACAGAGCAGCGGGGGGCAAGGCAGCGTCATCTGCAAGTCCGTGAATCGCGGCGGCTGGTTGGCCGGGCCTGGAGGCTATTGACGACGGCCTGGGCAGTGCCCCCCACGCACGTTCGCGGCTGTGTGTGGAATCGGACATTGAAAGAAGAGACGCACGCGCGTGACTTGCGGGAGGACTGGAGCTAGGCATTGAGCAAGGTGAGGGCTTAATTGCAGCTGTGCGAGTAATTGAGGCACAGTGCAAGACAGAGCGTGGTGGTTCGACGGCATGGGAAGGTGGAGGCAATCACCAGTCTGATCAGCAGAGGCAAAAGGCGAAAACAGGCTGTGATTGGGGATGCGGACCGCAGTGCTGAAGCACCTACGTAACTAGCCCGTACAAGAGAGGCAAATGCTTGTACATATCGGTATCAGCTCAGGGCAAAGTATTCACTGCGCCTGGTTTAGAGGCAACATGGAAGCAGGGCGATGGAGCAGTATTTCGGATGGGCAAAACAAGTCCAGGTACGAGTACAGTATCAGAGATAAGGATGCGAACGCACATGGCGATTCCCGCTAGCCTGGCCAAGCACGAATTCTTTAACAAAACGAATGAGCAAATTGATGCGGCGATACGGTCGCTGCGGCCGCTCTCATTGGCCACGGCGCTCGAGCGGAGGTGGGGAATTGGGCTCGACAGGCGTCAAAGGCGTTGCAAGTGGCACTAAACATGGTCAGGGTGGCCTATTCTGCGCTGTGTTTGGCTGTGCTTGGCTGTGGTACTTGGAACCCCAGACTGGCGGCCAGCAAAATGGATGTCACGGCGGTGGGGCTTCAGCTGATTGATTTCTCAGCACGGCCTGTGCAAGCGCTAAAAGGGCCTTTCTGGCCCACTGCTGTCGGAGCCCTTCGGCCACCGGTCGGTTACTGGCACGTTGCACGCATTTTCGCTGCCAGGAAAAACTCCACTGGAGGGCTGGAGAGTCATAACCCCGATCCTAGAGCAATTCATGGCTCCCTGCGATCTCGCTACAGACTCGTGTTAGCATCCCTTTTTCTTCAACCATCAACGTTGTCGCCGGATCGACGTCACTCTTCTTCCTTCGAAAGACACCAACTATAGACGAACGGCTTCTCATCAGTCATCGAAGCGACACTACCTGCATTGTTCATTTTCCGTAATATCAAACACCACATTGCATCTCGACGCCACACCGTCTCGCAGCGGCGACATCGATTACGACGAGCACAAGACTACGATACGATACACGATCAATCGGTGACGGAGTCCTCGCCTGAGACTTTTTGAGGAAGACTGCCATGTCGACTTACAACGGCCGACACGGTCCCAACGTGTCGCAGTACCTCCGCGACCTCAACACCATCAGCCCCACGGATACCACAGCCGTCGAAGAGCCCTTCAACATGGAGGACGACTTGGCTCTCTTCACCAACACACAGTTCTTCGACTTTGACTCTGGCCAGAACACCGACTTCCAGGCTCAATCTCAACCTGTCAAGACTGAGGGCAAGACACCCCACAGTGGCACCACATCTGAGGATGTCAGCGCAGCGCCATCTGTTATTGGCGAGATGCCCAACCTGGATTTCATGTCTGGTGAGTATTTTTTGATTCTACTTTCACATATGTTCTGTTTGTCGATGTTTTTTCTTGGTCTTTTCTCTTCTTTTCTTTTCTGCATTGCATTTTCTCCATTCCTGGAAGAAATGAGACCCTGCCTTTTTCCATTTCCAGCCAAACCCGCGCACCTAGCGTGACGGGCACACTTCGTCAACCATCTCCGCAATCACCTCGCAGACTCGCGGCCCATCCAACGGGCCCTTGCATCTTTTGGGCCTTTTGCTGCTCTGCTCCCCCATACTCCTCTCGTCTATTCCGCCGCTGCCATTGGGACGAGCTGTCTCAGAGATGGATGCGATGCAGCAAAAGTGCTGCTTGAGTGCGCCTACCGAGTGGGGCATCCCACACTTCCCATGCGCTGACAAATCTCGGGGCGATGGTGCAATACCTGGTGATTTTGACACTCATCCCCAAATGCAACCATGGCTCAGCGAGGCGTTGCTACTGGCCATGGACGCTTTGGGGCCTATATCCCCGTTCTCTATACCTGTCATGATGCCGTCTTGTTTTGTTTTGTCTCGTCTTTTACTGCTCACCCATAATCCATTGGTGTGAGATACATACTTGGCGTTCCCGAGCTAATCATCCATGGTGATATCAGAGTTTGCCTTTGACTATAACAATAACACATATGCTGCGCCCCACATGAACAACTTCCCGGAACAGAGCTTCCAGCCCCTGCAGCCAAACCACGGCCACGTACCGGTTCCTCCTCACCATGCGCGGTTCCATCAGGCACCCCCGCAGGTTGGCGACAAGCGCAAGTCTGAGTCCCTGAACCAGGAGGAGGCTGCCCGAATGGCTGCCGAGGAGGACAAGCGGAGGAGGAACACCGCTGCCAGCGCTCGTTTCCGTATCAAGAAGAAGCAACGCGAACAGGCTCTCGAGAAGTCTGCTAAGGAGATGTCTGACAAGGTCTCTAACCTGGAGAGCAAGGTTGCCCAGCTTGAGACCGAGAACAAGTGGCTGAAGAACCTCTTGGTCGAGAAGAACGAGGGCAGTGAAGACATTGTCGCGCTGTGGAAGGAATTCACCAAGCACGCCAGCCAGAAGGCCAAAACCACAACTGCCGAGTCAAGTAGCGGCGAAAAGCTCAAGGATGAGAGTTGAAGAAAGAAATCGAGCTTCTGATAAATCACAATTCATCCTGGTGTTTCCAACCTCCATAATACTGCTTTGATTGGAAGGGGTGAGGGGGCGTTGTTTTGGTTATTGGCGTTTATACTGTTACCTGGATGGGTGCTTTGTCTTGCCCTGGGAAGATTTGGATCATGGGATACCCGATCCAATCTGGGGCTGAGTTGAACAAGGTCGGGGCGGCGGAAATCCGTTTGGCAATCATTTTTTTTATGTAGCATATATCCAAAGTGGTGAAAATAGAGAGCCAAAGTAAAAGAACTGGGCTCTATGTGGAATGACGTTTATTTATATATATATATGAAATGTTCCATTTTTTTTTTTCTCCGAGTCAGGTCATGATTATGCTCTATTGTTTGCCAGAAATGCCGTGATTGCCACTAGCGCCTATGCTGTCATTGCTCCCTTGACTGATGCCACGGGCCTTTCTCAAGGTTGCCAAGCGTTGCTGGTTCCGCTTGCCGATGATGCGAAGCGTGTTCTCCTTTTCGATGTCTGCCATCTTATCCCAGTTGGAGATGCGGGACATGGTGCCGTCCACGTTGACGACCATTGGGCCGAGAGCGTCTAGCTTGACGGTTGTGCCTGAGCCACTGACGTCGAGGGTTGTGACGTTTTCGCTGTTGGAACCTGGAGCGGGAAGAGCATTACGAGGCGATGGTTCCGTTGAGGGAGTTGAAGAGGATGAATCGTCTTGAGGTGAGTTCATCTTGGAAGATGAGGATGAAAAGGGCGAGATGAGATGTTGAGATACGGAAGGGTTGAGACGAGAGGGACGGAAGGTGAAGATACTGCGGCGGAGCATTGGCCTGGGATATATATCGATGAAATGGTGTGATATAAGAAGGATGAGCCGTATGCCTTTGCAAAGCTTTTATTAGTCTTGCTGTCCTTTGACGTGTAGTTGCTCTGACTGCAGTCGTGGTGGGTGCAGGAGATGCAGCTAGAAGGCTGGGGTAAGATGGAATCCGATCGGCTGCCGCGCCGCCTAAAGTGCCGATGTAAGTGTGTAGGATCAGGATCAGGTGTTCCCCAAGGAATCTGGGACCTTTTTTTATGGGACTTGAAGCTGATGGATGTCGAAGGTAGATTTCAATACATAGTATAGTTCTAGAATTGTGGTGGATGGATTTTTTCTTATCGAGCCACTCCCAGGCAAATCAACCAATTACAACACCAAGGATGGGGTGGTCTAGCCTCGCTAGCACCCCCAACTTACAACATTGCCTTGGCGAGATGCAGAGAACCTTGACCAACTTTCTATCTAACCTACTCTTTCAAGTACATAATATCTGCCGCAGTTGCTATCCTCTTCTGGTATCTGGCATAAAGCACTATACTAAGGCATCTAACAAAATTTCGATAGCTCCCGTCCCCATACATGTACGTAATATGGGATACTGGAAACTAAACCACCCCATTTAAATACGGAGAAATGCGTCCGATAACTACGCCGGGGGAGCACCGGTTTTCTAAGCAAGTTCCTAGTCTTGCCTGTCCTACGCACGAATTAAAAAGAATCGGCTCCGTTAGTCGGGGTTCGGCAGTGGATGCCGTTAGAGTAACACGAAAGAAAACAAATTCGTCTGAACTCGCACCGGGAGCATCCTTGACTTGATGTTGGTTGAGGCTCAGATAAGTGATGCCAAGCATTGTCCCCCCCCTCATTCTCCCGACTCGTCTTTTTACTGTTACCTTGTTGGAGGCTGGAAACCCCGGTGATTTTTCGAATTTGTCGTGTCCAACGCGTCAAGCTAGCGAATACTACCGTGTTTTCCATGTTTGTTTTACTGCTGATGTTGGGCTCTCTAGCCGATGGACCTCCAGCGTGGAGCGTGCTGGAGCGCCTGAATCAGACGCAACTCCATACAATAGTAGGGCATCGCGGCGGGAATGAGGGGCGATACGGGGTCGGGCGGTAGATTCCGGGACGCAAGACAAGTGGCCTCCTGTCTCGAGCTTGGAGTCTACAAGCATATCAGGCGTGAAGGAAGAAGGATTCATTTAGGGGGGGCCGATGGCCGGCAGGATATTTGCATTCTCGTAGCCCTGGAGGTGTTGATGGCTTAGCAGGTTGCGTTTGTTTCGGGTTTTGCAGGCCGTGATCGACACGCTCGGCTGCATTGCACTCGTCCATGCGTGTGGAGGACAAGCGACAGCTCTCCTACTTGCTGTGCTTCGTATTACGACAGACATCACAAAGTGAGACACTGTCGCCGCCCGCTGCATGTTACAATAGGCGGGCACACCGAAAAAACACACCAAGGCAACTGCTCGATTTATACCTGTCGAGCCCTCTATTTGCGACATCCCCCAGACGTCGAGCATGAGGCCTTTTGCTAGTCTGCTCGAACGTGTTACCGAGCAGAAGCTGGCCCTGGACACCGCCTCCTTTTTTTCCCGGTTCTCTTTTCTGCATCTGCTGCAGGGTCAGCTATGCAAGCTCCACTGCTGGAGATTTTAGCAGGATTTTGGAGTGAAAGTGATCAACTAACATGCAGCTGTGGAGGAGGAAGAGGAGAAGGGGGATGAGGAGTAAAGTGGTGGTGGGAATAGCCTCATTGAGACCTGGCTGCCTATTTTTTGCTTCCCCTGCGTCTTATCGTGATGCCAATTAACGGCTACTCTCTGTTAAAAATAGCCTGTTTAAATCAATTTTGAAAGCCATATTTCATCTCTCTTTTTTTTTTGCATTTACAAACCTGAAGCCTCTTGTTTTATTTCACTCCTTTGCACGATCCTCTTGCCATCGGCCATGCCGTCACTTAAATCGGTTGGTACATGCCGATTTTAGTTACAAGATGCACAAGCCTCTCCCCCCGTTTGGTCACACTTGGTGTCCAGACAGCGTCCCGGATTGGCAGCCGAACAGCGGCCTCTCCACCTGAAAGAACCTGCCGGGTCGCGCTCTGTCGCCTGCTAACGTCCCTGTGGCTTTGGGGGGCCCTTCCAGGAGGGTCATCTGAAGAGTCTAGCGCTCTGGTCTCTACGGATCCGTTTGTTAGCGGCCCCCTCTGGGCCTCTCGAATTGCTCCGTATATAGGTTGAGCTTCGCGGTGACGCCCCCAGAGAATCCGGGACGTAATTTTCCTTGCTCAGCTTCATTGCTTGCTGCATCTTGACCAGAAGCTTCAGCTCCTTTTTCCCGCATCGCCCCTGGAGCTCAGACATTTCTGACTTGTTCCTCACGCTGCGTAGCTGAGTGACGTTATACCGTGCCGTTCTTCCGAAGGCCGTCCTACCTCTGGGTTTCTCTGGACAGCGCATCTCTTTTCCCACTTCCTCTCCGGTTTGTTGCTGCAGCTCCCACCTTTTCTTTCTCACCATTCGAGCAGAATACTGATCAATCCGGCCGTCTCTTTAGTCTAACGAATTGCCAACATGTTTTCCGGACGTAAGTTCTCCATCAATCGCCACACTGGCGCGCTGAAGCCGTTGCTGCGTCGTTTCAGCAATGTCGAGCCGTCGATGAATGGTTAGTGATGTTTCTACACTATCTCATACCGGGATGCGCACAGAGACTACAGCTGTAGCTTTCAATATGCCCTCTTCCTGTCATCCATATCATCAGAAAATATTCGCCACCGTCGCTATTCTCTCACTCGCACACACAACAGCTTCGCGATGGTGGCGGCCGTCAGAAGCAGCGGTGGCGCACGAACTGGGCTTGATTGTTCTATTCTTTTGTCCAGACCCCGCCATAAAACCCAACCCCAACTCCAAAGCCCAATTACCCCTCCCCCGCAGCTCTTGGCCCAGCGCGGCCACCGCCAAATCGAGTCGGCGATTCATTATCCGAATTGTCATTGATATCAATTCTCCGCGAATACTCAAACCCTCGAGACGAAACTGACCGTGTCTTGTCCCTATAGAGCTTCATTCCAAGGTCCACAGGCAATTCCGCAATGCGCACGAAGGCCACATGCCCCACGCCGGCCTGGACGCCAGCCGATCGTCCACCGGTGTTATCTGGTGCACTGAGCGCGCCAGCGAGTATGGCTTCTTGGATGAGCCCGATGCGTGGGCCAACCTTGGCCAGGGTGCTCCCGAAGTCGAAGACGACATTGCCGGCTGCTTCAAGCGACCCGAGACTATCAACATGAGCATGGGCGCGCGAGAGTACGGCCCTACAGCGGGTATCAAGCCCCTGAGAGAAGCTGTTGCCAAGCTCTACAACGAGATGCACCGTCAGGGCAAGGAGAGCCAGTACACTTGGGAGAACGTTGCCATTGTTCCCGGTGGTCGTGCTGGTCTGATCCGAATTGCCGCTGTTCTGGGCAGCTCATATCTGTCCTTCTTCTTGCCCGACTACACGGCGTACAATGAGATGCTGAGTTTGTTCAAGAACGTGAGTCTTGCCATGGTTTGAATATGAGAGGCTAAGCAAATTTGACTTACACGTGTGCTATAGTTTGCAGCTATCCCCGTCCCCCTTTCTGAAGAGGACGGCTACCACATCCACCCCGACAAGATTGCTGAGGAAATTGCCCGTGGTACCTCTGTCATTCTTACCTCAAACCCGCGCAACCCTACCGGCCGAGTCGTTGCCAACCCCGAGCTGGCTGAGATCCAGGACCTTTGCCGAGGCCGTGCCACCTTTATCAGTGACGAATTCTACTCTGGATACAACTATACTAGCAACTGCGATGGTACCACCATTTCGGCTGCCGAGAACGTCGAGGACGTCGATGAGGACGATGTCCTGATTATCGATGGCCTCACTAAGCGCTTCCGACTTCCTGGATGGCGAATTGCGTGGATCATTGGTCCCAAGGGTAAGCCTCAAGCTTCTCTTATAACGTTGTAGCCTAAGAATGCTAACCCTCGTTCCTTTCTAGAGTACATCAGCGCGTACGTTTCGTCCTATCACGCTGTTTTTATAATTTTCGCGACTTTGCTGACAGATTATCTAGTATTGGCTCCTGCGGTAGCTACTTGGATGGTGGTGCTGTGCACGCCCTCCAGGAGGCTGCTATCCCCATGCTTGAGCCAAGCTTGGTTCAGACTGAGATGATCCACCTCCAGCGACACTTCCGAGTTTGTCTATCCATGAAAACAATGAGAGAATAAAGAGCCTGACTGGTGAATAGGACAAGCGTGACTACACAGTCCGACGCCTGCGCGAGATGGGCTTCTCCATCAAATACGTCCCTGACTCTACCTTCTACCTGTATGGACTATTTCAACCCCAAGAGTGATTTGTACATAAATGAGCTGACTATTTATACTTTCAAGTTGGCTGAACCTCGAGGGCCTTCCTGAGGCCATTTCCGACGGCCTCAACTTCTTCCAGGCCTGTTTGGAAGAGAAGGTCATTGTCGTTCCAGGTATCTTTTTCGATCTCAACCCCTCTCGACGACGTGACCTGTTCGATAGCCCGTGCCACCACTTCGTGCGTCTCTCATATGGACCCAAAATGGAAGTGCTCAAGCAAGGCCTGGACGGAATTGAGAGGGTTGTCAACAAGTATGGTTTGCCCCAAGCAGCTGATGTATAGCCTATCGGCCACTAACACTTGCGGTCTAGATTCAAGCGATCCAACTAAGGATACGAGGAAGAAACCTGCTCAAATTCAAGGCAGCCGTAATTTGACAATTTGACCGACCTTTTCACCGCGGACCGGAAGGGGGCGAAGGTGAAGGTTCCAAAAGCAATGACACTAGTGGAGGCATGTTAGGTGGAACACATGAGGCTGAGAGCATGTGTGGAGATTGAATGACCTCGAGAGGAATGGATGGCCGTCACAGGGCTGTATTGACGGCCGCGGATTAGCATAATGTTATGCCTGGAATGAATAACGCCGATTTTGCATGGATAGGCGAACCTGTGTGCTCTGTGCTCTGTGCTCTGTGCTCTGTGCTCTGTAGCCGCCAGCCGATCTGCCTTGCCTTGGTATCGCTCCTTTACCGCTCGCGTACCTGAAATTGCTACCTGCCGACCCAGAACCCGGAGTAAGCAGACATGTCTCCGTACCTAGTAGCTCTCCATAGCCATAGCTCTCCATAGGGCTATGTAGGAACACGAACCAACTACATACAACCGGTTCCTTGGGCCCGACAAGCGAAATGCATGAGAGGGAGGTCTAAGACGCATGAGTACTAGGCAGACAGGGGCGAGGTCGTCTCGAAGACTTCGATGGCTTCACCCACATTCTCCAACTGTGTCTCTTACTGGTTGTTTGCGCATCTCAGGGCTGCCTCAAAGAGCAGCCAAAGCGGCCTTGCAAGCGGCCTTGGGCCCTTCGCAAATTGTGTGGGGGGCAACGATGCAGGCGCGTTACCACCATGTGCCACTTGGGCAGCACAGCCACGCACAGCCTCACGGCCGAGATCTGTTCGCTGTTTGACTGGGGAGGCGTTGGATCTTACCTACTGTACTCCGTACTGTGGCTACCTATGTACCGATTGGAGTTAGCGCTGCGTTGGGTCCCTGCCGCCGAGGCTCTAAACTCTCTAGAAACATGACCCCTTGGATACGTCAGGAGACAAGTCATGAATACGCCTAAGATAGGGAATGGAGTGCTGCGCATACTTGGAGTTTAATAAACTTCGGAAATGGAGGCCAGTTTAATGGGCTGTGGAGGTCATGGCGTTTATTGGCGACTTTTCGACTCATGTGCTCCGTAGGACAGTGATTGATGAACAACGCATAGGTATAATAAGCTGGGGGGAAGCATCCGGTTTGATACACGAGTCTGCATCTGAGTGGCTGATAACACCCAACACGCAACACCCACGCAAGGGATCAAAGAAACGAGGCGAAGGCACAAAGCAAACCACGAAACGGAAGCTGATATCCCCCTTGATTGGTTTGGACACTTTCCATTTTCAAACTTGAAGAGCCCAGAGTCCATTCGCTTAGGCAGCGTCTGGGTTGCCAACAAAGGGAAGCCACGGCTGCCGGCATTGCTGCCTCTTTACGACTTGGCGCCTATAATTCACCGTGCAGTCTTTGTCTTTGTGAAACTTGGATTCACCGTCAACATCAATCAAACAAAGCCACAAACGCAGCGAGATATTTAACTCGCAGCCACTCAGCACTCCCATCAAGCAGCCGCATTCCTCCTCCTCCTCCTCCTCTTCATCATCGCCCTTCCGTCACGCCACAGAAATCGATCCATCTTCTTCTATTCAACAATAATGGGGAAATTCACAGAAGGCGTCAAGGGATTGTTTTCTCGAAAACAACCCAGAGACAACCGCCCCCAATGGCCTTCAAGCAGTTCGTATGCCGAACCGAGCTGGCATGAATCATGGGAAGACCGCAGTGAGTGTCGATGCCCTCTGTAACTTCTGAGCCACTATTACAGGAGAAGATGCAAATGCTACTCCTGGGGAACAAGGCCTTATGTATGGATGGATGCTGACAATTTGCTACTAGAAGAGGCGCCTCCTGCTTACTCCTCACACCATCCAGCTTCCTCCGCAATCAGTCCAGTCTCCTCTTCTGCCAATCCAGCCCCTTATTCAACCAACCAAGACTCTTCCTCAAAAATGCCAGGCATCTTCCCACGTGTTCGAGGCCCCCCCAAGGAAATTCCTGACCACTTGGTGAAATACTCACATGCCGAAGATAAATATGCCTTTCTGACATATTTTGACACCATTTTCGTCATTGACGACTCCGGTTCCATGAAGGGCAAGTTATGGAAAGAGGCTGCCGATGTGCTTCGTGCTATCACGCCTATTTGCACCTCACACGATAAGGACGGCATCGACTTGTATTTCTTGAACCATAGATCACGGAACAGGGCACCTGCTGGTAAAGGGCCACATGGATACTATGGTATCGACAGACCCCAAGAGATAACGGCATTATTCAATTCCGTTTATCCACACTCAGGTACACCCACGGGCATAACGCTGTCGAACATCCTTAGTCCTTATGTCAGGAGATGTTCAGCCGATGGCGTCGAGAATGTCAAGCCTATCAACATCATCGTCATCACGGACGGAGTTGCTTCTGACGATCCAGATTCAATCATTGCACAATTCGTTGGTGAACTCGATAGACTGAACGCACCGCCGCATCAAGTTGGCATCCAGTTCTTCCAAGTCGGGGAGGATAAGGATGCTGGAGATGATCTGAAAATGCTGGATGATCTATTTGGATCCGAGAGCGGCAAACGCGACATGGTGGACTCGGTGACCTGGGACGAGCAAGAACATGACCGAAAGCTTGACCCTACTCTCCCCAAAACCCTTTCTGGAGACACCATCCTTAAGATTGTTCTCGGCGCGGTCATTCGCCGCCTGGACAAATTACCTACTCAGAGGCCTACCACTTGATGGCTCCTCTTGCAGACGATAGACATTGTCTCGCTGGTGAAATCGCCAAGTGGGTTGAAAGATTTCTCTTCTTAAACTGAATGAACGCGGCAATCTGTTTGGCAGATATTCTTCTTCTTTTATGCTTTCATGAGGGCTTTCGGAGAATTTGAGATAGAAGGAATTCGGCGGGAGGGTTTCTGATTGATGGTTGACAAGGCTGGTTATATTTGGTGCCAAAAACTATGGCTTACAGGCTCCAAAAAATAACATGGGTGTTCCGGTTATCACTCTGGACTAGGGAAAAGGGTGGATGGAAAGGTTTAACCCAAAGGGTAATCCGTGGCAACCTTAGCAGCCAATGTTTAGAATGAAAGTTCACCATATCTGAATATTTTTGAGTGTGCCTATCAACATAAATGCTCTTATTAATACTGAAAAAGAGACTACCTTCTTAGACTAGGTTCATATCCCGCAGTGCCCAGATCGTGACGTTCAGAAAAGGCCATCATCCAGTGGCATTGTTATTCTCAATTCGGTGCCTTTTCGGCAAGTGTTTAGATGATTCTCCATGTTCTCTGTGAAAAACAAGAGAAGAAGACGGAATAGAACGATGAAGCCTCTCCAAGGGCTTGACTGCTGGACGAGTGGCGTTGAAGTATTCTTGAGAAGAATTAAAAGTAAGTAAAACCTGAAATCAGATAAGTCAGAGAACGCCATAACCCAATTCGGTTCCCGTTTCTCCCTGTGGTTCTTTGAATGAATCCCTTTGTTTGTTTCATAACCTTAAAATAGCCACTCTCTCCTCTATTCCCTCCGGACACTCAACCAAAACGTCTTCTCACTGCATGCAAAACACGTCTGCCAGAGACACAGAGTGGGCAGAGATGTTGGAGCCCGTATCATTACGGCAAGTCACCACAGGGGTAGTCACCAGGGCCACGCGCCAGTGCTTCGCCTGCAGCTCCAGCGGATCGCTATTTGGCCAAATGGGCAGCATTGACTGGGACGAGAATCGGCTGCCGATCTCAGGGAAGCGGAAGTCGAACGTCAGGCGGCTGGTGAGGATCTTGCACGAAATCTCGTAGGCGCTGTCGATGACCTGCTCCAGGTCACGGAAGGCCTCGGCAGAGTTGTAGAACTTGTTCATGAGGGGTTGCAGGCTGGCGAGGAGTGTGTGGGTAGCTTCCTCGATTTTATTCTTCACAAAGGGGCCGCCCTGCTCCTTCTTGATGACGGCGTCGATGACGGTGGCCATGCGGTCGAGGATTGGTTGGCGAAGAGCCGATGGTTGACCTATCGAGCGTTAGTTTACTTTCCTTATATATAGGTTTAAAAGGGGGAAATGAGGGGAGATATCTACCTGCTGTTCGATCCAAGTCTCTCTCTATCTCCATGATACCAAATGTAGAGTCAGCATCAGCGCCAGCCCAGGCGCTGGCATTCCAGACACGGTTCACAACGAAATCTATAATGACCCGAGTGACGATGCATGATTTGGAGTTCTCGCTGCGAACATGATACTCGAGATAAGATTCGGCCTCCTGCTCAGACAGGGGAAAGTACGTGGCGAGCAGGATCGGCCACAGATGAGTCTGGCTCAGTTTCGTCTCTCCCGTGACATCGGGATTGTTAGCATGACGCTCGACAAAGTTGCGAATCGCCGCATAGAAATGCATCATATACCCATGCCAGGCCTGGACGGTTTGTTCCGTGATGGTGATTGGCTGACTAGTGTAAGGACTGCGGTTGACGACGGTACTAGGAGGCCCAGAAGTTGAGCCGCTTGATGAGGAGGCACCGAAATCTAGTGCAGGGGGCGGCGGTGCATTATTCTCGCGCAGGCGGCCGCCGTATCTGCCACGGCCTGGACCTGTTGGGGTGTTAGGGAAATAGTCACGGCCGTATGCAAATGCGCTGTTGGGCCTAGGAGGCGGGTTCTCAGGCAGAGCAAATGCAGAGTGAGGGAAGTTATCACTCCGAAAGCGATGATTATTCTGGAATCCTTGGCGAGAGGGAGCTCGGCCATAAGGAGGGCCCGGGAGCTGGGGCTTGTTGAAGGAGCCTGGCCTGCCACCCTGGATAGGAGCGACTAGATTCCATGCGTTGGCGCTTCGACGCTCATGAGACAAGGCTGTAGGAGGCCGTGGTGGCATGCCCTGGAACTGGCCAAACTTTGGCGGTGGTGGTCCCGTAGGAGGAGGGCGATGAACGGGCTGAAAGGCCGAAGCAACCCGGGGAGGTGGCGGAGCATCATTGAAGACGCTGCCGTCTCCTGAAGTCTCTTCCTGAAGAGGCAACAGAGGTCTATGATAGCCATTTCTAACCTGGCCAGTTTCGGTGACAGGCTCGATGGCTCGGGTCACAGGACCAACCCAAGGCAAAGGATGCTTATTGACTTGGTCTTCCAAAATTTGGATCGTGTTATCGAGAGCCTGCGTGGAATAGTCAGTTAGCCCAACTCAGCTGTTCACCATCGGGTTGGGAGGGCCCTACCTTTAGGATGAAATCGCCGGTAGCAGATGGTGAATTGTTATCGAGAGAGTCAGTTTTCTGCCTGTCAGCCTTGTCTCTCAACTGCTTAAACTCGGCGGCGATGTCCGCGATGCCCTCCATCGTATTTTTGAGGGTAGACTCAGCCTGTTCCCTTTTTTCCTTTTCGACCTTGAGGTCTTCGCGGAGGCTGTTGATTGTCTGGCTCTGGTCATCCGTTCTGGCCTTGGCAAGGTTGGCTTCGATGCTCATCCTAGCAATCGCCTTATCTGTATCTTCTTGATCGAGATGAAGGTTCATCACGGCTTCAACGAGTGCGCTCGTTTCCTGACTGATGACCTGGCCAACTTCTATTAGACTTTGAATGATTTCGGCCGATTCCTTTGCTGAAACACCAGGCATTCGCCTCAGCGAGTGCTGTATCTTGACTAAGATCTCCTGCGTTATACGCGATTTCTCGTATGCGGGCTTCATAACAACAGCTGGTTAGCTACTGGCCACTGTGAGATGAGCAAAAACACTTACGTGGTTATTAGACATTTGTTTAATCCTCTCGGACCGGGCAGGCCCAGTGAGCGGAGTGGAAAAGTTGACTGACAACATGTTTCCAATCACTTCTGCAGCTCCCTGAATACTTGAATCAGCTGAGCTGATCGATGAGTCGCGGGTATTGAAGCCTTTTTCTACTGCAAGGGTTCCGATATCTCCCCAGATCATTCTCTTCGAAGAGGAAGAGTGAAAAGGGATCCGTCACTATCAACGTGGAGTGCGAGAGTAGAGGGGAAATCCAAAAGAAAATGATTGATGAGCAGGTCTGCAATAAACAAAGAGACGTTCGTTTGTACTGTTATCGCGTTAGTATTATGGATGGTTGCCCAGTGAATGCAAATTGCAACGCAAAATGGCAATGACGATAGCAGCTAGAATGGTAGTGTGCTTTTGACCAGGGAACAGACGAAAGGGCCCAGCTGAGTGAATGATATCTCGAAGAAAACACATCAGCAATGCGATTTGGGAGAAAACAGACCTGAGAATTATGCCCCTTGAGCTGTGGACACCAACCCCGTAGAACCTGTCCAAGTACGCCAAAACGAAAAGGGCCGCGTAGATGCGAAAGTGAAAAAAGGAAAATGCCCACTGAAAGAGAACCCTGACTTTGAATGTCGATACTCTTGAAAAGTATGTGAATCCTTTCCTAAGGAAATGCTGAGGATGTGGAATATCTCCAGCCGGGGTGTCGAGGCAGGGAGGAGAAAGAAGGTAGAAGGTGAAGGAAAGCAAACGCGAAACTTCTGGCACCCCAAAGAATCACGCCATAAAAATGCGACCAGCAGGCCAAGTGCCGAGTGCGAAGTGAGTCCAAAGTGAAGATGTGAGGCCGTCAATGTCGAGTGCTGCAACTCCGGCAAGTTTTCTGCCGGCCGTGGGGCTTCTCCTGAACCGCCACCAAGGAGCCTGCAAGAAGCCGAGAAGGAGGTGCCTCATTGAGAAGAATTGGGGAGATGGTAGAGAAGATGGTACTTTGAGAGTAACAGTGCCGTGATTGGCTGCACAGTGAATTAATAGATTAGATATTAATATTAGGTGGCTCGCCCCAGAAGTGAGGGAGAAGTGAAGAAGCAAACAGAGCCAAAAAGTGAGGAGGGAGAGAGTCAACTGCCATCACGTGTCATGACACACACATGCACGCGGTGCTGCTTAAACGCCTTCACAGCCCCCGAAGCCCAAGGAATGAGGCATCTAGTAGATGGTTCAAAGATAGGAGACAAAAATGAGTAAAGAGAGTGCAGGTGAAGCAAGTGAAGCACCGTAGCAAGATGGATATGATGGACGTGGATATTCATACCCGCGAGCGTCAACAGCAGCAGTGTCTTTCTCGTTGCGCACAATGCCCATTCCAAGCTGGTTAATCAGAAGATTCATCGTGATTCAGATGTATTGTATACTCTAAAAAGTTTTGTTGTTACTATTTGCTACGGTATCAGAACTAATCCTACACGATTTTGGAAAACGATTTTCAAGGCCAAAACGACTACCGATGACCGTCCTAGGCACACAAACATCAGTTTGGGACATTGCCATGTGAAGAGGTGCTAAAACGCATTATTAAATGGACAAAAGTTGGCGACCAAGGCGCCCCGTGATTCAAGAAATCTGCTGCACCAAAAGAGCTTGGCTGTTTTAGTATTCGGTTGGACAAAAGGTGTAACCTGCTTCTCGATGCTATTCTGCGATAGCGGGAATCGTTCTGGAAAGCTTGCACAGGTGGCGTAGGGACGACTGCCAGTGGGTTAATAAGAGACTCTGGGGATTCTATTCATGAGACTAGTTACCAACCTCCAAGTTCCTAGATTGCACAATGTGAATAGGAGAGCATTAGCTTCAGATTGCCCGGGTGCGAGAGAACAAACTGCTGTAGACGGCGTCTACAACAGGTGACGCGTCGATCATTCGGCCGCCAAAGTATCTACCGTTGAGACCCTTGATGGCATTTTCGCCGCCTTGGACTTTGTCAAACTTGAGATAAATATCTCCCTTGGAGTTCGGATCGACCGAGATATGGACGACATGTCCATACCGCTCTTCGGCTTCCTGGCGAACTTCGTCTTCGAGCTCTTTGACCCAGTCGTCGCCCTCCTCTCTGTTGTTTCACCGTTAGCGAGTGCAAATTGCATCGAGATAACGAATCAAATACTTACTCTGTGGGGTCAAACATGTTGTGCAACACGACACAGCGGCTCGCCATGTTTACGTTGACAGGAAGGGGTTTCGTCTCCGTCTTGGGCTTGAGAATCTGCTGGCGTTCGTCGTTGCCGTTGGTCGGGGCTTCGTCTGTCCTGGCAAGCTTTCTCATCAATGCATCGCGACTATAGTTGTTAAAGTTGACGCCAGCAACGTCTGTATCATCCAAAGCGCTAGCACCACCAGTCTTTTCGCTATCGCGGCCACCAGCTCGATCGAATGCAGACTGCTGACCACGGCCACCTGCTCCGGAGAACGCAGAGCCTTGGAAGCCCTGGTTATTACCGGAAAATTTGTGCATTAGGTTGGCAGTGCTCTCAGGGGTAAACTTATCGTTGCCAAGGCCAACACGAATAGGACGACCAGCCAAGTCAAAGCCGTTCATCTTTTCCAGGGCCTCGCGAGCTTGCCCAGCATCTCGGAATCTAAGAGAGGAAATCAACATTAGTTGGCTTTCTTTTGTTGTGACGGCAAATTTGGAAAAGGGGTTAGATGACTCACTGAACAAATCCATAGCCACGGCTGCGTCCATTGTCGTCTTTTTGGAGCTGAACGAACTCAAGTTCTCCGAATGGCTCAAATACAGCTTGCAAATCTTGCTCCGTGACGTTGAAATGAATGTTGCCTACATAGAGGCGGTGGAATGGAATGGAATTGGGATGGCCATTCGATGCGTCTGGGTTGCGAGCTTGGCGATTCTTCTCGGCCTCCGTGTGCTGTACGATGACAGGGATGCCTAGGAGTTTCTGTCCGGTAAGTTGGAGGGCTAGCTGAACCGAATCTTCATTTTTGAACTCAACGTAGCCGACGCTGGCAACATGTTAGCAATGTATGCAAGAGGGTCAGCGAAGACGTATTCAAAGCGACTTACCCTTTAGAGCGTCCGCTGATTCGATCTTTCACGATCTGAGCCTCATTAACAGCTCCGACCTTTTCGAAAAACTCTTTCAGTTCACGAGTCCGCAACCGAGCAGCAAGCTGCTGGACAAAGACGGTGCGCCGATCTCGCTCGTCTTCCGTGAGCGGGGCATTACCTCCCTCATTGCGGGCATCATTGCGCTCATCATCTCGGCCACGGCCGTAGTCATTATTGGAATAACGGTCGGATCGATCTCGTCGGTCTCGGCGATCGCGATCATCGCGAGGGCGATAGTGTCGAGGGGGCGAACGGGAACGCGAGCGTCGTCCACCTCGATAATAGTCGCCGTCTCTGTGACGGCGTGAGTGACGGCGGTCATCATCACGACTCCTGCTTCTCCGCCTACTTTTGTGGCTACCAGTGTCGCTACGGGGAGTGCCCGCATCAGGCGTTTCTCGACGGCTTCGAGTAAGGCTGTAGTCTCGACGATCTCGGCGGCGACGGTCGTAGTCTCGATCTCTGTCTCTCACACGGCTGCCATCACGTTCTCGGCCATGATCGCGGTCGGAGTCTCTATCTCGCCTATCAGATTTACCATCATCTTTGGAACGTTCAGCATCAGGGCTCTTCGGCTTTTTCTCTGAATTCTTAGCCGTGGCGTCGAGCAGCGCCTCAACATCTAGATTAGACATGACGATGAACTGCCCTGGCGATCAATGGTTGAAAAAGGAGGAATTGCTAGCGTTTGAGGAAATATATCACCAACAGTAGCTTGCGAGTATAAAAGTGTTTGTAACTGCGGTTCCTCAAGCCGACGACGTCGTGGTTGAGATCAATGACTAGAAAGCCCCCAGCGAGTTGGGATTTCAGGTTTCAGCACGGAGAGTTTCTCCTTGGGCATCTGGCTGAGACAGAGTCACGTGAGTGGCTTCGCCGCTTGCGTTGTCTTTGATTACATAAACCCTGAAAAGGGATTCATTCAATTTGCAGGCCTACCTTATTATAGCCTGCTTCAGGAGCCAATGGATAATGGGCTTGGGGTTAGAAGTTTTCAATCCTCTGTGTTACATATTAGACGATATGTATTAGTGATAACTAACATTTTCATAGTAACAGTATTATGTAGTCATGGAATTAAAAGTGTGTAATGATATCTACAAGTCCACATTCGTTATTTTTAGTGTCGCCATTAGACCCCATCTTCGTGAATCTCCATATTCATCCGTAACCCGTATCAGCAGCCATTAGAAACTTTGCCTCTCCCCATGCTCATAGCAACCTCGTGAAAACATCTGCCCATGTTCGTAATAATGAATACTCTCAAATTTCATGTTAACCAAAGCCTGCCCCATCCCATACGAAACAGAGCCAAAAGGATTGGAGAAAAGAACGGATTTTGTAGCATGAACCCTCATGAAAGGGGCTCGCAAAAGTAGGTACATATGTACGTGCCTCACTTAGAATTTACTGGGTCTTGACAACGTTGGGCTTCAGCGTTGTGCCAAAGACATTGTCCCAGAACTTGGTGGTAACACCGAAGCCAAGCTCGTATTCGAGGAAGTGGTGCTCCAGGTGGTACTTCTTGAGCTCCTTATACCAGAGAGGCAGATTCTCGTGGTGAAGGAAGTAGTGGGTCATGTCGTAGCAGATGTAACCGAAAATTCCGCCGCAGTAGACTGAGGTTGCGGCAAACCAGTTGTAGGCGAAAATGGTATGAGCGAGATACCAAAAGGGAGTTGCAAGGATCAAGAACATGGTTGGGGGCATGACCAGTCTGTACTTGTCCATTGGCAGGTAGTGGTGAATGCCGTGGAGCAAGAAGTGCGCAATAATGCCATATCGGTTGTCAGGAAGGTAGCTGTGTTATAGTCAGCAATAGGCCACCAGGATAGCTTAGGATAGGGAGAGATAGCATACTCGTCAAGATGGAACAAGAATCTATGCAGACCGTATTCCACGAGGCTCCAAATAAAGAAGCCAAGGATCCAGTATGCGGCAAAAAAGATGGGGTTTTCGAAACCTTGGAAGGCCACAAATGAACCGTATGCGTCACAGGGAAGCCAGAGCATTGGAATCACCCACCACGGGGTTTTCGAAAGAGGTTCCAGGAAGTTTCCAAAGAGGGGAGCAGACTGGCCACCCTTGTAGTGGCGTGGACGGTGCACTTGATCGAGATAAAACCTCTTGGAGAAGTTTCCGTACCAGAGCTGGGGAAACAGGGGCTTGCCTAGGTCCAAAAACTTGTGTTTCTTGTAATCCTGTGAATAGTCCGTGTCTTTACTGAGATCCTCTTCGGTAGCCATGCCCGTTCTTGGGTGCACATACGGCTGGCCATTTGCCGTACCATTGGCCGTGCCATTGGCTGTGTCATTTTCATCGGCGGCCTCGTTCTTCTCAGAAACGACAAGGCCAACAAGAAAATCCTCGTCAAGAATCTCGTACGCAGCCTCAGTGTGTGTGTGCGAAACACTGTCCTTCATAATGTCCTCGATGTCCTTGCCAGCGTAGTCGACGATGAGCTGGTCACCACCGGGGTGGTCGGGCAGGAATTCGGTGACATCGTAGACCTTGGTGCCGATAGTGACATAGCAGGATTTCCCCGTGTTGTGTGCCTCGACTTCGGCGAGCGTAAATGTAGGGAGCTTTTTGGAAGGCATTTTGTCGTGCTGTTGCGAAGCTCGAAAAGGCGGGCAGGGATGAGGTGGCGTTAATGAAGACAAATGGGGCAGACCAAAAGCGACACTGCGATTGAAAGTTAAGAGAAGAAGGATTGGCGCATCTGACAGCAAGCCAGATCTAAGGCTTAAACCTAAAAGAAGGAAAAGGGATTTGAATGTGAAGGCAAAGCACCTGTCACCACGCTGTCGAGAAAAAGCAATGGAAACGAAGTGCAGGATTTATTAGGGGCCGGGAGATTTACTGAAGATCGGATGGGCGGCGGGTTTCTAGGAGCCCCGATGATTAATTTTTGAGGGTCCCTGACACGCTACTGATGTCCCGCAACAAGTCCGAGCGCTGAGAGTGGCGTTACCACGGAACCTCAGCAGAGAGCACACCAAAAGTCACACCACTATACTTTATCCGTTTTTTATTGCTCTGTATTCCATAAACAAATTTTATCCAATTTAAAATCGCAAAGTGGATGTAGCTTGCAGTCTCCGAATACCGACGACCCAGAGACGAGTTTGTACATACAGTACGGAGTACCTATAATACTTGGATACCTAGGTACCTAGGTACCTTAGGTATAGAACGGTTACGGTGACAAAGAAGATCCATTGATGAGATGGCCTTGAGGTATGTACTTGACAGATGGATAGGTAGGTACCTCTTTAGTACTGCTTCGTCATCAGGGTACCGTTTCCAGTGGAGTAGCAGAGGTACAAGTACATTGTGTCTGTTTCCCAACGTTTGACGATAACTCCGCATAGGATATTATATAGCCTATCCGAATTTCCTCTTTTAGCCATGGCAGCTTTCGGCACCTGGAAATCCCGTGCGTGGAAGCAAGTGCCCATAAATGTCAATATCAATATCAGGGGCATCGCGCTACATTTTTCCCTTTTGCTTGTGATACCGAAGTATCCGAACCATGACTGTTGATTTCATGGATGATTGTTTACTGAATGGAGTATGGAGTACCGTCACACTCTCACACACTGTAAGCCAACACTTGTCGCGCGCATAATTGAATCTCACCGCAAAGAGAAAAAAAAAAATCAAGCTTACCACACGGCATTTAGTAGGAGGCACATTAGTCTCCCTGCCAAGGCACAGGATTCGCGCGCTTTGACGTGAGACTTTATCATAGACATGTGGCTGTGCGACGCCACTTTCTCATTGAGCCAGTCAAAATTATCATGTGCAAGTGTGGCTCCCACAAATCGTGGCTTGCTGAAGCTCACGCTACCTTACCTAACAGGTAGCTCCAAACAAAAACAAACAGAGGAGGCAGCCAGTCCGACCTGCAGCATACGAATGACGACAGCTTGATTTGGTAAAAGAAGGAAATAAAAGAGCCTCCATTATCGTTCTCGGCATCGACCTTCGAGACAGTCCAAAGCTGAGTCGACCGTTTTTTTCTTTGACATTGCCCCGCCATCTCGGCTGCATCATGGCGTCATTTTCACCTCCGCGGGGCACCTGGTTGCTGGTGTTGTGCATTTGTCTCGTGCTGCTACCATCAAAAGCAGCTGCGTTTGGAGCGGGTAATATTCCGTCGATTGCACAGGTTTGTACTTGGATTCACTGTGGAAGTGTATATGGCATCTAGAAGCTCACGAGTTTCAGGTTGAGGGACACAACTGGCGCCATGGAGGTGGGTGACACAACATGTCATGTGGTATATCTCTATGGGCAAACTGACTCTCCGGTCTTAGATATTGAGGACATGCTGACAAGCATTGCCTTCCTACACGGCAAGAAATGGACATCTATGCTTGTCAAGAGAACGTACTTTGGTAATTGGCTCCGTGACTACTCACAAGCTGTCGATGTCGGCTCCCTCAAGGGCGTCAACGCTCCCACAATTCGCATTTTGGTAGGAAACTGCACTCCCGATGATGAGACGAAAATTCTTTGTTAATAATAATCCGGGTCAAAGGTTTGGATCCTCTCATTCATGTCCTTTGGCTACGCCACGGAGGAATTTGAGGTAACCGAAGAACGCTTGGGTTGCTACCGCCCGGAGGAGCACATTGACAACCCTAAGGGCTATGCAGATGGCATTGACGCTCGAACACTCGACCCTCGCCTCCGTGGTCCGGTTGATCCCATAGAGATTGACATCGATCCACACACTGGTATGAAGAACTACATTGCTAATGAGAACGGACGATGGGCTACCAGTGCCGGCTATCTCCGATACAGCTTCGCTCGAAGCATTCACTTTGGCCGTCTCTACACCAGTGGATCACAGAGCGGCAAGGAGGCAGACCTGTGTGAAGCGCTCAGATGCCTTGGTCAGGCCCTTCACTGCATGGAGGACTTCAGTGCCCACAGCAACTACTGCGAGCTGGCCCTCCGTGAGTTAGGACATAGAAGCGTTTTCCCACACTGCGGCACCCAAGCCGAAATCACAGTCCGAGGAAAACGCATCTATCCCCTGGTGACCGGTACGTTTGGCGGTGTTGACTTCTTACATTCCGTCATCGGCGAGGCAAATGACCACTTCACCCAATCTGAGGTCGACGAGGTCGACGTTGCTCTCCTGAACGCTGGAGCCTCTACCTCCGGTAGCGGTGGAGGCGCTTCCAGGGGCTTTTTGGATATCGCCGCCCCGAAGGATTTCATCTCGCTCATCGCCAAGATCCCTGGCGATGGAACAGGTTTCGCTGCTCAAGCTAGGGAGCTCAAGGCCATGTCTGATGCCCAGGAGCGAGAAAATGAGTCACGATCTCGTGCTGGGGGGAACACTAACGTGGTTCCCGGTATGAGCCCAAATTTCGATCCGGTCAAGACTGCAAGACAAATCTATCCCATCTTGCAGTTTCGCGATAGGATTGTGAAAGCCATTAGCCGTGGAATCGAAAAGATCCCTGGCCTCGAGAAACTCCTCGAGCATATTAGCGAGACGCTGACTGCGTTTATTCTCGGCCTTCTCGCACCCTTTATTCGGCCCATCATCAACCAGGTCTCAAAGGTGCTAAAGGATGGCTCCTCCGGCGTCATCAGTGCCAGTGCCAATTCCCAATTCGAGCCGTGGGATAACCCAAGAAGCTCGGACCCAACACACTCGATGTTGTCAAAGGACCATTTCACCAATGTCCTAAACTCCTGTGCTGGGCGGATTGCAGCTACAATTCTCCAGTACACCGTTCCGTAAGTATCGTATTCCTCCGTATACAGGATTCCGTTTTCTAACAATCATTGTCAAAGTCGCGTTCTCTACGCATGGGAGAACACCAATGTACCCGTCGATGAAGTTGTCAATGACGTTCTAAGGGCATTTCACCATCCCGCCCTTCGTGATGAGCACATTCAGATCCAACGAGACATGTTCCGCACCGTTCAGACCTGGGCCAACGAGCATCCTCGTCGCCATGAACTCGACCATCTGCTCTCCTCAGATTCTGTCAAGCAGGGCAAGAACCACATTCTCAACCAGAAGACGAAGGGTGGTATGAGCGGCCACGCTCATGACGCATGGAATACAGTGACGCAGCTTGGTCATGGTAAAGTGTCTGGGTCTCTCTGGGAGCAAGTCAAGACTCGAGACTTGAACTCCATGGAGGGCCGTGATGGAAACCCAGCTTTGAATTATACTTCCAATTCTCCAGCTCCTCCTTCTCGCTACTCACCACCGGCTCAAGGAGGCTATGGTTATGGAGAGAGCTCTTCGTACCATTCACAGTCTCAGACGGAATCATCTCATAGTCAGTCCTCTGGCTATCACCAAGGCTATCACAGCCAATCGCAGCATTCACAGCATTCGCAGCAGGAATATGGTTCTCATCAGCCGCAGTATCAACAACAGCAGTATCACCACCAACAGCAACCGCAATACGGCGGCGGGGATCAATGGGCACAGGGCCAGTCTCATCATGGATACGGTGGCCCAGCTCAGCCGCAGTATGCTCCCTATCAGGGTCAAGGCCACCAGGACCAACCGCCTTCCTGGGGCTCTCAACATGAACATCGACACGGCTACTAAGTGTAGCATTCCTTACTTTGGGATTTCAGAATGTTTCTAGAGCCGAGGGATTTGTATGTTGGATATTGGAAGCTTTTGTCTGAACCGTGTACGTTTCCGGAGGTTTTTGTCGCTATCCGTCTAGTAAACATAAAGAGGATGGCCAAGTAGTACAAGTTGGAGGTGTCGGGGATATGAAATACCACATTGTCTACATTGAATGAGGAGCTCATGAATATACGTTCTTGCATTGCATTTTCTTAAACCTTGCCTTTCATATAAGAAGCATATTTATGACTTGATTTTCCCCGGTGGCCACTCTTTGCTCTGCTATCTTATCCGAAACTGATCCTTTAGATTATAGAAAGGTTACAAAAGAAACTATAAGACAAATAAAAATCAGAGTATACATATCACACAGCCGCCATTCCAAACCCTCGATGCAAGCCTTTAAACTCCGTCCGGCCTTAATCCACGCTATACAGTGTATATACGCCTGTATATGCTTAAAAAATCTCAAGCAAGGACTCGCTGTTCTTTATGCAGCCGCAGAACGAAAAGAAAGAAAAGAAAAAAAAAAGAAGGAAGAAAGGAAGAAAGGAAAAAAAGGAGAAGAAAAGGGGGAAAGAAAGAGACAAAAGAAAGAAAGAAAAATCCACTCCCTGTATGCATCTAACAGCAAATAACGTAACCTCCGTCCTCGTCTTATTCCTATAGCTTCCCGCGTCGTCGTCGCGGGTCTTGAGCCTCCGCACGACGAGCATCTCTAAACTCCTTGGTCCCAAGACTGCCCAGGCCGCCTTCAGACCGACGCTCCCAGCCCCCCAGCCGCACGACCTGGCACGTCGCATTGTCGCCATCATCAGAAACCTCGGTTGCGTAATCGACAACACGGCGAGCGCCCTCCTCAGGGGTCTTGGCTTCCTTGATGACGTCCACAATCTCCTGGTCGCTAAGAGTGCCAGAGATGCCGTCGCTCATGAGGACGATGAAGGAATACTGAGCGGGGCCAAGCTCTACCCTGGTGATTTCCGGCTCTGCAGAGACGCCTATGCGCTTGCTCTTGATGTCGCCGAAAGCCCGGCTGTTGGCTAGCCCTGCAATGCGTTCCTCTCCGAAACTATCGCCAGAAACCATGGAGCCAGCTGGGGCGTACCTACGCAAGCGTCTGCTTTCACCAGGCGTGGTGGGATGGTGATCCGATGTCAGGGGCTGAGCGAGGCCCGTCGCGGTATCGCACAGCAGCACACGGGTATCACCGACATGCGCCACAATGATTGACGAATGGGCACCAGGATGCCAGAACGGTGCGGGAGTAGGCGTCGAGATGAGTACAATGGATGCGGTGGAGCCTCCCTTGAACCGCGTAGTGCCACCAATGGAGTGGCCCGACGGCGTTGCATGAGGCTTGCCCAATATCTCGTCGTTATTCACAGGCCTGTCACTAACTCTCGAATCATCCGGATCAACTTTTCGGGCCTGGGCGGAGACGAAATCCAAGTCGGCGCGGAGAAATGCGTACTCGAGGGCTTCTTCAATTGAGATGGTATTGTTGTCACCATCATCCGAGAGATTAAAGTGCTCTGGTTGAAACCGGCGGAAGTATCCTCCAATCGAGGCCCTATAGTCTTGCACAAGGCCCTTCTTCAGACTGATGGCCTTTTTATAATCTGATACCTCAACCGGCTCCGACTTGGCACTGGGAAGAGGATCTCCATGCCGTGGAGCTTTGACAAATCCTGTATCGCCCTCGCGACTGGGAAGCTCGGCATCCTCTTTCACCTCGTTGGGCCCTTTCATTCTTACGTTATCGAGAGCCTGTCTTCGGGTCACCATCCGGCTGGTGACCTCCCAAGGGTTCTTTTTGCGCAAGCTGCTTTGCAGGCCAAACTCCGCTGCTGCTTCTTCAATGTATCCGTGGAGCTCATCACGCAGAAAATGAGAGCATTGAACTCCCCCGTGCCCATCAAAAACCCCAAAGTAGAATATCTGTGGATCTCCAAGAGTGCTGCCTGCCACGGTCGGCTCTCCGGGCTTCTGCTTGACACTCGTCGGTGCCCTCTTTGCAAAAGCAGGCATGTTCACTATCCCCGCCTGGTCCGCATCCTCATTGTATGGTCGATTTCCTCGTGCAGTCGCTGTGCCAAAGTGGTGCTTGGCTCGCCGCAAGGGGATTCGAACGACTGTCATATCTCGAATGGGCATGTTTGGTATCGACACAGCAGGAGCAGATCCAGGGCTCTGGGTGTGTGGCTCCGAGGCATCGCGCGGCAGCTTGTGGCCAGGCCCATGAAATCGGCCGGAGTCTGGATGTAGTGAGGAAGACGGAAGATGGGTGACGAAGTACGTATGGAAGCCTCGTCTGGTAGCTGGTTGGCCATATCTGATTCTTGGAGGCAGGTTTAGGAGGGTGTCGCGAGATACCCCGCGGGCTCCGCATCGCCAAGGCAGAGCGGGATGCAGAATTGCGCGCGCTGCTGAGGTCGAACATGGCCGTCGACGGTTAACTGTGCTCTCGTTCCCAAGCCGACTGGCATCATCTAGTGGGTTCTGGGGGGCCCCTGGGCAGGCGGCTCGCAGTGTGGCCGGTATCGTCTGGATCGCGACAGTGTCGGGCGAGATGTGTGCGGCAACTCTCGATGCTGAGCACAGCGCTTTATTTGCCAGGTTGGCCATTGTTGACTGTGTGCGCTGGCCGATGCTCGAGATCCGCAAGCCCAGGCATTCGGTGTCGCTTTCGAAGTCGAATCGCTGTCAAGTTGCTGCTGCTCAGAGCCATGGGCTCGCTGTTGGAGAAGCAGAGGAAGATGGTCGTCTCAGGCCAGAGAGGTTAGTCGTCGGATAGTCCAACGGTTGTACTCGGCTCAACAAGGAAGGTCTGCTGTTGTTGGAGGACTTGGGAAAGGAGAAAGAAGAGAGCTGTGGTCGGGCTGCGAGGGAAATTTATAATAATAGGGAAATATCTATAAACGAGTGCAAGAGGAGAATCACTTGAGAGGCGGCATGTAGTTGAGGGAATGAGTTGCTGCTAACAGTGTTCTGCTCGGAAGTTTACATAACAGGGCGCTTGGCAGTGCTGTTGTTGGGCTGAATTGAATCCACCCTTCAGTGAGAGCCATTGAGTTTAAAATGCTACAGCCAAGAACCTACATGACCTATACACATAGTTCCTCTAAATGCGCTTTTTGTGCATGCATTTGGTGAATCATTATGATGGATGGCATTTAATTGGAGGCAAGTGTATGTGCGCAGAAGTACATACATAGTATACTCGTACATTCACAGCCCAAACAGCCATCTGCATCGACACCCGAGCAGAGGCAGCCAGATCAACAGCACAGGACTGATATCATTTCCGACTGATCTGCCGGGGGCCCCTGCAGGCTCTCAAACAGTGCATCGTGAATGGAGCTCGACCGCTGTAACTTTGGTGCCTGTCCACTATTACATCAGGTACTCTTACAAGCGCCAGCCTGAATAAACCTCCGTCCCCTAACACCAATGAGTAATCCTGTCCATGATTGATGCCTTGCGGTGCTTAGCCTCCAGCGGCGAGATGGCACTAGCCGCCTTTTGGATCTGACCCAGGCATCGAGTCAGTGATTTAACTGAAAATTGCTGGCATTTAAAAAAAATTAAAAAATTAAAAATAAAAATGGAACGCATGTACTCGTACCCAGCATTGCGGCTTAGGCATCAGGGACTGGCCGGATAGGGACTTGCTGATATGCTACTGGACGACAGCCGTCGCTTGTACCTGCAGGTCCTCGTCCGCTGCTTCAGCAAATCTCGACCGGCTGGCCCGTCAGAATTTGTTTCCTGTCCTGTCCTGTCCTGTCCTGTCCTTGACTGTTGTTTTGTTCTGTATTGTATGTCGATAGTGTCGTTTCTGTTTGAAGCATGGGCGAGTCTGCGGCAGCACCCGCAGAGCCAGAGGGAGAAGCAGCAGCAGCAGCGGCGGCGGCGGCGGCAAGCCCCAAAGTAGAGCGCCCAGATGTCATCGTCGTCGCCGATGCCGGCGATATCGTGCTAGACGTGACCTTCGAAACGTCAAAGGAGACGCTCAGGAAGTCTCGTAAAGCCTCGGCCTATGCGCCCAAGAAGCCTGGCGTCGCCCCCCAGGCCGTGCTCAAGACAAAGGTCCGGGTTGCGTACCGGGTCAACCAGGACGCCCTCAAGAAGCACTCGCAGTACTTTGCCAACCTGCTGTCCAACTCGCAGTTTCGAGAGGCCGGCCTCATCAAGGAGGCGCACAAGAAGCTTGCGACCAGGAAGGTGAAGCCGGCGGACGCAGACGCCGCAGATCTGCCATGGATCACCATCACGGATGACGACGAGGCCACCAGGGCGGCGGGCCGCGAGCACGCATTCGAGGACATCCTGAGGATCATCCACCAGAAGCCGCCCAAGGTGGCGAGGGCGGCCATGCCAGAGGTGGCTACAATGGCCATTCTTGCAGACCGCTTCGACTGCATCACCATCGTGGCCCGGTCTCTTAACGGAATCCGTTGGCCAGTCACAACTACGAGGAACTATACTGACGAGAGTGGCCGCCATACCGACGTCGAGCAGACGCTTCGCGAGAAGATTCTCGTCTCCTGGCTTCTTGGAAACGGCATGAAGCTGCACCAGGCAGCACGAGAGCTGATTTCTCGAGGATCTCGCCTATGGAGCGAGTACAGTGAAGAGCGCGAGGAGCTTACAGCTGCATGGTGGTATTTGCCTGATGGCATCGAGGGTGAGTGATGGACGGTTCAGATATCAAGTATTGAGAATAAAAAGAGCTGACTAACAAACTACAGAGGAATTGCAATATAGGAGAGAGTGCGTCTTGAATACCATTGCATCTGTCCAACGCCACTTTCTCGATTTATACTGCTCCAAGGAGCGGCAATGCAAGCTTGGATACGACTCTAGCGCTGCGTGTGACTCATTCCAGCTCGGCCAGATGCTCAAGTTCTTGACTTCCAAGAACTTGTTATTCCTGGTTGACTTCACCCCATCGTCTCTGAATGCAGTACCCGATGGCGCCATGATTAACATCGACGAGCTCCTTGCTACCCTGAAACAATGCCCCAGTTACCAGGTCGATAAGCACCACACAAACTGCGGGCTGAGAATTCGCATAGAGCCAATCATCGACTACATCCGGGCCATGCTGTCCGCAAGTGGCACTTCCATCGCGCATGCTGACTGGAAGAAGCGCCGTTCCGATGTGTCGTGGACAATTCTCAGAGACAGCCGAGAGTCAGAGTATGACTATGAAGGCTCAAAGTTCGTCTTTACCAGGGCGGTGGCGAACGACCAGCGGCTTCGTTACGAAGGCGCCATGTATACTGACAGAGTGTCCAAAAGCCTGTTTACGGCGAACTCGTGGGATTGGACGCCTGAGGCCTAGCAGGTGATTGAGCAGGAACAAGGTCTTACGTTTTGGCGTCTGGTACGTGTATTGACCACTTGGCAGATTTGGGATTGAACCTGTATAGGTATGCCGGCAATGGACAATGTCGCAAGGACTTTTTTTTTTGGTTTTATTTTCCCTTTTAAGCACAACGAATCCATAGAATGTTTGAATGAGGGTATATTTATCATGTTCATTACGGATAACTTTATCGGAGGACAGATCATTTATATCACAGCAGCGTGTTCCTCTTATACCATCCCCGGCTACAACTTTTCTCCTTTTTAGTTAACAGCTGTCGTCTTTTCCGACACGTTCTTGGACTCAACAACGCCATCGTTGCTTTCACTTCCACTGCGGGCCTCTGTGTCCAAGGGCACGGCAGGCTTGGCCTTCTGGAAGGGCCATCGTCCCTTGGTCTCGTGGAACCTAATGAGAATAAACGAGGCCATGACGAAGATCCAGTAGAGGTTGTATGAAATGACGGAACCATAGGTGGCAGAGTTGGTCCAGCCGAGGATGGCCTGGAAGATGCCCCAGCCGCCGTTGTTGGGAACGTTGGGGTTGCAGCACTATTTGAGAGCCACTGTTAGCCTTCCTGTCCTTCATGTTTGCCTATGTATCTATTAAGTGCGCTACTTACGTTAACGTGCCACACAGTCTTGGCAATGTCGTATGATCCAGGGCCAGAGCCAAGCTCGGAGGCGTCGCTGCCGACAGCCTTGTTCCACTTTCCTTGTTCAAGGGACCAAACGGCACGCGAGAACAGACCGGCACCAACGAGGTACAGCAAGCAAGTAGACGCGACAAGGAAGTATTGCAACTTGGCCGATGAGCCTCCCCTATAAGCATGTATTAGACACGGCACCGCCCATTGCCCAATGGGAGAGGAACAAAAGGCTTCACTTACTTGTACAGGAGATATCCGACGACAGCACCGACAAGGAGACCAATGACAACGGGAAGAGGCACAGCGTACGCCGGAGCCGAGAAAGTCACACCAGCGATAAACACGACTGCCTCGATACCTTCACGCAAGACGGTGATGAAGGGCAGGAAAAACATGGCGTACTTTTCCATGGCCTGGGCAAACCATCCGCGGTTCGACTTGAACTTGATGGGCGACTCAATGGCCTTGGCGAGCTTGACGCGCCACTTGTCCTGCATCTTACCGATGCGGAGCAGCGCAGCGCCCATGATGGTGATGATGATGGAGGCGACGAGGGAAAAGGCGCCTTCATAGTACTGCTCGCTCTTGTCCCAGGTGTTTCTGCCGACGGTGTAGAAGACGCCGATGAGGGCAGCGGCGATGATCATACATAGCAGGAAGCCAGTTGCGACGCCGACCCAGATCTATAGCCGGCGCATTAGCGGGAAAGGATTCCAAAAGGTGCCTCTCCCCCAAACAGAAGAGGAGAAACAAGCAGAAAGCGCCTCCTTACCTGCGCTCGCAGTTTCTTGTAGACTTTGCGGTCGGCATTGGGGCCGTCGAGCGTCTGCTTCAGAAAGGCGAGCAGGACGGAAACGATGATGACCGTCTCCAGCGTCTCTCGGAAGACGACGAGGAAGACGGGGACTGAGAAGACGTCCTTGGCCATTGCGGAAGCACTATCGCGAGCAGAGACGAGAGGATGGAGAGCACGGGGGAAGAGAGAGAGGAGAGACGAGGGGATATCGACTCATACAAAGGATATGGACAGACGGGGAGGTCGGCGGTGTCGGCAGCAATAAGACCAAAGAAATGGTGAAGGGTCTCAGCCGGCCCAATTCAACAGCCGGGCTCTTGGTCCGACTCGGATCAGATAAGCTTGATGGGGAAGTTTGTCAAGAAGTTTAGTTTTTGAAGGCTGCGTGTGGCTCCACTCCCTTCACTAGTCGTGATCATGGGATGGGTCGACCCCAATAAAGCAAAACGAAACGAAAAAAATTTCCTATGGCTTGCAGGGGGGGTTCCTGGGATTATTCGGTTTCCGTCATCGCAGAGGAAATAGCACGGCTAAAGAGGAGAGGGAAAAAAAAAACCCGCGTATGGGCTAAGGGCAAAGCAAAGCGCCGAGGCTGAAACTGGGATGGACGATGGAGCCTCGTGGGTGACAGCGCAGGAAACCGTCGGCAGAAAGAAGACCGAGTTGGATGTGGAGAGAGAAGCTGTGCTGGGCGCCAAGCGGAGTTATCTGATCCGTGATGTGATCGTCTGCTCTATCTCTTGGCCATTTCTTGGTCGATTTTTCTTGGAGTTTTATCTGTTTCGTTGGTGCAAATACACATGTATCTATATTATCTAGTAGTGATGGTGCCCGTCCTGTACTCGTATATATTAGCACTAACGGACAGGATGCGGATACGCGGACAGCTCGCTTGGCAGCCCGTATCTCCGAGCCTCCCCCCTTGCAGCACCCAAAAACGAACCACCAAAACCTCGTAGCCCCATTGCGGCTGCTCTCCATTTTTCAGTGGACAGTGGACAGTGGACAGACAATTCTTTGCGCGCCATTTTGCCATGTGGCCCCCGTTTTACCCAGCAAAAAGACCCGGGACTTTCCAGCTTGCGGCTTCTGATCATCTTATCTGATCACACTAGAGATTATCAATCAGTCCACCATCAGCTCTGCCCCGCCCCGTCTGACTCATTCATTGGCCAGATGAGGCCATGGGTGGATTGCCGTGATCCCTTAGCGATCTTCATCGTCCAATGACAGGCGCCAATTAAAGCAAGGTTTTTATGCTTGTCCCGGCTCTTTGCATTTTTTTTTTTTGCTAGTGGCAGCTCCAGCTACCGCTACTCGTGCTATACTAGCAGCTCCTCTGGCGGTTGTGACCACATGCATCCTATTCATGTCGAATGCCCGTAAACTTGCTGCTTTGAGCCGAGGGCTGCTACCCACTAGGCAAATAAACACCGCACGCAAAGTTATGTAGCTTATTTCTATGCATGATCCTTGTTTTTGCAAGCTCCTGCTCTTTTTTTTGTCTTTCCCAATGGGTCCATGTGCCGCCAGCCGGAGGAACTGCAGCGCCCGATCCATGCATCCACTGCCCAGAAATCGACAAGAAACGAAACATTCGGCCACATTCGACTATTATTAGCTTGGATTTGCGTGGTGGCTGGTCCCTTGTTTTTTTCTAGTGGAGCAAGTTGCGGGCTTGCATGTCATTGCGGCTTTGCGATTTTTGCGCCGAGCCCACCCAATTGCTTTATCAATCTCTGATGCGATAATCGGAAGCGCCTCAACATTTCCACCAGCTGACTCTCGGCGACGTCCCGGAATTTGAAGGCTATCGAGTGTGAAGCCGCTACCCTCCTCTTCCTCTTCTCCTCTCTCTTCTCCCCGTGGTCCCCTCGCTCCTCATCCCTCCCCCCCTCACCTCTTCTTAACCGTCTGCTCTGTCCCGGAGACGAGAGAGAGAGAGCTGGCTTCTCCAGACAACCAGCAAGCGGAACGATTCAGCAGACATGAATAGCTTCACGCGAGCGGCGGCGTTGCTCGCTGCCTCTCTGGGCCTTGCCAGTGCGGCCACTGTCAACTATGACTTCAACATCACTTGGGTCACGGCCAACCCGGACGGAGCCTTCGCGCGTCCCGTCATTGGCATCAACAACCAGTGGCCCATTCCTCGCATTGAGGCCAATGTCGGTGATCGCGTTGTCGTCAATGTCAACAACCAGCTTGGCAACCAGTCGACGTCGCTGCACTTCCACGGTCTCTTCATGAACGGCACCACGCACATGGACGGCCCTGTGGGTGTGTCCCAGTGCGATATTCCTCCTGGCCACTCCTTCAAATACGACTTCACTGTAAGACTTGAGACGTCCTATTGTTGCTCTTGATAAACAGTATTCTGACTGAAAGCGATAGATCAACCAACCCGGCACATACTGGTACCACTCTCACCACAATGCGCAGTACCCTGATGGTCTTCGCGGTCCCCTCATCATCCACGACCCCAAGTTCCCCTACCAGAAGGAAGTTGACCACGAACTTGTCCTGACCCTCTCGGACTGGTACCACGACCAGATGGCCACCCTTCTCCCAGCTTTCCTGACAAAGACCAACCCGACTGGTGCTGAGCCGGTGCCCAAGGCGGCGCTCATGAATGAAACGCAGAACTTGAGTGTCCCTGTCTTGCCCAACAAGACCTACCTGTTCCGAGTCATCAACATTGGTGCCTTTGCCGGCCAGTACCTCTGGATCGAGGGACACACCATGCGCATCGTTGAGGTTGACGGTATCTACACCGAGGCTGCTGAGGCTGACATGGTCTACATCTCTGCTGCTCAGAGAGTCAGCTTCCTCCTCACCACCAAGAACGACACTTCTGCCAACTTCCCCATTGTCTCTAGCATGGATACTGTAAGCGATTGCCCCACGAGGAGAACTCCAACGGCGCGTCATGATGCTAATCAGTCTATAGACCCTTTTTGACACCCTGCCGGATGACCTCAACTACAATGTCACTGGTTGGTTGGAATACGATGCCAAGGCCACTCTCCCCGAGCCTGTCCTCATCGATGAGCTCAACCCCTTTGATGACATGGAACTTGTGCCATATGACAAGATGGAGCTGCTGCCCGAGCCAGACCAAGTTGTCGAGCTCGATGTCATCATGGACAACCTTCGCGATGGAAAGAACTACGCCTTCTTCAACAACATCACCTACACTAAGCCCAAGGTTCCCTCCCTGTACACTGCCATGTCCGCCGGCAATCTCGCCGACAACGCGGCCGTCTACGGCGAGTTCACCCATCCTTTTGTCCTGAAGAAGGACGAAATCGTCCAGATTGTCGTCAACAACCTCGACTCCGGCCGCCATCCCTTCCATCTTCACGGCCACGCCTTCCAGGCCATTCACCGCTCCGAAGAGGAGGCTGGTACCTTTGAAGATGAGAACCTCTCTGAGAGCGACTATCCTAGCGTGCCCATGCGACGTGACACCCTCGTCATCTGGCCCAATGGCAACATTGTCATGCGCTTCAAGGCTGACAACCCTGGTACGTGCTTCTCAAATGCCGTTTCACAACATCATCTCGCGTTTCTTGTTACTAATCGTGTTTGTTAGGTGTCTGGTTGTTCCACTGCCACATTGAGTGGCACGTTGCTTCCGGCCTTCTCGCCACGTTCGTCGAGGCCCCTCTTGAGATCCAGAAGCAGTTCACTATTCCTGACGACCATCTCGCGGTCTGCGACGCCTCTGGCAGCCCCACCAAGGGCAATGCTGCAGCCAACACCGTCGACTTCCTTGATCTGACCGGCGAGAACAAGCCTCCTGGAACCATCCCCGGCGGGTAAGTCTACTACTATATCCCCTTTGTTTAAATACCATAGTCTGACATACATCTTTCAGCTTCACTCCCCGCGGTATTGTTGCCCTCGTCTTCAGCTGCATTACTGGTATCCTCGGCGTCATCGTCGTCGCCTGGTACGGTCTGTCCACCCCTCTAGAACTCGTCCCCCTTGAAGTCACTCGCATCATCGAAAACTCAGAGGTCGCTGAGACGTCCAACGCTGCCAACGGCGATGAGTCCAGAGGCGCAATCTCGTCCAGCAATGATGCTTCCGGGGGCGCCATTTCGAGGAGTTGAGAAGAGGAGGACTTTTGCAATGTGTGCGAAAGAGATGGGAGTATGATGTGCATGAATGTGGAAGGAGTACAAAATATGAAGTTATATAATCTCACGCCGTATAATGATTTTTGCTAAAAGGAAGAAATTTTGAGATACCCCAAACTTTAGTCCCTCACTTTGAGTCGTTTTTTTTTTTTTTTTTTGGGTGAACTTTGCAGACTTGTCTTGTCCACACAACAATAATTTTCTTCTTCGTATTTTAGCTATTGGGATAGTACCATTGATCTACCAAGATTAAGAAAAACCATAATAACCAAAAGAAAAGAAAAGGAGAAGATATGTATATACAGCGAAAACAGAAGAGAGAAAAAAAGGAAAAGAAAAGGGAAAAGAAAGAAGGGGGAGACACAGAGTTGGTCGAGCCCAAGTCCACTCAGATAGGAGCCATAGCATCCGACGCTAGGGAAAAGGTGAACAAAATAAATAAAAAAAGTAAAAAAAAGGACAGCATAGCTCTCCCTTCCCAAATATCCCCCCAATTTTGAATATTTTTTAATACCTTTCAACCCATCTGCCCATACCCATACGGATGAGGCAGTTCACAGCCCACCCACCTCTGTTGTTGAGCCTCCGTTTGCGCCAAGCCATGCAATATTAACAGCTGCTTGTCGTGAAAGAGCCATCACGAAAAGGCCAGCGCTGTGTGAGATCCACCAAGACAACACCCATTTGTTGCGAAAAAGAGCCGAGGGAGGCAGACTGTTCTACTTGGTTTCTACCCAAGATGACAAAACAGTTGACCTCCATCCTTTCAATACAAAGATTGACATCTTTACAAAGTATGGCTCATCAGCTCCCATTACTAACACCCATTCCCTCACGATAATGTGTTGGTAGCTTGTCGCCTGTCCATCTGTATTATTGATTGTCTGTTTCTTATCGCGGTTCGATTTAAGCCTTTCTGGCCTTCTTGTTCAGACCCTTTGCCTTTCGCGATTTGATATCAACCTCAGCGAGCCACCTGCTCGCCTTGACCAGCTGGACCACATTGATGATCTGCTTGGCCAACATGATTGGGAAGCTGATACCAGTGATGATCCAGGGGAGGGTAGAGTCCATCTTGTTTGCTCGGGCAATCTCAAGGGCAGCGGCGCTGAAGGGATCGGGGAACATTTGTCGGAGCAGAGAGGTGTTGACTGGGACGCCGGGCTGAATCTGGCCACCGCTGGTCTCCTCCACGCTCTTGATGAGGTGGGGTGAAAGGAGGGGCGAGGAGAAGGACAGGAGGTAGAGCGCAATGAAGAAAACTTCGTTGAACATGCAGAAGACGAAAAGAACAATCTAGAGTAGCACTTTGGTCAGCACAGCCAAGCTTTGACGGCGGGGGAGTTAGTGGTACGGGGGCATGCGAACCTTGTTGGTGTAGTACAGGTTCAGCAGCCAGCTCTGGCTCTTGTCGATGTTCTTGTGGCTCGAGTCGGAACCTCCAACAACCAGAGTGGCGTACATGTGCATGTAGTGGCTAGAGAAGTCGAGCGCAATCAAGCCCTGGAAGACAATGGCCCATCGCGGGAAGGCCGAAGACAGGAAGACCAGCAAGCACGAGGTGGTGCAGCGGTCCGTGACCATGTCCAGGACGGCGCCGAAGCGAGTCGACTGGTTGAAGAATCTGGCAGCATATCCGTCGAGAGCGTCGAGCAAGCAAGAGACGCTGTAGAGCAGGGAGCACGTGCGAGGGTGTAGCGGCATATAGTAGAGGGACGCAATGGCAAGGACGATTCGGCAGTAGCCTGGAAGCCCAGCAAATGTTAGCAATGCTCGCCGGATTCTGTCTCCCGTCAAAGAGCCGATCCGCTAAGTTTGGACGCGTACCTATAATGTTGGGCCAGAACAGAAAGATGTTCTCGTCGCCGTCAGAGTCCGAGGCTTCCGGCGCATCGCGAGTTGAGCCGTTGCCGTCAACAACAGCAGCGGTGCGGTCGTCGTCGGAGCCATGCCCGAGCTTTTCTTGGGCAGCTCGCCGTCGAGTCCGAGGTGCCGACATGGTGATGCAGTGCGATATTCTATCACGAAGCTGAACCGCAAAGGTACGAGGGGTAGCCGAAGTGCCAGCAAGCTCGCGTGATTAACGACCGAAGGATGGGTGTGCTCGGAGTTTCTTTATAGTATATGCCTGAGCTTGAGGGCACAGGCGGGAGTTCGCGGGAGGGAGGGGTCGGGTTTGGAAGCTGCACGCGCGGCGGGCAACGGCAGAAAAATACGGGGGACCTGCAGCGAGATATAACGGCCGTCGTGGGATGGCACAAGAGGGAAAATCTGGGCGAAAGAACGGATGCGAAAGGAAGATGTTGCAGACAAAAGTTAAGGAGAGCTTGCTTGGAAAAAGCCAAGCTTGGGTACGCTACTAGCAGTCCATAGTGGCGGACACGGTGTCGCAATTTGCCGTGGACGCAGTTGGGGCGGTGCGAAAGTCGCCGCTCAGCCCTGCTCGGCGGTGGCTGCACGTGGTGATGCGCCGAGGGCGGTTAGTGGCTGTGTGTGGATTCGTATTATTGATCCTTGAAGATTATTTATTAGGCGGCGTCTAGAATCATTTCATGCGTTGCCCAATCTCCGTTCCGCTCTCACACCACAAAGGGCATGATTCTGCATTTGAGGCGTGACTGGATACCGCAGTTTGACTTTGGGTATCTCAGAAACTCTCATTCATCAGGTGGATTGGATGGTGGGAGGCAGCCTTTGGGTTAGGCTAGGGGGCTTCTCCTGTGATAGCAGATCCATATGCTCCTCAGCCACATCATCACCGAATCAAACGCAGCAGATCGTTGGGGATCCAGGCTGAAGGCTCAAATTTGCTGTTTCCTCAGCCTCCCTGCCAGCTCATCATGACCATTTCTTCGACTTTGAGGCTTTTGATGTGCGCAAGCCAATTTGATGCTACTGCCCCAGTCAGCAGCAATCTCGGGAGGACCTGTAGACGTCACCGAGTGAGGCCTGCGTGCGAAAATACTCAAAGTGTACACCACCCAAGTCCACAGCGGGCCGAGCGGACAGGCATGGGTGTTTGTATTGATGCCTGCAACTCCGGAGTCCAGGGCGGCGGACTATTCTTGCAATCCGTGCCAATCCAGGATCCCATCTCCTTGGTCCCGGGCCAGAGACAAGGTTCCCTCCGCACTGCTAGGGAGAAGAGCCGGCATGTACATGTATTCGCGACACGCGACACAGCGCCTAATTCCATCCATCGCAGGTACTTACGTAGGTAGTACTACAGGCATGCCCATACGGAAGATTCTGTGAATACTGCTCATCACAATATCTGTGCTAGATTTGGTCTTGTCGTGCCCCAAAAGTTACAGGCAACGCGCGTACGAATGCGTTTAATTGACAAAATAAGCGGGACTTTAACTTGGCAATTAAAACATTATTGCCTTTGTAATCGCATGATTGGTAAGAATGAGCACCTTTTCACTTTTTACTTTTCTTTTCCTTCTACATATACTTAGATATTTGCTATATTTACTACTATCTTTACTTGTATTTCTTTTATGAAACATACTTTCATATGCCCTTTACGGCTCCGCTCTCAATCTCCGTTTGGCTGGAGTCTCACATAGCCGCATGTATGCCGTAGTCAATGATACAAGGATACAAGTGCAGATACGGCGCCCAAGTTTACGATCGCCACACTTCCCATAAACTGATGTAGTTGCTTCCATGAGTTAGTCTTTTCTGCCTTGAGAACCAGCTATTTCGAAACTCTCTCCGCCGGGATTTTCCCTTGTGCGGACTTCATTCAAACTTTCGAATGAGCAAGTACATCCTTTCTCTCAAAGCAGATTTTCCTTCGTCTACTCGCATATGTTTAGCAAATAGATCTCCTTGCCATAAAAAATGCAATTGCCTCTAGTATCTCTTGCACCTAGACATTTCTCTCTTTATTTTGAGCTTGAAAAAAAAGTAACATGACTCCGATCATATGCGTCGGCGTTGTTCGGGATCTTGAACTTACTTAAGCAAGCCCGATCTACCTAAGAGTCACACCCCTCTCTACCAGGCCCCGCTATCGTCAAAGCTATCAACTCAAAAGACTTTCCTTTCTTTTCCTTTGCATCTTGTGGATATATTCCCTTGCAATATCTTGAGCATCACCAATTCGTCATTCCTTGTTGATGGTCCACAATGTCTCAGCTAATCACTCTAGCCACGTGCTCTCTCAACCAGTGGGTATGTTTAGGTTTAAGATATTCCACAGTGAGCTCTGTGCAATGGGTTAACTGGTTCCAGGCGCTTGACTATACCGGCAATTTAGAAAGAATTCGCCAGAGTATCCTGAAAGCTAAAGAGGCTGGAGCTACGCTACGAACAGGCCCTGAGCTGGAAATCACTGGCTATGGCTGGTAAGTCTTTAAATGCCATCAACAGGGCCGCTGCAGGGATAGTACCTTGAGTTGATGAAATGGCCGAGTATTAACTGTGACTAATAGTCTCGATCACTTCCTCGAGGCTGATGTCTATGACCATTCCATGGACATGCTATCCAAAATTCTAACGGATACTTCCCTCCATGGCATTCTTATTGATGTTGGTCTACCAGTTATGCATAGAGGTTGCAGATATAATTGTCGTGCGATTATCCTTGATGGCAAGCTGCTATGTCTTCGTCCCAAGATATTCCTGGCCAACGATGGGTGAGTTCATATGACTATCTTTGACTTGGGCTTGCCAATATCAGTGTCCAGAGCCCATCGGGGTTCAAAATTCACCAATTTGGCGCACTGGTGAGAGCAATGACTAACCCCTTTGCTATAGAAACTTTAGAGAAAACCGCTTCTTCACTCCCTGGAATCGCCCTAGATATGTTGAGAAGTATAACCTTCCACCACAAATCCAAGAACACCAGGGAGTTCGACAGGTGCCTTTCGGTGATATTATCTTGTCTCTTAATGATACGACGGTTGCTGCCGAGACCTGCGAAGAACTTTTCACTCCTCAGGCGCCACACATCAACATGTAAGTGCTGTCTTTAACGACAACAGCAGCGCATCGCAGTTGTCTTAAGCCTGATTTGCGAGTCACTTATAAAGGCTACCCCGTCACTTGCATTTACTAAACTCTGCTCAAGGGCTTTGAACGGCGTCGAAATCTTCACAAACAGCTCAGGATCGCACCACAGCTTGCGGAAGCTCAATGAGCGAATTGCCTTGATCCAAGAGGCCACCCGAAAGAATGGCGGCATCTATCTCTACGCAAACCAATCAGGTGCGTCCAATGCCTGTGTAGTTTTGTTAACCATCCCTCTGCTGACCAGATACAGGCTGTGACGGCGATCGTCTACTCTATGATGGCTGCTCGATGATAATGGTCAACGGCGAAATCGTCGCCCAGGGCTCACAGTTTAGCTTGGACGATGTTGAGGTGGTGACTGCAACAGTCGATCTCGAGGAAGTGCGATCATATCGCTTTGCTCCGTCTCGTGGTTTCCAAGCCACGCAAGCGCCAGTGTATGAGAGAATCGAAGTCGACTTTCGACTCTCACATGATACCCTCCGAATCCTTGAAGTCCCAACGCCAACTAGACCAGCGAGATATCACCTTCCAGAGGAAGAAATTGTATGTGTTCTCAACTTGATGTTTATACAACAGCATCAATATTTCATCCTAGTCCTCCCGACAACGCAAAGGAATTATTGCTAACCATGGATACCGAGTAGGCTCTCGGTCCAGCGTGCTGGCTGTGGGATTACTGTAAGTTTTCAGGCCCACCCCTTTATTTACGATGTCATACATGGGCTCCAGCATCGAGTTGTTTATATAGTCTACTAACCGTGAACCCAAAGTGCGACGAAGTAAACTGGCGGGCTATCTGGTCCCCCTATCCGGAGGTATTGACTCATGTGCCACGGCTACCATTGTCTATAGCATGTGCCGGCTGGTCGTCCAGGCCGTGAAAGCCGGTAACCCGGAAGTAATTGCCGATGTCAAAAGACTCGCTGCCTTCTCCGACAAATTGCCCGAAACCCCCGAGGAGTTTTGCAACCAAATCTTCCATACCGTCTACATGGGCATGGCTAACCAAAGCAGCAAGGAGACTCGCCAGCGTGCCAAGGATCTTGCCGACCGTATCGGCAGCTACCACACGGATATGAACATTGATGATACCTATCACGCCACTAAGAACTTGCTTACGCAGGGCACTGGATTTGAGCCCAAGTTCAAGGTTCACGGAGGATCGGCCACCGAAAACTGTACGTCTTTTCTTATCAGTGCCAGTCCACGACTACGTATAGTTGCTAACACGCTTCGTTAACTACTGCAGTGGCTTTGCAAAACATCCAGAGCCGCTCCCGCATGGTCATCGCGTACTACTATGCACAGATGCTTCCGATGGTTCGGCAACGGCCAGGTGGAGGCGGTCTCCTGGTCCTTGGATCAAGCAATGTTGATGAATGCCTTCGAGGATGTGAGTAGCTTCGGAACCTTGGCATCCTGACCATATATGTGCTGACAGTATTGTGCTATAGATCTCACCAAGTACGACTGTAGCTCCGCTGATCTCAATCCCATTGGATCAATCAGCAAGACCGATCTGTAAGTAAATGCCCAATGCGAGATCTCAGTGGAGAGAATGCTGGACGGGAGATCACCTCTCAAAAAATTACCCCCAAGACCTACAAAACACGTCCCAGCGATGCAAAGCAAGAGATTACTAATATTTCCCTTCAAAGCAAACGGTTCATTGCCTGGGCAAGCAAGGATTTCGATATGCCCATTTTGGAGGAATTTATTCACGCTATCCGTGAGTCAATAGTCGACAACTCGTGTACTATCATCGTCACTGATGTCGCAAAACAGCTACGGCCGAACTTGAACCCATCACTGAAAACTACGTTCAGAGCGATGAAGGTAAACGAATTTAAAATTTGATAATGAGGAAGATTATAAGCTGACGAGACAACCGCAGCCGACATGGGCATGACATACGATGAGTTGTCCCGCTTTGGCGTAAGTAGAGCAATTCCATCACAGCCCAAATTGAGCTAACCAGCTGTCAACAACAGTCACTGCGCAAGGAGCACAAATTAGGACCGTATGGAATGTTCCTGAGGCTGCTCAACGAGTGGGGCGGCCAAGGAAAGCTGAGCCCGCGCCAGATCGCCGACAAAGTGCAGCGTTTCTTTTTCTATCACCAGATCAAGTATGATATAACCTCCATTGCAACATAACGTGAAGATAAGAGAACTAACGAACCAAAAGTCGCCACAAGTCAACCGTCTCGACACCTGCATATCACGCTCTGGCCTACTCTCAGGATGATCACCGATTTGATCTCCGTCCTTTCCTTTACCCCCCTGCGTTTGAGAGCTGGTCGTTCAAGAAGATTGATGAGAGGGTAGCGGCCTTGGAAAAGGCTCTAGAACGGAAACAGACTAAAGCATAGAAAGAATTTCATCAAAAGGAATAGACAGATACACGGATTCCTGCTGTCCGGACCATTACCCATTATTGACTGATCATCTCCGTACGTGGCGCAACTCATATGTTACAACTGACTCCGGATATCGGCTCCGGGCCGCAGTGACTCTTGACAAACTTTATCGGGTGCAGAGTGTTATCTTTACAAAGGATCCCGGTTTCAAAATTACCAATTAGGCTATTTGGCGCTGCCAACAGCATATCGCTTCTGGATGAAGCCACACGCCAACTGGCGCCGACAGGACAAGCATCATTATTGGGTCTTAAAGCCGTTACTTACCAACAAACATGTGTTAGTCCTGCAGCCCCGTGCTTGGAAGGAGCAACAGAGTGACACTCTGTACAAGTACACATCCATTGAGCATTAGGGTCCCCCCTAGGACGGGTGATGTATCATTTTGGCGAGCTTCCGGGGAATGCTTGCCGGCATTGAGGGCACTCATCATACTAACTACTACTACTACAGTACTACTACTGCGGGAAGACAGAAGGAAGAGGGGGAAACTCCCGGTCTTATTGCGGAGACTTGAGGACTCGAAGACGCCTTCGCAGAGATGCAGAACGAAACGAAACCACAGCAGCGCAAACAGCCATGGGTCCCCGGGCATTAGTACGGAGAGAAAAATGCGACGATTTCTAATGCAACCCTCCGACGACCTTTGCTTGGACGAAGAAACAGGCAGGCGGGGGGTTGCGTGTGGCATCATTCGTCATCTTTTCTTTCTCTCCTGCCGTCAGCCCAGCTGGACCAAGTTCGCCCGTCTCACTCTCTTCCCATTGACCAGAAACGTTCTCGTCAGCACAACCGCTTGCTCATCTAGATCTCGGGATGCCCGTCGATCACAGTCTAAGTGAGCCGCTGGCGCGAACCACAAGCCCGACTTTTGTATGAGATATATTGGCTAGGGTCGTTACGGGAGTGAGGGCGAGGCCTAATCCAAACTCTGCTAGTCGGCTTGGGAACTTTACGGGATTGTAGGTTCGTTGTTTGCTGTTGGTTGTGCTCATTATGCCCCGCGAGGTTTCGTCTTTCCTTATCAATATATCATAAATACGAATACTGTACACTCCCTACATAATAGATATCGAGTGATGTGATGAGCATAGCAAGTGCCAGCCAGTACTGTATGCTAGCAGCCCGTACCGCTCCGTATTAAAGCGGAGATTTTTAAGCTGGCGGTAGCGAGGGACTGGGATTGTGAGTTGTTTCGGCGGTGCCAGGCAAAGGGGACGGTCGTTTACTATCTGTGCTATCCGTGTTCCGTATACCCCCGTATTCTGCGTTTGTATTCCGTAATACTGGGTTGTTAATTTGCCGGTGTTATGCTTGGGGTCAGATCGGCCAAGGAAAGATGTGTCTCCTTCTCCTTTCTGTCAGGCAATTAGCACAGGGCTCGGTCACTAGTTGCCGGAAACAAAAGGAGAAGATGGGGTTGGCGAGATGGGGACCTTGTCGATGGCGTTGTGGCGTTAGGAGTTGGCCGTTTGACAGGCGCGGATCCGAAGAAGAAGAAAAATGGTCGTTGGACCATCTCGATGAAAAACATGGAAGTCCACACACACAAGATGCGCAAAGGGCCAAGTTTCGAGCCCGCGACAAGTCTCAAACACACTGCTCGTGGACGAAGATGCCAAAGGCGCTTGGGTTTCGTTTATCGACTCTGGGGGCTCCAGGACAACGCTATGCTAGGGCGAGCAGGGGCTTGGTGATAGTTGGGATGCGGAAGAAAAGCCGACTTGGCCCGTCATGCTTGAGTCCATTTTTTTTTTTTTCGTGCGTTAGCCGACTTGTCTGTTGTTCGCTTGGACTGTTTTGTTTGTTCGTTATGCTAGTGCAAAGAGAATCCTCCCCCCCCCTCGTTCTGTCTTTGTGAGTGATCGGATGACAACTTGGAGATGGGCTCGAGTGGCTAGGCTCGCGCGAACATGCATCAGGTAGTAGCGCATCAGCAATGACATTTTGACTAGAGGGAGTGCTGACGCCTCTTTCTTTCTCTCTCTGTCTTTTTTTTTTGTTCCCGCTCTGGCCCCCAACGCATCTATCTCGGCCGGGATAAGACGCTATGTAGGCTCGAGCATTAGCGCAACGCGACCTGCCTTTCTTTGGACGTTGCGATGTGATGCGTTACGACGACGGCAATGCAGGAGCATCAAGACGGAAACTTTGCTCTTTTAGACGCAAGCTCAGGTCAGGCCAGACTAGGTCAGGTCAGCACAGATATTACTGTAACATCCAGGCAAGAAAGCGGTATGTACGAAGCACTACCAACGGCATCTCTTGGCTCCAAGGGATGCTGCTCGGGCGTATACTTGTACTCTCTCGTACGGTACGGCACAGTACCGGAGGATGGATCAACGATGTTTATTAGTACGAGTACTTACCTAGCACCGCACACGCATGTTTACTGCCGACGTCTGAAGGGGGATCGCCGTCCATCTGCACGGAGCAGGGCTGCGGACAGCACTAGTCGAGCTCCGCACAGACATTGGTCCAAATAACCTCTGGTCCGACGTGTAGTATATCTTGTGCTTGGAGATGCCCGGGCCTTCTAGTTGTGCGCCACCAGCACACATAGACTTTGGGAAGTAGCATGATTATGTCGTAGGTGCATGTACAAGTTCATAGTCCAAGCAGGTGGTGCTACCTACCTGCCACCTAGTGCTGTAGGACTCTCTCCTAGTCCGAGTACTCGTACTAGAGTATCTGCTCGTAGTTGATCCAGAGGCATTGATGGCGCCTGTTAGTCCGGTCCAGATGTTGGGTCTCTTGATGCTTAGATGTCCCAAGGCGGGTCTGTGGTGCCGAGAGCCAGCGAGACAGAGACGCCTCAAGTCTTGGCCGGTGTCGCTGCCGTCGTCAGTCGTCGTCGTCGTGTCTCTGCCTGCACAGCCATTCGCTGTTGCCATGCACGGCCTCGTATTGGAGTAATGCCAGGTACTCGTACCTATTGACTGCGCTGGTTTTTTGTCGTGCTCGTATACGAGTACAGCAGTACAGCACTCGCACATGAGCCGATGACAGCTGGAGATTCAGCCATCCATCACATCCAGGTCGAGGACAGGCACATGCCCTGACGCAGCTGAGGGCAGTGGCTCTTGCCCACTTCCAGTTGGCTGGACACGCCGCTTTTCCAGCGCCAAGGGACTTGCGCATGTACCGGTACCTGGCCGGGGCTGGATCCGTAGCATGATGCTGGCCACCTGCGGCCCAGGCTGCACGTCCAGCGCTGCCTTTGTCTGAGAGGCAGCGCCCCGCCATCTCCTAAAGCCGGTCCCCACCAACGCGCCGAGTACCGGTACATGGTCGGGCAAGCCCCTTCTGCCATGCCATCAATCCCCATCCCCCCAACCCATTATTAGAGCCACTACCGTTTGGCACCGACTGCTAGGGTTGCTTAGCATTAGCAGCGGAAGCTGGGCTGGGCCTCAGCCTACGGGGGAGCTGCTCGCACGACTCCAGCTTCTAAACTAGTTGGCCGCACACAAAAAGCACCAGAACGGGCAAAAAGCCGACCAGGAGCACAAAAAATAAGAAAAAAGTTTTTGCCGCCAGCATCGAACTCGCATGCATGCATTATCAACAAGGCGCCAGTGAGCTGCTAGTGGACTGGATTGACTCGGATCTTGCTAGCCTTTGGCTCTCCTTTTTAAGCCCAGCTGGGGCCTGCGCTTGGACCTCCGGCGTGCGAACACATTGATCAGTGCATGTACGAAGCACTATTGCCAGCCAGTAGATTCATTCTTGCATCTCCATCTCCATCTCCAGCTCCATCAGCAACTCCATCAGCATCTCCATCAGCCCCTGGTCGAGCGTCGAGCGAAGCCCCTTCTGCTGCGCTCCCCAGCCCAGGCCAAACCAAGCCAAAACAAACCAAAACCAAAACCAAACAAGCCGAGAAAAAAAAAAACCTCCTTCGCCCATCGACTGAACCCCCCCCCCCCCCCCCGTTGGCGCTCATCCCGTCCACAACAACCCCTGCTCGAACCACCCCAGCAATTCTGGCTCGTTGATCCTACTGCTGCAGGCACTTCCAGGCACGGTCACCAAAAGCCCTTGTGGGATCCCGTTCGAGACTGCTTGTCGTCTGCGGCAATCGGAACGGCGCATGCCAAGCACCAGCTGTGCTCTCCGGGTCTCTATTCTCTCATCTCATCTTTTCTCTTCCTCTCTTCTCTTCTCTGCTCTTCTCTCGCTTTGGCTGTCAAAGATCTGACTGGGTAGTTGCTTATCTGTCTCTTTTTGTGGCGTTTGTCACGTTTACCAGCTGTTGTTCATATCTAGGGCTCCTCAACTGACCGAGCTCCCTTTCTGGACCGGTGGGCTTTACATCTGGCCGCTGAGTGACCCGGCATCATCTCTCCCGGTGTTGCAGCTGTTTCAACTTCCTTTCCTTTCTTTTTCCTTTCTCGTTTCTTCTGTATCATCCCCCCGTTACCTCTCGTCTCCTCTGGTCCACCGAATTCACGCAGCCACTTTTTTTTTTCTTTGCTAAAACCATTCGGTGGTCGCCGGCCTGCCCTTTTCCAACCTCGCAATATCGGGTATCGCCGCCGGCATTGATTCGCCTGCTCCGCTAGCATCTACTTGCTTCTTGCTCAGACTCCTCCCTATTACAATCTTGCCAGGGGACGAATCCGATATTAAAGCAACATCTGCTCAGGGCCATCAATTCAATCGCCTCTTCTCCCCTCGCACGGCTTGCACACTCAACGTCATCTCTCCCACAGCTCTGCGCCAGCATCGTTCCCTTATTTCCGCCACCGCAGCACCCTAAAGATTGAGTTTCCAGCAGCCGCAGCCATGGCACCACACCCAACTCTCAAGACGACCTTCGCCGCGAGGAGCGAAACGGCGACGCACCCTCTAACCGCCTATCTATTTAAGCTCATGGACCTCAAAGCCTCTAACCTTTGCCTGAGCGCCGATGTACCGACAGCGCGGGAGCTCCTCTACCTTGCTGACAAAATCGGCCCCTCCATTGTCGTGCTCAAGACACACTATGACATGGTCTCTGGCTGGGATTTCCACCCAGAAACCGGCACCGGTGCCCAGCTGGCCACGCTAGCTCGAAAGCATGGCTTCCTCATTTTCGAGGATCGCAAGTTCGGGGATATTGGCCACACAGTCGAGCTGCAGTACACCGGCGGGTCGGCGCGCATCATCGACTGGGCCCACATTGTCAACGTCAACATGGTCCCGGGCAAGGCGTCTGTGGCCTCGCTGGCACAAGGAGCCAAGAGATGGCTGGAGCGTTATCCCTGCGAGGTCAAGACGTCGGTCACTGTTGGCACGCCCACCATGGATTCCTTTGACGATATCGAAGAGACCAAGGACGGCGAGCCCGTCACCGTCAATGGTAATGGCAATGGCTCCTCCAACATGATGGAAAAGCCCATTTACTCTGGCCGAACCGGAGACGGCCGCAAGGGAAGCATCGTCTCCATCACTACCGTCACCCAGCAGTACGAGTCTGTCGCTTCGCCCCGGTTGGCAAAGGCAATCGCCGAGGGAGACGAGTCACTATTTCCCGGCATTGAGGAGGCGCCGCTAAACCGTGGCCTCTTGATTCTCGCCCAGATGTCCAGTCAGGGCAACTTCATGAACAAGGAGTACACTCAAGCTTGTGTGGAGGCGGCTAGGGAGCACAAGGATTTTGTCATGGGCTTCATCTCTCAGGAGACGCTGAACACGGAGGCTGATGATGCCTTTGTTCACATGACGCCTGGCTGCCAGCTCCCCCCCGAAGATGAAGACCAGCAGGCGAACGGAACCGTTGGAGGAGATGGCCAAGGCCAGCAGTACAATACGCCGCATAAGATCATTGGCCTCTGCGGCAGCGACATTGCCATTGTGGGCAGAGGTATCCTCAAGGCCTCAGATCCCGTAGAAGAGGCAGAACGATATCGGTCAGCGGCGTGGAAAGCCTACACAGAGAGGCTACTGAGATAAAAGGGTGGAAAAAACAGGCGAGGGGAGGAGTGCGGAGCTGGGAGAAGCTCTTGTCCAATGCCCGCATCATAGAATGCAATGTATTTAGGCGAACTCTATCTTCTTCTTTTTCTTCCTTTTTGTGGTCTAGCTGGGACGTTGTCCGGCTGCGTTGATATCATTGCATGCACAAAGGTGGAGGCGAACTGAATATTGGTGGATCTGGAATTTGGAATTCGGTATGCTCGCGAGTTTAAGGCAAACGTTGGGATTTTGTAGGGACATTTAGGATCAAAGTCGATGATTTTATTCAAAGTTTATTTTGATCATCTTAGGTAGTATATGACGGCAGTTTCATGTCAATGCTAGTATTGGAGCCTGCAGAGGCTTCTGCTGCTCTGCTGCCAGGATATAAACACTTTAACCGCTGCAGCATCGCATCTGTGTGATTATACACAGTATTCCCCAGCACTATCTGCTAGCTCTGGAGAAGAGGCCCATCTATGCCAAAAATAAAACCAACCGCACGCTGATAGGAACCATCCAAGTCTAAAAAGCACCGAACCGGGTTAGGTACAGCTGCGTAGAGGGTGCTAATGCTGGTAATAAGGCTGCTCATATCCGGGATTAGTAAAGCACGGAGCAACACTGTCCGCCGACGCACTATTTCCTGATCCGCGACAAGGGCTGCTACCATACAGAGTATGCGCCAATGGCACGATTTTGCTTTATTCATTCGCTATATATATAGCCAAGCTGGAGCTGCTGCTTGGCCCCTAGAAGAGGCCGCCTTGATGACTACACATCGCTTGGGCGTTGTGATTCGACCACTAACATCTCGTTCGAATACGCTTGGCTTGTACCTTGTTTTAAGCTCATAGGTAGATGGGATGGTTCAAGCAATAATGACAGGGAGCAGGTGCCCGAGTCGCCCAGACAGGCATTACTTACGCTGGAGATGTTTGCATGAATCATGGGTACCTATCTAATACATACATGCACCTACTTAGTATTACAGGGCATCGCAGGAGGATCAGCATCCGCTGTACAGTATCTCTCCCATGGCCGTCTTGGCAAATACAGTAGAGAGAAGATGGCATTAGCAAGCAAAGCGCATCGGAGCAAGTTGCATCTATCTAATCACCGGCGGGCCGGATTTAACGCGGAGCCTGCTACGGCCATGCCATGATTCTCCGCGGTCGCCGGTGGCCCCACCTGCTGCCATTCTTCGGTGCAGCTCTCAGTCAAGCCTTCCCAAGCTTGCGCAATTCCGTATTGGGGCATTTTCGTCCGTCCATTTTCTCACTCCTCACCGTTGCCGCTCTCTCGACTCTCGAACCGCCTCATCTGCAGCGACGGACGCAATTCCACGAGCGAGCGAAACATGGCCGACATTGAGGTGGCTGTCAACGTGCGGTCCGAGCGGGGCCCGACCAAGAAGCGGAGACGGGTTGTCATTTCGTGTACCGAGTGCCATCGACGGAAGCAAAAGGTCGGGACCGGGTGAAGCCGTGCGGTGGTCGAGGCGGAATGGAATGCTAACGTAGCAGCAGTGCGATCGCGAGCTGCCATGCGGCAACTGCAGGTCCAGGAACAAGGAAGCCCACTGCGCCTATGAGGCCGGCGCGCCCACCGCCCGCGAGCAGGAGACGCAGGCTGGCCTCTACTCCTCCAAGCACAACGATGGCGTCCCGCCAACTTCAAAGGCCGAGCCGCTGTCGTCCATAGCCTCGTCCTGGGGATATGCTCAGTCGGGAGCATCCACACTCTGCTTCCTCCAGAAGATTGAGAGGGCCAGCACGGCAGATGGCGAGGACGCGCTGTCCAGCGCCTCGGGTCAGGCATCATACCAAGACACCTTTGCCGTCAAGGAGAAATACAAGGGGCTGATCCGACTGCTGCCCGCCAGGATGTACATTGACCAGCTGGCCGAAATCTTCTTCAAGGACTTCAACTGGCAGTATTACCTTGTCGAGCCCCAGATCTTTCACGAGCTGCTTGATCAATGGAGCAACTTGCCCTTCAAAGTCCTCTCTTCACGCGGCCCGGAAGCCTTGTCACCAGATCTGAGAGTCTTTCCAGCACTGCTGTTCGAAATAATTGCAACAGCAATGCTTGTTCTCCCCAAGTCTCTACACGAGTCGTTTGAATCGCTCAAATACGCTGCCAACATGACATTTGAGGATCTGGCGGCCGATTACAGCGAGTCTGGGGTTGCCATCATCGACCTCTTTGGCCCCAAGATGCTATCTTCGACGTCAATCCAGGTTGGATTCATGCGAGCGGCCTTCCTCAAGTATACCGCTAACGTTACTGAATCGGTTTGTTGATACCCATGGGACTCTTATCACGTAGCTGTAATGATTTGACTGACAAGTGGTTGTGTGGATTAGTGGCACCAGATTGGCAAAACGATAAGAGACGCGCAAGAGCTTGGCATGCACCGAGATGCACTCGATCCCAAGCCGACGTCCAACGATGTAGAAAGCGTCTTGTTAAATCAGTGGCAGGTAGAGAAGAGGAGGCATCTGTACATGATGCTGGCAACATGGTAAGTACCTTTCATTTACCACCTACACGAGAAAACTCGGAGTTTGCTGACGATGCATACGAAATCTGCGTAAAGGGACATTCACATGTGTCTCATCTTGGGCCGCCCAGGCTCTCTAGATTGGAGGCATGGCATGCCGTCGCTTCCCATTGATGCACGGTTTACGATGGCCTCGGATCGATCCAAGACGCCAGTCATCCCCAGGGAAGAAGGCATCGATCCCCCTACGCCACTGACGAGAAACTTATTCCTGTACAAAGTCATGATACCATTGCGGGATGTTCTAGACTTGGAGTCGGAAGGGCCGTGCCCCAGAGATTTTTCAAAGGTGCTCAAGGTACAACAGAACATCATGGAGATCCATGACAGCACGCCGGCCGTCTTCCGAGTGGAGAACCCCGACAGACAATGGGATCAAAGGTCCGATATGTATTGGCTTCCGCAGGCAAGGTGCTTGTCTGAACAAATGTTCTACTTCACATTGGTGGCGCTTCATCGGCCCTACATCTTCCATCGGGAAGACAGTCGGGTTGAGGTGATCAAGGGCAGTCTCGGCATGCTCGAAATGCAGAGGCAGCTGTTTGCGGGGCTGCCGCCCAAATCGTGGAGGAAGTACGTCTCGCCCAAGTTCTGAAACTGAACACACACACTCGTTGAGAAATACTGGCTAACTTTTCCTCTCTCTCTTCGTCTAGCTGGCATTTGTTCTACGGTAGTTTCGACGCAGTTACGCTGATTGCAACCATCTACATATTGTTCCCTTACGAGAATGCCGAGTATCGAGAAATTGCGCTGCAGCATTGCCACTGGACGGTTGAGCGGTTCGCAACTATGAAGGACATGAATCCCTTGGCCAAGTCGGCAATAGGGGTTCTCCGCGCAGTCGTGGCCAGACTTGTCAAAGCCATTGGAAATTGTGCACCCTCTTCTCAACGCAACGCCTCCGATACACCTTTATCGACCACGAGGACCCTGGGATCAACCCCAGCAAGTTCGATCGGCAAGGGCTCGATCGGCAGGAGTTCAGTGGAAGGAAGCCTCAAAGTATCCTCGGAGCCGGTGTCGTCGGCGGCGACGGCCCAGTCTACCGGAGAGGATGAGTCGTCAGCTTTTTCGGCAATGATGCCTGGCGGATGGGAGATGCCACAAGATGGGAGTGGTTTTCCCGGCGTTGCGCCCTTCTTCGCGATGGGAGATCTCATATACAAAGACCTGACGGTAGACCAGGACGAAGATGTCACACTGCAGACTGACGCGGAAATTCTTGGAGGAGATTCATTCATGTGGCAATTTGAAGGAGGTTTTGGACAAGATACAGTGTGGCAGATCTTCAACCAGCATCAGCCAGGAACCAACGAAACCGGCTGAGACGGGAGATTTTCTGAGGGTAGCGTGATGCGCCGTGCCGTCTGATTCAACTGGAGGAACTGGCGGTGACGGCGTGGTTTGTACAGACCAGGAGGGAGGCGAAAGAGGGTTTGATGAGGTGGCTTGATTCTGTGAGACACTACCAACTAAGCTGGACGCCTCTGCTCGTTTTTCTGAGACACAGGGAAAGAAGTCAAGTGGCGGAGTCAATAGGAGCAGTGATGATTGGCTCCAAGGCCGACAAACGAGCCCAAAATGTGTTTGACGAGAAGCAGACACACCCCCTGGCTTCCAGCTGTGCCTCCCCTGCTGAAGCCACAGACTGACTCCCTACTTGTACATGCGAATACCACCAAGTTGCCGCTACACACCTGCAAAGGACCAACGCCACGGCTTATTATTAGTACTGCATTCCTAGTCGTACGAGCACAGAGAATGTCTGCCCCAAGAAGCGCCTTGCTCTGCCCACGAAGCACAAGACGGAAGGCAAAATCGCCCAACGTCTCAAGTCTCTGGGGCCCCAATCAACAGAGCGGTAAACGCCTGCGCTAGTCTGCTCTGGGCCTTGTTTTACCGCTGTCGTTGTAGCGGGCATCGGGCGATTTCTAGTGGCTGCAAACCCCAGCTTTTGCGCCTGGTGATGGAAGCATCAGAGGTTAGTTTTAATACAATGTGGTTGGGTGGTGACATGCTTAATTTAAAGGCCTCGAGGTCAATTTTAAGACTCTAAATTCAATTTAAGTGCTCAGATTTAATTTTAAGACGGGCCTCGGGATCAATTTACGACGCCATGTTTAAATTTAATCCTCAAGATGGGCATAAATGGGCGGGACAGGGACCGTCCTCTGGCTCGTGCTGTACCGCAATCTACTTGGTGGACACAGCGCAAGCAAAGAACCTGAACCAAATCCTTCTACTTCTATTCAATAGTACACTACGGCAGACAACCGGCAACAAGAGCTGAGACTGCAATAAATTCAGCCTCAGTCATTTATTTGCTTGCTTGCTTGCTTGCATTTCGGATTCGGAACAAAGTGGCTTGGCTAACGGTGCAAACACGCCAAGAGCAATACCAGCGTTGCGAACCGCCAAACGGCTGGCTGCAGTTGACTGTGAAACAATCACTGAGCTGGATTTTTTAGAGGGTTAAAAAAATTCTGGACTGAATCGCCACACCACCTTGGTCTCAACAATAACAATAACAATCAATCACTCTGCATAATCTTTTTTCTTCTTCGCTATTCGTTTCATTCTTGCCTATTTTCGACAGAAAGTCAAAAGCCAAATATAATAACGAAGAGGTTCTTCTACTTGGACTTCTTTTTTTTTTTCTTTGGCAGGCTTCCATATCTGCCTAGCGCTCCCTCTCTCTGTCTCTCACTAGGCAAAAAGCAGAAAAATTCGATATCAAGCACTGTGACGACAGGCCAAAAGAAAATATAAAAAAGCAAAAGAAACAAAAACAGAACTATTTATCACCGAGCTGTTCAACCATGGCGGATAAGATGATTTCATACATTGGACCGGAGATTCAGAATTTTGTCAGCCGCTACCACGCTTTGCATGATCAGAATGATAGTGCAGAGAAATTAATCACGGTAGGTTTTTTTTCCCTCCCTGATATTTGACGATGCCTCTTTTTTTTTCAACCAGCTGTTCCTCCCCCAGGTCGGACACGGGAGTATGAATGAAAAGAGATGCAGTCATGTGTGCCTCATTTCTCTTCACTTCTGGTCATCACGGGGGGTTTTTTTTTTTATCACGAATTTTCAGTGCAAAATACTCTTATTCATCATCTGACCATTCTCTCATCCTCAGGAACTCATATATCACTGCAACAATGTCGAAAATGAACTCCGCAAGGAAAGCCAGAGACTGGTCAACACTCAAATGAACCTTGCAGATGCTGTCAATGCCCAAAGGGAGCTGCTCCAGCGCATTAGGCAGTGTGAAGATCGGGAAGAAAATGCACAGGAAAAGATGAGCAGGGAACTGGATAAAGCAAAGGTATGTGAAACCCCTCTTCTTCTTTTTCCCACTGAGGGCAGATACTAACGGACATCCCTGACAGAAGCATAATCCTTACGTCATGGTCCTGATAGATGGCGATGGTCTTGTGGTACGTTGAGGTGTTGAATGCTTTTCTCCAAAGGCTGCAACTAACTTTTGATAGTTCCGAAACACATGGATCAAACAAGGTCTTGAAGGTGGCAAAAAGGCCGCCAATGCCTTGCTATCCGCTGTACTGGAGAAATTTGGCGACGAGGCTGGAGATTTGGAAGTTGTCGTCAAAGTCGTCGCCAATCTCGCCGGCCTGAGCAAGGCAATGCAGCGGGATGGTTGCATAGACAATCCAAGCCTCCTGAAAGACTTTACACTCGGCTTCACTCAAGCCAAGGCCACTTTCGACTATATTGATGTTGGCTTTGGAAAGGAAAGGGCAGACCTGAAAGTCAAAGGTATGATGAAGATGAAGCTCGGCCTGAGCAAGAAACACTTGTGACCATAGGGGCTAACATTGTTTTGTGTCAACTCAGAAACGGCGAGGTGGCACCTGAGAAATTACAACTGTCGACATATTCTGTTGGGCATCTCACACGATGCCGGCTATGCTCCCTTCCTGGACGAAACCGTTCAGAACGAGGCCACTCGGCAGAGGATCAGCATCATCGAGGGTATCACGACGGTGCCTGAACTTTTCGCCACTAAAATCGGCATAACCAAACTAGGCGACGGTCTCTTCCGCGACGACAAACTCCTTGACAAATTTCCCTTGTTTTCGCAGCCAGATCCGGCATCCAGTCAATCAACGGGCACAACCTTTGTGACGGGCTCAACCATTTCGACACCGACGATTGCAAACGCGGCATCTAGGACGGCAAGCCCAGCTATCAGTGCCAGCTCTAGTCAAACTCGCACTCCGATCATTTCCTATGCCAACATCGTATCGAGTGCCAGCCCACCCCCGCAAATCACGCTCCCCTTGGCACCACGAAAGCCAGTGCAGACGGCATCTTTGCGGGATAAGCTTCAGGCCCGTACTCAATCAGAGTCACATTACATGTTGATCCCTCCGAGCACGCCCGAGGACTGGTACCCTGGCGCTCGCGGCTTAGACGAGCCCATCAGAGTCAACACCCAGATTCTGGATGTTATCAAGAGGCGAAAAGACGGCGACAAGCTATGCAACAATCACTATCTCCGAGGGCCTTGCGCTAAGAGGGATATTTGCCCGTTTGCTCACGACTATAAGATCAGCGACGAGGAAATGAAGGCAGTTGCTATTCTGGCCCGCCAGAACCCATGCTCGTCTGGCCAGTTTTGCGAACTCGATGATTGCATATACGGTCACCATGTAAGTGATGGCTCCTCTTCTAACTCTCAACACAAGCTGTTCCGCAGCATGCTCACATTCATCTTGACAGTGTCCCAGCATCCGAGATGGGGTCTGCCAGCACCCGTATTGCAAATTTTCAGAAGAAGCTCATCCTCCCGGGACAAAGTTCAAAAACACCTTTATTACTGCCAACTAGAAGTTCGGAAGTACAGAACCAATGGCATACGACCCAATATTTACGATACGAGAATAATGAGAGAGAGTTCGACACCTTGCTTGGGGGCCTCTGTTGATGCCCACTGAAATTTTTTGGAACTGTAGAAACAATAACATATGGTTCTATATTGCGATACGAAATTAATGCAAGAGCTTGAGACCAGAATGACCTCGTTGGGAGAGACGTTGCTTACACGAAACTTTGGGAGTTTGGAGGCGACTTTTTTTTTTGTTTTATCTGCGCATGGCACGGCTTTTTGTGAATTTGGAGCGCTGGCATTAGGCTCAGAATGTTCTCTACCTAAGTCAAGTACGATTACTTTGTACGTAGTAATTATACAGCGAGTGCACAAGTCTTTTCCCCCGTTTAATTCTATTGCTTTTTCTATTGTTAGACTCCAGTATGAGAGCATGTGCTCTCTTTATATTGAGCAGTAACGGTACCTCTGGAGGACATTATGTCCCACCAAATGGCAGCAGGTACCCCAGGTATTCTCCAAGTACAGCCTTGGACCCCACCAACCACTTCCAGCAGCGACCCCACCATTGAATCTGGCAACTGTCAATATCAAAATTCCAACTTCAACCTCCCACCTAAACCTCCCAATCCTCCACCTCTTTTCGTCTTCTTCGCATCACCACTCACTTTCCCTCTTCTCTACCTCTCTCCCCTCCTTCTTCCGCATCATCTCATCCTCCTCCTCCTACCGACTCAGCGCATATCCCCCAGTCTCGCCCGCAATGTCTCACCCACGGGTAGAAGAAGTGTCCGACAGCGACCCCGACATGATCTCGGACCCGGAAGAAGTCGACCTTGACGACTTTGCCGAATCAGACATCCTCCGCGCCCGCCCCAGCGCCCAGCAGCAGCGCATCGTCGAGTCCTCAGATGACGAGGACGAGGAGGACATCAACGCCAGCGTCCCCGCCCAGTTCCTGAACCCGCTGTCCGGCCCCCAGACGTCGACGCTGCCCCCCACGGCCGATCGCTCCGTCTACAACAGCTACCAGTGCCTCTACCCCGTCTACTTCGACGCCTCGCGGTCCCGCGCCGAGGGCCGCCGCGTCAGCTCCGCCCTGGCCGTCAAGAACCCGCTGGCCCGCGAGATCGCAAACGCCTGCTCCCGCCTGCGCCTGCAGACGCTGCTCGAGCCCGAGAAGATCCACCCCAAGGACTGGGCCAACCCGGGCCGCGTCAAGGTCGGGCTCAAGAAGAGCCCCGGCTCGTCCGCCATCACCAACAAGCACCACCTCTACGTCCTCGTCGCGCGGCACCTGCGCGAGAACCCGACGACGGAGAACTCACCCGGCCTGAGGCTGCGCTTCGGCGGCCAGATCCAGCCGCCCGAGGGCAAGCCGTATCCCAAGCCCGCGGTGCCGCGCGGGTGGAAGATGGGCGAGTATCTGCCGTACTTGAGCGCTGCCATGACGGGCGGAGGCGTCTCGGAGAATCTGTTCAAGGATATGATGAAGGAGATGCAGGGAGGTGCTGATCCCATGGCTGCGCTCATGGCCAGCCAGGCGGGCGGTGCCATGAGCGGTTCTGAGGAGAGCACGAAGAAGAAGAAGAAGGACAAGAAGGGCAAGGGGAAAGCTTGATGAATTTGATGGACAACACTGATGAGAGGGAGGCGTTTCGTTAATACCCTGACCGGGGAAAAGAAAAGGAGGGGGTTTTGTACAATTTATTTTATCCATGGTTTCGTCCAGAGTCAAGAGAGGTTCTGTGATGATGGCGATGTTATACGACTTTCAATAATGACGAATTCGTAATGATTCAGTGAACACGGGCCAGAAATGTGAGAAGCGGAAGATGTATGTTTACTTGTATGACCCCTTGGAGCCCATGTGAATGTGAATCTATGAGCATTATAAACCTCCTTCTCACACATATTGCACACACAAGAACCAACTCAACATACACAATCTAAAACACGCAAGAATTCCATGTCATCACATCTATTCATCATCACCAATCCCCCTTTTTTTTTCTATCTTTGCATTGCTCGCTCGCTCGCTCGCTCCACACAACAAGCATCAGAATCTCAAAGTCTTGACACATACAAGAATCATCGTAACGGTACATAAGCTAAGGTACACACAGGACACCTCGGGAGGTCGGCTAAGCAAACAGGGGGTATACAGAAGCTTCATTTCCCATTGTCTACACCACTCACACCAAATACAAAAAGGAAAAAAGAAAGAACCGGGGAAAATAAAAGGGGCTCAAAACAACAACAAAAAATGCAAGAGTCGTTACTTTGCGTTCATACACATATGTTCTCAGAGGCTCATTATACAGCGGCGAACTTTCTCGTAGCAGCTTGCAAAGCATCCCACTCCTGCGACCCGACAATCTGCACATTGTCTCCCGCGAACGTCGTCAACTTGCCCTGCGTGGCATCCCGAGGCAGTCTGATTCTCAGCCGGGCCGCAGCTTCTCGCTTGGTACCAGCCTGTAGCTTCTCTCTGCCGAGGTTGACGCTGCGGTCCTGAGCGAAGAGCATGTCTGTCTTTTTGAGCACCGACTCCTGCCATGTCCTCCAGGCCTCGAGCTCTTCTGTCTGCTTAGCGGCATGATACTGTGGTGTAGTTCTGGCAGGGCGCCAGGCCAGCTTCTGCTTGGGCGCGGCACCGAGGTCGAAGATGGTGGCCGACGTTGCCATTTTGATGAGCTCTCCAAGCACATCTCTGCCCTCAGCAACCACCAAAGCCTTGCGCTGTTGCTCGGGGCTGGCCTCCTTCTTCAAAGGCTCAGAGAGCCACTCGTAGTCTTGCTGCTCCTTCATGCGCGCACGGCGGTTGTCATCACGCAGATAACGGACTGCAGCTTGCAGACTTTCAATATCCTTCTTCAGCGCATCCATTTCGCGTGCTGTGGCAACAGCCCGCTCCTGGCCGGCCTTCATGTCCGCAGCATCAGCGCCGTCAGCATACGCCCTACTATCGCTAGCAATCTTCTTCCACTTGTCTCGCTCCGACTCCAGGTTCTTGAGTTCTCGGTCTTGCTTCTCAATATCTTCCTTGAGGCTGGCCACATGACCATTGACATCCTCAAGCTCAGATTGCAAGCTACCGATGCGCTCGACATTCGCCTGGGCATCACGCATCCGAGACTCGAGCGTCTCAATCTTGAGGACAGCGGTGCTAAGATGTTCATCCCGCTGCGCAATCGTCCGACGAACTTCGTTGTGCTCAGCCTTGAGCCTTCTGAGCTCCTCCTCAGTGTCCACGGGGACTGTCTTGAGTATCCTGAGTTCTTGAGCACGAAGACGCCAGGGAGACGGGCTAACATCATAGTCATGAGTTTGGTCCAAGTCGACGGCGAGTGAAGCCAGATCAGAAATCTGTCCGGTGGCAACCTTGAGCTTGTTAAGATAGCTGGAGAAGAGGTCCGACTCATTGGTCTGGGTGGACTCGAGAACCGCCTGGCGGACGGCTTCGTTAATCTCTCCGTAGGTGAAGGGTTCGTTTCGTCCCTCATCATGGGTGAGGAGCTTGTGGATACCGAGGCCAATATCACGAGTAAGGCGCGCAAGCTCTTGAGTCAAAGTCTCGCATTGTTCAAACGCGCCCTTTGTATCCTCGCCCAGCGAGAGGGATCGTGCCTTCAGGTCCTCCAGAGCACGAACAGCCTTTCCGGCAAAGACCTTGGTGCTTCTGGTCTGCGTGATGGCGAGCTCAATCTTCTTGGAGAAATGTTGCGCCAGCTCTTCCTCTTCGCCTGCAGCCGGGATGGCACGCTGGACCATGCTCCGGATCACATTAAAGGCGACAGTTGCAGAATCAAGGTGGCTTTGAACAATCAGAGCTCTCATGTGAATGTCATCAGCAAAGGCAGCAATATCACTAGAAATGTGTACCTCTCCAAGGTGAGACATGAGCGAAATGGTGCGCTGCAGTTCGTCAGCGCACTTCTGCTCCTTCAGCTCATCTCGTCGCAGGCCATCAATCCAGCTGTTTAGCGCACGTTCGACGGGCTCTAGCTCCAGCAGAGAGTTCTGGTACTTGGTGAATTGCTCAATAGTGCAGTGGCTAATGTCGTTGACAAAGCGATCGCACATGGCGGCAACCCAAACAAGCTTGTCGATGGCGTCACATCCGGCAAGAACATCATCCTCATGGCCTGGTTCAGGCTGCGCGTTGACCCGCTCTCGAATAAACCCGTTGAGAAGGTTTGCCTTGAATGCCAGTCGGCGGAATCGAAGGAGAGCAAGAACAGAGTCCTGATCATCTCGGTAGCTATCAGGAAGGAATAGTTTGACAATCTCCAGGTGTTGTTCAGCCTCTTGAGCTTCGAGCCGTCGCAGCTCGAGGTCGATCGTTTTGACTTGGGCCTTGGAGGCAGAAATCTGGAGTTTCATGTTCAGGTCCATCATGGCCCTCGAGCGGTCGTTGAGCTTCTCAGACTCGCCCTCGGTGACGGCCTGGGAGGCCCGCATGTCATCTAGATCGCTTTGCAGGTTGGTAACGAGCTCTCGGAATCGTGATAGAGTGTATTCCATATCGCCCAGGTTAGCATCCTGTTGCTGTGCTCGTCTAGCTTGCTCGGCGATGACGCTGTCTCTGAAATCAAGCTCTTCTTGCATCTCCTTTTCGTTTTGGACATGGTTAATCTCGAGCTCATCGTTGATCTCCTTGAGGTTCTCCAGGTCTTCAATGACTGCCTTGAGCTCCTCGATTTGCTCAGACATGCTCATGTTCCTCTCCGTTAAGTCTTCAATCATGTCTTCAGCGCCCAGTGCGGTGTCTAGCTGCTGGCGCAAGTCCTCCACGGCTGACTCCGACTGTGCCAGCTTCTCCTTAGCCGTGGTGTGATCCTCCTTCAGGGCGTTGAGCTCCTTAACCTCCTCCTCCATGCTCGCAATCTGGTCTCTGAGCTCCTGTTCCTGCTCTTGCGTGAGATCCCGCAGTCGTAGCAGCGCCTCTCGCAATCGCTCATTGGTGCGTTCCATTTGGAGCCAGCCCGTGCTAGCACGCTCTTCCGGAGTCATGCCCTTGCTATACTCAGCGTTTTCTTCTCTCAGGATATCGAGTTCCAATTGCAGCTCCTCAGCCTTTTCCTTCAAAGCATCCACCTCCATTTTCAGAACTTCAGACGTCTCTTCGGCCATTTCTCGATCCAGGGTGGCCAGTTCCAGGGCAGTGTCATGCTCTGCTTGAAGAGCCTCGACTGACTCAAATCTCGTCTCGGCCTCCTTGAGGGCCTTTCTTAAGTCTGTATTCTCTTGTTGGATAGGTTGATATTTCTGCTGTAGCTTTTGAATGATGCCTTCGAATTTGTCTCTTTCTCCTTGAATTGTGTCCAGCTGCTTCAGTTTGTCCCGGTCTTCAACCCGTTTCCGCTCCAGAACCTTGAGCTTCGCCTTGAGATCTTCAATTTCTCTGCTCGCAGCAGTGCTTCCAATGGAGGATCGTGATGAACCAGCCGCTGCAGGCTTCTTTAATGGGGCCGCTATAGAAAGTACGGCTGAAGACTCGGCCGCAATCCTCTCCAGCGCATTGGCCCTCCCAGCGGCTGGGCTCGTTGGTTGCGGTGAGAGTATCTCATCCTCCTCGGCTTCAATTGGGGAGCTTAGAAGCTCATCGGATCTCGTGGCTGAACTCGAATCTCGTCCCCCTTGAGAGCTGGCAGAAGTCCGGCGGCCGGATTCGGGACGCGACACCGCCTTTGGAGCTGTAATGCCGCCGCGCCCGCTGATAGGCCTCGTTGGGGCACTGCCGGATCGCGAATGGACTGACGATACTGACGACTGTCGCACGGACGATCGCTGGCCAGGCTGAGGAGCTGGGGGGGGTCCCATGGACGTGCGCGACGCTGGCAGGGCGGTGCGAGGTTTGCCCGCGGCAGACGGCACTCGGACGGTTGAGGGTGTCCCCGTTCGAGACGCGCTAGCACTCGACGAACTGCTGAGCTGTTTGGTAGGAGATTTAGAAGGCGACTTAGTTCTCGGTTAATACAGACATGCTAGATCAAGGGCGCTTCAACTTACCCGCAGGTTGGTCGACGATTGCGACGGCTTGTGGTGAGGGACCGGGCTGGGGCTCGGCGCGTTGATGCTCCTCCTCCTATTGAGATTGGCGTCGCCTCCAGAAACCGAAGCTCTGCCCACAGTGGGATGGAACCCAGGCGGTCTGGCGGCCGGTTTGCGAGCTGCTGCTGCTGGCTTGGGAGCGGCGGGCTGCGCGATGATGGTGGCCATCATGGGCTTGACAAACATGCCGTAGCCCATGGGGCAATCAAAGTATCGCTCGCCCTGGACGCTTCCATCGTTCTTCCCCGTCTTCTCCTCGAGCTCGACACCGATCCATTCGCCCACCTGGAAGTGAGTCGGGCCCGCAAACCGCACAATAGCCTTGCGGCCATCGTTGAGCAAGACGGTCTGCCCAGGCTTGAAGTCCGGCATTATGTCGACAGGTCAGAGGGGAGATGTTGCATCATGAGGCTCGCGGCGGTGGAGGTGGGCGCCTGCTTGTCCGGTTTCGAAATATTTGCTTGCCGCCGTCGAGATTGACGTCCAAGGGGTGTTCGGAAGCTGTAGGTATGGATGAGCTAGCGAGGGGACTAGAAGCAGAGGTATTAAGCAATACTTGTATGGAGGTTAAAGTGGAGGCAGGCCAAAGTCGCGTTGGATTGCTGTGCGCGAGGGACAAGGGCAGGGAGGATTCAAAGGTGTGGTGTGTACTGGGTACATGCCTGGAGGAACTGCCCCTTCGCTTGCGCAGCATTCAGGGAGCTCCGTGAACAACTAAGCCGCTAAAGGGCTGCATATACACCCGCTATTGGCTCCCACTAAGATGCAAGGGAGCTCGGCAAAAGTATCGGGTACTTGTACTGGCTTGCAATAATGTGCTAATAAACCCCGTTGCTTCTACGGAGTACAAAGGCGCTTTTGATCACTGCCAACTTGTTCATGAAGCCAGCTGGATAGAACCCGGAAGTTGTTCAATTTCATGCACAACTTGCAAACACAATTCTTTAAGCCCTCTGAACTATTAAAGCACTAAAGTGGACTGAGAAAGAAGAAACTTGACTTGATAAAAGAACATAGTCACCGTTTATTGCTCTACAAAATGAACAATACAATGAATATGTTCAATGTCGATTCCTTAGCAGCTACCTCTTTATTCGAAAGCGGCACTTTGTTCTCGTGGCGATCATAAGAACAGATGCTTACGTCCATATCAATGACAGGGATATACCAGATCCTATTGGTGCCGAAAGAGCAGAAGACTCTAGCCAGATGGATCACCACAATAATAGTCACTACCAGAGACATTAGCAACAACGCGAGGACCGACATAAGCCAGGAAGGCTTCGTGGATTCAGCATAATTAGACCTTTCTATGTACTTGAGGTAAATGCATAGTACAAACACAGTTGTGTGTATGTAGGTAGTCCCTCACTCCAACTACATCCTCGCTAAATCATTACCAAGACAAAAAGACAAAAAATCCCAATTCCTCTGAGCTTAGAAAATAAACTGTCCCCGGCCTGTATCGGTAGCTCCAAAGCTCTAATCAAGCTACCAAGGCTACCTCCAAACTTCATGTAGATGCCTTTGATTCATCTCGCACAATAGGTAGTGTATGTCGGACTTATAGAATCATCTGGTTCATATCTTTTAATCATATCGTCCTATATTTCTCATTCTCGTTACAAACAAAGCATCCGCCCGAGGGCAGTAAGCCTCTAAGGCTTTTCCTCAAAACGCCTGTGTATACTGTAATTCCCCAGGGATGTCCCCGATAGAGTTTGTGGCAGCGGGGGCTCAAGAGGAGCAAGACGCGGAGGATCTCCCAAAAGTGAGTTCTGTCGTGGATCCGTAAGCGGCGGTAGAGTAGAAAGGCTTTGTGACCTAGTAAAAGACGCAGGCTCAGACATAACAGGCGTCACTGGCCTCCCATGGAACGCCAGGTCTGCCCGTTCTGGTCGTCTTCCAGTGTCAAAACCATGACCTATTGAGCAATAATCTCCGGCGTCATTTGTTCTGCGTCGTCTCCTGTCCGGTGATGCTGAGCCATAATCTCTGGGGCTTCGAGGCTCCCTTTGCTCAATGATCCTATGGAGAGATGGCGTATTTCCAGTATGGCGACGAACGTTGGAGTTCGGCGCACTGAGAGGTGGCCAAGGATGTGACTCTGGATTCCTATAGCCATTTGATGACACCGGAGTTGCGAACGGGATTTCAGACGAGGCTGTAAAAGGAGTGATTGGGGTCTGCGGTGTTCGTGGCCCTTGGTACCCCTGTGGTCCGCGAGGCCCCCGTTGTGCCCGTGGTGTTTGAGAGGATGGTGAAGATTGTGAAGATCCAACAGATTCTGGGGAACGTGGTGACCCTGGTGACTCTGCGGATCGTGTGGTTTTATTCTGCCGACCACCGCACTTGGAGCACCGCCAGTTTTGCTTCCCCTGAGACTTGGGTCTGCGGTTCGGCTTATATCGATAGCCTGGATATTTGAGTGCGTGGTGTTTCTTCTCTTCTTCAGCGAGTTGCGTCCAGATTTCACGCTCGTGCTCCGTCAAGCGCTTCCACATGTTTCCAATTATTTTGGATATCTCAGGGTTGGATGAACCCTTGTTATCCTTCGCCACCGAACTTTGGTGATGCTGTCGATACAACATGAAACCTGTGATAGGAAAATCTCAGTCAGCGATGATTCTCAGCAGCTCCGTTCAGTGATAGTACGCTGAAGATGGTGGCTGATACTCCTGGGCATCTTTACCACAACAAAGAGTCAACTAGAAAGGCCTCAACTTACTATTTCGGGGCCTAGGGGGCTCCTTTGGGCATTTGCATTCAAAGTCCTCCCCACCGTCAGTTTGCAATGAGGATGAGATACTGAACCTCCGGTCTTCGTGGTTCGTGCTGGGTGTGCCCTGAGGCGCAGGTAGCCTCCTATTGACAGGGCTTGAAGATTCCTGAAAGCCTCTGACTACTGCGTCGGAGCTGCCTCTCCGGGACATTTCATCAAAATGATTCATGTGGGATCGGGTTGGACGCATATTCATATACCGTCCTGTAGGACTTGAGGAGTTCTGCGAATCTCTAGCCATTTCCTCAGAGCTTCCTCTCCAGACAAAATCCGTACTCATATGAGGTTGGGCCATACCCATTTCCATACGCCGTCCCGCAAAGCTTGGAGAGCTCTGTAGGCTTTGAAAAGCTGCATGGGGCATGCCTCTCTGAGTCCTCTCATCAAGATGGCTTCTGTCGTGGAAAGGCGAAGCCAGTGGCCTTTCAGCCCTTCTCCACTCGACTGCGTATTCAGGCTCTGCCTGAAACTGTGTGGGAAGTATAGATGTCTGCCAGCCTCTAACCTCTTCCCGAGATCTGCCTCTCTGGTCCATTTCATGTAGATGGCTGCGATAATGGAGAGGGGATGGATCAGGCTGGCTTAACCGGCTCGGCTGGTCCCTGTGTTCCCAGGGAGATCGGGCTGGAACAGCAGGTAGATATCGTCCTGTTGGACTCGGAGAGTTCTGTGAGCCCTCAAACACTGGTTGTGACCTGCTGCTCTTGGCCATCTCGTTAAGATAGCTGCGATCATGGAACGTAATCATGCCTATACGTCGGGGTGCCAAAGACAGAACATGAGACGTATTGTAGTAAAAATATGACGGAAAGTATGTTAGGTAGAAAGTTCTAAGACGGGTCAAAGAGCTCGCAAGCTATGTTTAAGGGATCTGAGTTTATTGTTCCCGAGCAACAATAGGACAACAAGGGAGCATGCAGAGACCCCAGGGGAGTCAAGCAAATGGCAAGGAAACAATCAGAGCAATAAAGACTCAAACTGAGGGCTGCGTTGAATGGTAGGAAGCTGGCCTATCGAGGCTTTGAGGATTCGGAAAACGATAGGCGGGAACAGAAGGACTGTGAGAAAGGGTGGAAAGGTTAACAAGTCCGGGGGGGTTGTGAATGTCGGAGGATGCCATTCACAATAGCGCTGCTCTTTCCCGTCGACAGCCGCCACTTGATGCTCTCTGATGAGTGGACAAGGACACCCTGCATGTCTCAGTAAATGTCTCGACTGGAGAAGGCCGTAAGGCCACTTGATGGCTCCGCCTATGTCGAGGACAACACGAGGAGCAGTGTGTCCGGATGGTTTGAGAGAAGATGGAGGCAAGGGAGATGTTTGAACTGTTGATCGAGATGGACAGTGGAATCAAACAAATACGGGTACAAACGTTGGGAGATGAAATTTGGGCACAGTAGCGGTGGAAAATAAAAAGATTCGCGGTTGATATAAGCTTCTCGGAATATTGCGGTTCGTTTGTTCCCTTCGTTCTCCTACCCACCTCCTTCGCAAAAGCGCAGGATTCCGACCAGCCGACAATCGACGACGTCGAAAAAAGGGGGGAAAGAGGAAGTAAAAGACACGGGAGTGTGCCTCTGCTTGATCGCTGCTCCCAGCAAGATGCGCGCACGTCCGCACACGGTGGTCGCGACAAAAAGCCCCGGCTAGGCAGCTGAGCAATTGTTTCGAGTGATCGTCACCTTGTCTCTTCACCTCTTCTTCCTTCTCTGGTTCTCGGCCAAAACATTCTTCCTCTCACAATGGCCTTCTGATTCGCTTCTCAAAGACACGACTCCATAATGCGCCAGGCCGAGTTCAGGTTCGTCTCTTCCTCTGGGCTATACTGCCACCCCTCCCCCCCTTCCGACCTCGTCCAAAGACGGACAATGCCGTCTTTGGAATGCGCGCCATCTGTCCTCTGGAATGCTACTCTCTGAGACAAAGTCGACGATTCACAAGCGAGGGCCAAGCAAAAGTTTCTACTACACGTGATGATGGACCTTCTTCGTCGTTGCCTCCGATTCCGCCGCCTCTGTTCCCCGTCTAGTGCGAATCCGTAGGCATATCACCATCCATCTTCAGCCACGAGGCGTCCTATAGCACCAATGCTAACCTTGTCAAATCTTCACGCCCATCCTTCTGGACAACGGAGCGAAAACAAAGAGGACGGGTGGAGCACGAATCATGGCTCTCGGTCTTCAACGTTTTTCTCCACACTGGCTCGGTCTGCTTCCCTCTCCCTAAAGGTCCACGATGTCTCGGGGAGTTGGGCGTGCGGCGTAAGGGAGGCCGACACTGTTGTAGAAATATGCAGGACAATCTTGTTACATTGGCCGCCTAAGAAACACGGCTCGCCCGCCATTTCAGAAACTTTCATCCAAGCCCAATAGTTTATCAGGGCTGTCTAGCCCCGTACTCATACTCCGTACATCGCGCAGAAAACAGCCAAGCCAAAAAAAGAAAAAGAAACACACAAGCGTCTGGGATTTCTGTTGAATCCGTCGTGACCTATAAAACAGTGGCGCTATCGGCACACCGCCCAGCGTCATCCTTCACAATGAGATCCCTCCCCTTCACCCCATCTAGCCCTGCTCGTCTACAGCTTCTCAAAATCAAGGTTACAGATAGCCCCGTCCCGCTTCGCTAGCAAGTAGCGAGGCGCTACGGCGGGCGTCTAGGAAGAGATCTTCGCACTCGGACACATCCTGGACGTCAATCTGAGTACGGCCATTCGCCTTGGCAAGAATGCTGTTGGCATCACACGTCAGCTCTCTGTGTCTCATGCGAGGAACCTATTCATTCATTCACAGCCATGAGACTCACCTTGAGGGTGTCAGCAGTTGTAGGCAGTATCTTAAGCTGACACGGACACCGTGCTCGGAAATTTTGTCAATGGCAGCGTCCGTAATAGATACACCCTCTGTCGTGGCGCGGAGCTTGACAATCTTCTTGATCTCGTCTGCCGAATATGGGGAGGTGGGGATGATGAGCATCCGGGCCAGAAAGTCGGGAGGAATGCCATGGGCCGCGACAACGTCGTCGGTACCTCTTATTGTGGACATTCCACGGTTGGATGCCAGAACCACAATGGGGGCAAGATGTGATTCCAGAGCCCGGTTTAAATAGGTGAAGCACTCCACATCGAGCATGTGAGCCTATTGTAATCCAATGTCAGTATCTGTTACCAGTATACCTCTGTCCCCCCATCATAATGAAATCGGGCAGGTATTTACCTCATCGATGAACAGGACGCCCGGAACTAATTCGGCTACGCCTTGATCAATATACTTTCCAACAACCTTGTTGATCTCGGCACGTAGTTTGTCGGTGATTTCCGTCATCTTGGGCTTCATCAGTTGGCCCATCATGCTCATGATATCCTGGCCACCCTGCGGCCGGGCGTTTGCAACGTCAAGGTCATGCAATGTGACATCCTGCACGATTTCCTTCTTCTTGTGCACCTCGCCCTTGGGGATAGGCACGTATTCTTCGGCCTCGAGATCGAACTCGGTGGCATACGCATCGGATCGTCCCACTCTCTTGCAAGCACCAGTGTTCGCCTCAATGTAGATGACGTCGCCAACAGTGACCCTCTCCTTCTGGATAGCCTCGTAGATGCTGGGGTCCAGCCGAAGCTTCTTCTGACCCTTGGCACTCTTCAATCCAATCAGCAGCGTGCTGATGGTCTTTCCGTAGCCACCCAATGGGTTCTCCGCCTCCTCTGGTGTAAGTTCGGTAACTTCACCCTCGTAGACCTCCTTCGTTTCTCGGACCTTGAGGCCAATCGCTCTCCGGAAGTTCTCCATCAAGACTTCGGTCTTCTTGACTTCGGACGAGTAGATCTCGCTGCCGACGATTGGGCAAAAGGGAATCTTTGTACCCAATTCCTGGCTAATCGCAAGCGCCAGAGCTGTCTTTCCGGTTCCTGGGCCACCGGCTAACAGAACGCCTCGGCCGGCCATCTTGTGAGCTCGAATCAGATCGACAACGACGCCGCATGACTAGATTGGCGAACAAGAAAAAAAATCATCAGCAGGCTGCAGTAAGAAAAGAGAATGCCATGTGTAGAGGCCACTTACCTCTCGTGCAGGAACCTGGCCGACAAAGCCAGCAGCCTGTGTATCCGCATATCCATCAGACTTCAGCCCCAAGCCTTTGATGTGCGTATGGGCTGCGGTGCGGTTATCGCGTTTGTTGCCCTTGACTTCGCTGATTTGAACCATCTTGGCTATGCTTCCCGGGTTTCGACGTCGATGATAAGAAAGAGAGAGGTGAAAAAGAGAAGTTTGACCCTTGACCTAGAATGGAATATGGCTAGGTTTGTGGATTTATAGCATATCCGAGGAAACAAGCGGAATTGCCAAAGGCCAGAATCGATGATCTTGATTTTTTGCGATTGGATCGCAACCCTGCAGCTATCGAAGTTACCAAGCGCGGCGTCGCGACTCTTAGCTCAGCTCTTAGCACGTGATCCCAGATGCCCAGATCCCGCAACCTGCCTACCCTGAAGCTTCGAGATTGCTCAGCAATTTTGAGCATTTGCAACACTTGTTATTCACATTCTGCATTTTGCTATGGATTTGTACCCTTTAACTTAATAGCGATAGTAGCAGATGTCAGAAGGACGTAGTGGTAGTATCAAATAGGTACTAGGCAGGTACTTAACAAAAAGAGTGTAAACTGTGTTAAATGCTATGAAACTATACTAATTTATACGTCTACTCAGATTGCACATAATCCATCCATTCTTTATAACATCAAAATTATGAATTCTACAAGATCAGGTCCTCCTCAGATTTATCCCTTCAACATTTCCTCCTGTATCGATGAGCATAGGAGAGCCTTCCGCTTCCCCTTCTACATTCCCCTGTCTTTCGATGTCATTGGCCGTCCTAGCTGGCGGGTTCTTTGTCAAAACGACTGTAATGGCACTGCCCAGGATGAGTGCACAACCAGCGAAGCTCATCATGCTCATGCTGTGGCCAAAAATCCATCGGTCAAAGCTGACTGCGAACAGCATGTGTGTATATATCATGGCATTTGCTCTGTTGGACGTGTCGGCTGCGAGTCCCGAAGTCAGAAGATACTGCATTATGAAGCCGGGCACTGCTATCCATAAAAGGAGAAACCATCCCTTCCATGACTTTGGTGTGATCCACCTCAAGTGAGGCTGGCTAACGTCCAGAGTTGGTGCCAGTGTCAGTGCGAGGACGCAGATGATGGTACATGCCATGCCAAAGAAGTTGACCGAGATCAAGGGATGAGCACGTTTTCCAATCGTACGAATGCATGTAAATGCACCTGCAGCTCCCAACACACCGAGAAGCGCAACGCCAACGGCCATTAATCGTTCCTCGGCTGTTGGTTCATGCTCGAGGCTGGGGAAGGCTCCGTCCACTTGCTCGGGAGAGTCTACCACCTGTTCGTCGGATGGAGAGAGGGCCGTGAACAAAGAAACCGGTCGCGCAATAAGGACCACTCCCAAAAGGGCCACGGCCGTGGCAATTTGCTCCGGTCTTGTAAAGGGTTCATGCAAGGCAAAGTAACATAACAGGCCAGCAACTCCAGGGGCGAGAAAGGTAATAACCGTGGCATCAGCAAGTGGTAAATACATCATAGAGTACCACATGCCGTATATGCCAAAGAATCCCGAGAAGCCGCGAATCAACAAGAGCCCTCTAATTTCTTTTTTTCCAAATGGGAAATCGGGAATATTCTTCCACCACATATAAACGAAGCAGCAGACGACCGTGAGTCCTTGTCGGAGGAGGAGGACTTGCACCGGATGGATACCGTCGCCATCTAACTCCAGCAGTCGAGCACTGAGATTCATCAAAGCTCCAAAAAACTGGGAGACGGCTACCAGTATAGAAGGTTTGTTTCTTATCCAGAACTGCTTTAGACGAGACGACGACGCTTCGGGGGGAGGCTGATAAACTCCTGCTGGATTATACGGTCCATGAGGAACTGGCGATAGTCGTCCACTCGGAGCTGGGCTTATTGATAAGCGACGAAAGTCATCGGCAAATAGAGATGGTTTCGATTTCGTCTGATAATCGTTTGGTGCAAGAGTGCTTTGCGGCGCAACTAGGGAATCGTCTGTCTCGTCCTGATGGGTTTTGTCCAGCGTGAGGTGCAGCTCAATCTCTGCCGCGACTGGCGGAGAGCGAGGTCTTCGGCTGACCTCCATGATCGTCCTCTTGAATCACTTTGAAGAAACAAGAGGATGATGTTGCATCCAGATCAACAAAGCTGATAGCGGCAACCAGGTACAAGCAACACCAAGCAGACGCAGGATTCCAAAGCTCTGGTAGGCTCAGGAAACAATGATGTGCTATTACGAATGGTCCATCTCCTACGAGCTCTAGCTTGGGAAAAAAAACCGCCTGGTGACCGTCTCTCCTCAACACCACCATCAGCAGCGCAGAAACTGCTCCTACGCTGCTTGGCGACCCTCTCCCATGGCACCCTATTGGCTTCTGGGGGGTGGATCTGATATCCTCGTCATTCTTCTAGCCGCCTTTGCGAACTCGCCCCCGCGATCTCGCCCATGGCCGGAGCGGTTACTGCGCGGCTTACGGAATCGGCGCTCGTCATTGCACGAAACAACGAAACTAAACATCCAAGTGCGAATAGCTAGATAAACTGCAGGAGTCGGGTCAACGCGATAACCCGATATCGCTATCTACGGCCGGGCCGGCGGCATGGTGTGGGTGGTAGCGAGCGGATATCGCTGTCTCCGCTCTATTCCCAAAGGCGCTGAAATGGATCCCTGGCTTTTTCTGTATATATTGGTCAGAGAATAGTAGTCCTTTGATAGCGTAAGAAGCGATTATAAACTTGAAGGCTTCTAAGCTTCTGGAGCCAACCCCGCACAAGGACTATCAGCCGTAGTGGCATGATATATCATATGCGAGGGACACGGGGTAGACCAGGCTGTTCAGCCGTAGCTGAAAACCACAAACAAGCTGCTGCCAATAGATCGAAGGGAGTTGCGGAAGGATCGTGAAAATGGATGCCTCTGATTACCGCATCTAGTTATATGTAGAAGAGACCTGTGTCTAGAGAAAAAGGAGGAAAAAAAACTGGCATAGCCTTGCCAAAATTCCCCAAACGCCAGTCCATGCTTTCCCCAACTCCAGAGCAATGCTTTGCGAACCCAAACAAAGAAAGAGACCGTGTATCCTACCAGAGCCATCACCATCACCTCCTTTTTCCCAGAGCATCAGCCTCTGCCTCCGCATCATCGTCCGCCTCACCCAACTCCTCCTCGACCTTATTGGTCTTCGGCGCCGCCTTTTCCTTCCTCTTCTCTTCCTCGGCCGCATCCTTCATAATCTCATCCTCTCCATCCCTCAGAATCTCTCTTGCCTTCTTAATCTCCTTCTGCTTCTCAAACACCTCTTGCACCTTTCCTAGAAACGAAGGGTTCTTCCGAAACGCAAACTCAAAGTCCTCGTACTTGATCTTCTGTCGGCCCGAGTAGTTTGCTGCGCGGTTGGCTTCAAAGGCAATGGACTGCATGAAGTCGGTGAGGATCTCGTCGAGGACGCGGACTGTTTCGGGCATGGGGTTTTTGATGTCGCCGTGGGCGTAGAGAAGCTGGGCCACTGTAGAGAGCAACGCGGGTTAGAAACTTTGCTCCCTTTCCTGTAATTCACTTCACTTCTCCTCTCCTATATTGTGATGAAAAGGGTGGGTGGATGGCGTACGTTCGGCGTGGGAAAAGTTCATTTTGCCGACATTCTTGCCGGCACGCGCACGAGGCTCCATCTTGAACGGCTTTGCTTGCTGATCCTCGACTTCTATTCTTTTGTGAAATTGTGTAGAGATCGAACTTTCAAGGGCTCGTGGTTATACAAAGGTGCCTAGTCAAATGTCGTGATATGGATGAATTGAAAGTTGAGGCGGCTCCAACTTCACAAACTGTCTCGCCAAGCTGCGTCGAAATCGCAACTTCTGGTTGGTGGGGACATGCATGTCATTGCAGCTGATGTGGGGCTCGCGCGTGCAATCGGATCGGTAAATCTTTCCTCCTATCCACATCTGGCCCCTTCTAGCTCCAAGGATGATGAGACCGCGCCGAGCATCTGGACAGCTTGTGGACAAAGACAATTGCTTGTTTGAACAGCATTAATTCCAGATCGCCAAAATGGTAGGGTTCCCTGCGATTGATGGGTTGTGAAGATGCATAAACTAAAAGCGAGATTGGGTTACTGACATTCTAATATTTAGTCTGCGCTTTTCAACTTCAAGTCCCTGCTGCTCGTCATCCTGCTCTTAATCTGTACGAGCACATATGTCCACCACTTTACGCCCGGCATCATGGACCGAAACAAGAACGGGTACGGTGCAATATTATACAATCGCAGGCTTCGTTACCGTGCCAAATGCTAATCAACGCCTAAAGTGTCATGGGTATCTTCTGGAAGTGTGCAAGGATAGGAGAACGACTAAGTCCGTATATAAGTATCTGCTGTGTTGTCATGGCCGTACGTATACCTCTCAAGTCCCTCCATTGCCTAGGGTGCTAATAGAAGAGGCTAGGTGTCCATCCTGCTCAGCTAAACCTCCTCTCTACATGCTACAATAAGAAGAGAAAAAGAAACCTCGAATCGTTACTTGGAAACATGCATATTAGACTGTTCAACCCTGGAAGTTTCAGGCGAATGGATGAGCCTGTCTAGGGAGGATTTTCATCCCGACATTACTCGATAGACATGCAATGGCGCCACCTCAAATGGAAGGGGAAAAAAACTAATGATGGAGAAGTTGTACGATGACCCACGGACGAAGCCAAGAAGGACTCGAACAGTGCTATGCCGGCGGCTTCTGATATTCCGCATGGCGTCTAGCTGCTAGCATAAAGAGTCATGGCGCATTCGCTATAGACATGGATTCTGTCTATTGCATCACATAGCCCTGGAGCGGAAAGCACATGAAGGGCTCCTGGATAATGTGTCAAGCGCACCGATTAATTGCCCCCAAGAGATAGAAATATCTTTGCCCAAATATACCATAGTCCAAATATCCATAGCACAGAACCGCTGCTCAATTGAATGCTACACAATGTAGATTTCAAATGCCACTTTTCGCCTTAGCATCCCAAATTTCTATGACTGTAGCGCAGATATATGCTGGGAGAATGTTGCCCCAGGACAACCCATGGTGATGCTCACCATGCAACTCCTCATATTGCCAGGATAAGTAGGATCACGCCTATTAGAGAGCCAGTTCGAATTTCGCGAGAGACGCCCCGAGGTTACAGCATTCCCAAGACTTGGCGCAAAGTGTTTGGCTATCCCTGGTGATGGACTGCTCGGAACAAGGCCCTCGGAGAGCATGTCTACATTATTACAAACCCAATCTACCAATGAGGATACTTTTATGATTCCGTGTAGCAAAGAGCGATGACACGCCAACTGGGATTAATGGAACTATTCTACTGTCATCCGTTTATCGCGACTGAAGGAGATGAGACGGACAATATAAGGGAGTAACTATCCAGCACCCCGAATCATAAGCTAATCAATATCATACTGTGACTACTTGTCAAAATTCCTTTCATGGTTACCCTTATTAATACGTGATTGGGTTAGTATCATTCATGAGCGATACATATGTTCTACGGAGTAGGAAGTGACTATCCAGCACTCCAATTCGGCTGTTCTGCATGCCTTATCCAATACTTAATTGTGGTGATAACAGCAGATACTACTTATGGGCGCCTCCTAATCGAAAGAATGCCCTGATGAAGATTTGAGGTCTCCTAAGTCATCTTCTTCCCCAGACGAGGAGGACAATTAAGAGCGACGGCCCTCTCGTGGTGATGTTTAGGCAGTTGTTGAGAATATTTTACAGAATCAAGCCAAATATATAACTGTGGTATCAAATAAAATATTCATTACACATTCACGCTGTGTATATATTGCTTCCTGATTCATGTAATAGCATCTTGGTAGGTAACAAATACTAGAGGTGCCTTCTCTGCCTCTTGCTACGAAGGTTCAACAACACGTAGTCGCTGAGCTGTTGGATAGCTGAGCTGGGACCCTGGATACCTGCCACTCTCATTCACCAAAGCTACCTATCTTATATCATCATGTGCCTTGTGCTAGGCTGGCTCCTGGAAATAGTTTCATTTTTTTGACTTTTGTGCCTGCAGCCCAAGCAGCCTCGTTGACTTTCTTGGCGGCAGCAGGAGAGAAGAGACAAAGCTAAAGTCAATCACAAATTGTTACTTTTATAGCAACCTTTCATTTGGGCGCCCGCATTAGTGACCGGAATAGCATCAGTCATCTCGAATACGAGGCTCACGATTTTTTTTTTTTTTTTTCTTGGGCTTTTCACATGCAAGAAAGGATTACGCAACTCACAGGGCTCGCAATTGGAAAATAGCCGCTAGGACAAATTCCGCACGGCCTCGACCACCCCCCAGAAGCAGCATCAAGCTCATTTCTTCCTTGCATCAGACTATCACCATGGCGCACGGCTCGAATCTCGACCTCTTACCGCCCTTGACGAGCATCACATGGCCCAGCTCCAATACGGCAGCGTAGCATTGGCAAGCCGTATAAAGCTGTCGGCGCTACTACGCTGCCTTACCAGTAGTAGCAGTAGCCAGCAGTAGCCAGCATGAATAGCTCCAAAGCTCAATCTCGAACCCTGTGTCATCTAAAGTGTTTAGTCTCTGTACCTGCTCACCGACATACTGCCCCTTGACGTCAGTGGCATGACTGGTCGGGCTATTTTTCGAAGCATTCCAGAAGGTCATCTCCGAGATCCTCGATATTGCCAATCTGACTAAGTGCATAGCCGCGGCGCCGGGGTATCGCTGCTAGAAAGCTCAATTGAGGGCTTCCCTTGAGCAGAAGAGGAAGCTCGATTGTCCAACCCCCCAAAGCACGAGTGAGCTGGACGAAACAACTCTCCGGTTTTATGGCGCCAGTGAGCTACTGTAACCAAAACCCCCAAAAAGGCCCAGCCGCAGCTTTGCGAGGACGAGATAACGGCTGGAGCTGCACAAGGTCGCGGCGATCAGAATCCCCCATTCTACCTACATGTATCCAAGCACACGACGAGTCTCTGTCCATTCCCTCCCCCAGTCTCTCCCCTTATTGTACAGCACAGCACAGAACAGAACAGCATGGCACAGTACCTGTCCGCTCCTTTTGCAGCGACTCCACCGCCGCGGTGGCCTCGGGTATGCAGAAGCGAAGTTTCCCAACTGGACGGTCATTTCTAACTTACATGCGGAAAATGCGTTGAGCGCGCCGCTGAGCCTGAAAGCGGTGGAACCCAATTGGGGGCCTGGCCGGCCATTGCTTTGGCCCAAACAGATTACGACAAAGTTCAGCGCCTTCCCCCATGTCAAATTTTCTCTCAATTGGCGCCAATTAGTAAAACCGACGCCTCGTTCCCTCTCTTACTTTCTCCCACTTTCTCCTTGGCTGAGTGGAAATCGTTTTGGCGTTTGCTGTGGTGCTGATGCATCAACCGTATCATACTCGTACTAGCGGGATCGGCAAGGCCACCAGCCCCGTCCCCGAAACAAGAGGAGCAACGCGGCTTTCCGGTGGCTTCATCGAACAGCCTGAAGATCCGACGAACAAGACCCGTGTATATGTACTTCTCGTTTCAACGGGGGGTCATTCTCCAGTACTACCACTCGTGTGAAGCTTCTCCTGACAAAGGCAACCTGCAACTCGAGGAAAGAGGCAAAAAGCAGGAGAAGTGGAACTAACAGGTGGAGAGGCGAGAGGGCTACCCAGGAATCTGCATGCATGTCATTGCCTAATACTTGTACAAGTATCGCTGTTCAGTGCTGACGGTACTGTAGTACGGCGTGTTTCGTACCGGCCTCCCGACATCGTTGATCTAGGGCAAGGATATCCCCCGTGCCTGAGCTTTTAGCCGCAGCTTTACTTCGTACCTGTAGCTGGTGGACAAATTTCCAAAGCCGCTCTGGTACCTTGTTTGGAACCCAGGGATGAGATCTTGTGCGAATAAGTCGGCACAATAGGATGCTCCTCCACCAGTGATGGGAGACGAATGATCTTCATCTCCAACGCCCGACGTATGGTTAAAGTGTTGCTCGGGTGGTAAATTCAGGCACTCCCGCATACTACGGAGCGGTACTTCCGTCCCTTGAGCATTAATTGCGATAGTCTGATCATGCCATGATGATCGGCATGCCATACCAACTCAGCCATTGGTCCTAGCCTTTTCGGGGCCCAAGGGATGTCTTTCATGTCCAAGAGCAGGCTAACAACACTTCCTCCATCTACTACTGCTAGGCTAGGCAGATGGCGTCGACGGTGGTTTTGCCGTGTCTCGTACCGAGCTAGACACCTTTATCAATCAGCGGAATTCTTGTCAAGCATCCCTTACCGTGTGCCCAGCAAGCCGACTGATTAGCCGTCCACACCGTTTTTACAACAGGAGAGAAAAATAAACACGTCAGATGGGAGCGAAGGCGGCTCGCAGATCCACTCCCACATGGCAAAGTTCCAGAAAGGAGAGAGAAAAACCATGGCGCCACTGATAATTTTTTCAGCCATTCCATCGTTCTTAATGTGAACCGAACTCCGTAGAGCGCCGAGTCATGGTCGAGTTCCATACTCACGACTCAAGGGCGCAAAATATGCAACCCGTATATCATCGCAGTGGGTGCCCGTCTGGAGCATTGGCTTGGCCTGGAAGCTTCGGAAAGGTGCAGCCACGGCTTCCGCCCTGCGTTTTCGGTAAGCTGGCTTGGGAAGGTGTTTGAGAATCGACGCCGAGGTACAGATACTATGAAAATCACGGTATTCGGCATGTACCTGTAGGACAGTGGCGTCAAGGTGTAAGTGCCAACCAATCTCCCGAGTTGAAAGTCGTTCGCCGTCAGACAGGCCCCGCGGCGCAACGATGCTGCGACCCTGAGCCAGCGATCAGTGCAGCAAAGAGGCCGGGAAATGTAACGCTTTCGGGTGATGATGGATAAGGGGAGGGGACGTGCTGCCACACTCTATGCGGCATGTCTTCCGAGAATATCCAGAGTGATGTGAGGGATAGGTTCAATAGGTGCTAGGGTTGCCATTGCTTGGTATAGCTTGCGAAGAGCTCACCAAGGTATCCAATTCTGTGATAATAGAAAACACTTGCCTCGGTACAAAACCTGACTGCTAGAAGAAGATAATGACGGTAGCAGATGCTAGACGAGCCAGAAGATAAGAGGTGCTTCCTCTACATCTCGCTACAACAATTGAGCTGTAGTCGCTGGGTCTGGGATAGGTAGTCACTCTGTAGGAACACAGAGAGACAGCAATGACCTATGTTGATGAATCCTGTAACCTTTCCCACATGTCTGATGAGAGCAAGAGAATGAGGTACGGCTCCAAATTATTGGCCAATAGCAGAGCACGGCTGCAAACTCCTACAGAAGGCTGAACTTGAGACAAGTGTGGTGACACAAGTCGTGTAGCACAAGCACAACCCGCCCAAGCAACAAACAGAAACCGACGTTGTCGAAGCTAAATACGGCGACAGCATTGCCATTTTGGGCGCAATGCAGCAACAGCTAACGAATAATTGGCTCGCTGGCCATGGTATCTTCCCGATGCCGACTCCATAGCGGTTGCTGAAGACGGCTTCGGCTCGCCATCGACTTGTGATCGTTACGCAGAGACCGTGCGTGCATTAACGGACCACCGGCGCCCATTGGTACAAACTTACGGCCGACGGCAGATGTGTTTATTATTCCCTTGGCCTCTCCGGCATCGTCGCGACAATGGCTGGTATTCGTCCCTGTATTTCTGACACGGATATCCCCACACAAGCCGTTTTGTTCTAGTATTTCCCTTTGCCGTTGTAGGGGCCAAGGTGAGGGAACGATTTGTTACTGAGCTTCCAGCCTGTAACTGGAAACATGCTCCAGGTGGGGCGCAGAAGATGTGAATTTGGGCTGTCGTCATCTGGTTTGAGTCACCTTGATCAGACTGAACCTGTCAGATGGATGACCTTGAAAGCGTCCGCATGCGTTATCCTGGGTCGTCCAGTGCTATTGCAGCTCGCCATCACGGGACCACCAGGGACAGCTCTTTTGGGTGTGGTGCATCTACGGGTTCTGCTGCTGGGCGCACAACGCAAGCCTGAGGTTGACGGGTAGAAAAAAAGCGACGATGGCTTAGGCGCTATCCCTAGCCAGCGGCTTGGTGTTGCACGGCGCGTGGTGCATTGAATGAGTGGAGAGGGCGGACAAAGTGCGCATCCCCCGAGAGCAGTTGAGCAGTTCATTTGCATCTCATGCTGCCTAGCGGCCACGAGTGCTGCAGCGACGACCAGACGTGAATACTCGTATGTGCTTGGATGGGTCAAGAATAGCCCAACAGGCTCCGTCTCGTCCTAGCCGTGGCAGTCTGACAATGCCCCCGTGACCACCAAGTGGATTTGGCCTGTTTGTCCATCTGCACCAGCGCCCAGCTGCGCTTCTCCTGGTGCACGTCTGCCTTAGCAGCGTCTACTGTATTTGGTGCGTTCGTGCGTACTGTATGTAGGCAGTAGGGTGACAGACTCAGTTTGTCTGTAGCAGTCGGTAGCGGCGGCTGCAGCACTGCATAATCCCTCTTCAGGGCGACAGCCGGAGGGACGTGTTTTGTCGAGCCGTATGCACGATGACGGGCTTGCAAGGGAGCAGGAGAAACATTGGAGTCAGATCCAATACAAGTCAAGATACGAACAGGCAAGGCGAGCTGTAGCAACAGCGCGTGTTTTCTGGCTGCCGAGGCGTTGAGTCAAGCAGGGCGCAGATGGGATGTCTGGGACCTGAGTAAGGCGCCAAGTAGCTGTACCTCCCAAGGTGATGCGGTCCGCTCGGTAGGACTAGTACTAGTACCAAGGCCCATCTCGGGACGCCGTGGCTGTCGATGAAGTCATGCTATCCACTTGGATCTGGCGAGTCTACTGTACGGCAAGGGAGCTTGCTTGTGTTTCGAACACCTCGTTGCCATCATGGTTGCTGTGTGTTCGTGCGTTTTGCCCTTTGGAGGGGTCGGTAAGCCAAAGTCAGCAGAGGGGCGGGGAAGGGCAGCAGTCAAGAGGCGGGTCTGCATAAGAGGGATGTCGAGATGGTGTCGAGGGAAACGAGAGTGATGGGCGAGGCAGGAGATGATGGCTGTTGTAAGCGCATAGCTGGTGCGTTTCACGCCTCGCTGGCGGTCGGTGTACTTTGTGGCAGCGGCAGAAGCGGCGGGAAAGGCGAGGTAGCAGTACGACTAACGTGCATCGGTGAGGCCCGAGATAGAGGGGCACGGAGTTGGAGCAGGAGTCAGAGGAAGAATTGCGCCTCGTTGCAATGCGCGCGAGGCCGGTGCCGGCTGAATGGACGTGGACGGCGGCGAATGAAGAAATTCGCTCGTGTGCAGTGCAGGACAGCACAGGACAGCACCGGACAGGACAAAGAAAGATGCATCTGCCAAAGCGACGACTGGACTTGGAGTCAAGTCGGGCCCTTTTGGCGTGTAGGTTGGGCAGGCCTGCCGCGGCGGTACTTGGCCCATGTACCATATCCGGGGTCTTGGGAAAAAAAGATCAATCCATGGATGGATCCATCCACTTTGAACATTAACCATCGCCCCTAGCGAGTGATGAATCTCGTGCCTGGATTCGGGGGATTTCGAGACGAGACTACGCCATTCCAGTGGGGGTTCGAGGGACTTCCGTTTTAGACTGTGCGCGAGTCTGCGGCCCGTGCTAAATGAAGGCCAAGGGGACGGAATTCGCTCCCATGGCGCTGCGCTGTACACTTGACCGTCCCCGTACTAGGCGGTATCAGGGTAGCGGCTGAGTTGGGTTAGTGCCTCATGAGCGCTACAGCTAGCAGTACCACCTTACCTCTGGACCTGGATGTAGCAATCCATCCATACCTTACCTGTATTGCTTCCATCCATCCATCCAATCCATTACACGGTGCTGGGGGTGGGCAGCAGCAGGATTACAGCACAGCACAGCACAGCACAGCACAGCACAGCACAGAGGATTATCGCTCAAAGGGAGGATGGACCAGCACAGCAGCCAAACCACCTGTCATATTCCACCGTCACTTTCACGCAGTAGCGCACACGGACTGCATTAGGAGCTGGTGGGACGGAGGCAAGGCGGAGGTGAGCCAGCGACCGACTCTCACCTCGTTTCTTTTTCCTCTTTGGCCCTGCCCACCCCCTTTGTGACCTCCGTCGCTACCTCGCAAGCCGCGACTAACCCAACACCGCATGCGGCCCCGATGACCTCCCACCAACTACGAGTACCAGGCAGTGGTAATTACAGTCTTTCTTTTCTTTTTTGTGAGATTGGTGCTTTGGTGTCCTTTCCTTTGAACTCTTTGTGCTATTTCTAACTTTTCTTTTTCGACCTGGCCACGCAGCGGTCCGCAAAGCTACGCATGGATCACGGAGCCATCCGCTCGCCCCTGGCAGCCTTGACAACGACATTCGATGCCACCATGCCTAACCGGAGAAATGACTCTGGTCTTTGAACCGTTTGAAACTGCTCTCCGTTTTTTTCTTTCTCTCTCAGTCTCCTCGCCCTTAGCGCTGGTGGCATCTTGTACCTCTGGGGTTGGGGTACTGAGTACCGGTACCAGCTGTCTGGTGCGGCGTCGAGGAGCAGGGGTCTTCTCCAACCCCAGGGGCGCCATCCAATTGGCGGCGACCCCTGGAGCATGTCTCGTCTAGGCAAGCAGAGCAAAATAGCCGTGGTGCTGTATTGTTGCCCAAGTGCCGCCTTTTCTCCAAGCGAGCAAACGGAGCGAATACTAGCAGGCTACGGAATGGTGTTCCGAGTACGGAGTACGGAAAGTACGTCCATCTGTTGGACTCCGTTCCATGCCGTGTCTTTGATACTAGATGATTGCTCGTATGCGGGCAGCTCAACTCGACTCTTGCTTGCTGCTGCTTCCTCCCTTTTCATTGGGAGTGGCTATCGAACAACCCAGCAACTAAGCAGTTCAAATGCCGCAACGAGATGCACAGGAATTACCATTCACCACATGGTTCTTGTATCTGCTGCTACAGCTACTTGTTCCAGTACCTCTAATATCGTTGCTACTAGGTACCTTGTTACCGAGGTAGATATGTAGGTCCTATCACCACATTCTGGTAGGATCTGCTATAAATGTAAGATCTGGTGCATGGGATGCTGGGTAGGTACGGAGTAGGTACCTAGCCATTCTCCCTCCTCTCTTTCATTTCCTTCCGACAATCTCACTACCAATCAAGGAGGTCGAGAAACAGGGCAAGGCAATGCTCGGATTCCCCAAGATGCAGGACCACTACGTGGCCCCATGAATAATTAATTATAGAAGGTGTATGGAGTGAGTAGCATTAACCTCATCCACTACTGGTATCTTATCGAACGTGTCATCCCGCACTACAAGGGGCTACCCTGTTAGCTTGGTCGTTTGCCGTCCTCTTTTCTTTTCCACAGTGGCCAGCCGCGCCAAGGCAACGTTGGGTGTGGACTTGTACAGGTACGAGTGCTGTGTGGTATACCAGATTGTCAGCCGGTGGCAAAAGACGCTGCGGTTGTTCGTCGTCGTCGCGGTTGACACAACGTGGGCGCGGCACCGGCTCGCTCGTTGGTCGGAGCCGATGGGATGGCAAATGAAACGGAGATATACCGGTAACAGGGCCGTGCTTATTCAATGGCCGAGGAAATGCTCTATTGGGCAGGACAAGGAGAGCAGAAGAAAAAAAGTTTTCCGATTCCATTGTCCCTAGTGGCGCTGCGATGTGGCACTTGGCTGCGTGACAGGCTGTCATGTTGCGCCGCTGAGGTCCTACTAGTGCACTGTGGCATCTAGCGGCAGCAGTGCAGAGGCCGGGCTTTTTGCACTGGCTGGCTTCACAGTGGACAGTTTGCTGCAGACAAACATTGGGCCCTCAACTTGGTCGGGTGCAACTGGAATGACCAATACGAGGACTGTCCGCCACCAGCGCCGAAAAGTCCAAGGTGATTAATAAGAAACCACCAAGCGACAGACCCCCCTCTTGCACGCCATTCGATTGCGATATCTCAGGCCGACCTACCTAGTAGTGGCCGCTGCAGGGCATCGAGCCGGGCGACAGACGTGGCAAGACGAGACGACTAGTCGGGCAGAACAATACGACGGTGATGAAATAGAACATACGACTACTCGTATGCTGCACAGGCCGGCTGCTGGACACTGGACGGGAAATGGCCCCTCAGCCGTTTCACGCCTGATGCGATGCTCTGCCGTTCCTCTGCCGTTGCTCAGCTTGGGCGGTTTTGGGTGAGCGAGTGATTGGCCAGCCATCCGCCTCCCTTCCAGAGGTCTTCCATCACCTCCTGCTCCCCTTAGTCATGGCCCGAAATCCGCCCTTTGTGTTTTGAGGCGCGGCGTCTGGCCTCGGGCTTGCATAGAGACCATGCAAGGGCTGGTCGCTACGGAGAGCAACTTACGGTGTACCCACTGGTCTGTACGAGTATCAGCACTGTCCACACCTCTCAGCACCAAAGGGTGAGCGTGAGCATGCCAGCAGCCGCGACGACGCACAGTGTGGTGTCCCAAAAGGGCCTCCGTCTTCCCCCACGCCTCACCCTCACCCTCGCCCTCACCCTCACCAGCACCAGCACCAGCACCAGCACCAGCGCATGGCCGGGATGTTCAGGTACTCGTACATGTGCCAGCAAGTACCGTGACCTGGTGCTAAGCCGGCCCCCTGTGCGGTGGCTTGAGGTGAACCAGCGAGTATGTCGCCCCCCTCCGGAAGCCCCAGCGGCGTGGTTGCTCGCCTTTGGGGTTGAGTTGAGGCCATTCGTCAGCGCCGATAGCGCCTTCAGCGGCCTTGCCTTGGGCTTTTTGCCAGCCCGTCGAGCACCGTGTGATGCCGTACCCACCCCCTTCCTTTGAACTTTTTTTTTTTTTTTTTTTTTATGGATTGATGGTTTCTTTTTTTGCCCTGCCGCGGGTGCCATGTCGGTTCCTTACTAAGGTACCTCCATGCTTCGCACGTACATGCAAGTGCCCAACAATAGCCTACCTTATGTACGGAGTACCTTAGGTACCGTATGTTACTCCTGCCGGGCAATTTACCTCCCGTCCTTGTTAGTACCGTATTCCGTATTCCGTCTCCGTAGCGCCACTCGCTCTGCACGAAACTCGCATACTCGGCATCAAATTCAAATCAATGTCATCCATGGAACATAACATCGAGTTGTCGCAGCAGTTGCTCCCTCCAACCCTCCCTCGGCGCTGCACCGGAGAGGCGTGTACCGGTACATGCGCCCACATGCACGGAGTACCGTCCTCGCTGTGCACTGGATCATGGCCCCTACCGGTAGCGCCCTGGCTGCTGCCGCTTTTGCACCGTCAGAAATTTGCCAGCCCAGGTACCCGCTACCTCGCTCTCCCCGGCCCCAAGCCCGCATTGCCACGCTGCAACGCCAACTCTTGGGCGCCCACCGCCAGGTATGCGGTACTTCAGGCACACCTAAGATTGCAGTCCTCCCTCCGCGAGACCACTAAAGCGCTAGCCCTTCAGGAGGTCTCTTGGGCCTGCATGCGCCAGTGCTGGGTGACCTCGTACATGTACTTGTGTTGTTAGGCCCGAGTACAGGTACCGGTGCAGGTACCGGCCATGCCTCTCCCCCATACCTGACCTGACCTGTACTCGTACCTCCGGATCCTGGATATATGTCCCTGCTATCCTCGTGCCATCTCCGTTTCCCAGGGTCCCGTCTTTCCGCTCCTTTTTCTTTTTGCTAGCAACTAGTCCTGCTGCAAGACGCCTCCTACAAGTACAAGACTTGACTAATTGTCCTCCATACTTTTCCTCTTCCTTCTTTTTCCCTTCTCTTATTCTACCCTCCCCCCCCCCCTCGTCTCTTCCTCTCTTCCTCTCATCTTCCATCTCTCATCTCTCGCCTCCATACCATACCATACCTTTCTTTACTGCTTGCTGCATCTACACCACCTTCACTTGGCGTATCCTTGTGCTTGTGCTTGTGCTTGTCATTCACCACAGCTCCTTTCTGCGAATCCGGCTTTGTCTTGTTAGCGAGAATTGCCTCCCAGCGAATTCGTCTTGAATTGAACAGGGCTTCACACTCAGACCTGGCGGACCAATCTTAGAATCAAAGAGACGAAAGGAAAAAGACCGAATTCCGGATATATCCTCAACCGCATATCCACCTTTCTTTATACACCAAAGTACGTATATACACACGTTCAACAAAGCCACCTCCAGCCCAATCGGCATTCAGCTCGACCTGTACCATCTCCGGCACTTGGACGGCGCCCCGCCCCTGAAAGAGACGTCCTTTCATTGTGGGCTTGTTGGAAACGCAAGAGCCAGGGCGTGGTGACATTGGAGCAGCCGATTGTGTCTGCTGAGAACCGTCTCTTTCATTGAATTGGCTACACTTTTGTTTTGTTGGAGAGGCTTTGCGTAAGATCTTGTACAAGTTAAATGCTAATCATCAGCTCTCTGCAGTCGAGGTGACACACACACACTCACTATCACCAGCTCTTCTCGCCTTTACCGAACTAGAAGCGGCTTCATTCACACTACGCTGATACTAGCGGCTACGGAGACCACATCACTCTCATAGAATATAGAAGACTCTCGATTTCGACATTTCCACACCCGCAAAGATGCTACCGGAGCAGGAGACAGGAGGATCGATAGAGCGATCCCGAAGGCAATTGTCAACCTCGGCCCCATGCCCGCCCAAGACCGACGCAGAGCCTATAAAGGAGTCCGAAGTCCCTCCAGTGAGCCAGGAGGAGACGGCGCAGGAGATGGCACAATCATCACAGGTCTCGCCTCGACAGTGTCAGGCCGACCCCCGTGCCTCGGCGCCTGAGTCTGCGCCCTTAACCCGCAATCCCTCGTCTGACTCTGCCATCTCTGCGGCGGCCTCAGCCGCTGCCAGCCCAGAGCCCAGCCTTCCATCCTCCCTGCACACACTACCTCTGGAACCTCCCGTCACAAGGTCTACCCTGAGCGAGCTGGACGTTTCAAAAATCATCCACAACCCCAAGCTTCGCCACGACATCAACTTCGACCCAGAGCTTCACTTCCGTCCCAATCTGGATGGAGAAAAGGGCCGCAGAAAGCAGGACAAGGCCAATCAGTTCTGGAGGACGCTAAAGCAGGAGCTGTCAGAGTTCATAATCGACAGACCTACATTCATCTACAAGCATGGCGACAGCGACGAGTGGACGCTGCCCATCCTGCTCAAGGCTGTTAAGGACATCATCCAGACGCTGGTTCCCCAGCGAGACCGCCAGTTCCTAGACGAGGGCCTCAACGTCGAGCTTCTCATGCAGCAGTTCCATAAGGGTGTTGCTGATCTGGAAAAGCTTGCCCTGTGGCTCTCGCGTGTGCTGAAATCGCACTGCGCACCCATGCGCGATGAGTGGGTTGACACCATGTATAACCAGCTGAGCAATGGAAACCGGAACATGGATCTCGACGAGCTTGTAACTGGCATGCGCAGCCTGCTTAGTGTTCTCGAGGCTATGAAGTTGGACGTGGCCAATCATCAGATTCGTTGCCTGCGACCTGTCTTGATCGAGGACACCACCCACTTCGAGCAGAAGTTCTTCATTAAGAGAATGGAATCCGGCAAGACAGACATCAGCATGTCAAGGCAGTGGTATAAGGAGGCGGAGCAGGCGTACACCGACAGCCGATCACATCCTTCACAATCCTTTGGCGACATGGGTGTCTTCTTCGAGGCCCTGTCGAGACTGATGCTGCCGTCGGCTTGGGACGAACGCCTGCCCAACACCTTCCTCTTTGACGAGGAGCGTCTGATGAAGCTGAGGTCTGATGTTCTGGATGCCATCAACCTGGAGGTGTGCATGCGTGTCTACGAGGACTTTGACAAGATGAGCCGCCGATCTAGTCCCGCAGCGCCGTCATCCGACGGAGCTTCCCACGTCGAGGACATTATGGATCGATTCGACTTCAACACCCCGCCGTCCGTTTCTCGGCCGTCAAGCGTCGTCCACAGCGTGGCCGGATCTGCTTCCTCATCTCCTCGATCCTCATTTGTCGTTCCCTCCTATGTTGCGCCTAGACAGGACTCCCAGACCAAGGCCCGCGAGCTTTTCTCCACACTGGTCGCACTGCTACAGACATCGCCGCCCTCAAGCCAGCCCTCTGCGCGATGGCAGATGATGGCTCCGTCAATGGCGTTGCAAATCTTCCGGTTTGTCAACCTGCCATCCACTGCCCTACCGGAGCTGGAGGCTAGGCTCTCTGCCGCCCTCGGTGATGTCGATGCCTGCTTCTACCGAGACATCGAGGAGAACTTCCTTGGCCGCCTGATGGCTGATCTCGGCCATCGTGTGCGCGAGTTCAAGGGGCTCTCTGGAGTTTCCCTATTTTCCGTTGCAACTGGTGTCCGTGTCCCTAGCCGCCGCCCTGGCTCAGCGGATCGCGAGGCCGACGGCCATTTGCGGGAGCCCTACGACGAGGCTAGTCTCGATGACATTGCGACCAGACTGGCACACCTTGGCATCCTTCACTGGCGCGTTTGGTCTCAGTTGGCATATGCTGACGATGTCGACCAAATGACGGTAGACGACGAGTCGATGCAAATCTGAGCTTGCTCTTTGCTTTGAAAGAGGCGTCACGCCCTTGCTTATACACTAGAACACACACTCCTCCTGATACGCATACACGACATGTACAGCCCATTTGAGCATTTTCTACAGATTCCCCCCCCCCCCCCCTTTTGCGCTAGACTCGCGACTCTCAAAGCAGTTTTTTTGCGCATGCTTTACTCTCCAGACACACTACATTATCATCTTATCCCTATTTAATTCGCACTTGCTTGCCCTCTTAAATCTCGGAACTTTGGATTGTTTTTCTACTCTTTTGTTTATGAATATGGCGTTTACTGGAACCGGGGAGGAGGCTCAACGGTGGATTGAGTTCTTTTGGTCCACTAGTATTTTACGTTTTGCTCGATACCAAAGGGGCTGTTTTATGTTCATCTTTTGTTTCGGCTGTTTTTTTTTTTTTTTTTTTTTTAATTCATGTTCAAGATCATGATTTTCTTACCTTTTTTTATTTACTTTGGTGTTTGGTTGAGAGGACGCGTGCTTGTTTACCGGCAGCTAGAATCTGTTTACATAGAGCGGGGGATCCTCCTCATAGAATATGAGAGAGAGAGGAAGGAAAAGGAAGGAGGAGGAGAATGCTTTTTTTTCTTTTTGTTGCACACGCGGAAGAGTAATACAGAGACAAGATAGCAAAAGTGTTAGATCAGTACACTAGACCGTTGAATCTTATCAAATACCTAATTCTCAAAGTCTTTTGGCATAAAGTGAATGTGAATCATTGGTAGGTACCTACTAGAACAACTTACTACAATACGCTTCTTTTCTCTCCCCCATCGTTAGCCAGCACTATTCCCCAGATGTTTCTTCCTTTTAGTATTTATTTGAATGACTGTAAAGGGCATGTAACCTACCTATTTAAGTCAATTCCCTATCAGGGAAAACGCAACTTTCTTTTTTTAAACCTTTCCCCAAACACTACCTGGTACGAATACCACCTCGCTCTCACGTTTCCCCGGGTTAAAACCAGTGGGCAGCCTTGTCTCGCTCTTTGTGGTTTTTTTTTTTTCGACCAATAGCGTGCAAGGGCGTTTCCTAATGCAGATAAAAAGAAGGAGGGTTTCTTGTACGTTTGGTAAGGAAATACAGTGGGGAGGTACTTCTTGGAGACTTACTTGCGTTATTGTGTACGGGAGAGGTCTTTTTATTATCATATTCCAAGGATAGGCATTTGGAGAGTCGGTGATTTGAATAAAAAGGTGAATATTGCACAGTTGGGATTAATCTGAGGTCGTGTACAGGAGCCGGAAATTAAGGGAGGGCCTTTTCAGTAAATGACCACAGATGTTGGTGGAATCATCTCAGACGACTTCTACATCGTCGGTCCAAAAAGAAATGAAGAAGCTTTTTTTCAATTATTTAAATACACAATTGATCTAGTTAGTTTAGTTTAATCATCCAACCACCTTCTTTTTTCAAATATAATCGTTATCCAAAATCACAGGCTCCCTGTATGCCGTGAACAAATCTATCCTAAGACAACAGATAAAAACCCAAGATAACAGCTGTGGCTCTCTAGGAACCAGACGCGCGCGGGCTTTTCCAGGTCAACATCAACCTTGGGAGCAGCGTAACCGCCGCAACTCAGAGTCGAGTTTTCAAAAACAGCGGCCTAAACCATCCATATAGAGCCAAGAAGCAAATCGAAGCAAAAGCCAACTCGAGTTGGTATTCATATACAAGAAGATTAAAAGGTGATGATGGGTAAAATGGCATGGCGAGCGACGCTTGATGGGACATGAAGTGTGTGGGTGAAAAAAGGGAGGAAAAGTTACTCGACCAAGGCCGGTGGAGGATTATCGTGGACTTGGAGGAGCATTGCTCGCTGCGTTGCTCTTTTTCAGCCGAATGTACTCCTCTTCTAGCTTTCGGTACTTGGCGCGTTCCTCCTACAAGCAACATCATCGTTAGTACTGTATCAAACGTCGGAGTATACTAGATTTCTGTCAGTGCACGTACCTTGATATCCTCGTGGAACCTCTTCCGCTCCTCTCTCATTGATATCCTGAACTGTTCGCTGAGCAGAGCTGCACCAGCGCCAACCTTTGTTACACCTCCCTGTGAGACACCGACCTTGAACCGTTCGCTATCAAGGTCCTCCTGCAACTTCGCGATCAGATGTCGAGACTTCTCGAGATCTGCCTCCAAGCTGTTCTTGGCAGAGAGGGCCTCATCGACCTTTTGTTCAAGGTCAATCTTCTCGCGCTCCGCTCCAATCGTCTCCTTGGTAATCGCCTCTAGATCTTGCACGGTTCCTGCCAACTCCTTCTTGAGTCTTTCAACCTGGCCTGTCAGCTTGACGACTTCTTCTTGGTTGCTCAGTGCTGCCGCATCCGCCGCACGCTCGGCGCGAGAACCATACGCGCCGTCCAGCTCCGCCCTAGCGAATGTGAGCTCCGTCTTGATTTCCACCAGTGTCATATTCAACTGCTCTAGATCCGCATCCTTTTGAGCAATTTCCTTGTCCTTGTTGGCGTGGCTTGCCTTGATATTCTCCACCTCTTGTTGCAGAGCTCTGGCCATTTCTTCGGCTGCTGCCTTCTCCTTGGAGGCGCCATCGAGCTGCGAGCTTAACTCGACAAATTTCTTGTTCTCGGCTTCCAGCGCAGCAATTTGGGCCTCAAACGATCCACCTCTTTCACTGTGTGCTTGAAGATCAGCCCCCAGAGATCTGATTTGCGCGTCTCGTGACTGGATCTCTGCCTCAAGAGATGCAATGTTCGAATTGTGACCTTGAATCTTATCCTCAAGGGAATCAATGTGAGTGCTGCGTGCTTGAACTTCAGCCTCTAGCGACTCAACGCGGATGCCGTGTGCGAGAATTTCAGCCTCTAGCGATTCCGCCCGTGTGCTGCGCGTATGAATTTCCGCCTCAAGAGCCTCGATACGATCATTACGAGCCTGGATTTCTGCCTCAAGAGAATCAACCCGAGCTTTGTGTGCTTGGGTCTCAGTCTCCAAGGCGTCTGCCCTTGCATTGCTTGCTTCAACCTCAGAATCTAGGGCGTCTAGTTTTGCGTCTCGGTCCTCGATTTCGGATTCAAAGGATTCGATCTTTTTGTGTAGCGTGGCAATCTCGGCTTCCAGGGACTCTATCTTGACAGTATGCTTGTGTAGCTCTTCTTCACTAATGCCAGATGATGATCCCTGAGCCTTTTCAAGATCCTGTAGAGCATCGGCCAACATAGTCTGGGCGTCCATGGCATCCTTCTCGGCTCGTTCGAGTAAGAAGCGAGTCTGGTCCAGTTCATCCTGCCTTCTCTCAATCTCCTCATCTTTTTCGGCGTCGGTCTTGTTGTTGAGCTCACGCTGCTGTTTAATCTGTCTCTTGAGCACAGATTTCTGGTCCTTCAACGTTGAGGCTCGAGAATAAAGCCACTCAACCTTGGATGAGAAGGCAATCAGGCTGTAAGTTTCATCTGCATCAAACGCATCATCGTCGGATGTGTCATCATCATCAACCAATCCTTTTTCTGCCCGTTGTTTTCGGCGCTCCTCATTTTGCTGCTTCTTTGCGGCGAAACCAGATTGCATCCTGTTCCAAAGACCAACCAAAACGGACTCAATCTGCTCAGCACCATCATCTAGGAGATAATTACTGCTGCCAGCGTTGTTGTGGTTGTTGCCGCCGCCGCTACTGATAAAAGACTCCTGTTCTGCTTGCACAGCGACAAGGCCACTCTCGAGGTAGTCAATCTGTTTCCTGAGCATATCACCAGGCTTTGAATCACCCGTGGCTAGTTCTCTGGGAGGGTCTAGGTAGTCGCCGTTCACTTCGGGGTTGAACTTGACGATGGTTTCTCGAAGGGAGAGGCTTAGACTCTCCAGCTTTTGCTCCATATCGGCAACAAGATTCACCAACAAGGCATTTTCCTCCCGAGCTTTGTCGATCTCCCCCCGAAGATGAGTAGCCTGTTCTCGGACCGGTGACTTCAAGGGGATATCGATTGCCGATTTTAGATGCCCAGTCTGCAGCCCATGGAGTGAATCGAGCTGGTAAAGGCTTGGGTCTTCAAAATAGTCTTCGTCCACAACTTGCGCTAGACTATCTCGGCTTTGAGAATAGGTGTACAAGCTCTCGGGGCTGCCAGGAACCTCATTGTTGTTTTGCAAAGCTCGTGCTGCCGCCCTTTTGGATGCCTTGTGGGTTAGCTGGAGGATACCAGCCGTATGCTGAAGTAGGCGCCTCTGAGGCCCAATGAGGTTCTTCTCAAGGTTGAAAAGCTCGCGCGACAATTCCTCGCATTTCTTCTCCGTCGTCTCCCTCTCTAGCTCCACTTCCTTAGCTCTGGGATCGTCTAGAAGCTCTTCTTCGGATTTGCCGGCCGCGTAGAGTTTGGCCATGGACACCGCCGCATCTCGATATTTCGATTGGATCGCTAGGTTGGACCTGGTGGACTCTACCCGCTGGCTCAGCAACTGACACTGTTTCTTCAGCCTATCAACCTCTTCTTGAGATAGTATTTCATATTCTTTGCTGTCGGAGAGCGCAGTTTCGGTGAGCAGGTGTACTTGAATCGGGTCCTTGAGGTCGGCAAGCGATCCATTCGGCGCATCGTTGGGATCCATCTAGAACGCGTCAACACTGTAGCCAGTTTGGTGGGTGTGACTGGCGCATAACCTACCGGTTCGAGCTGGTGGCCGGTCTGTTCATATCCATTGACCCCATCCTTTTCAAATCCGTCCACTATAGCATGGTCGCCGTTGCTTGAAATTGGCGTCGTTACGCTGGACGTCTCGTCGTCGTAGGAGCTTCGCTCCGTTTGATATCCGTTCATGTTGGGCGTTCGAGTTCGTCACGCGTTGGTTCGTATTAGTACATTAGATGGTGGATTTCGAGATCAAATTGGCTGCAAGAGGTTCGTGCGGCTCGGCATCAAATTCGTAGAGCAGACGGTGAGGTGTAGTCGAAGCCAAAGCCGAGGTCGTGAGGAGCGAATGTGAAGAGAGTCGCTGGCGCAAAGTCGCACTCCAAGGAACGGACAAGCCCAAGTCCAAAGCCAGACCCAAAATCGCAGCCGAGACCAAAAAGGAACAAGAAGAAAAAGGAAAAGGCAAAAGGCACAATGGCGCAGCGGCAGCGTCTAGGACGACGGGACAGCCGTGATTAGCCCGAGTCAACAGTCAGTAGTTGGGAGTTGGAAGTTCAATGTTGGTCCGCAGGCAGGGAGGGGGATAGAAAAGACGGACGGGAAAGGAGCTGGTGGCCACAATTACAGGGCCCAATCGCAGATTACGGTGGACGAGGGAGGCCAGGCACAGCAGGCGGAGGCGCTGCACGACAGGCTCTGTGTCTTATTTTGCGGCCCCGGCACCACTAAAGGGCCAGCGCCTGTGCCCTGGGGGAGCTGCAGCCACTGGAACCCGCCCCTCAGCTGCGTACCTCATGCAAGGGAAAACGCCGTGCCCTTTTCGCGGCCATCAGACGACATCCCAGGGCCATCATTGGCAGCGAGTGCTGTTAGGCTCGTTGAGGCGTCTTTACCCCTGAAAGCTCGTCCTCTGCCATCCCGCCGCTAGGCCTATCCTAGCAAGGCCTGTGGCTCCGGCTGCCGAGCTATCGGATTGCGTTGGATGACGGCGTGCTGCTGCCTTTTGCATTTTGCGCTGAGCACGTTCAGCTTCTGCAAGCCAACAATCCTCCTCATTTCCACATATGCACCTAGCAGGCTTCGTGCAGCAGAAGCAGTAGCAGCAGCGCAAACGAAAAAAGAAATAAGAAAAAGAAAAATCTTCCCTTGCAGCCTTGGTATGAGCACCTTTGCGCGCGTTGCCACCCCCTCGCAGCCAGATGGCTCTACTTCCATGTACTCCGTACCTCTGACCGGGTACTCCCAGTAGCCACTCCGAGTAGATGCGGGTACAATTAATTTCCCACGTTTGTCAGATCCCCGAAATGGCCCTATCCACCCTCATTAGAAGATCCTAGGGCTCCGTTGCGTACTCGTATGCCCACAGCAGTAAAGACATTTTATTAAAAAAGATATATGAGTACTCGTACCCGAGTCTCTGCATAGAGTCGAGGGGCCAAGCCTTACCTGTGACCCTGATTATCTCGGCTGCGAGAGTCACATATGTACAATTCCATACACCATCAGCACATGCTTTTTTCGAAAATGAAGCAATCATATAACCCTCAATCGGGATCTGAAACATTTAGCTTATTGTTTTGTATCGTGTGATCGTCGTGATCTCGAGGCTTGTAATTACAGTCAAACCGGTGCCAACTATACGTATATACTATAACGCTTCTCGAAACTGGTCCATAATCTGCTGGCCCATCGTGCGCCGTCGATCGGCTTGGCCGTCGGCTTGACTTTGAGCACCAGTTGCCACAGCCGTTGCCGGGGCTTCCCCTTCTAATCTTCGCCTTAATCCTTCAAACTCTGCGCTTCTCTTGTAGGAGCTTGAGCCCACCATCCAACCTGGTAGCCTCCACGTAGTAAAGGATGTGGGTAGCATTCCTGCTCTCCAAGAATATCCTACAACCCAACCAATCATAGCTCCAAGAACGGAGCCCGGCCACTGCAGTAGAGCCAGGTGAAAGGCAATACCATACTGGTAAGACTTGTCTGATAGCGTTACGCCGGAAAACTGCTCGTTTGTAGGTGGCGCCTGAGACGTTGCTATGCGGTACTTGTACATTTGAGGGACCATGGCGTGAAACTGCGCAAGAATTGCAAAGATGATCGGTGTTGGCCCGGCCGGCATGTAGTTGAACAAACTCGGAGCTATGGGTCGGAATATGGCAAGGATGAGTGGCGGGAATATGGCCGTGAGTAGAGATGAGATGAGAAGGAATGACTGTAGGTTTCTCCTTGTCAGTAAATCGCATCGCATCGCAATAACAACAGCGAAATGGATTAGAAGAGAGGCCTTACTGCATATTTCCTTGATCCCCACATCCGCTCAATAGATCTGAGATTATACAGCGAGATTGCTGCGAAGAGCACCTCTGTTGAATTGGTATAGCATAATTGGTAAGCTAAGAGCCGCCAGAATTGTCGATAGCGAAAAATGTGCGTGTCTATCAAGATGTAAAAGTAGTGTTTCGCATCGAAGAGGCTAGCGGCTATTGAGGTCGAGACCAAGCCCAAGACAGTGAGCCTGGTTACTGGGGCATTTGTGAACGTCATGGCTATGTTGTCGCGCTTTTAATATCCCGTGTAATCTTAGGCCTTCATGCTGGAAGTTTGGGTGCAATGAGGTTGTCTATATTCACGGGACCGAAGCTGGACAGCGGATGCGCAATGCGCCTCGTCGATAGGGAAGAAGCACAAGTTTGGAGAGGAGATGCGCCTGAAATATAGGAGCTTCGATAGTGGCGGTCGGGGTATTGCTATGGGAGATGCATACAGAGGCGCATTACCACGGAGAAGAGTTATCGTCCAAAAGGCGCAGCCTCGTGGACTTGGGAATTGGATGAGATGAAGTCCAATACGACATTCAACGGTTGCGGTAGTAGTGACGGCAGCTAACATGTGTCACTTTCGAGGTCACGTGCGCAGCTTTGGCATCAAGAAAATGCATCGGCGTTTTGCTCCTGGTGGAGCTTCTGTTGACATTTGTAAAGCAAGAGACAGAATAGTGTCTGGGGAATGTGGAGAAGTGTCAAGCTCCAGTCTACAAGGGATTTTTTTCAGTTACAGTCAGAAGGTCTCTGCTTCTTTTTTGGCCCAGGTTATTTGTAACAATATGACGATTGGAAAGAAAACTGACACAGGCTGAGGTTCCCACCAGGATGTGTCAAGGCGAGGAACAGGTCATATCTGCGTACAGTGCGGGATGTTGTGTCACATTCCCTTTTACGTATGCGAATAGCAGAATGATAGGCTACCTGGTGTTCTTGGTCCACCTTGCAGCTAGACCGGTACAGTGTCTGCCTCTGTATTCGTACGAGAGCGTTGATTCAGAGAGTGCCAGGGTACATGTACCGAGCATCTCGAGTTTGCAGAACATATATAGAGCTTCTAAGCCATCAATAGTAGCAGCAGATATAAACATTCACACGGCTACAATATGTGATTTGATAGGGCCCTACATGTATTCATACCATTACGTATTACCGAGGTAGTACTCCGTCGTGACAACCAGATGCTCCGATTCATGCCTCATCAACTTTGCTACTCAAGAAGCATCCTCGAGGATGCCCGCTGGGATGCTGGCTGCATGATTCTTGGTAGTAAAATTGTATGAAAAGTATATAGATATTAATCACGGATGGTGTTGCCGTGGTGTTTGCTAGCCAAGCTGGGCTACTGAGACAATGAGGCACAGTAACAGTATTATTTTCCGCCTGCCTCTCGCGCCCAAGACAATCCTCAAGTCATCTCCAGCCGCCAGAAAATGATTAATAGTCGCCGTCAGCGATAACTTCAATAACCGTCGTTTTCATCGCCGAGCCAGTCAAGCGCAGTAAACAAACGAACAAGAAAAACACAGCATCGAATACTTCGTACGGTACTCGTACACTCTCTTGCTAGGGCTGGCTTTGGATCCAAACCCCTGCAGATGCTATTCCCCAGCCAAGACTGACCGACAAACATTGATCCGTCCAATTGCTGCATCTTTACCGACACACGACCGCTGCAGCCAAGCTGCAAAACCTGACGACTAAACTGAAGGGGAAAACGCTCGTTTTTTTTTCCTCGCCGTCGCACTTTCTTTACCCCACCAAGGGCCGATTAGGAATCATTTGCTGAGCCATCGGAATCGATCCGCTGAGTTCGCCGCTCAACTTGCCGCGATCCCGGCCGCTGTTTAGACCCCCTAGGCTCTTTAGACTCCTTGGGCCTTTAGACTCCTTGGGCCTTGGGCTACATATCCGACGTCAGGACCGGCCCGAAATGCCTCTGGCCAATCTGGGGTCGCTGGTGCTGGACAGCGTCGTCTTCCTGCTGCACCTTATTTATGTGCAGATTGCCCTCACCCACGCCGAGCCCAGCCATATCTTCCTCATCCATCTGCTGTCCAGCCTCGGCAACCGCCGTGCCGACAGCCTCGACTCCCCGCAATGGCCGCCTCGCAGCGTGGTGCCTCTGTAGGCTTCGCCGTGCCGGACGGCTATGAGTCGCCCACGGAGGACAATCTGCCCGGCTTCTTCTTTGGACCAACGCCGACGGCTTCTGGAGCCACGACGCCGGCCAGGATCTCGATATCGGCTGCCACACCAACTGCCGGTGGCGTCACGTTTCTGGAGCGGGCTCACCCGCGCTTGCAACGGTTGCAACGAATGCAACTTGCCCGGCATCCCCCAAGTCGCGATGTTAGTCCCGATATGTATCAATCTTCGATTGGGCCGTCCAATCTCGATTCTGTGTTGGATGGAGAGAAAGGCGGCTCATCTCGCCAAGTTGGTCTTAAAGACCGCATTGCTTGTTATCAATGGACCTTCTTCACCATGGTACGTTGAGGGAGATTCTGGTCTATATATATGTAGTGAGGCAACCAGCTCACTCTTACCACTAGACAATGGCGACCGGAGGAGTGTCCAGCGCCCTTCATGGATGTATGGATTCTGCTGCCCCGACCCGCGATTTTTGACTGACCTGAATACAAGTGGTTTATCAAGCCGGGTGGGTGAATGGCTTTGGAGTCTTCTTCTGCCTCCTTAACATTGTGCTCTTCCTCACCAACTGCGTCTTGCTGTCCATGCGGTTTTACTTGCGCCCCGGAAGTCTCACCAAGTCGTTTACAGATCAAGTAGAATCCTTGTTCATACCCGCCTTTGTAAGCCTCAGCTCAAGCTCCCGTCATCGTTCCAATCTCTCAATAACTGACACTTCGTTTGACAGTTTGTTTCGTGAGTAGTCGGCTAGTTATAGAAGTGTATCAGTGTTCTTACCATCTATCGTTAGTATCGCCGTCATTCTCATCAACATATGCCAGTTTGGCGTTCCGCATTGCGGTGTCTGGCTCCTTAAAACTTTGCAGATCTTGTTCTGGATATACACCGGGCTGAGCGCCGTTGCTAGTGCTGGGTTGTATCTCATCTTATGGTCCACACTGTAAGTTTGTCTCTTCTTGATCTGGGTTGGTCTTATGTTTCGAGTTGCCATGTCTTACATGCATCAACAGAATATTCCCAATTCATATGATGACTCCGACCTGGGTGTTTCCTGCATACCCGCTCATGCTCACAGCGCCGTTTGCCTGCAACCTCATCTCGGCAGCTTCCGCCACTGGCCGTCTTGACGTGCTATATTCCCCAGCCATTGCTCTATCAGCTGTCGCAACCCAAGGCACAGGATGCTTGATCTCTCTCATGATATCTGCCGCCTTCATATACCGGCTGATGACGCAGAAATTGCCCAGGGATTTTCAACGGCCTGGTGTTGTAAGTGTTTTCCGGGCTTTTGAACAGGCTCCTAGGTCATGAATTAATCATATGACACAGTTCATTTCAATTGGACCATATGCTTTCACTGCTGGATCCATTGGTCAGTTTAAGATTCAGATTTCAAAGAGAAAGAAAGTCAAGGCAATTCTAACTTTCTTTAAAGCACAACTCGGGAGCGAAGCCCGTGAGATTTTGCCGCCCGATTTCCTCGGTACGGAAAACAGCGCCGACATTATCAAGATTATTTCCATTCTTGTGGCCCTTTGGTTCTGGGGCCTTTCCATGTGGTTCTTCCTCGTCTCTATTGGATCACTCTGGAAGTATCTACGGACGCGAAAGGGCATGCCATTCCAGATGACATGGTGGTCGTTCGTATTTCCAAATACGGCTCTCGTAAGCACCAACCCCATGTTCATGCCCCATGGCTTATTTAACAAACCTTGTTTCGCTCATTTGTTTCCTCCTGTTTTAGGTCACCACAACCGAAATCATGGGGAATATCTTTGAGAGCAGGGGGCTGCAGCTTTGCGGATGCGCCATGACGATTGCCCTCGTCATTGCGTGGGTTAGCATTTTTGCAACAATGATTACTTGCATCAAGCAGAGGAAACTGCTCTGGCCGAAATCCAAGTCCTAATGATTCATTGTATAGACGGTTATGTGTGTTGGAACTTCATGATACCCCTGTGTATATACATCATCTATGTCTCTTAGCGTTGCTGTTATAGATCTGAAGCCTATTATTGGCTGACCGAGGCGCAAAAAAATACTTCGCATTGTAACGACAACTTAACAAACAAATCCAAGGAGGCTTTCGTCAAAAAAAAGATCTAATTGATCCAGACAAATATGGAAATTGCCAAAAAGAAAGTAGGAACGCCGAGAGAGCATTTCAACGGGTCTGGCCGGGGATTGAACCCGGGACCTCTCGCAAGCAAGCTTCAGGGTGTACCCTAAGCGAGAATCATACCACTAGACCACCAGACCGTAGATGTTGTTGGATCGCTGCGCGCTAAAGATGATCATAGACCTTTGCTATGGACTGCAGTCTGTAAAAGTCATGGGAATTGCCCGTGAACATTCAAGGATTTCTATATCATCGTGTCATTATAAGATGCAGAGCAACTGCCTTTGTCCACCCACCAGGCTGTTCAAGTAAAAATTTGCTCTAGCCCTATCCGCTATCATCCACCCTCTTTTAATATTCTATCACAGTCATCCTCTTATCGCCGCTCCCGAAATAATTCCTGATTCTGATGGGACAAATCGACAAAAATCAAACTACCCTAGAGGTGCTTGTTTCTTTGTGGCAACTCGTTCCTTTTCCTAACTTGCAAGGGTCGTACAACGGGGGCCCCATCTTGGGACCGCAACCACAGAAATCACTGTTAAATTATAGCCCATTATACACGACAAAACACTACAATTACAGATGAGAGGTTAAAAAAGGCAGATGAATAGGAGCTGTCATTCGTCAAAAACTGTCCGCCATTCCAGGGTGTCGTGTCGATGAAAAATCACTAAACAATTAGATACTATAGCAAACAAATAATACACTCCCCAACACCGTGTCTCGGATCGCCAGCAATAAATCGTCCCTTCCTACACCGTCAAGTTTTCCATTCCCTTTACCACCTCACCCTGCCCCCTTCTCTAGAAACCGTACGCCATGCCTTACAACAACGCTGCCCTACTCAAATACACCGCAGCAAACGGTTTGCGAGAAAAAAGTAGCAAAAGAATGCAGCAAATGGGGGGAGCACACATATCCTTTGGTGGAAAGTACTTCCCCTGGGCTCAATGTCTTCGTAGTCTTCTTTGCCGGATGAAGTTTATCTCATTCGCTGCTGCCACCGAGCACCGAAGAAATTGAAAATCAACCTTAGTTCATTCAATCGTCCAAATATTTGTACAGCTAGCAATGCCGTTACCGCCGCTCATGGTAGAAACTTAAGCCAATACTTCTAAAGCCTAGCTCTAGGGTCTTGATCTGTTGTTGCATCTAAGTTGACTGTGACATCACCGGTCTTGTCGCTTGTCTTGTCACCTTGACCAAAGAAAATGACCTGAACAGTCAAATCATCGCTGGAATGGGATTAGCACGTGTCCCTGGTGAGGACAGAGAGGAGGTAAATATAGAGGGGACTAACCGATATCGCCTTGAAAAGGGCGATGGCAAAGTTAGGAGAGCACAAACTTGCTCGTCATTGGCTCCGCCAAGAGCGTTGCGGACAAGATGAGTGGCAACGTTCTTGTCTCTGACGACAAAGCGGTCTCTTGCTTCGGGGTCGATTCCCCACTGCTGAACGCGAATTGGTGTCTTTCCATCAAACCCAATTGCTTCTCTGCCTTGTTCTACGGGAAGCGGCTTGCTCTGCGAGCCAAAGACTTTGGACCATGCCCTATCAAACTGCGAGCTTGGCCTCCCCGTCTTCTGTGTCTCGATCCACTGGCCCACAAGGCCCACAACCTCCTCGTTGGTCAACATTTCCCATAGTCCATCTGTAGCAAGCACAACAAAGTCGCCGTTCTCAGGCTCGATCTTGGTCGTTGTGACAATGGGTTCCGCTGTGACGTAGGGAGGGGTTTTTAGCAAGGGAGAGGGACTCCGGCCGAAAAAGTTCTCGCGGAGTCTTCCAGCGACATCGCGGCTCCATTTGTAGACGGCATCACCAAAGGCACGGGTTGGCTCCAGGCCACCCAAGACACGGCCATTTCGGATGACGTGCTCCTCGCCGGGATGCTCCATGCGCATGCGAGCAACTTCACTAGGGTTGCCTCCTGTCTGGTCCTCGGAGAGAGCCGTGGCTATCCATTTGCCGGATTTTGTTCGACGTCCTAAGACGGCACGAGAGTCGCCTGTGCATGCAACACGCAGCAATTTACTCCTGCTGTCATAGAAGGATAGCAAGGCGCAAGAGCCAGACAAGGCAGGCTGCAGCAGCTCAGCAGCCACGGCCTTGGAGCTAGCCTTGAAGACCTTTTCGACGCTTTTATGGACAATCTCATTGTCGAGGCGGGTGAAGCCGGCCTTGATAGCCGAGTCAATGGCTTCGGGGGCCGGTGCCGCGTTGGAGGCGGCCTTGTAGGTACTGTTTAATTCTCGAGCCACGTAGCTAATGAGGCTTTCTCGCAACGTCGCTGATGTCGTCCAGCCGCTAGAAGAGAGAGTGCCAATGTCAGCATGCCTTTGTACCACGATGACAAGACAAAGGTTCAACGTATAATACTTACGAGTGACCATCGAAAACTCCCCAGAACATCCAGTCGCTGCTGCTAACTTGCTCCTCGGCGGCCCGGTTGGGCACCTCGACAATCTTCTCGGCGTGGTCGTCCTCAATGGGATCGTTGCTCCCCAGCTGGACAAGGTCGTAGCGCGTGACGCCCTGGCCGCGATTGACATAAAAAGACTGTTCCTGGCGGCGCAGCTTGGCCGTGGCCTGGTCGGGCGTCAGCATCTCGACGATCCTGCGGCCGTCCTCGGTCGACGACTTGTACAGCGGCCCCTCGCCAACGATGGTGCCCTGTCTCAGCTCGTCGGCTCCGACAACCAAGACGGTGCGCGTCGGCGCGGCATCGGCCGCCTGCGTGTTGGTGAAGCTTCGAGTGACGGCGCTGCCGGGGACAAAGTCGGCGCCGTTGTAGTGCCAGGCGCCGTATCCAAGGATCAGACCAGAGGCCAGCGCGACGGGCAGACGACGGAAGTACATGGACGATCTCAGAGGCACATGGGAGGTGCTGGACTGGCGAATCTGATTGAGGTGATGTCGTCCTTGGTTCCGCACTTGGCTTCGCACGCTGGGGCGGTGACTTGTCCGGAACGCCCTGACAGCGGCACGATGCATCTGGGCGGCGACGAGCTGACTTGTGGGAACGGCGATGCTTGGTTAAGATTGTCCGTCTCTCTTCTTGCCTCGGGTGATGGAGCTGGCAAGGCCGCGGGACAATCTGGAGTGCTACTTTTGGGTCTAGTGCAAGGTGCCGGGGTGTGCGACAGGATGTTGTTTTTGCACTGTGCGATGCCCCCAGCCCGTGAGTGATCAGGCAAGTCAGGGGACCAGTTTCAACCGTCACACGTCCACGGCTGTCGACTGGCACAGTGCGTCATCACTGGTGGCGCGTGCTCTGATGAACATATCGGGCCTAGGAACAGCAACAAGCTCATTTCGGGACTGCGCTTTGATCCTTGCTCGTTGGCAGTTACAGGTAACCCCCGGACATGTGGTTGTTTACTTTTAGGAGGCGAGGGGGTGATTTCGCGATACAGTATCTTGCAAGTCCTCGTACAAGTATGCACTGGTGTTAATACGAGGGAATGTGAGCTGCATGCCTGTAATACCTGTATGTGCTGGCAAAAAGGGCCATAGCGCTGTGAGACTTGTATAGGTGCCACCAGATGATTGTTGCTCTGCCCCCTTTATGAGTTTGGTAGTTGTGAATCATCTTATCCCATAGCCACGGGTTGAATTCAATCTGGCAGCCTTCTTGTTAAGAAGCAAGTTCCATCTGATGTTGAAAGATCCCCGCATGGTGTTAATTTTGCCAATGCCTTGACTTTATTTACATTCCCACCTCGATGGAAACCACTACAACCTCATCTCGATCGAACCTATCTTATTTTGTGTCTGTTGCTGCTGAAGGTTGCGCATGCCTATTACCTACTTAGTAGCTATATGCTGTCAATTAGTAGGACTGTTGGTTATTTTGTTCTCAGCTCAGCTGCGCTGTCTCAATTGGCCATGTAGTGCGCACTCATCCGATATGGTAGCTCCAATATCTATCTACACAATTGGCGGTATCGTTCAAATGGATAACAAGATAGAATAAAATGTAATTTTGGTTGTTGTGTGCCTTTTTTCATATAATTCTTAATCCTATCTAATGCAATTTGTGAACATCATACAGAGTTCATGACGTAGAATTAGAGGCTGAATTACAGCATACCTACCTCTATATGCACCTCCTACTGGACCCCTCCATAGGTAGGCCCATGTATCATGTGCATGCAGTGCGTGGGGTCTCGTGTGCTGTCATTAGCTGTCCACCTTCAGGCCACTTATTTGCCATTCCGACATTTTTCTTTTCCGCCACAGGCTCGAACAAAACCTCCCACGCAACTCTTCGCCGGTTTCAGATAATCCGCTGCCCGCGCAAACATGGCAGACAGCACCGCGACTTCCAACGACTCCGACGCCGCCGCCCAGCGAGCTGCAGAGCAGGCGCGGCTTCGCAAGGAGCGCAGAGAAGCAAAGATCAAAGCTGGAGGATCCGCGAGACTGGAGAGAATCACCGGCGTCGGCGGTCGTGTCACTGGAGGTTCGTACATCACTTGATGTTTCTTCTTTTTTGTTCAAGGAGCCCGTTGAAAGCTCTCTTTTCTCCTGTGTGAAGTGTGTGCTAATGGGAATGATCAATCAAGACTCACAGCCTACAGCCCCGTCCGCTCCGGCCACCTTATCGAAGGCGTCTACATCAGACGAGCACGCCACGGATCCTGCCGAGGTCGACATCTCAGAGCACTTCTTCGTCCCGAAAAAGACATCTCGCAAGCCCCTCGATGGCGTCTTCTCCCCCAGTCCCGAGCCATCGCTCTCTGAGGCACAGCTGCGCCAGATGATGCTCGGTCTCGATCGTTCTGATCAACCCAGTCCCGTTCCCGGCGCGACGGGTCCAGCTCTGCCGCCTGGCATGGAGGACGACCCCATCATGAAGATGATGTCCCAGATGATGTCCTCGGGCTCGATACCAGGCTTCGGTGGCGCAGATGGAGCTTCCAACCCTTTCGCCAACATGAATCTTCCACAGCAGCAAGCTGCAGTCCAGCTACCCAAATCCTCGTCAGTATCTTTCTGGCGCCTCATCCATGCCCTAGTCGCTCTTGGCCTGGGTCTATTCTTCGTCCTCACGACAAACTTCTCCGGCAGCAAAGTCGAGCGCGAGCGCACCGCCCTGGCATTCGAGCAAGAGGTGGACGTGGAGGCGGAAAGGCGGAAGAATTTGTTCTTCTGGACGTTTGCCACTGCCGAGGTCTTGCTGTTATCGACGAGGATGTTCCTCGACAAGAGGAGTACTAACGCCACGGGATTTGTTGCGACCGCTATTTCGTACCTGCCGCAGCCGTATCGAGGCTACATCGAGATTGGACAGCGGTATTTCCAAATCTTCTCCACTGTGAGAACCGATATTTTGACGTGTATCTTTGTGCTTGGAGTTGTTTCTTGGCTAGGGTAAAGTACCCCCATAGTTTTTATGAGCATCGTGTAATAGGAATGGATCATACAGAATAAACAATTAATATTATGTATTTATTTACCAATTGTAATATCAGGGTTGTCTGTGTATATCCTCTAAAAAAGGGGCTTATTCTAAGAGATTCAAAGAAAAAGAAAAGGAGATTCATGTCCACGTTACAGAACCCAAAGAGGAAACCCGTATATGCCCCCTACACCCTTTTTTTATTTCTTCAACACCATGCCCAGAATACCTCCCAACACGCCCCTGACTCTCTTTGGATTCTCGAGGGCGCAAGTAAATACAACGGCTGTGCTCGCTGCGAATATCAACTTCTCCCGCCACTGCTTCTCCAGGGGATACCGCCGAGGGACCAAAGTTGCCAACGCCCGCGGCGCCACAAACAGAGCCATGTCTTTCCTTCTGCCCGCCGTCTCGATGAACACGCTCCATCCGCAGAGGCAGCATCCGGTACCGACACATACGCCCTCGTCGATTCGCTGGCGGCTCGGTATATCTTTGCCGAGAACGCGGGGACCGATGCGAGTGCGGGCCAGACACACACCATAGTAAAAGAGAGTTATAAAGGTAGCAAGGAAAGTGGATGATCGGGTAGAGCCGGTGATGGCTTTAGCAAGATTGATGCGTTTGGGATTGCGTAACTGGAGAGCCAGGGCAAGGGGCAGGTAGGTCAGCATGGACCATCTCCAAGAACGAAGGAAGCGGCTAATAGCATGATATTCGCAGGATGGGCTACACCCCATGTGGACGAGGTCGCAGGGAAACGGGATGTTCTTGGCAGGGTCACCCCATTCTGTAGGCAGGCCGTAGTCGTCGCACATGGAACCCAGTAGCGGCGCTTGGCCGGTTTCCTTGCCGTAGACAAGCTCCCCCTTTCTGCAACGTCGTAGAGCTTCAATGAGACGTAGGTCGACAGAGGCGGCAGACGTGATCCACTTGTTGTAGCTGCGAGGCAAGCTGTCTGGAGAGTAAAACCATGCCCACATGATGAGGCCGGAGGAGGCGGCAAATACGACGGGGTCCATGAGACGAGACATGAGTTGCTCGATCTAAATAATTAGCTCGAGAAGAGAGCACAGTGAAGAGAGGCTACTAACCGCAGTCCACTTTCCCGTAGCCTTGCGACGGGAGCGACGTTGAGACCACAGCTCACCGACGAGGACGTCGGCGGCGCGGGTGACAGCAAAGAGAGTAAGATCGAGCGTTCGACCGCCATAGGCGCCGGTTGAGGCTTCAGACAAGCCTTGCTGCACTGCAGCCAGACCGGAATCTGTCCACGAAGACGAAGGGGATGTCTTTGTCTGCTTAGACTGGAGAAGCTGGAGGCTGAGCCATCCCGATATGAATGTAGACAGCCATCGTGCTAGTCTGTGTCAAACCAAGCAGGAGTAAACCACCTGTCAGCTTTCGGCCAATATAAATGTTGCACAAGATGGTAATGCTAGTGTGTCTATATTCGGAGGCTCACCTGAGTTGTGATCCCGCACTGAGCTGGGTGGCAACGCGGCTGATGATTTTGAGTAGAGGTTCCTATATGGATGTTACAAGTTGATCGTCAGCGCATTACTTGGCAATGATACTACAGCTGGCTAGCATTGGCCACTGTTGAGCCCAGACTATTACGAACTCGGGACTACACGGTCGTATTCTGTTTGTCGTGGGACGGACAAGCGGAAGCTGGCCGAGGGTGAGGGTGGGATGCTCCCCAAACCATCCATCTCGGGTTGGTCATCAAGCATCGCCCAACGCCGACTTCTAGTCATCTTCTTACCTGCAGCAAAGTCGAGCCTCCCACCAGGGCGGCACAAAACGTGGGGAATCGTCGTGGATCCAGGCCGGTTCTCAGGATCCGGAAAGCCGATTCTTTGAATGACCGCTCGTCTCTGTCTGAAGAGAGATACTTCTTTGCGCTTTTGCGTTTCTTGGAGATGAACTGCAGCATCAGCGTCAACAGCCGAGGTGCAACGGCCGAGGCATAGCCCAGGAGATAGGCCCGGATCAGCGGCCGCAGGGCTGCGGGCAGAGACTTGAAGCTCAGCGGCCCCTTGGACCGGGCAGATCGCAGGGCTGATGCCATGGGCTGCATCTCCAGTGTCAAGGCCATGATGGAGTTGGAGAGCCGGCAAACGCTGTTTTGGGCGAGTTCAGCTGGGCAGAGACGAGACGCCTAACGGAGTGGCCGCAGGGACCTCTGCCTGAAGCAGTGCCCGGGCCAAAAGATTCAGGGCAGACGAATGGCGTTTCGTAAGGTGTAACGCGCCGCTCGCTTTGGATGATTGGGGGATGCCTGTAACGGATCTGCTGGCGCTGCCGCGGCTTTGATAGCTTGATGCGGGAGTGTGACGCGACCGCCTCTCAGCGCGATGATGTAGGTGCGAACTATCGTATCACGGCTATTGGTGGCAGGGAAGAGAAAAAAGGGGGACAATCGACAACGGTCTCGAAGAAGAACCAAGATTGGAATACACGCAAAGCATAGAATTTGCTAATTGGCAAGCTAGGAGAAAGCCGATTGTTTCGTTGGCTTCTGGCGTTGAACGTTTAAAGGGGACCTTTTTTTAAGCATTGCGCACTAGGGCCGTAGAGCAGGTACGAGTACTTGTAGCGAAACCTCAACCTCATACGGGTAGGGTGTGAATCTCGAATCTGGAGCCTCGGCAGAGTAGCCAGCAGCTGCCGGATGCGACTCTTTTGCATTTTGCTCTACCGGTTCTTCAAATGCAGTACCCGATGCTATTCCCGGGTACTTTTGTATAATATCTGCTACGATTGCTGGGTACTTTTTTTTAGTAGATTGATCTCTGCCAGATACCTACCGTACCATTTGCTCGTTATCTACGAACCTTGCTATTATGGCTACGTTTGGCATCTGATATTGGTATCACTATTTTGTTTTGGAACACGGGATGGTGGTAACCAATTTGGGGTGCATATCCCTATTCATTAGCTCTTCATATTATTCACATCACTGCTATCTGCATGCTACAATGCACAAGCATAATCAGGGAGGGATGCATCTCTGCTGGGGCACCGGCTCCTCAGATCAATCAACCGCTAACCTCAGACGATGTTACTGCAAGGCGACATGCCACGAACCCGAGCTCCACCGAACGCGGGAACTTATGTTTTTCTCCTTCTATTTCCTTCTTTTCGAGATCGAAATGCCAGGGGGGGAGGCGAAGCATCTTTGCGACGCTGGAGCCATGACTAGTAGCTATTTCGTGAACCTCGGCCGAGGCACAGGAGGCACAGACCGATGTTCTGATCTGGCAACCAGGGCCAGGGGGGGAAACACGGCAAACCAATTGCAGACTACATGAACGCCTCGCCCTAAAAAAAGGACATTAAGATGACTGTAACTGAACGGTGTAACTATAATTCTTCGGCATAATGGTGATCATTGAACGGCATTGCATGGGGGCCCTTATTGATTCGATTGCAACGCCAACCAAAGTTCGTCAACAAATCTAATAATACCCCCATCTGAGACAAGACTTTTACGGGCACGTCCGAGTTGAGCAGGTCGGTAGGAAGCAGTGCAACGGAGGGGGTGCATATCTCCGTACGGAACATTTTGGCGGCAGGCCTGTTCCTAGATGCATCTCAGCGTTCCGTCATATGTTCGTTGCTGCTCATCATTATTGTGTCTTGTGCCCTTGGGTGAGCCGAGAAAGGGAATGACGAAATGGCATGTGATGCTCGCTTTGAAGCATAGTGGGCAAAGCCGAAGAAAGGCAGCTGGTTGAATAAAACGGGGGGTATTGAGTAACTGGGTTGGAGGTACAAGATAAAGTATTGGGGGGACCAGCTTGCGCTGCAAATTAGAAGGGATGACCAGGAATGATGTCAAGTGCCTGTAAGTACCGATTTCGCTGGAAAGCCCTCGATAAAGAGGTAAAGCGCCCTATCTACTAGGTGCTACTAGGCAATCAGTGTTCCATGCTAGTACTCCTGCACCAGACAACTCAAGACTTTTGGCTGCAGCTAGGGCCACTCCATACGCCTCTGCCAAACCCAAACCCACCAGGTGACTTGAAGAGAGCGGGCCTGACGGGACAGGGGTGCTTGGTTTTTTCCCTGGTTCATCCCCCAAGACGGCAGACGGTTGTACTCGTACAGGTCCAGACAATAATACGACCGCAATGGCGATTCCTTCATACCTAGTACCATTGACACACAGCCGCAACCGACAAGCAAGCGGATTCATGCCCACCGCCACCGCTGGTGTTGCATGAAGCGCGTGGAGAAGAGCAGCCTCAACTGCCTAGTACCTTGGGTAGTTCCTTAGCATCCAACAGTCAATCGATCAATCAATCAATGAATACGACCCTAGCCTCCCGAGCGCTAGCAATATTGCAACAACGTTCATTTATGCGCCAGTACAAGTACAGGCTCCCAGCCGCAGCCCGAGGGCTCCGCTACCGCCTCTGCACCTAGATTGCCTGCTTTGCTCCAGGTTCCTTTCCTTGTTGCTTACAGGCAAAGTACTCGTACAGGAACTTGGATTCCTTTCATGTCCTCGTGCCCCTCGTGGGGTCGCCTGTTGAGTGGAGTGACGCCTCAACCGGCTGGTACAGTACTCGTACGCTGCCAGCTTTTCCCATCCCGTTGGCCGCCCTTGACTGCCAGTTGTTCTTGCTTCTGTAAAGCCCTGCCGAGCTGAGTCGTCGTGCTCTGTCTGAGAGCTGAGCTGTCAACACAAGGTGCTTCAACGCTCAGCAGACTTGGCTGTGACAGCACCAGACGGATCCACTCCCACTTCCCTTGTGCCGCAAACCGCGACCCGTTTTAGCGGTGCACCAGCCAAAACCAGCGCGCTGCTGGGCCCTCCAACCCCCCCTGGACACCACCACGACACCACCTGGACACTACCTGGACAAGCACCGAAACCGTGACCCAGCCGCTGAACAGACAGACCTGCGCCCCACTCCAACTTGGCCTCACCTCATATTCTGCTTCGACCTTTAAACCTCGATCCCCCCCGTCGTCGTTTTTCCGCTACCCCGGATTTCCCCCCAGCTTCTTTCATGTGCTTCTCGAACTAAGATCGCGTGCGCCCTATAGAATCAGCCGTCTATCGCAAATGTCCATCCGAGGCCAAGGCTTTCGTAGCGCCAGTTTCTTGCCACTGCTCCTCGCCTAAGTCCAGCGCAAAGCTTCACGGCCTCGTCCCGTCTCCATCTCTCTTGCAAAGGCGCACCCATGCTCGCCGTCCGGCAGCCTCCCAGCAGGATGGGTTCGTCGCAGCCCGATTCCGATCCTTTCCAGATGCCCTTCGGATGTGTGTTTTGTCCCCAACCGCCTGCTGTGCGTAGGACTTTAGCTTTAGAGCCATGCTGACGCTGTCCCCTCCAGATTCCGTCGATGGCAATCAGGAACCTCTATTCGATGCCCCCGAGCCGGCCCCCGGCGCTCCCTTGCTGAGCGAAACCGATAGCAAGTTCCTCAGTGATTTTTTCGACGACATGACAGCAAACCAGTACAACATGCCCTCTTTCGGAGAAGGCCTGAATTACAATGCGTGGTTCGACCTGCCTCCACAGTTGATGGGAACGGCCACTTCCTATGGATCTCAATCAGCCGCGCCTCTCGGCCAAGAATCACATTTAAATTATAGCAACGACTCCCATGGCTCTCATATGGCCATGTCTGGATCACATCTAATGCCACCACCACCACCTCCCCCTTCTCAGCCAAATACTTACCAGCAACACCCCTCGGACGATGTTTTGAACGCCGCGGCCACCCTGATGCAAAACGGATCTGGTATGCGTGGAGCTCACAAGAACAACGACTCATCTGCCCCGCGGCGGCCCCTTGGCCCTCCAGTTGGCCACCTCCGCCACCAGGGTCTGGAAGAGTTCAGAGAGGAGAGCCGCAAAGGCATGGCGCACACCGAGATTGATAATACCTTTACAGAGTGGATGTGGGGATCCAAAGGACGCCAGAATTCCACCACCCGAGCCATCCCCGCGGATTATCAATGGGGCTCCGATTCCAACTTTAACCTTACCCAGGGCTATACACCCGAAGCGAATAAGGAAACGGTCGAGACTCAGCATCAGGAGCAGCTCAAGTGCCTCGAGTGCTTGGAACCCAACAAGAGCGCTGCAACAACCCGTCCTAATAGTCCGACCAACGGCCAATCCACTTTCTCGTTGGGCTTACATAGAGATAAATCGGAGTCCGTGGAGAGACCAGACGACGACGATGACGCACCCCCTCGCAAGAGACGGAAGAGCAAGATCAAGAAGGATAGCACAGAAGAAGGCGAGGATCAAGGTGCCAACGGAAACAAGTCTGCTGCCGCCAAGCGAAGGAAAGCTAAGGGCGATCGCAACGGGTCCATTTCATCGCCACCCATGGAAGCCGGTATGGCAGGCAAGCGACGGAAGTCAGCCTTGAACGGAGTCAAGCCGCCGCGCGAAAACTTATCAGAGGAGCAGAAGCGAGAAAATCATATCCGCAGCGAACAGAAGCGCCGAACCCTTATAAAAGAAGGGTTTGATGATTTGTGCGAAATTGTTCCTGGACTCAGCGGGGGCGGCTTCAGCAAAAGCACCATGTTGACCATGACAGCAGATTGGTTGGAAGAACTCCTGGTGGGGAATAGGGACCTGGCTGCCCAGCTTGCTGCCCTCGAAGGACGTTGAGCTCGCGATGGGACGGCCAAGGTTTTACGTGCATTTTCCCCTTTTGTCTTTTTTTTTTCCTTTGTCAAAACCAGCGTTTCGAATATTTGGCGGGACATTACTATTTCATGGGACGATTGCGAGGCGTTGTATACTCATATACTCGGAGAGATAAAAAGGTTGTGGAGGCATAATGTGTGGCCCATCTGGTGTATTTCTGGCTGGAAAAAGGAAACGCAGAGTGAGGGGGCTTTGTGTGGGTGATTATTATCATTATTATTAGTACTACCTATGATTCCCGATATGAGATGTTAAGTGGGCATCCATAGGACGCAATGCTAGATAGATGGACATCAAAAAGAGCGATGTAGCACATGATTTGGTTTACCCTCTACAGATGCCTTGTGAATAAGCATGAGTAGACACAGTAAGTTGATGTTCTTGGTACCTCGACGAATAACTGTTCTTCTCTTGGTGGTTAGCAATTCCCCAGCCATTCACTTAAAGTAGCCAATGGCATCAGCCAAACCCATTACCAAAACCGGGGCCGAGGTTTGCCCACCTCCCGCCATTCACCCACTTCACATGCAGTGAGAGGGTGAGCCAACTACTTTGCTATAAGCCCATTTTCATGAGTCCCTTGAAACTAAACTTCATAGAACTTTTGACTCGCCTTGACTCTGCCTTCTTTCCGCTGTTCTTGTACGATATTCAGTGCATGACGTCTCACTCGGCTGTTAGATAAAGACAGCCCTTCATAAAGCAGCCAAACCGAAACCCCTCACAAACCCACACCCAGAAACAACAAGACAATGGCAGAGCCGCAGGAACCATATCCAGGCGCAGACCGCATCCGCTCACTAACAGACCAAGACGCCGTCTTCAAAGCCTTTGACGCCTATCCCTGGACCAAAGACGCTGCCTTTCTCGTACGCCCAAAACCCCCAATCCACCCTCTCTCATAATCCCCACTTCCTCCTCTCATCATCCTCATCCTCATCTCACTTACATCCTCATCAAAGTCCGGCCTCCGCGCCATCCTAGGCGCCCCAAACTCCTCAAACCCGCAAGGCTCCCTCCGCGACATCGCCACCCACGCCCGCATCTTCTACTACGCCCAGCGCATCGGCGTCCAAATCGACTTCTCCGCCTACCACGCCTGGCTCGCCCAGAACCCGGACCACCAACCCCCGCACATCATCCCCCAAGAATACGAGCAGCCATCGTCGCCGTCGCCGTCTTCTTCTTCCGCAACCCCATGGCAACAAGCTGCCCCCAAGGCCGATCTCTACGTTGATCGCAGCGCGCAGCCTCATTCCGGCGAGGGTGAACCGTCTTATCCCCTTGGCTTCGCCGAAATGATCAAGCTCCTCCAGGAGGGCAAGCCAATTCCCGGTATCAGACAGATTCCCAACACTATTGAACGAGATGCTGTAAGTACCAAACTCTATCTTCAGTTTATCTTTGTGTATTACTCCTATACTCACGCATGAACCCCCTATAGACGGTGAAGCCTGTTGGATCACGGCCCGTTCCCAGGAAGCCTTGGGAAAAGGAGGCTTCTGCAAATGCCGAGGCAGCTGCCGGTGGTGTTGAGAACACTCTTGATCTCGAGTTCCCTCCTGTAGAGCCACAGAACACGGCAGCAGCCACAACAGAGACTTCATGATGCTGGCAGTGTCACGACTGCTCAAAGGCGATGGAGACAAAAGATCCATCTGGCTCTTAATATCGAAATGCATTCATGGCGTCTACTGGTGGATGAAGATAGCCCACGTTCCCTGTTCAAGTGTGGCATTTTGATGTCAAGCTGAAAATATCTGGTCACGAATTAATACGCATACCCCTTTCAACCTGAAATTCTGTCTTGATTAAACGTCCTAGCATCATTATTCGAAATTACGGCCCCCATCTGCTTGAGGCACGCAGGCGCCGCAGTCAAAACAAAAAGAGAAATCCTGTAATAAAGAGCGTTGCAACTATTAACACAATTAAGTCTTCTCCGTATAACATCCCTCCATTCTCTCCGCCGCGCAAAACAAAATGCAGTTTTCATCAAAGTGATACACTCCCGCTACCCCCATTTCTTTCTTTTTTTTCCTTCTCTCAATTAAAATATTCTAATGACCATCGGGCTTCTTCTACCAAGCCATCAGTTAGCTCAGCCTCGTCTTCAAATGCAGGGGGTACGAACCGTCCTAAGTGAATATGCTATCGCCTTTACATGTCGAGATGCAATCTGAGCTCTTGTCAAAGAGAATGTTGTCCTTACGGTTAGCAGATGTAGTCTCCTGCATATTTCAAAATGCATAACCATAATGTGTCCAATGCACCCAGTCAGGCAGTAGCCAGCTGAGCGTAGGATGACGGGTGATCTGTAAATTGATTGCATGGGAAAATGTTCATAAGAAGAAGTCGACAAATTCTTTGTGTCATCTTGTGATCTGGGCGAGAACAACAAGGGTGGAAATTAGATATGATGCGAACCGGCAAGATGGGCTATAAGAAAAACAAACGATGCTGCGAGAGTCGCCTAGGGGAAGGCTTGCTAGGTCGTAGGTAGCATCCCGCACACTTATAGACCATCGATTCCAATACCGTATCAACGGTAAGAGGTCCCGAACCTGGCTGGTCCCGGTCCTCCGATGCGGCTGCTACCCATGCCGGGTCCAACGCCTGGGCCGGGGCGAGTCGTCACCGCGTGGTTGGTGCACAGCATCCCCACACGAGATCCAAACTTGGACCCCCTGAGAGAGACCATGTGCTTTCGAATATGGGCAGCAACCATCTCACGATGTTGAGGAGAAGCGTTGTTAAGAATCCACTGAATAAGGTAATTTCCGTATTGGTCGCTGGCAATGTCAATCAAAGGAATGCGAGTGCGATCGCGGCGCCCTTCGCAAACCCGATCAAGATATCGACCGAGAAACTCGGCACTACCAATCTTGAGACACTTTTCCACCACCTTGGAAGCAAATTGGTCAGTGCTATACTCCGCGGCGTATCGGATGACGTGGTCGATGGCGCGGCTGCGGTCTGGGGGAGCTCCGTGCTCGCATATATGCTGGATGCACCAGTTCCCAAATTGACCGTGAGCCACAATGTCGATATTGGCGAGGACTTCTTCGATGCAGGGACGCTAATTGAGCATTTGTTAGATGGTTACGGCCACCTTCGAAGAAATTCCTGATCTCACTGACCTTGTCCTCTTCGAGGCAGTTCTCAAAAATGTTCTGAACAACAAGACTGCCAGTCTCTCCAAGGGCAACTTCATGCCACATTCCTCTAAGAGATTCATTGACAAATTTCATAATTTGAGGAGGAGATTCGGTCCATCGCAGCTCGAATAGCTTCTGCCAGACGTGGCAGGCATATCTGTGAATCACAGTCTCGGGGATTCGACGGAGGAGCTCGTGGACCATGATTGCTTTGTATTCTTCTGGGACCGAATCGAATGCCTTTTGCACAACGTGACATCCAAAGGGATCCATGGAAAGGTTTAGAGTGTTGCCACGAATGGCTTCGGCAATCTTAATGACCTGTTCAGGGGTTCCGTGCTCAAAGCAGCGTTGGACAAGGAAGTTGCCAAACCTGTTGACCATCAAGGGGTACGCCTGGGCTACAATGGCTTCGACAATCTCATACTTCTGCTCGGGCGTGCCCACCTTAAGCTTCTGTTGCAAAAAGATGGAAGCTTGTTGGTCGTTGTTGCAAACAATCTTATCAACTATGTACTTCCAGTTGCAGTTCACGTTTCGATCGAGGAGCCGGCGGTAATTGAGAGGCTCCGTTGGTGGGAGATAGGTTGGTCCCTCTGATGGAACAACCTGCTTTTCATCAGCATGTGGATGATAGTGAGTGATCTCCATCGAACTGCTGGGTACCTCATTCTTCCAGCCAGCCTTTGAGGTGAACTCTGAGGCATGGGGAGAAAGAGGAGTGCCAATTGCTTGTTGGTGAAACGGAGGATACATGTTTATGCCCATCGGAGCCATTGCTGGCCCAACACTAACGTGAGCGCCTGGGACTGGGAAGGGTACTGGGCCTCCGACCGAGTCAACTTGATGAGCTGGGCCGCTGAGATTGACAAAAGAACCTCCAAACTGATGATTCGAATTCATTCGGCTGTCGAAGCGAGCACCACGGCGATTCGATGGGGGTCTCATGGTGATGTCGTGCTCAGGGGCTTGACGCTCAGAGTGATGGTTGTCAACTAGCACGTAGGGCGAGTTTGGGTCCAAGCAGCTCTGGTTATATCCTCGACCGCCAAACCAGTGAGCGGGAGACGGCTCAGAAGCAGGTGGATGAAGAGGGTTGTTGTTGGCAAAGGACGCCTTTGTAGATCCCCAAATTCCGCGGGCACGATTAAGTGCGGCAATTGAGGCAGAATCACTAGTGTCGGACTGAGTGTCATCTGGGGTGCCTCTGCTCCAAATATTCTCCCGAGGAGCTGCTTCGGTGCGAGGGATTGCCGCGTCAGATTCCTTGGCAGACCGCGACTGGGCAAGCTCCTGGTCTAGCTTGGAGATGTGGTTCCGGGCTTGCGCCAGCTGAAGTTTCAAGCGGAAAACTTCCTCAGCATCTGGACGAGGATCTTCAAGTGTAACACTGGCCGGTCGCGTAGTCGGGGCTGTGCCAGAGAAACCTTCGGTCACTGGAGTGATGGGAAGCGAAGTGCTTGGAGGGGTTTGGTCACAGACTCTCAAGAAGGAGCCTTCGTCTTCCACCGGTTTGACGGTCTGGTTCTGTTGATTGATGGAAATTTGCTGCTCTGGAATTCTCGCGAACGTCTTTTCCATATGATAGGAGTTGTTAGTGGGCAGATTATGGGCGGCCTTTACGCAAACAGTGAGTATGAAGAAAGCCACGAAATCAGGTGATAGAAGCGCTTACCTTTGGGTAACCTTGATTTGCCAATTTTGATGTAGTCAATGGCGAAATACCCCTTTCTTTCATTGTACTGCCAGTTCCAGTGTCCTAGAATAAGGAAGTAAGCAGAGATACGCCATCATGTTTGTCATACTCCCAACTAGAATCGAAGGCCTCGGCGCTTGTAGTATTGTTGCAAACTTCAGATCATTGGACGGTAAGAAACTTACACTGGAAGCTGCAGTGGTTGGGAGTACATTTCCTGCCTGCACCAACATGTCTTTCTGAGGTGTGCCTGCTGACAATGTAACGGAGCGCTGAGGAGTAGATCCAGAGGAGCCGGAAGTCGACATTTCATCCGCAGGAAATACTCGGAAGGGATTGGCAAGATAACGGGCAGAGAGGAAACGGCGGCGAGTTATGTTGGGATAGAAAAGCTCCCCTGAGAGGGCTAGACTAGGCGCAGCTTATGTGCCAAAGTTGAAAGAGTGAAAGGAGAAGGAAATTTTGTGGACGATTCTGAGATGTGGTGTAGACGAAGGAGAAATTAACGGGACAGAGATTGCAGAAGTAGATGTTAGTGGTCGGTTATAGTCGCAGGTGAAAGAACGGCCTGTCAGGCAGCTTGAGGAAGGAGCTGGCGGCGGCTGCCAGTTTTTTATCGCCAAAAAGGGCCACCGCCTTGTCTGCTACTCGCTAAGGCCAAAAGACAAGGCAGGATTTATACGTCAGCCAAGGTCAGGCACATATATGTGATATTAGGCTGCGTTCATTATGGCCTTTTGGTGAGTGTAGATAGACGTATTTAAGGTACCAGGTTTCGAGAAATGCATTAAAAAGAAAAAGAGAGAGCGAAAGAAGATGCATCAGTTATTTCGCGGACATGTTTAGCGCTTCGAGAACTGGTGGATTGAGAACTGTGGGCAGCAAAATCCTCTGTGAATCACAGCGAGCTTCCAAAGAGCGCCATTATACACCGATATTGTTCCCTTTTTTGTTTGCCCTCGGCGCTTTGTTTCGTTAAGGCGTCGACGACGAAGTGCAATCTATCCGACTACAAATCCAGTCACCAGATGACTCATGAGAAGTGGAATTTCCAAGGTTAATACCGCCTCGGTTGGCATCAGAGTCACTGCGTAGTTGGGCCTGACACTAGAAACCTTGAATGTTCTCAACAGACGTTTCTCATTCCATTCGGCGACGGTCTCTAGTCGACACAAAGCCTCTATTCATATCCATATTGTCTAAGACAAAATTCTTTTTTTCATCTCGCAACGGAGTCAGGCCGTCTGACCCGAGCTAAGGGGGTAATTGTACAGTACAGTCGATTTTACAAGCTCAAGTGGCATCACAAAACCTTGAGTCACCATATCCTTCAACGCCTTTTTCCCTCTCTTTAATATCCATCCACTATGATAACATAAATCTGCATTCATGTGAATCGGACATGGATAATAGCGGAGGTGCCACCACACAACTGATAGTGCGTCGATTATCGCTTCTTTCCTGGGGTGGGAGCTGCAGAATCATTAGCTGATAGATATTCCAAGGAAAAAACAAACAATGATATGGTGGCTACAACATACCAGGAGGTCCCTTCTTCTTCTTCGGTGCACTCTTTCCACGTTGCTTGAGTCTAAAATTGCAGTTTTAGTCGACCGTCTCTTCAAGTCTCGTCCTGATGCACCTACTCTTCAATGTACTCGAATCGATCCTCCTCGGCGTCATCCCACGTGGCAAGCACTGGACCAAATTCTTTCTTCACATCCTTAATCGACGCCAGCTTCCGGGGGTAGTAAGCGGCGAGCGCTGGGCCTTTGAGTCGCTGTCGCAAGACCTTGTTGCCCATGCGAACCCCCTCAGGGTTGAACGTTGTGGCGAATACTTGGCATTGCGCCTGTAGCAAGTCAGCTGGCCATTGCTAAGCAATTCAATTTCGGGGGAGAATTTACCTTCATCAAGTCTAACAACCGCGCACGAGGGACACTCATCTTTACATGCTTGATCTCCAATGATGGCATCGGCTTTTGACGTTGAATTGAAGTTTGAATGCGCACATCAAAAGAAAATAGGCTAAGCCGTGTTAGGCCTAGTCTCTTCTGCGCGCTCAAAATGTGGGCCTTGCTGTTTGGGCTGTCAGTCGACTCGCCCCAAAAATCGCTGTCAATTCATCTTGGATTCTTCACATCAAACGCGAGGAATTTCATCATATAATCTTCGGCGTTGGTGTCAGAGATAAAATGCCTAAACGACCAAATGCATCCCAAGGGGATCACTGGGCAAAGCGGCAGCAGACTGGGGATCCCAGACAAAATGATGAATTTGTCAATAGCGCCGAGGCATCAAATCAAGCGTTGACTTTGCTTGCGGAACAGGCAGATGAGCTAGTAGATTGTCTCCAGTCTTTGAAGCGCCAGTTTTCACAGAGCAAGAACCCTGCAGAGCTCCAGCTTGGGAGCGTAAAATCACGACTATCTAGATTAACCAAGCAGCTGCTTCCTTCATTTGAGATTATTGGATCTCTTGATGTGTCCGAATCTGAGACTCCCCAACCCGTAACTGATGCGACACCAACGGTATGCATTTGGCTTTTCCAGCTCTTTTATCATCCAACCAGCCAGTTAGAAACTAACATAGAAGAATACAGGTTTCGGTAGTCACCCAAGACACTTCCAGCATACCCTTGTTATCTAATATCAGAGTAACACCCTGGTCCTCATCGGAAATCCATCAAGAATGGCCATCTCTACCCCCTATTCTTGACCCCAAACTTGCGGATGAGGTATTCACACACCCAGGACTTGGACTAAAGTACAGCTACGAGCGCCTAGAATGGCTAGGTGACGCATATCTGGAGCTAATCGCAAGCTCTCTCATTCATCAAACGTTCACGCAGCTGCGTTCAGGGGCTTGCTCCCAACTCCGCGAGAGGTTGATTCGAAACGTCACTCTCGCCGAATACTTTCGGCACTACGATATGTCTCGGTGGGCTAAGCTTCCAGATGGCTTTGGTGATAACAGAGGCCAAGGGCGAGGCAGATCAAAGGACAAGGATTTACTAAAGACGCAAGCCGACATGTTCGAAGCTTATGTAGCGGCAGTAATTCTCTCGGATTCCCAACATGGGCTGACCAAAGTCGTGGAGTGGTTGAAGGCCCTCTGGGGTAGGACTATCAAGGAAGACATCTACAAAGCAGAGGCAGCAAAGAAACGATCAGAATCTCAACCGACAGCGTCAGAGGCACCAGATTCAAGTGCCAAGCAGCGGCTGAGCGTGAAAATCGTAACCAAAGGTGTTACGATTGACTACAAAGATCTACCTGGCGAGAAGAGAGACAAGAATCTTGGACTGCCTCTGTTTACTGTTGGAGCATACCTTACCGGCTACGGCGAGGTTGGGAGACTATTGGCAGTCGGCACGGCCCTGAGCAAGAAGGATGCTGGTCAGAAAGCAGCTGAGACGGCATTGCAGAACAAGCGACTGATACAGGCGTATGAGGAAAAGAAGAGGCAGTATATGAAAGCCAAAGACGAGAATGCGTTTGTGAATAGCCTTCTATGAGGTGATGCATTTTACGGTTACGGCTATACGATCTGGGGTGCATTACATGATTAAGAATAATGAGTGGATTTGGTCTCGAACCTGGAGCTGGATTATTACTGTTAGAGATACATACAACAGACTGCTGTAATGAATAGAGTACATCAAAATGCTACCGCCAATGCTATGATGTGGAAGCTGAATGGGGGAATGGGACGATGTATCGAGTGACTATTAGCGAAATGTCTCGCTATGGTGAGCACTTGTCGCATCATAGGTACGTTTTGGGGGGACTCGATATCTTCCGATATGTGCTGCCTTAGCCTGCAAATTTCAGTAAGGCAGCGTTGGATACCTAGGCAAATCTAAAATATAGATCTAACTGGATCAGAGTTGCATGCCACTTCTTTTGTCGGCAATCAATGCAAGGCCCTCTCATGTGTTGGGCAGCTAATCCGGGGTAAACTGGACCTAACTAAAGCAGAACCGGCGCCGTCTGCACTTGAGGTACCTTTTACTAAGCACCCAGGCGACTTTCACGTGCTGCGGCAGGTATCGCATACCCGAGTCGATGACGCGAGGCCCAGCGCAGGCGGTTGTGCCACCCTCTTTTCAGCAGCCGAAGCCCCCTGGCCGGTAGCGTCAAAGCATTTCCGAGCTATGGAGCGCGAGCGCGCCGAGGTTCAATTGCGAGCCGGACGACAGACCGAGCCTCAATCGCCAACGAACGCCCGCAGACATAATCTCGACATCCACTATCCTGCCACGACTAAGTAATCACCGGAATCCTCATCCTGCCACTCGCCTTGCGTCATCGTTGCGGATTAAGAGCCTGTCGCAGCGCTGAGCCTCGACGATTTGTCCTGCAACTGCAGTGTCTCGAATCGTCGTCGGCCCTTATCGCCAATCAATCAGCCTTTCCGGGTCAACAAATCCATCCGCAACCGACGCCCTATTCCGCCCAACAATTGCCATCTGGCGGTCACGAGAAAGAACATTCCGGAAGAAGCAGAGTAAGACGGGGATTTACACCAATTCCAAGCAAGAGGGTTTCCCGGGCGATTCCACCAGGTTGCTTCAGGCTCGTTGGGAGCAGCACGGCTCCCCGTCATAGCCGCCCCGATGGCGGACTCCGTGGGTGGGTATAGAATGGCAGATGCATCTGCTCCCCCACGAGCCCGCAATGGTACATGCTGACCGCCCAATGCTGCAGATCGAGTCTTTGTCCATGCCCTAAACACCGTCAAGAAGATACCCAAGACTGGAGCATCGCGGCCGCCCCCTTCCGAGCGGCTACGGCTCTATGGCCTCTACAAGCAGGCCATGGAGGGGGACGTGGATGGTGTCATGGAGATGCCTACGGCCGCGTCGGGTTTGCCTCCGGACGAGCTGCAGAAGGAGCGGGACAAGTGGGATGCGTGGAATTCACAAAAGGGCTTGACCCGGACTGAGTCCAAGAGACGATATGTCGAGGCGCTCATCGAGACAATGCACAAATACGCAAATACATCGTAAGCTTGGATACCCTCCCTGATGTTGGCATATGAAACTAACTCCTTTAAGCAGGGATGGGAGAGAGCTCGTCGCTGAGCTCGAGTTTGTCTGGAACCAGATCAAGGACAACGTCCCCAGTTCCGATTCCTCATCTGCCAATCCAAGTGACCCCACACACAGCTTCCATCAGCCAAGGAGTGGCAGCGATGGACCTATGAAGATCCTAAGCCCTATGAGTGAGCAGGATGTCGTCGAGCTGCGCTCCCGCCGGCACATTGACGAGGACGACGAAGATGCCGTGGCAAGGGATGAAGAGGAACGTGCCATCAGCCTCCAAAACAGCCGGTGGTCCAAGAAGATGGAGCGAGCCATCACCAAGCTGACGGCAGAAGTCGCCGCTCTTCGCGAACAGATTGCCACGGGGCGGGAGTGGAAGTCGAAGAAGGAGAAGAGTTTCCCCTCTTGGATAAGATGGTTCATCTTCGTCGTCATGAAGCACCTGCTGATCGACTGCGTCGTCTTGTGCATAATACTCCTCTGGATGCGGAGTCGAAAGGACCGGCGGCTAGAAGATCTCGTGAGGGCGGCGCTGCGGCTGGTTAGGGAATACGTCAGAAAGGTGCTCCCTTCTAGATGAAACAGGAACAACAGTCGACTGTACATAATTCTCTGGCCGGCGTCCAGAGAGAATCATCATACCGTCCTAATGCGGATCAGGTTCGCAACTATCCAATGCCCCGTCACGAAATACCATGTACACCTTTCACGAATGTCATATCTATCTATTGAATAAATAACCTGACCAATTCACCTGTCTCTGTTTATCACTGCTCAAGCTAGTATATAGGCAACATTATCTAGACTATAGAGGTTAATATATATCTAGGTTCTGAATAACATAATATTGTATTACTGCTTTTGCTTTTCCGTTCATATCCTTTTACATCCTTCCATAATATATTTAGCAGCTGTAAAGTATTACTGTGAGATCCTATTATCACTACCTACCTAGGTAGTTCTAAATGCGTAGATTGCTACTACATCTGCTAACGTCTGCTACATCTACTATATAGGTAGTTAAAGAAGTGATGATAAGTATTCTAAAAATTCGTAACGCTGTCAATTTGTTTCTCGATTTGCATTCTTGCATTTTCCCACTGCTCGCAACTTCTTTAAACCCAGGCCATCCAGTATTTCAATCTAGATAATCCAGCTCTTCTAGTACAACGGGCTTCTAAATCATGCCTCCACATGCTTTTTCGTAGATGAGCTAGATACCGCCCTACCTGATTGCCCATAAACGACCTTCCAAATAGGTCATACAGAGTCTGCAATTCAGCACTTCTTTTACCTGATGATTCAGCAGCCAGCTCATAGAACCGCCAGGCGCACACCATAGGAAAGAGCCCTGAGCCGCCCTGAACGGCACCAGCCATTGGCTCAAAAAAGAGATGGACGCAATTGACAATTTTTGAAGCGTATTGTTCCGGGCTGCCTATACATGTTTGATGTTGCCGCTTCAGATATGGTGAGTCTGTCATGTCTTCTGATACATCTTCTACCATCAAGTCTTCAGATATGGACTCTATGATGCATGACAGCATTAGACAGATGCTCCAGTAGACACAGCTCAGGTGAAGTAATGAAAACTCGCTGTCGACTTGCGGTATATATAGGGGCAGACCTGTGATTGCATAGTCATAGATGGATAGATCAACATGAACTCTCCAACCTGCCAAGGCTACCTCTACCTCTCCACACTGCTGCAGGATCTTTTCTCGAATTTCATCCGCAGAGTTTTGAGTACCAACCTCAGATAGTAAATCTACCTGAGCTAGTATATCTGGAATTCTGCTCATAATATCAATTAGTTTGTCTTTGGTAGATTTCTCGGTAATGGTCCAGGGGATTGTTTTCCAGTCATCGGAGCTGAATGGAGATGAACATCTCTGTCTGATAGCTAACCGAATCTGTATGACCGTAATTGTTGGCATTCGTAAATTTGTTTCGTTTATAGTATGGAGATCTGTTAGTCGTAACTTACTATGTTTATGCGACTATCAACGAACAACTGATGAGACGCTCCTGATATAAATGACTCTGGCCCTCGGGCAAGAAACATGGCGAGCTGTCCCTCGCTATGTCTTTGCCATCCGGCCACCCCCGGATCACCGTCGGGACCAAAGAAAAGCTAAAGCAGATGATTTATCAGCATCAACTAGTGAACGACATGTTTTTCTGCAAGAGAAACCTACCTCATAGAGCGCCATGACTCGAGCCGCCACAACCAAGCTATCACTCCTTGCTCGGCTCGGCTGCTTAACGGCCTTGATCATCTCCTGAACCGTCCAATTGTACACTTGTAAACCCTTCAGTCGTAGTTGTTCATCGTTATTGATCCTTCCAAGAATGGAAGTCGCCGTGGCGACTGTTGCATAGCGAAGAGCAGTCTCGGTGTTATAAAGGTCCCCGATGAATCTTGTCCAGCCAACTGAAGATAAGTCTGAAGACTCGGGCGAAAAGTGAGGTCCGTCAGGTATCATAATACTCCAGAAGAGTCCAAAGTACAACTGCTCTCTCGCCGATCTCGCGAAAGAATCTGGCAGAATAACATGAGAACCGCTTTGTCTCTTCTTTGCATAGCTAACCAACCACGGTCGAATGCCTGAAACTGCTTCTTCCAACCGGGGCGGTGTACAGCATTTCTGATTAGACGCTGTGCTTGCAGTAGAGTTGAGCCAGATCATATCCGTCTCGTAGCCTTCACAGGATAGCTGCGCGCGAACACATCGATCGCACGCAGGAGTGCGCCTATCGCACTGCGGTGACGCTGGTTAACAAATCTGAAGGCGAATATTGCGCGAAAGTGACGATGCACTCACTCCTTTCTTCCTTTTACGGCAGGTAATGCAACCTCGCGATCGTCCTGGGACACCAACCATACTGAGCAGTAATTTACTCGATCTGTTACAGGGCAACCTAAAATGTGAGGATGCAGAATCCAAAGGCGTAGCTCATTAATCTAGGAAGTGGCGCGGTTGAGAATTATGTACAACAAGATCTTGGACATTTACCTGTAGAATCCGGGGGGGCGCGATATGTAAGCAGCGTTGACGACAAAAGGTATGGGGATGACTTGAGAAGAGATCAGGACTTGTTGCCGAGGTTTCTTCCGTCCCTGCTAAATGGCGGTTTCTATGTCCAGATCTTCAATGACTAAAATTGCGTAACAACGTATCTGCTAATCAAAATGTATAGTCTAGTAAATAATTACAAAACTATCATCATACCTAATAATACACAATCTTGTGTGATACTTTGTCTGTCTTGTAGGCTTGTTATCTATACAGAGTCGCAGCTGGTAGCCCAATCTGGATCCCCCACACGAAACAACCCCGTCTTATTGCCTCATATCTACTAGGTACATCCTGATGTTGTTGGGCATGCGGATTAAGCTGCGTCAAACTTGGATATTCAACTAGAGGAGATTTTTAAATTCTTCTCATTGTTCATGTAATTCACGTTTCTCAGCTTACCATGGGGCTGTCAATAGTAATTTACTTGTAGGAAGCAATGACAGATCCATTGGATGCTTCAGTACCTACTACCGTCAGATAATAGTAGTCGCAGCAGCTGCAGTGGCGTCACGTGCAGGAACCGGTCGCCAGCTAGTCGCAAAGCACAGACGCGGATTTTGGGCAGGGAGGAGCTATGCGAACATGTGGCCTGCAATCTGGCATCATAGCTGGCCTTGAATCTGTCCAAGTCAGCCTCCCAGCACCACGATTGTCTCTCTGCTCAGAGAAATTCTGGGAGCTGTGCAACTCCAGCCATCAATGCTGCATCAAGGCCTTTGATTGGGCATCCATCTCCCCTTTCCTTTCCAATTCGCCTCTTCCAGTTCTGCTTTCGTCCGCAACCCCGCCGCCATGGTGCGCCTACGAGATATCCCCCGAACGGCCACCTTTGCGTGGTCGCCCGGCTCCGGAAAGCCCATGGTTGTCACCGGAACAAAGGCCGGTGCCGTCGACGCTGATTTCTCTGACGAGAGCAAGCTAGAAATATGGGATCTCTCTCTCGACAACCAAGAGCAGGGCATCGAGCTGCAGCCCGTTGTCAGCATCACCACAGACTCCAGGTAGGGTTTTAGCATTCTCCCCTACCAGTTTGGCCTGGTTACTAAGGGTGTTAGGTTCTACGATATTGCCTGGGGACCTGCCGACGCCGATCATCCCAAGGGAATCATTGCAGGTGCTCTAGAGAACGGTACCCTTGAACTATGGGATGTCGAGAAGCTCGAAACTGGGGCTTCCGACGCCTCCATCTCCAAGACGACGAAACACACCGGTGCTATCAAGGCACTCCAGTTCAACCCTCTGAAGCCCCAAATCTTGGCCACAGCTGGCGCCAAGGGCGAGTTGTTCATCTACGACATCGGCGACATCGAGAACCCCTTCCGTCTAGGAAACGCAGCGGCCCGATCCGATGACATCGATTGCTTGGCCTGGAACCGCAAGGTTTCTCACATTCTCGCCACCGGAGGGCCTGGTGGCTTCGTGACCGTCTGGGATTTGAAGACAAAGAAGGCATCTTTGACCTTGAACAACAGCCGCAAAGCCGTCAGCGCCATCGCTTGGGACCCTAATAACTCAACAAAGCTTCTCACGGCAACCCCTGATGACAACACTCCTGTCATCTTCTTGTGGGACCTGCGCAACTCTAATGCCCCGGAAAAGACGCTTCAGGGACACGAGCAGGGCGTCTTGTCATTGTCGTGGTGCCAACAGGATCCCGACCTGTTGCTTTCTTCTGGCAAGGATAACAAGACGATTGTGTGGAACCCACACACGGCAGAGCGCTACGGAGAATTGCCTGAGGTTACCAACTGGACCTTTCAGACACGCTTCCACCCTCACAACCCCAATCTTTCCGCCACAGCAAGCTTCGACGGCAAAATTACTATTCAAACACTTCAAAACACCAACCCTGATAAGTCTCAAGCTGTCAACGAAAAGCCCCTAGATGATGAGGAGTTCTTCAGGGCTGCCCAGACTCAACCCCAGGGAGCCTCTTGGTCATTGGCCAAGGCGCCCAAGTGGTTTGAGCGACCCATTGGTGCTTCTTTTGGCTTTGGTGGTAAGCTCGTCGTTTTCAGGGAATCTCCAACTCAGGCTGGCCAGAAACGCTCGTCCAAGCTCGCAATCTCACAGTTCTCCGCCGATTCAGATGTCTCATCTGCAATTGAAAAATTCCAAGAGGCTCTTAACTCCAATGATGTGGCCACCCTTTGCCAAGAGAGGAAAGACCAAGCTCAAACCGACGAGGAGAAGGCAGATTGGACAGTTATCGAGACACTTGTTGGCGAAAATCCTCGTTCCAAGATTGTCGAGCATCTCGGTTTCAAACAAGAAGACCTAACAAACGGAGCCTCGACTGACGCGCCAGAGGGAGAGGAGAAGGAGGCGCCTGCAAAAGAGGAGGAACCTGTGGACGCGGAGGGCAAGCCCAGACGCCTATCCAACATGTTTGGAGATGGCGAGGGCGATGGCGATGATTTCCTTTCTGGACTGGCTGCCAACAAGGGCGCCAAGACCGATAAGCCTTTCCACCTCTTCAGTGACGGCGATACGTCTGTCGAGAAAGATATCACAAGAGCTCTTATGCTCGGCAATTTTGCTAGGGCCACTGATATCTGCTTAAAGGAGGATCGTATTGCAGATGCTTTCCTCATTGCCAACTGTGGCGGCCAGGAACTTGTCGAAAAGGTTCAGTCTACCTATCTCTCTCGCAAGAGTGGTACCCCTAGCTACCTGCGTCTCATCAGCTCTGTCGTCGACAAGAATCTATGGGATATTGTATACAACGCAGATCTGGAGAACTGGAAAGAGACCATGGCCATTATCTGCACTTTCTCGGATCCTTCTGAATTCCCAGATCTTTGTGAGGCTCTAGGAGACCGAATTAACGAGCAGGGCCAACGAAAGGACGCCTCATTCTGCTACCTTGTGGGTTCAAAGCTTGAGAAGGTTGTTACCATCTGGGTGGATGAGCTCAATGAATCAGAGCAAGCTGGAATGAAGGAGGAATCCGGCGATTCAACCTTCTCAGTCCATACCCGGTCGCTGCAGAGTTTCATTGAAAAGGTGACTGTCTTCCGCCACGTCGCCAAATTCCAGGACAAAGAGTTGGCACAGACAGACGATTGGAAGTTGGCGACCCTATACGACAAGTACACCGAATACGCAGAGATCCTCGCTGGCCAGGGCAAATTGGAAGTTGCGCAGAAGTATCTCGATCTGCTGCCAGCCACTTATCCAGCTGCCGAACTGACCAGGAGCCGCGTGAAGCTGGCCACACAAAAGAAGCCTGCCGCTGCACCGGTTTCAACAAGTCGCCGAACGCCATCGATCCCTTCTGCAGGAAAGCAGCCGTCTGTGGTAGGCTACCAGCCTCCTCAGCCTGCCCCTATTCCAGCTCCCACGAACCCATATGGTGGGCTCCAGCAGACTTCACCAGCAGTCTCCACAACTCAGCAGTACAAGCCTCCAGTCAACCCCTATCAACCACAAGGCTATCAACCCCAGGGCTATCAACCCCAGGGCTATCAGCCTCAGAATCAGTTTGGATACACTGGAGCGCCCATTGCACCACCGCCTATCAGTGGGCCCCCGAGAAACACAACGCCATCATCGGGCCCTCCACCATCAAAGGCCAAAAATATGGAGAACTGGAACGATGTCCCTATGGTGACGAAGGTTGCACCGCGAAGGTCAACGCCCAGCGTAACGCCCATTGCGTCGCCCTTCGGAGCTCAACAGGGCCAAGCTATGCCTCCCCCTCCTCCATCATCAACGTCGCCTTATGGGCCCGGTGCCAGGGCTAGTCCTCCTCCACCACCCAAGGGACCAGCTCCTCCTCGAGTACAGTCCCCGTTAGCCGGACCACCGGTAACTGGACCACCTCGAACCTCTTCTGCGGCAGCCAACCAATATGCTCCGCCAACCCCCATAGCAGGAGCGATCCCAACTCATGCGGCTCCTCCAGTTATGCCACGCACAGCTTCCCCTTATAACGCTCCTCCTGCCGGGCCTCCGGCTTCCAACAGGTACGCGCCAGTGACGACAACTCAGCAGCAACCTGGACAGTATACTGCCTCTATGCCGCCACCTCCCGGCCCGGCAAGCAGGCCTCCGCCCCCTGCAAACCCTTATGCGCCACCAGTTCAACAGCAACCGGCAGCACCCAGCCCATATGCCCCATCGCCATATGCCCCTGCTCCTGGTCAGGTACCGGCCTCTCAGCCACCGCCAACTGGCCCCCCTCCGATGGGTCGTCCCGGTCCTCCGCCTTCCGCCGCGTCTGCTCCTCCTCCACCACCACAGCAGACCGCACCACCCCCGGCGGCAAAGTATCCTCCCGGCGACCGATCACACATCCCAGCTCACGCTCAGGCGTTGGTGGACATTCTGAGCCAAGATATGCAGCGGGTAGCATCCAAGGCACCTCCGACATTTGCCCCTCAAGTCAAGGACACGCAGAAGCGACTGAACATTTTGTTCGACCACCTGAATAACGAGGAGCTTGTCCAGCCCTCAACTATTGAGCAGCTTTCACAGCTAGCCGTCGCAATTCAAACCAAGGACTACGCTACAGCCCAAAAGCTGCAGATGGAAATTAACCGAGATAAGACTGAAGAATGCGGTAACTGGATGGTAAGTTGAAAGACTTGAGAAAATACAATTGTGGTCCAGGTCCTTTTTTACTAACTCGGTTTATAGGTTGGAGTTAAGCGACTTATCAGCATGAGCAAGGCAACTCCTTGATAAGTCATTAATGTTGTCTGTACATGGAGAGTTGTGGTGTTTTATTTGACACGCTTTATTGGCGGCACGAAGTCATGCAAGGCATTGATTAAAAACCGCGGGCGGCACGATTAGTTAGATTATACATAAATGATGATTGGCGATACCAAGTGATCCGACCCCGAATGCGCAGTGATTTTGACCGGCTCAGGTACGGTTTCGTCTCACCAGTTGTCCAAATACACGGACTCAAATCAAGCCCATGATTACGCCCCGCAAAGTCAGCTGAACTCGCATAGCTGTCTGTATTGGGAAAACTCCCCTCCTTTGATTCGTCCTTTGGATTTGGAGAAGCCCTTTCAACACAAAAATGCTCACAATGCCTGCCATACAGCGGCCAAGACTTAGTCTGTGGCGCTGCCTATTATCTGCTAGGCAGTATAAGAACAAGGCTTAATCTTGAGTGCTTCCAGGCTGTCAATCAACTGCTCCATCTCCCCCGCAAACACCATTAAACTTGTGAAACGCCTTCCAATTAATCCCACGATGCCTCTCATCTCTCCATCCACCTGGAACACCCTCGGGCTCAGCGTTGCGGCCACTTTCGCCCTCCTCGGCTCGGGCGCTCTGTTCGACACCAAGCGCACTGCTAAGCTCTTCAGCCTTCAGCCATCGACAGGCGATGAGAAGACTACAGATGCTGGCGCTAGCTCGAGCCTTGTGGGCTTGTTAGTTGGGAGTCGCGATATCACGATGGCTACTACGTTGTTTGCACTGCATCGTGCTGGACAGACGGACGCTATGGGCACGGTTATCCTGAGCTCGATGATTATCTGTGCGGCGGATGTTTATATCGTGTGGAAAGGAAAGAAATGGGCTGAGTAAGTGGTCCTGAACACAGTGATGCCGAATGATTTTATATGCTGATGTGATGGCAAAGGACTGCCATGTTTGCCGTGGGTGCGGGTATTTGGGCCGCCATAGGTTTCGGTCTGAAGGGTTACTTTGACTGATGCGTGGTTTGATTCCGTGTTGTAAAATACGATGCTCATGTCTCTCCACTCAGGTGTTTTGTCGGTTTGTAAATCTATCAGGGTCCATGTTTGTCTTTCCCAGTACTCGGCTTGTAATTTTATTTAATTTCAATTACCTCATATCACAATGCCAAACAGTTGTGTAAACGAGATTATTTGTGTTATATTTCGCTGGAAAGAGAATTCGGTTGTTCATGTGTAGGGTACGACCGTCACATGAAGGAGCTGCAAGGCACGAAGTAGTGGAGCTTGATTAGATGCTTGCGCCTTGCATTTGATGCACTTTAAGGCATTCATATCCACGGCGTTTTGCAATTTTCTATTTAAATCTCTTACAACAGGCTGAGGAGCTTGGAAATGGAGTTTCTTCTGAATTGTAACAGTAACCCATAGTTCAAAGCAGCTGGCTATTGCCTCTCTCCTCACTCAAGCTGCCATGCCTTATCGGCGAAACCTCGGCACGAAAGCTATCCTCACTTCAGACACCAACATATTCAAGTTTTGAGACGCTTACACTCACTCATAAAAACACCAAAACCCGTGGCACATCCCTCTGCCCATTTTTCTTCCATTCTTCATCGCTATAACCGCCAAAAGCCAATTGACAAAATGACCGACTCTGCTCGCTGGAAAGCCACGGTCTACGTCGGCGGGCTCTCACCCCTCGTCACCAACACGCACGTTTTCGACGCCTTCATCCCGTTTGGCGATATCGTCGAGGTGCAGCTCCCCAAGTCAGACGCGCCAAACTCTACGGATCCTCACAAGGGCTTTGCATACGTCGAGTTTGAGGACAGTGCGGATGCGAAAGAGGCCATCGACAACATGGACCAGTCCGAGTTCTTTGGCAGGGTGATCAAGGTGTCTCAGGCAAGGGCGCCAAAGAGTGCCGATGAGGGATTGGGCAGTAAAAAGGCTGTTTGGGAGCAGGTACGTTTTGAAATTGTTACGATTTCGGTCTTTTGTGAATTGATGTTAATATTGCCACTGTATAGGAGAGCTGGCTCGCTGAGCATGCGGCGGAAGATGACGTCGCGAATCAGGCAAAGCTGGAGGAACCAGCCTCGGATCCCATGCAAGGTCTCGAGGGGCTGGATGTTGCGGGGCCAAAGCCGGAGTGATGCTCAAAAAGGAGACTGTTGGTTGGAACAAGGGATGGTTGCAATGGGTTTACGGAGTACTTGAATTATTTTTTTTGCATAGCGACGGTGTTTTGGAAGGACCATATCATGGCATACTGTATTCCTTTTTACATGAATGGGGATCCGAAGATTTTGGAACAACTTGCAAGCTGTGTTTCTCCTCGGCACTCCGCCCTAATGCTTCTCGACATATACAGAACTTGATCCCCCATCCATTGTTTCAAGCAGCCGCATGTCAAAGATTATCCCACCAACGACTTTGCTTCTCGAAAGCTTAGACAATTTAGTGCTCGCCGTGTCCGCCCTCGTTCTGAGCGGCGCGGGCAGCGGCACCCTGGCGGCCGAGTCGCAGGTTCTTGTCGACGAAGAACTTGCGGGAGCTGGAGTAGGCAGCGGCGCCCAGAGCGAAACCAACGACGATGACTAGGAGAGTTTGCTCATGTTAGAACATCGCATCTTTAATGGGCGCGAGAGAGGGTGAGTCTTTTCGTACAGAGGGGGTACAGCTCAGCAGGGATCTGCTTGAGCTTGCGGAGGCGCTGGGAGACGGTGTGGCCTTTGGTAATCATGTCAATAAGCGTCGCTGAAGGTTGCCGAGCTGCTCGGCGAGCATCAATGCCGTCACATACCGGCCTGGTCCTCCTTCTGTATAGCCGCGAGGTTAGCCGGGATTCTCGAACCGGGAGCTTCAGCTCGGCTGCACTTACGGGGACGGGTCGCATCATGCGGGCCGTAGGGCGGAAGGCCCGAAGAGCAAGAGTAGGACGCATTGTGATGAGCGGAGAGGGTTCGACCGAGAGGCTTCAGGGCGGGCGCAAAAGAATTGCTGCTGGTGAGAGGAATTGTTTGGTTCAAGAGTATCTCATGGGCTGGTGCAATTCCCACATCAGCAAATGGCCCACTTCCGCCCACCGAATGGCCCCATTGGCCCGGTGGCGCCTGAGGCACACATTTTCAATCCGGAACATCTGATTCGGAAAGCTGCCAACATTCGACGCATAGCGAAATCTCCCACCCCAAACCTCCCCTTGCATCGCTGCAATTGTCGCCCGCACATCGCCTGCACCGTCGCCGAATCCGAATCATTCATCATGTCCGACGAGGAAGGCCAGGAGCTTGTCACCAAGCCCTTCAAGTTTGTCACTGGTACGGCCTGCCGCCTGAGATAAAATATCCCCTCTCTCTCTCTCTCCAAAAAAAGTGGTCTGATCTTGAGTGACCCGAGGCTAACAACGGCGTTTTTGCAGCTGGTGAGACCGTCCAACAAGGCGCCCCTTCTACGTGAACGACGACCGACCGGCGCGGGCAGCTCGATCAATGCGTTGCCATTGACTGCGAGCTGCTTACCCGCAGCTTGGAATAGCTTGAACTTTGCCCGTCGCCGGAGGACCCGCTTCGCAGATATACCTTCGTTATATGCACGCAATGTCGCTAACTCGAGTGCTTGCGCAGGCACTGATGCCCGTTTCCCCAACGTGAACCAGACCAAGCACTGCTGGCAAAACTACGTCGACTACCACAAGTGCATCATCGCCAAGGGAGAGGACTTTGCGCCTTGCCGTCAGGTACGGGGACTGGAAGGAGCTGTGACTTATGCGCGCATCTGAGTATACTGAACCATTGTGTAGTTCTGGTTGGCCTACCGATCACTGTGCCCCTCTGGATGGTACCAGCGATGGGACGAGCAGCGCGGTATGTTTCCTTTACACGATTGTTTGAGGTTTGAAGCTGATTGTGTGTCCAACAGAGGGTGGTAACTTCCCCGTGAAGCTCGATGCTTAAATTTCATATTTAACACGGCGGGGTACATAAGCATGGGTGTTCACATAGATTAAGCAGCCAGGCTCCGCATGTACTGCAAGAAAATGAAGTAGTCAATCGCAAGCAAATAGGCTCAATATTTTACTATGACCTCGTGAGCTACCGCCTTCGTTGATGAAGCTGCAGCTATGTATGACGTACATCACGCGTATATCGCCAACATCACAGGAATCGCACGGAGAGATGCTCCGTATACACATTAGCTTTATTGGTATCGTATCAAGCTCGAATAATATTCCTGTCCCAAATGCATCCAATGACCAAAACTCCTTTCATTGCTTTTTGAAGAAAAAAAAAGGAAATCATAATTGCGCTCCAGCTCCCATTATGAAGATTTCTTTTCACCCTCATCCTCCGAATCAGAACTCATGAATTCGTCGTCCTCATCAAAGCCAAAGAATGTTCTTGGCTTGGCCTTTGATGGACCAGCTTCTGTTGGAGGAGGTGATTCTTTGGAGCTCTCCGAATCCTCTCCGTCACTCACGGATTTGCTATTGCTTTGCTCAGTTGACGCAGAATCGTGAGATGAGCTAAGTAGGTTGTCCTTGTAGTTTCCGGACTTCATAGCAGCCAGTACGGCTTCGCGAGTTCGCTCGTTGCTCTCTTCTTTATCTTCAACCCACTGGCCGTCCAGCTTGCCCCTACCGCCAGACTTGATCTCTGCCTCTCTCCTCTCAGCCATGTCAACAATCTCTTCCCATCGTTGGCGCCGCTTCTCTTTCTCCTTCTTCTCCATCTCTGGTTTGATAGCGAGGTACTCGGCGAGAGCCTTGGCCTCGTTAATAGTGCGCAGTCGTCTTCCATCCAGGTTTCGGCTTGAGCCACCGTCATCTTGCTTCTGCTTCTTGCGCGATGACATGCGACCACCAGCAGCTCGGAGCTGAGATCCGAAACCACCTTTTCCACCGCATAGGGGAATAGCGAGGCGCAAAGAGAGGAAGTCATCTTCATCAGATGTTAGATAGGTCAAAATGGGTGCCTCTGATACTTGGGGCAGCAGGCGGTTTGAGAGTGTTGTGATGATGAATTTGGCTTCGGTGGCCCCGGGAGGCAGTTTCCCGTCGATCTGCTCCCGTAGAGAGGTGACTGTAGTAGTCGGAGGTGTGCGCAGAACCAAGGTTGGTGGAAGACCGAGACCATTGAAGGTCGAGATGAGGACGTTGAGAGGTTTCGCCATTGTGATGAATGCTTTGTAATAGATGCGGTGATGCGATGGCTGCAGCGAAGAACTGTGAAGATTGAAGAGCGTGGATGGATGGTGCGAGCGCGTAAGTTGGGGATCGGGTTGTTTATATAACAACCGCTGCGCTTAAAGTGTCGAATTACGGGCCCTTAACTTTGCCGTTGTCGTGGCAAAGCGAAAACAAATAGGTTGCGATGCAACGGCGCCACGATCATGGAGTTTGGGGGATTGGCTGCGATGACGAGCGGAAAGTTTGTCATGTGAGGTCGCGACCTGCGCCACACTGCCAGCCGCGCTAGCAGCCATTATCAGAGAATCGCTTATCGACACGTGATCCCAAGCCACAACGCACACTTTCGAGACCCCCCACTTCGCTAGGGTGGAATTTCATGTAGGGCTTCCGCCCACAAAAGTTATCCAATTCGAGATCTCTGGTTGTACGCCTGTTCCCGAAAAACCGTCAACTTTCCAACATCGACCCTCCGAGCAGCAAACCGCCACGATGTTGATTCCCAAGGCCGACCGCAAGAAGATTCACGAGGTATTTTTCGACTATTGAACGAAACCGCGAGCGCGAGCTCGAGGAATTGAAAATAGTCCCAGGTGTCACTGACAGTTGTCTGGTAGTACCTCTTCCGCGAGGGTGTCCTCGTCGCGCAGAAGGACTTCAACCTCCCCAAGCACCCCGATATTGACACCAAGAACCTGTTCGTCATCAAGGCTGCTCAGTCCCTCAACTCCCGCGGCTATGTCAAGACCCAGTTCTCTTGGCAATACTATTACTACACCCTGACCCCCGAGGGTCTCGACTACCTCCGGGAATGGCTTCACCTGCCTGCCGAGATCGTTCCTGCTACTCACATCAAGCAGCAGCGATCACACGCTCCTCCCCGTGGCATGCTCGGCGAGGGCGAGCGTGAGCGACGACCTTTCGGCCGTGGACGTGGCGGCGACCGTGGTGACCGTGAGGGTGGATACCGAAGGAGGGATGCTGGCGAGGGCAAGGAGGGTGGTGCTCCCGGCGAGTTTGCTCCTCAATTGTGAGAATTTTCTTTCCTCTTTTCTTTGGAGATGATGGTTTTGCTGCGGCCAGAACTTATCGTCCAATGGTTTGGGCATCTTTTTGCTAACTTTTGTCTCTTACAGCCGTGGTGGATTTGGCCGTGGACGTGGTGCTGCTCCTCCTTCCTAAACGATTCTGTCTCTTTCGGGGTTAACAAATCTTATGATGCATGGCGCAATAAGACAACGGCATGTAGTCTAAAAAACGTGAGGCAATCCTCACCATGAGTCCACTCATGAAGAAATGGGAAGTGAGGGGGGATATCGTGGGAGTTCTTGGAGGTTAGATCCTCGGAAATCATTTGCATCAGGGTCAATGTTTGCCATCAACGAGATAATTTTCCTTTATGCCTACATGTGAGAACGTGCACCTGGTGAAAGGGACCATTGAAATATGACGAGTGAAAAATCTGGAGAGCGGGATGCTTGACTGGTCCGGCCGGGAGTGTCTGCGCAGTTTGCAGGAGACTGATGGAGGAGATGAATTGGCTCAATTGATATCCTTCCCTGTTCCAATTACCCGGGCCTATGATGCAAAGTGAAATGATGAAACGATTCAAGTGATCGAATACTGCCCTCATTCAATTATGCTATGCCTATCGAGAGTTGCTCTCTATCACGCCAAATTGGCGGCCTACCCAATACCTCAGCAATTATCAAGTAGGCAACCCTCCGAGCCTGTCTCACCGCAGTGCATATTCCTTGCCATGGCCGCAATCAAAAGCAGAGCATATTTAGCAAATCAATAGCTAGATCCGACTCCCCTTACGGACAATCAGATTGACGGGCCCAAATCGATTTCGACTTTGAATAGCTTAATAACATATTGCTGCCAAGTCCTGTCCATGTCCTCGAAATTGCTTCCTTCTAAAGTTACCATTCCTGAAACCTCAGGTTTGAAGGTCCCTTTGAAAACGCATTCTTTTTCTCCAGGAAGAATTTGGAAGGAGGCCCACAATTCTCCAATGATATCTTTGCCTTTCTTGAGGACAAACTCACTGCTGCCATCAAAGCGAAGTGTAAGCGGGCTTGGGTTTGTTATCGTCATGGTGATTTCGATCTTGTCTCCGAAGGTCGTGAATTCATCTACAGTGGCACTCATTCTCGGCATGTTCGCCAAATCAATGGACATTGCGAGCCAATGGCCACTTGAGGAAACTCTGAGAGCAGCTGTGGGCTGTTTCTGAGCATCCCGCTTGTTGTTGGCACTTGAATTAGGTAGAACGTCGCCAAAGAAATTCTTGAGTCCCACCATACTCTTGATGCGCATTTCCGGTTCGTCTGACTCATCCCATTCGGTTATCACGTAGTTGTTGCTGTCGGGTATCATTGGCTGGTCCTGGCAAGTCATCTCTCCAACTAGAATGTTACGATGGTAAAGGCGAATTCTGAGAGAATTGACCCAACCAATTTCGAATCCAGGGCGGACTGTGCCTCCAACTTCAAGATAGAAGCCTCTACAACTCGAATTAGTGATGAGTAATTGTTGAATTAGAGAATATCCAACTCACCTATAGCCACGGGTTGAAATCAAGAAGTGGTTAATATCCATTTCTCCTCCCATCTCAGACAAAGCGATGCTCTCCCGATCGGAGGCGTCGCAGGAACTTCCTGCTTCAGACATGATTCTCGCCGCAGGTTGATCAGATGATTCGAGAGAGGTTGAATTTGGAAGGGTGATGAGAGAAGAGGTTGATCAGGATAACCTCTGACTCGCCGTGCTTTCAGATTCAAGTATTCTTGCGTGTTGATAGTCGCTTTAACGGTGCACGCTTTCGGAGGAAGGAGATGAAAGGAAGAGAAAGAACGCGACTTGAGTGAATCACGAAGCGAAATAATATAGCATTCACCTGGCAGCTGGCAGGCCACTTCTGCCGGTTGGCTCGTCACTGCTTGAGTTCGGCATCTGCCCCTCTACAATGCAAGTTATTCAGCGTAGTTGTAGAGGTTTGCTAGCCAGCGCAGCAGTTTGGATATATGGTATCCCGTGTGACAAATTTTGTAGACACTACCTTACCTGAAAAGAGTAGCGATAGAAGCAGAAAGTAGCGATAGAAGCAGAAAGTGGCGATAGTACCTTAGTGATAGTAGCGCTGGAGCAGAAGCTTGAAGTGCCATGAGGAGGTAGCGGTCTATCCATGAGATGCTGGACAACCAACTCAGGATGATGATTACATGTAGTCATTCCCTTGTTGCGTATATATCAGGCGAACAGTTGTCCAACACCTAAGTACTCTTATTGTGCCGCAGTGATGCATGGCTGGTCACTCCGTTGGCTGCCTAGTAGCCGTCTATGGATATGTTTCTAATTATGGAACTCAAGTTCACTCGATGCAACTGCCTCCATCAGCCACGAGATTTCCTGCTCCACCATAGTTGATGAAACTTCCGTCAGTCTCCGAACTGGATACTACATGATTCATGGCATATACTTACTATAATGTAATAATGAACGAGGCTCTCGCGGGCGAAACAGAGGAGACCCTCGGTTTTGTTTTCGCCCCCGGAACATGAGTTTGTAGCAGAAGTAGAGACCGAGCTGTGGACGCCTGCCAGCTGTTGAGAAGGCCAATAGCTGGCGAGTTTTGCTGCCAACTGTCCCAAGTGAGCTACATAAACTCTCCGCGCGAGTTCAGACATTCTCGCCCTTTCCTCTCATCTCTTACATCCTTCTCGAGAGCAGTTGGAGATGGCAAAGGTTTGACGCGCAAGGTTACTTGTATCTCATGCGTAAATGACCTAACCATACATCGCAAGCTTCTCCTTCATTCGTGAATACAGGAAACTTGAGATTTCTCAAGCCGTCAGCAACATCCACCTTGTATTGTCTCACCGGTAACGGGTTACCGAATTAATCCTCACGGGACTAGGTACCTCGATCACCATGAGCAACTTATCTTGCCCAAAGGTGATTGCAGATGTTGGATGGGTTTGGTTTACTAAACCATCTATGAGGTTCGCAAGTTTTTTACTCATATAATCCTCATTAGCATCTTTCCATCTTAATTCTAATATGGTACAGGACCACGAATCTTGACATCCGCGTTTCCATTGGACCAGAAGTCGATATTGGTTGGGTCAGCTCCATAACTGCCTCTATCTTCTATGGCAACGCTCTCATCGGAGAGGCAACTCAAGAAGATACATTTCTCGAGAGCCCAGAGTATGATAACACATATGATATGAAGTTGCAGAATTTCGAAATTCAAGACATGACTGCATTCAAAAGTCTCATTCGAAATATAATGCCCAACACAAAGAACAGATATCAGCCAGGCTATAGAAAGCCTATTGCTGAACTAGAAGTTCTTGAGAAAGGCCACAAACTCGCGGTGGTTGTAAATCTCTATGGAACTGGTGTCTTCAAAACCACGGCACCTAGAGTTCAATTAACTGGCGACTCAATCCTTATAACTTTCTCAATTTCAAACCAGCCTCACGTCGAACTGTGGTTTGAGAATGCCAAATATATACTTGAGAAAGATGGAGAAACCTTGGCTCGTTTAACTGGCAGCCTTGAAATTGAAGCAGACGGTGGTAGTCCCGTCAATTATCAGTGTGAGGGAGAACTAAGTTCGTACTGGAAGCAAAGTTCAAACTGCAAATTTTTCGGAAAAGGAAAATTAAGAGGCGTTGATTTGGGAAGTGATAGCGACACGTGGTTTTGCCATGCTATCCGGGAATTCGAAATGGAAGTCGATCTCGACGAAGTGATCGTTTGTAAGGATGAATAGGCAGACCAGTCTTTCTCCTCTTCCTGACGGGAAGGATCTGCCTTGGAGGGAAATAACGCTTATTGAGCTACTACGCACGGAGGGGGATATCTATGGAAGTAAAAAAGGGCTCTTGGTATGCAGTTATGGTAGCTCTAGTAGCTCGAATTGAATGGGATCAGTCATATATGCAGAAGGCAAGATGCAAAAGCTCGGACGGTGAGGAGCCAGCTGACGGAAGTGTCCAGCCAGCTGTCAGGTGAATGCAATATAATTTTCCATCGTGAATTGCCCAAGCCTGTTTCCTTTTCTCCTTTCAACAGACTTCTTCGGGAATTGGTAGTGGTACCAGCCCGTGAATGCATTAGGGTGCCTAAATCCATCCGCGTCAGGGTTAGAGAATACTCCAGACCTTTCTTTTTGACTTCTATATATTGGAAGCGTGAATATTTCTACTGCTCTTTACGCGGAAAGCCTTCAAATATTTTACCTGCGACATACTTCACATCGACGCCCTTCGCGAAACCCCACGATCATGGCAGAATTAGAGATTGAGTGCCTTCATTTCACCAATCCCTCGATGAGGTATGGCCATCTAGCTACTTGCCAATACACAACATTAGCGTTATAATTCCATTCGAAGATACTTATTCTTGTCATAGGTCCTTCAACCTCGACATCTCCGCCGTCATTGGCCCAGGAGTTGATATTGGCTGGATTAGTTGCGTAACAGTGTCCATCTTTTACCGTCGAGTTCTCATTGGCAAAAAGACTCTTCGCAACAAATACATTAATCCCGACGAGGAAGGCAATGTTGAAATACACCTCGAAAATCTCAAAATTCTGAATATGCTTGGATTCAAGGATTTCATCCAACGCCTGATGCCCAAGACTGGAATCATCCCCCAGAACAAAGATCAAACATCTATTACCGCAACACTAGACAGCGATGAGAGTGGTCATAAACTTTATGTGGCGATAGATCTGAACGACACATCGAGTATCTCAATTTCCGATGTGGACTTGCAGCGGGTTGACCGGACGGTTACACTCAGATTCAGAGCATCCAGCTCGAATCCGGTTGACCTGCCTTTTGGATACTGTCGATTTTCATTGAAAAAAGATGGAGCGCATTTGGTTTCATTGGAAGGTTATTTTGACATTTTGCCCGATTCCTCTGATGTCACGTTGGAGGGAGATACCGAAACTGACAACCTCGAACTCTCTGGAACGGCAATTCTGAAGGGGGTCTGTGCACTTGACAATGAGCATAATTGGCTTGCTCATGCTATTCGATTGTTTGAAATGGAGGTTAAATTAGGTTAGATTGGGCATCTGCTCAGAATGAACGAAGGCAATTGTCCTTTTCCTTTTTACCAAAAGGAAATCGATGACAAAGAATCATGGGCATTAATTGTTCCGGAATACATACCTAGAGATAGAAAACAGCTCTTGATAGAGTCAAACAAATGCAAATGCGTGCAATAAAATAAGACTAGGCATATTTGCAGGGAACAAAATGCAGAAACGTTAGCGGTGATATGGCAGCTGGCAGGGAGCGGACAGAAGTATCCCGACAGTGGCCAGATGAACGTCATATCTGTTCTTCACATTTACCTTTCCTATTGAGCGTGAATTACTATAGTGAATATTATTTACAAAAGCATATTTACTTAACAGCTGAGTGCAAACGAGGCAGAAACTAGTTCGTTTCCCTCCTTCTTGCATCGCACTCCGAATCCGCGCTTCCACAACTCTTCCAAACAGCCTGCGTCGAGTAAATTCCATGCCTCAAACGGAAAATTTCAGCAAAGCGCCCGATGAAGGGAGCATCACAATGTCCGGAGAAATGGATATTGCAGAGCTCATGATTTCAAGCCGCTCTCTGACGTACGCCAACTTGCCGATTCTGTGACTACAAATGACTGACTGGAGCTATAGATCTCTCTACCTCAAAGTAGGAGGTACAGTTTGCCCTGAAAAGCTTGGCTGGGTCAGTTGTGTCAAGATTTGCCTATACTACGACCGTATCTTGCTTGGGGAAATCACCGTCCCAGATACACTAATGATACCCGATGCCGACAACTACGTGGAAATCACAACAGACAGCAATTATGATCCTTTTCATTACAATGATTATCCCGAACTGGAGGACGGTATTGATCATGAAATGAAAATCAAGACTATGGTGGGGTTTAAATCCTTTATTACAAGCATTATGCCTGAGAACGGAGTCAGCCACGAGCCCAGTAGTGATAAACGTGCCACTGCTGCTTTCAGTATTGACTCGACCGGCCATAATCTTACAATGGCGATCGACTTGAGTAATGTGGCAAATATAAAAGCCACTACAAAGACCCTCGAAATGACAGGGGCTGCGATCGATGTAGTCATCACGATGATGAATCCGGGCCCGCTGCATCTTCGTTTCAAGACAGCCTACTTCATACTCAAGCAGGGAAACAAGACTATTGGAATGGTCTCGGGGGAGTTCAACATCGTCCCTGGAGAATTTGAAGTGGTTTTAGAAGGGGAATGTGATGAAGAAATCGAAGTTGACAAGCTCAACGGGACGGCAGTCTTAAAAGGAGACTCTTGCTGTGAGGAACACAGCACTTGGCTGCAATATGCTATCCGACAATTTGAAATCGAAGTCGATTTGGATGGAACCGTCATTGACATTGAAGATGAAAAAGAAGGTGATGATAATTGGGACGAAGCCGGTGAAGATGATGAAGATGAGAGTGAGAGTGAGAGCGAATAGACGCTATTTCTTCTCTCACTATGCTCATATGAAGATCAATCTTCTTCGCCTGGCAGAAGCAGAGAGGGAGTAGCGTATGGAAGCTCTTGGAATGGTCATCGTCGTCTCCATTGGATGTTTTGCCGTTGGAGATGGAGAGGTTCGGTTTGGAACACAACTAGATGGAGAGCTGAGCGGGTTTTGATCTCTTCCATGAGTTTTCTTGTTGCGAGCAACTGGCCGGCCTTTTTAGCTGCGACAGTTTCAGTGATTTGCTGAACTGTCAAGAGGACCTTCTAGGTAGATCAAATCTATCCTAAAACTCCCTTTATCCGCATGGTTTTTCTTCAAGTACCTATCTGTTTGTTGCATACCTACCTATTATCACTACCTTCGGGCGCCGGGGTTTTTTTTTATGGTAAGGGGTGTAGTTATCATTTCTGGACGTGAAAATAGTGATTTAGTAGTAAGCGCCCATCTCATAATTCGTACGTAGTAAAGTCCCAATGTGGTCTTGCTTGTGGTACCCTGTGACAGTTGTGTTTGCGTGTGTATTTTTTGCATCGCCATCATCTTCTAATTGAAGTGGTGTCGCAGGCCTGCGATAATATCGGCGTCGTAATAATAATAGGGCTGGTAAGTGAAATCGTTACGCAATGGTAGCGCCATGCTTTCGCAGTAATTGTCATACCTTCATCAAGAACATCTGTAAAATAGCTCAATCGATTAGCCGCGACGTGAAAAATGCAATGAAATGTTTTATAAGGCGTATGACCAACCTGAGAGGCAATATACGCCAAATTGCGATGCATAATCTGGAATGAGCTGCTTAGAGACACTGGCGAGCGAATGGGCGCAGATGGACACTTGCCTTGAGCTTTAGTAGCATGTGCTATGTTTCTTGGACTAGTGAGAGAGAGATTGTAAGATCTTCACCTGTGCTGTGTGTGCAATCATCAGTCGACCTGGGTTTGGTCAACCTCGACAGGAGAAAGGGGATATTACCCGGCTTGCCGATTTTGATATGGATGTGAAACACCAGTGAGTACCAGGATAAGCGGACACTAATGGACGATGTTTATATGTATTCCCTAAAAAAGAAAAAAAATAAAAATTAGCAAAATATTCACAATCTCAGGGGTACCGACAGTTGACCAACCTCCCTTGCATGGTAGTGTCAAGCCTTGATTTCACTGCCTCAACGCAAATTTTCAGCACAGACCATTGTTAGAAAGTTTCTCTCCTCTCCTCTCTCTCTCTTCTACTTACCATCATCACAAAGAGCAGCAACGAAACACTTCTTCCATTGGGAAACTGACGCCGATCTAATTTCAGGGGTGAGAGAAAACAATCGCGTAATGAAAGAATGGCGATGCGCATTCTTACCTCTATTTTTGCATAGAGCCCGATCTGCCTCTCTAGACGACCATAAATGTGAAAATACAGAGGCCGGACGGAGAATAACTGCGCATTTCTGGAGTTGCTGGGCGCTGTCATTTCTGGTGGGCGATTCCAAAACAAAGAGCAGATCTGCTCTCGCGTCAGCAAACTCGAAATCACAACATGGTGTCCAGCACTCCGTTTTCACACTGGAGGGGAGACACATATATGGATTGAGGTAAGAGAATAATGGAGAGAGGCGAACAAGAAAAATATTAGTATGTGTCCTTCTCCTGAGGTGGTGGTATGAACTTACCAGACGCGCCATCTGCGCCAGACGCGTGTAGCCTGGCACAAATCCAATCTTCATTCCAGCACTAATTGGAACAGGAGTTAGCAGGACGGTGCGTGTCCAGCTGCTAGAAAAGAAAGGGAAATAAAATGCCCATCTTCACGGTGAGGACCAAGTTGATAGATGACGCGCAGACAGTGGGATACGTGGTAGGATGGACGGCTGGACACGGGAACATTGGAAGATGGTATGGGGAAAGAGAAATTTCTGGGCAAAGGATGGTAGGCTGCATGCGCAAAGATGCTGGGGCGGTGGTTGATGTGAACAGGGCATTCATCCCCTGGAAGGTGCACCTACTCCCTGGAGGCAGCATAGGCCAACATTGTGGTCGAATATTGTATCACTGAATACAAGGCGCATTCCCAGTAATAAATATGGTAAATATATTATTGGCCATGGATATGACATATGGTTCTTTTATTTTGACTGTGAACATAAAATAAAATAAAAATTATCTAGGTTTCGAGAGGCTGGTTTTATGGATTGTAGTTCTTTTTCATATGCTGGCACTGGATTTATTTTCTATAGAGCCAGACCCTAATGTGAAATATTCTGTCTATACTACATAAAATAAATATTGAAATCGATGAATAGCAGACTGTTGTCATACCGAGGCACCATCCATACTCTACTGCTCTGGATTTGCGGCAAACCGACAATCATCTGTTTACCAAGCATCTCGAAGATTGGGCACCCAAGTATCAGCTCTTTCGTTTCCCCTTGTGTCCTCTCCGATACAAGATCTACCACTGCAAATAAATATTTCTTTATGTAGCGTGGGTGTGTAAAGGGGCCGAGTAGCTTGGCGTATCTGGTTGTGCTGCCATGGTAGCCTAGGTGTATAAAGTCACCCACTGTGAAACATACTCGATCCTGGTTCCTGTATCATATTAGCAGTGTAGAAATCATGGGTGCAGTTTTGTGGCCAACTGACCTGGGTGTGAAGGCAAGTTTCTGGCACCACTGGATTGTAGAGTTTTGTATGCCATGCACCACCGGTTGCTTGTAGTCGTTACAGTATGCCTTCTCTAATTGTGTTATGAAATCATGCTCTTTGGGGAGCTGCTGAATTTTTCTGACGGAGAGAAAGTTGTAGTTATTGTTTGTTGTGGTTTCTTTCGGTTGTATGCGATGTAGCGCGTTTGGAGAGCGACGGTTCTCGTCCTCCAGGAGTTCCTGAAGCGATTTGTTCTGATCCTCATTCTCTGCTTCTTCTTTAGCTGTTGAAATCATGCTTTTGGCGAGCGTCGGACACTTTTTCTCGTAGCGTGAGAAATAGATCTTGGTCTTGGGATGGTTTGGGAAGCAGTTCTCTAGGAGGAGGGAGATGGTAAGGTGTGTGTTTTCTCGCTTTATTCATGTTGCAGCAGCATTTCGAAAGTTTGTGGAGAGGATATCGGACTTGTATTCCCTACGTTTGAGATTAGCTTTAGGGAATACCTTTTACACTTAAGTCTAAATCGGCTTACTTGTGTTTGCCTTTACCAGCGAGTGTAAATGCTATTCGGCAGTCTTTATATTCTTCTATAACTTCTGCGTAGTGTAGCTTAATGTGAATGTTTGGCAGTTTAGTTTTATCTTTAAGCTGGCGGCCTTTGTTAACTTTCGATATGGCTGTGAGAGCTGCTATCGAAGGTGCAAGTTACCTAGGTAGTCTTACCACGCTCTACAATACTTCTATCACCTTAATTAACGCCAAAAATCATAACTACACCCCTTACCAACCCCCCCCCCCCCCGGGCTGCTAGATAGGTTTGGCTCAGGTAATACCTGATAGGTATTCTACCTCCTACCTGCACTTCCAGTATCTGTATCTGACATTAAGAGGGATATGCTGGGAAGTACCTTTGCAGCATTCTGGTAGTGCTAGGCAGCTGATCACTCCTTCTACCAACTGCCATCCCCCTACATGCCATCTGCAATTTTCTCATTGTCGCCTTACGTAAACTACTGACAGCCTACCTGGCTATCTTATATTTGTTTCTCCTCCTTCATCTTGCTTCTATGAAAATTTTTCTTCTCCATCTCTTCTCGCTGCCCGCCAAAGCCCTCACACAAGTTTCTCTCCCTTCCGTCGGTGATGGCCTTCCTAGACGAGGCAGTACAGGCAATCAGCCAAGCTCTCAATGTAAGTATACATTACCTCTCCCAGGGTACTTTTTTTTTTTTTTGTCAACGTTTTTCTGATGCTTGTTTTATAGTCGGGGCAGATCGGTGAATAGGGTTGCCGAGAGCTCGTGAATTTACTTATGGTAAGCCATCCATACTTCCGCCCATTTTGCCGATGGATTCCGTTAACCGGCGTGCAGTCTTTCAACCGACAGTTCCCTGTGTGTTCCATCCATTTGGAACGTGCCCACGTTTTAGATCAGGCGTTCTGTTCAACTCACAGATCTCACTGGATATGCCACCAGTGTATTGGGCAGAATCGTGTCATCGCTGCGAGCCTCCCTTGTCAAGATGGGCTCCGTGCGTACCAAAATCTTCCTGATGGTATCGCTGTGAGAAATCTCGGTGATTCTGTGCCTTGTCCTTCAGAGGCATCCGACAGACAAAGTGAGGATACCAATCTCATCTCTCTGGCGTCTGAAACAGACAACTGCACCAAGTACTGTCGTCTCCCCAACGTACTCTTCCATTCGCGCTTGGTACTAACTTTGACACAGGCCTAACGACCATGATGCCAATCAACCAAACGTTGGACAGCAGCATGATGTATTGGGAGACATGAATCCCAGTGTCGGTGTCCCTGCTCCTGTCCCTGCCCTCCCCGACTCTCCCATGTCGGTGCCTGCTATCCGTGACCCGGACAGGAATGATATTATCATGGGTTGTCGACACTACTGGTCTGAGTTTTGTGGTAACACCCGGGATGAGAGGCAGTGTGAACTATGCCGATACTATCTTCCCAAGGTGGTGTGGATCTGTGTCCGTGATTGTAAGATAAAAATTTGTATGCGATGTCGCAGAAATAACTACTGGGTTGGGTCGCTGTAATGTTATTGTGCTACCAAGATAGACATCGGTGAGGAGGAATGGATACATGATGGGTATGGAGACAGACTAGAAATGACACAAAATGGAGGTGTTTGAAGTCACTTGTTTATTGCAAAAACTAATCAAAGAGGTCTTTCTGCTGTGACCCTCGTGCGCCCGAATATTGCTTTATGGTACATACAGTTTCCATTACGTTCCCTCCCCCATCTTTGTTTTCATCTTACGATTTGCCAAAAAAACGCCAGCCATCTGAAAATCCCTTTCAGCACCCCTCTTCTAAATCTAGCTCAAATCCATAGTCTCAGAGCCGGCAGCGGCAGCAGCATTATTGCCACCATTCTGGACAGACAGGTCGACGCCACCATCGTTGCCAATCAATCGCTTCTCGGATTTGTTTACAAACTCGATACTCCTGGCAGGGTCGTAGAAGAGCTGGAAGCATCGCTTGACATCATCAATGCCAACTTGCTTGGATTTTCTCTTCGCTGAGACCAGCTGCGATGTGGTGATGAGGTTGCTGGCGTATCGAAGACCGGCTTCTTGGCCAATCTTGGTAAGCAGGGCCAGAGCGTCTGCTGAAACGTCAATCTCCTCCTCCTGTGCTCGAATGGACAGGATCTGTTGGATTTCTTCTGAGTTATAAGGATGCGTGTTGATGATGACAACGCGATCCAAGAAATCGAGGGGTAGACCGTGTGGGCTCTTGTAGTCGGTGCCTCGAATGCGAGACTGGCCTCGGTTGCTGGCCATGATGACGACTGGCGCCAAATCGTCCTCAAGGGCTCGGTTGATGTAAGAAAAGCATTCGATGTCAAGCATGTGCACCTCGTCGATGAACAGCACACCGGGAACAATCTCAGCCTTGCCCTCCTCTTTCCACTCGCCAACCTTGGTGTTAATCTGATCGCGGATCTCACTGCGAATCTCGCCGGTGTCGCCAGAGAAAAGAGCAAGGAATCCCTGTGTTCGCGAGTTGATAACATCGATTTCGTGCAGCGTCACCGTGTGGATCACCTCCTTGCGTCTTTGCAGCTCGCCGTCAGGGCACTGCAAAAATTTGGTATCAACCCCCATGGCATCGTAATCGCGAGATCGAGCGTATGATCGGCCGAGTTTAGTAATCTTTCCAGAGGACTTGTCGATAGAAATGATATCGCCGGCCATGACGCGCTCCTTGGTCATGGCATCAATCATCTTTGCGCCCATGTCATAGACGGCCTCCATATCGGTGGTCTTGATCGTCAGCTTGCCCTGCTTGGCACTGCCGGTGACGCTTCGGTCGATCTGGATCTCGACAACCTCTCCCTCCATGATCTCGCTCTCCTCCTTGATGCGAACGCCGATTGACTTGCGGAAGGCTTGGGTGAGGGCCTCGGTTTTCGACATTTCGAGGGAGAAGATTTCGGAGGACGCGAGTGTCGTGAAGGGAACGTCGGCGCCGAGTGACTGTGCCATTCCAGTAGCAATGGCAGTTTTTCCCGTGCTATTAAGTGAGATGTGTCAGCTAGATGCCAATACAGAGAAAGAAAAGAAGAAAAATTAAAGATTGAAGAGCGCTACACTGGACGTGCCTTGGCGGACCAGCAATCAGGACGGCGCGACCAGCAATCTTGCCATCCTTGATCATCTGAAGGATAACTGCCGCAGCCTTTCGAGCCTTTTCCTGGCCGACAAGGCCCTGAGACGCGGCTCTGGGCTCGAGACTGGTGGCATCGACACCGAGTCCACGGATGTGAGAATGCGCGGCGATGAGGTTCAGACCGCGAAGGTCCTTGGATTCGGAAACGGTTACTATGGGCTGATTCGAGGCGATGAATTAGTTGAGAACCGGGGAAATTCTTGGGAGAGAGAAGGGCAAACTCACAGCAGCCATTGTGAAGAGCGATGATGTCGTTGGCGCAGCAGTTGGTCACGACAGGATTGGTAGCGAAGGATGCTTGCCTGCTCCAAACAAACCAGGCGAATTGGAATGGCTGCTCGAGCTATGGCTGTTCCATTTTCTCAGCACCCAGGAAAAATTACGGTTCCGGAGAAGCGCGCGTCTGGCGCTTACGTGCTGGGCTGGGCAGCTAAACAGAACCTACTAGGTAGGAAGCCTCAAATACAGTGGACGGGCAGTGGGGCGCATTTGATCGCTTTAGCATCTGCCTATGGAGGCTAAGGGTGATCGGGAACAAGGGGCGGAGCAAAGTTAATAGCGGTGATCGCTGACCTACACCGGGATTTGAGATGCATTAGGTTCTATGATATTGAGAACTTGCACGAGCATCAAGGACAAGCAGTGTTTTTGGGCATCTCTGGTGCTGCCTTGCTGCCCAAGCAATAACCCATATTATGCTACATTAGTTTATGCCCCCTATGCACGATACATTAATGCTAGGCAGCAATCCTGCAGGCCACAGCCTGACCTGCTCCAGGTACATGTACAGCACTCTTCCCCCTCTCATCAATCTTCCCCCATATTTGCTTTTGTTTGCTGAAATTGCTAGGTTGTTTGCTGGCTGCCCTCTGACCAACCGAAACCCTGTTCTACCAGCATCGAATCCCCACCCCAGAACATTAGCTGAAAGCCACCTGGCTCTGGTTCTTGTTATTTAATCCCTGCAACCCGAGTTTTTGTTTGCCATCTGTGTTCAGATAATTGACCAAGTCCACGGAAATGCTTCCTATTCGCGGCTCTGCGTGTGGGTGGAATAGGAAGGAATCGTTTGGATCTCCTCTAGCAGTGGTTCCCCCTAATTCTTGCAGCTAATAGCTACTGCAGTAACAGTCTGCCGTGAAAACCAGCGCCTTGTAGACAGAGATCCCCCCCTAGCACAGCAGCCCTTTAAGACCGTGACAGGCCCATCCATGTTAGTGCCTTAACTCTCCAAGACTACATATAATTCCAAGGTTGTTTTTGGCAGCTTCTGCCAAAACCTATTCAAACAAACGAGGGCCCCGACCCGCACACTTACCGCATCCACCATTCTCTGCCAACCTGCCTCGTCTGTTTTTTTCCCACCGGCTCTCAACCCAACAACACTGTGTCTGCTTTGTATTGACAAAATATCTGCCTTCATTTATAATATTCTGTACCCGCTTCTCGGATATTCTTTCGGCGCCTACCGCTTTATACAGCTTGGGATATCTCCCCGAGCAAGAAGCTCGCCCAGAGCTCGCTAAATGGGTGGGAAGAAGATGATTATCGGTGACTCAGTAGTAAACTGAAGTTTTGTCTCTCAGAGTATCTTCTCAGAGATTCTGCTTATATCACCGTCATTATCCATATCCTATTCCACCGCCATCATGGGTCACGATCTTCCTCGGCGGCCTTCGCAGCAAGGATTCCATAAAACCTTTGGGCAGGGTCGTAGTATCAAGCGAGACTTGATTCAAGGAGATAGTCAGCGACCATCAGGTGATACTGCGTCGAATCTTAAGCGCACTCGCAATATCGATCGGCGTGATGAGCGGAGTCCGGTTGGCCAACGCGATCGTCTCGAAGGATCCAGTCCAACAGCGTTAGGTAGTGACACCCCAAAGCCTTGCTCGAAAAGCTTTGTTAAGCACAGACTGTGAACCAACTAACAATATTCTGGTACAGGAGCCAATAGACAGCGCCCTCCCGATAACGCCAGACCGCATCCTTCAAGTCAATCCTCCAAGTCGTCCACCAGCCATGTATCTAGCGTCCCCCTCAAACCAGTGCTAGATCTCATCGCTGAGAGAATGACATGGTTCAGAGCCAGAAACGAGGCGTCCAAGTCTCACAAAAGGGCAATGGCAAATCAAGAGCAAAGCCATTACCGCCCATCAGACTATGCAAGCTCACCTGAGTTGTTGGCTACTCAGCAAAGGCAAACTCTCGAAGAAATGCGCAAGGCCGAAAAAAACTTGGGAGAATTCGACGACAGAATCGCAGCAGCTATGCAGCAACTTTTGCAGCACATGTCGGAAGCCTGGTCCAAGAGCCCTGATGCATCAAATGCTTCGGAGGATCGGGAGGCATCGGAGGCCAAGATGAACACCATCCAAAATACCATACAAAAGGAGATGGAGGAATCGTTCAAGAAAGAAGCGACAGAGTCACAGCAATTGATGAAAGACCTCATCGGATCGCAAATGGCCAAGCTCAAGGAGGCGCTAACTCAAGAAAACGAGCAGAAACTGCACTCTCTTCAGAAGACGCTGGCCCAAGAGGCGGAAGACAGGGCAACCTCTCTCAGAAAGACACTAATGCAAGACAATGAGAAGCGAGTTGCAGAGATGAAGGATTCCATCAATCGAGAACACAAAGCCAGAATCATCGCGCTCGAAAATGCATTGTCAGAAGAAGCAAAGAACAAAGCCAGAATCGCCGCGCTCGAAAATGCATTGTCAGAAGAAGTAAAGAGCAAGGACAGGATTGCAGCTCTTGAGCGGGCCGTGTATGAAGAAACAAAGAACAAGGACAGGATTGCGGTTCTCGAGAAGGCCTTGTTTGAAGAAGCAAGGAACAAGGACAGGATTTCGGCTCTTGAGAGGGCCATGTATGAAGAAACAAAGAACAAGGATAGAATCGCGGTTCTCGAAAAGGCCATGTTTGAAGAAGCAAGAAATAAGGACAGGATTGCAGATCTCGAGAAAGCCTTATCTGAAGAAGCACGTAACAAGGCCAGAATTGCAGCTCTGGAGAAGACCTTGTCTGAAGAAGCAAGTAACAAGGCCAGAATTGCAGCCCTGGAGAAGGCCTTGTCTGAAGAAGCAAAGAACAGGGATAGAATTGCAGCTCTCGAAACGACTCTGTCTGAGGAAATACAAAATAAAGACAGAATTGCAGAACTAGAAAAGATTCTGTCCGAAGAAGCAAACCACAAAACCAGAGCTGCGGCGCTCGAAAAGAATTTGTCAAAGGAAAGCGAAAGGAACGCTGGACTTGGCAAAAGGGTGCTAAAGCTAGAGTTCAGAGCTGACAGGGCGGAGGCAGATCAGAAACTGCTGGTGGACTCATTGATAAGCAAGTCGCAGCTTACTTCTTTGGACGACAAGATTGCAATGATAGACGCCGAACTTAGAATGACAATCTCCGACCAACGAATACTATCGGAATCGTGGATCAACAAGGCGCAACTTGCTGAGCAGTTGCAGCAGCTCTCACTCTCTCAAGACAAAAAGTTGGGGAAGCTTGAGGCTCAGGTGAACCTATTGCCTGACCATTCCCCCAGAATCGAGGAGTTGGCGGAACAAATATGCGACCATTCGAAACTCATCAAGGACAAAGAGCAGATGCAAGACGAAGCTAATTTGCGCCTCGATTCCCTGGAATCTACTTTGACTAACTTCCTGGAGGAAGGAGAAGAAATAAAAGAGCGTGTACAAAAGCTCAGTTCGACCAAGCCGGTATCTGTCTCTAATGATCAGATATTAGAGGTCATCAAGCCCGAGATGGCAAAGAATACCAAAGACACAAGAGAGATGATTATGCAAATCCAGCACAAGCTTCGACCTTTTCTTGAGCAAGAGAGACACAAGAGAGAGACTCTGGAAGAGCAAGTCGGCGATGTCGCTCGCCAGATAACTGAGATCCAAAAAGAGAGTGCCACAACAAAGACAGACTACTCTGGGCTGACGGAGAAACTGGACGGACAAACTGATGAAGTGAAGCGGCTTGAAGAATCAACAAATATCCGTATCGGCTTGATCATGGATGAATTCAGATCTCAAATGGAATCGGTTTACATTCAGGTGCAAACCCTCAACTCATGGCAAACTAACTTTAGTACCCAAGGCCTTTACAGAGACATGGTGAATCACATCAACAGAACGATCCCGGAAGGACCAGCAGCAGTACCACAAATAAAGCTCCTCAAGCAGCAGGTGAGCGGTATTGAGACGCGTATCGCGGCCTGGGAGAGCACAAGCAACAAGAAGCGAAAGCTTGTAAGCGGCAACGCAAGGGTGGTTAATGGCCACCAAACAGACATGTAATGGAATCTTTACCGTTGTTATTATCTCTCGCACTGGGCTTTGAGAGATTTGCATGGCGCCAGGGAACAATAAGGTCAGAGAGTGTTTTTTTTTTCTTGGTTGAGGTGGTGGAATGAATTCTTTATCTCTCCGGGATTGATGAGGCCAAGAGACCGGTCAGTCTGAGTCTCGGAAATCGCGCGCCAGGATTCAAGGGCCAATGTTTGCTTCGACAGCTTGGCGCAATGGGAAACGCGTGTGGTACGGAGTGTTCCGTCAGAATGACTTTTACCGGCGAGGCGGTAACTCCCTTGGTTGCGCACACATGGGCGATCTGGAGGATTGAGTAAGATCCATGATGTATGAGATTTGAATTGCCAAGGGCCACTAAGGAGGCAGGTTGATCTGTAGACATGGTTTAACAAGAGATTTGCACTTGTGATTAGTTTCTGTTTGTGACATGTTGGTGATGAGATTTGGTGATGGTGATGGTGGTGGTGATGTTCCTATACTATTACAGGCTACTTCTGTGTAATGGACATTTCGCTGCATAACAAAAGCTACCCACAAGAGAATGTTGTAAAGAGAGTAGCACAAGCCGTGTGACGAAAAGGTGAGAATAGAGAATGTTTGCTCAATATCTTGAAAAGGGGAGACGGGAGGCATGAAATCAGGTCAATAGGATAGGACGAGTGTATTCTCAAGAGCACCTGACTTGCCCTCTGTGAACAGCTTTCAACAGCGAAACAACGTAATAAGAGACCTGTCTGATATCTACTGGGACTCGTTACATGATATGATTGCGTATATATCAAGCAATTAAATAAGGGAGTGACTATTCAGCACCCCAAGTTCGCTATTCAGCAACCCATTCTTAACTTTAAAGCAGCCTGGGTAATAATTATAGCAGATATTAGAGGTATATATAGATAGTAGCAGAGAGTAGTGATAGTAGCAGAGAGTAGTGATAGTAGCAGAGAGTAGTGATAGTAGCAGAGAGTAGTGATAGTAGCAGAGAGTAGTGATAGTAGCAGAGAGTAGTGATAGTAGCAGAGAGTAGTGATAGTAGCAGAGAGTAGTGATAGTAGCAGAGAGTAGTGATAGTAGCAGATACTCTAGGAACTGTGTAATATCTATTTCAGTAACGGTGATAAGAGATCATCTCGTTGTTACTCCATTCGGAACTCCTCTTAGCCGCTGGGGTGCTAAATAGCCCTTCCCTTAAATAAACGCCATGCCGCCGCCTCTGAAAGCTTGGAGAGAGGATACAAGCTCGTGAGCTTATCTATAGTGCAGGAAAAGCAAAACAAAGCAAAGTCAGAGCCGCCTTGCTATCTACATTTTGATGGAGAACTGAAAACTTGAGGACAGCAATGCACCAAAGTAATGTGGACTGTTAAAAGGGTACAGGAACCTATTAGAGAACATCCGAAACAAGTCCATCAGCCAATCAAAAAAGTCAATGCATTGCAAGATGCATACTGTAGACATGTAGTCAATCACAAACAATGGCTGTGTTTTTGACCCCTTCTTCTTCTATAAGCTACAAAGTGCCCTACGCATTGATTGTGTGCGACTTTTCTCTCAGATCCAAGCATCGATATCAAAAACGTCGACGCCACTTCGGAATTTCCCTGCTTGGCGGCGCGTATCGCATTATAGCGTGCATGCACCACTAAGCCCGAAACCTTAAGCTGCTGAAGTGACCTACAAGTGAGCTCGCACAGCGCTCTCTGGTGCCCGTCCATACAAAACGCACAGGCCCCCAAGGCCCAGGGGAGCACCAGTAATACAGGTACGTAGTATTAGCAGACTAGCGGACTAATAGAAGCCCAGCCTTTTAGGTAGCCGTTCGGGTGGCCTGAGCAGCGCCAGTCAAGAGTACATGCGCCTCCACCCACCGCCGGCCGCTCTTCCTGGTACCGATCGCCAAACACCATCTCGTGGGCATCTGCATCACGTCCCTCCACGAACATCCAATCCATTGCCGCTCCGCCTCGCCCTGCTGCGATTCGGCCGCCTGTCGCGCTCCGTCGATTCGCTTCTGCTCGCGAGACAAGCGCCTTGTGCGAGATACCAGAGAGCAGCGGCTGCGGCCCCGAGCTCTGCTGAGCGCCCCGACCACGATCGCCTCTGGCTCGGTCCTTTGTCCTGGCCGTCTTTTTGTCTCGCTTTTGCCTCTGTGCTGCAGCCCCCAGCCGTGCGGCACTTGCGTCTGCATCACCATCAAAGCCGCCTCCATTGTCGCGCTCTCCGCCTCTCGCTGCCGCCCGTCTCGTCGGTCGCGCTCCGCCGCTCACTCGTGCCTGCGGCATGATCACGCCCAAGCACGATGGAAGCGGCGCGGAAGACGATCGAGGTGCTCAGCCAGCGCATCCTGCCAGAACGACCCCATCACCTAGCCTTCCACCCCGAATGGCGGTTTCGCCCAAGCCACGGTGACAGCAATTCCTTTGAGGAATGGCATCATCCCCGCCTGCAATACCTGACGCTGTTGTCCGAAGCCGATCGCGGCGTCCTCTTCACCAAGTCCGACTATGACATGCGTGAGGAACCGGTCAAACCGCTTCCACGCGAGGTCAACGCGCTGGCCAAGGGGGGCGAGAAGAAGAAGCTGTCGCTGAGCGACTACAAGAACAAAAAGACGGGGGCCACGTCGTCCACGTCGCCGCCAGAACCATCAATCGCCAAGAAAAAGGAAAGCGAACGCGCTGGCGAGCTGTCAGCAAGCACGGGGGCCACCTCGGACCCCAAATCCGCATCAGAATCCAAGTCGGCCCCGGAAGCGAGGAAGATGGACAAACCCAGGCCGCGAGAATCAGATCCGCACGTCGACGCCAAACAGCGACAGGGTCGCGAACAAGCCGCTGATATGAGGTGGGTACTTGCAGCTCCGCAACAGATCGGAGCAACGGTAGCATTGAGGGATCAGCAGCAGCTAACATTGATCCAGATTACCTCTTAAACCTCCTACCAAACACCCATTACCACCCCGACCGCCTTCTCCCAATTCCAAGAAACGCGTGGCTGACCCGGATGACGAATCGCGACCTCAGAAGCGATCCAAGTCCGACAGCAGCAAGCACGTCGATGACCGGGTACAGCACTCCCGCGATGACGCGCAGAAACGCAAGGATAAAGTCTCCTCGGCGGCTTCCAGAGATGCGCCGTCGCACAAAGACGATAGGCTATCTGTTTCAGCCGCCAACTCCTCCTCTCTCCCCAATGGCAGAGCCCTTCTCAAAGGCGCCGTGGGCTCCAGTCGCAACAATACCTCACCTGCACATCGTCCACGAGGCGATTCCATGAATGGCGTGAGACCTGCCGGCACAGGAAGTAACCGAGTCACACCCACCAAACCTGAGGCACTAAGATCAACTGTGCCTCCTCTATTATCCCCCCTCCACCTCACCTTTCAGGATCGCGATGCCGAAGACAGATCGTTGGCGAAACAAAACAAAAAGAAACCTCGGGAAGAGTCCCGTGAACGGACCAAGTCGCCTAACCGAGCGCATAGAAAGTCCGAGTCCATATCTGAGCTCAAGAGACAAAGGTCACCAGCGAGAATCCCGCCGTTGCTATCGCCAACCTTGCCGCCGGTAGTGGAGGCTGCATTGTTGCTGAGAAAGAAAGCATCGATGGAGTCGTTGGAAAGCAAGCCCCTCAAGAGTAAAGATGAGAGAGAGAAGGAGCTACCAGCCAAGAAGAAGAAGCCTGTGGTTGATTACTCCGACGACGAGGACGAACCCCTTCAGCAAAAGTTACGGAAGACGCTCATGGTCAAGCTTAAAGTGCCCAAGAAATTACGGCGAGACTTTAAACGCATCCTGGCCTTGTCATCATCTACTGCTGCCCGTAAGGAGCTGCAAGCGCAAAACCAAGAACATACCACTGTATCGGAAGACACTATTCAGCCTCCACCCGCAAGGAAACGGCCTGTTGTCCCCGACACGGCGGTATCGTCAGAAAGCACCTCACAAAAGAAACCCAAAGTCCCTGAGATCCCCAACTCGTCCCGTCTTCCCGCTCCAACTACACCGTCCAAAAAGGGTGCTACCTCGATGTCACGCGTCAGCTCCAGCAACTCGTTGGCCCAGACACCTGGAGACACTGTCAACGCTACACCGTCCGCCTCTGCCTCATCTGACCGTCGGGTTAATGGCCAAGATGCAAATCGCTCAGAATCCTCCGAGGCTAAGTCTATGCGAGAGAAAGAAGCTCGGTTCTCTACTCTTGGACGCCGCCTCAAGCATGAGGCAGACACGGCAATGAGAGGTGGTGCCAGTGGTAGCTCGCGCGAGCCTGATCTAAAGAGGGGCTACGTGATTAGTTTGGAAAGTTTACTGGCCTTTATGGCCGGCTTCCAGGCGCAAAACATCTATCGCGGGTTGTGCAATAAGAGGAGCGACCCGACTGGATGGTCTAGCCTGTTCCCCCTGCTCGAATTCATCCAGGGCCAAATGAAGAGGCAGGAAGCGCACACTCGACGATTCCTCCCTCTCTATGTGCTGGTTCTGAACCTTCATGTCATGGCCATCACTGAGCTGATTCGGTGCCATGTGGCGTCTGAAAATCCTGTTCATCCACCCCCAGATTGGGTCCGGCTTGAGCGGTCACGACTCCGACTGTACTCCCAGATCAATGAGGCTCTCAACAACATTGAGAATCCTTCTCTGCGTCTTCATGTTCAGCCGCACGAATCACTTGATGATATGATGTCGGCAACTCTTCGAACCCTCAGGCACTGGTGTCACCACGAGGATGTCGACTGGGCTCCTGATGCTAACCTCGAAGAGTCCGTTGCACCTCGTGGCCACTGAAGTGAATTGGATGACATTAAAAAGGGGCAGAGGAAAACCTCTTGTCTGGTAACCTCTTATTTAAACTACCTATATACACTTTACGATAATCGGCATGGCTGATGGATGGAGTTGGGTGGGTGGCCGTTTCAGAGCCTGCGGGCTTATCTTCGCCACAATGACCTAACTGGTTTTATATGCAGGCAAAACGGGCGAACAAAAGACCTTTTTTTGTTTTTACATTAAGAGAGAGAGATTCTGCATTTTGGCGTTGGTCACGAACAATGAACCTTTTCGATTCTTCCTCTTTGTCGTCTGGCTTCATACAAGCCGAGAGGAGATGTCGGGTTTACCTGGTCGATGAAGACGAAGATTTCACCATTGCGCCACCGCGAGACGGGGGGCTGCATCAGTTATCGTTTGACCTTTTGTTTGTTAGCAAAAATACTTCTTCTTTTCTTTTTGCTTGACGTTCTTATGATATCCCCTGTGCTCAACACTGTTTTCTCTTTGTCGCCGCTTCTCTCTTTTCGCGTGTCACTATGTTTTGTGCTGGAAGCAACAACCCTGTTTGCGAACAAGCACACAGCAGGAAATGGGAATCATTCCTATTTCGTGGCGTGTGGGTTTGGGAGAATGGCTGGAAGAGGAACAATGTAATATTGATGAGTTTCTCCTTTTTCATCTACCTCATTCCCTTCAAGATTTATCTCCGCTTTCTCTCTCTACAAACTTGATTATCCTTGGACCTCAAGATATGACTAAACGTCGGATGGCATCAACCTACGGCAGCAGTTTACTTGACAAACAGGGGGATCGAGGGTGAAGAGAAAAAGAGGGAGGATGGATCGACGGAGCGGAACGACCTGGGCAGACAAGTCTATGTGCTCTGCGAACTGTTACTATTTGTTTCTCTTATTTTTGCTGAACAATAAAAGTTGGGGCGGATCCTGCGTTTTATACAATGTGCTTTATGCAATTCCCCCCTTTTCGGGTTTGCATTGCATGATGATGGCTATATCTGTGATGGAGAGCCTTGCAGAGGTCCCATTAATTAGATGGAATAAAACCCTGTTCATGATTGAAAGCGAATTTGCATACGTGATGGTTAATTAATCTCCCAGTCTTGGTGTTGTATTTACAAAGTGGGCATCCTTCTTCTCATTGGCACGTTGAAGATGGGTCGTACATACGATTTTTGGACTTGCATAATTACCGCTTTATCAGTTCACAAATGAGGACACCAGTATTTGAACGGATTGGTCGTATTTATCGAGATAATCAATGTCAAGGTTCACTTTGTACGCGGAGAAACTCAAGGTCACTATTAATTTTTTTTAATTTTTTTGGTGTTTCTACAGACAATGATTCATGCCCCCCAGCCTGGGCTCATCTGATCAGATCAAACACTTATTTGGAGGCATCGACCTTGGCGACGTGGGCCAAAAGGTCGAGGACACGGCGGGAGTAGCCCCACTCGTTGTCGTACCAGGAGACCAGCTTGACGAAGTTGTCGTTCAGGGAGATACCGGCCTTGATATCGAAGATGGAGGAGTTGGTGTTGCCGAGCATGTCGCTGGAGACGACATCGTCGTTGGTGTAGGCCAAAACGCCTGTTGCATATAGTTAGCACTCTGCTGTAAATGGACAGGAAATCTTTATGATATCGTTGCTACGTACCCTTGAGGGGACCATCGGCAGCCTTCTTGATGGTCTCGGTGATCTCAGCGTAGGTAGCGCCCTTCTCGAGGCGGACGGTCAAGTCGACAACGGAGACGTTGGCGGTGGGGACACGGATGGACATGCCGGTCAGCTTGCCGTTAAGGGAAGGGATGACCTTGCCGACAGCCTTGGCGGCACCAGTGCTGCTGGGGATGATGTTCTGGGCAGCACCACGGCCACCACGCCAGTCCTTGGCGGAGGGACCGTCAACGGTCTTCTGGGTGGCAGTGTAGGAGTGGACGGTGGTCATGAGACCCTCAACGATGCCGTAGTTGTCGTTGATGACCTTGGCGAGGGGAGCCAGGCAGTTGGTGGTGCAAGAAGCGTTGGAGATGACATCGGCAGAGCCGTTGTAGTCGTTCTCGTTGACACCCATCACGTACATGGGGGCATCGGCAGAGGGGGCAGAGATGATGACCTTCTTGGCACCGCCAACCAAGTGAGCCTTGGCCTTCTCGGTGGTGGTGAAGACACCGGTGGACTCGACAATGTAGTCGGCGCCAGTCTCGCTCCACTTGATGTTGGCAGGGTCACGCTCGGTGTAGAAGCGGACCTTCTTGCCGTTCACAACGAGGTCCTTGCCATCGACCTCAACATCGCCCTTGAAGAGACCGTGGGAGGAATCATACTTGAGCATGTAGGCCTAGTAATGTCTCGGGTTAGCGGATGAACAATGGAGCTGTGCATGAAGTGAGGGGTAGTGGTGCAATGAGGGAGCTGAGCATTGCTCGACCTTGATGGCCTTTTTTTTTTTTTTTTTGAGACATTATGCGGCCATCTGTCGACAATGCCATTCGCAGCTTCTGCCATTGCTGAGAAGATTTCTCGCCATCATAACAGTAGATGGTAGGGAACCTCCAATCTCATGGCATCAAGAGCGACATTGAAGCAGTTTAATCTTGTTATCGTCTCTTTCTCACCCTCAATTGGGTGAGAATCCGAGGGGCATTGCGTTGGGCTGAGGAGGGGCAGTTCTAGAAAAGAGGGGGGACGCGGCTCACAGCATAGGTGGTCTCGATGAAAGGGTCGTTGACGGCGACGACCTCGATATCGGGGTGCTCAACAGCGTTGCGGAAGACGATACGTCCAATTCGACCGAAGCCGTTGATGCCGACCTTGATGGGAGCCATTGTAGCTGATTTGTGACTGCGATTGATGAGTTTGCGTGGTAAGCTTCAAATCTCTGCTTCAGGGCGGGAGGGAGGAGGGGTAAATAAGTAAGGAGGAAAAAAAAAATTGGTGACGCAGGACTGGCGGGGTAGCTACTGGGCAAGGCGACGAGGGAGAGGAGGGGCAGGCGAACAGCAGTCGTAGCGTTGGCCGCAACATGAACATGGCAGTGGTAGTGGTAGTGGTAGTGGTATCGAATCGAATCGAATCGAATGGTATACTAACCTGGGCTGGAGTTGATACGAGGGAGATACGATGCTTGCTGGGGCTGGGTATGGAGAGGAAGAGAAAAGGAGGAAGAGATCAGGAGGGAGGTGGAAAGATTAATAGTGTTTCTGACACAACGGTGATGCGGCATCGGATGAGCGACATTAATGCCTGGGCTGGGACGCGTCTAAACACTGGGCCCCGCTACTGCTACAGGGCATGGCATGGCATGGCATCCATTGCAAATCATAGTAGGTAACGAGCAACTAACAGCTCAGCAGTAGCTGTGTGGTAGCCCTCCAGCTGCCGGGTGGTATCGCCTTGGGGGGGTGCGAGTATCGCCGAGTTGCTGCCCTTGCGCGCGACGGCGAGGAGCTACCTAGCAGCTACAACCAGGTACGGCGCGGTAGCTTTGACGTGACCTTGACGTACAATGCCGGGCGGTGCTTGTTTGATAAGGCAGGCAAGCAGCTTCCACCCGGTTAGCAGTCAATCATTGATAATCGTAGCATTGATAGCCTATATCGCCCACGACACCCGTATCATCAGCCCGTCCATGCCCTTTCCCATCATGCAACGCCCTGCAAACCAGCTCACCGACAGCCTCGAACTAGCAGCTCCCAAGATTTCAAACATTCGATCTCAACGATTCCACATCCGTTTGTCTAATCCGCCGCCGTAAGGCTAGGGCCACAGCCAAGCTGCTCCTAGCGAAGGCGCTGCGCTGTTTTTTACGGAACCGGCGGGGCGTTTTTGCTTCCAGGAACGGGAATTCGCCTCCCAACAAACGCCCGGCCGCCTCAATTGTCGACTCCACCGGCCAACGCCGGCCGAGTTCGAACAAAGGGAGCGGAAAGAAGAAGGCGAAGTGCAAAAAAAGGGACGTGTCAGAAGCAAGGGCTCGCCATCCGCCGTCTATCAGGAATATGAGGTCATGGCAGATGTTCTTGGAAACCCCGAGCGAGGAAAACACCATCTGACATGATGCCGCCATCCGCTCATGCTCATGGCCACGGCCCAGAGCTGAGCCCATCCCACGTTTCACCGGTGCTGCCGCGGCCGTATTATTTTTTTTGTTGGCTGTTAGACTGCCAGAGGGGGGCCAAATCCATCAACAAGCCAAGGACTCAACACGGATCACTATGTCACAGCGAGGCCGCTCTCGGGCAGCGGCCACGGCGGCTGTGGGAGAATGATCCAACGTCGCCCTTTGAACAGAGGCTGCCGCACCCCGTGGCCGCGCCTGGCTCAGTGATACGCAATTTTTTTCCCCCGTGGGTACGCGGATATAGACTTGATACGGCATGATAAGGGCAACGGTGGCGTGTGCGAATTGCAAGTGGTGAATAATGGAAATCGCTCATTGCGCCGTTTCCCAAAACAGTAGTCACGTCTCGTAATTGGCATTTGTAAGGAACTAAATGCCTGTTGATGCGGTCGGGTGTCGAGTTCACGCGGGAAGTTGGCGATGCCCTCATTTTCTTAACCTTTACATCTACAGGTCTGCTATGTGCTACTCGTACATGCCCAACCGTAAACGCAACGGCCCCTGCATTCTGCTGCATCCAGGCGGCAAAGCTCGGCTGCCATCGCGCTTCCCTAGGGCCGTTGCGGAATACAAGCGCCGGAGCGTTACGGCTTGTGGGATCTTGGAGAAGCCTGCGACCCCAGATCGCCCCATGGGCAGCCCGTCCGGCCCCGTTGAGATCGGGAGTTCCAGGAACCATCTGCGGTTGCATTCTCGTCTGCCCAGTACCGTGCCCTTCTTTAGCCGCGGCAGAGGCGCCGGGACGGACGTGCAGAGCGTTGACTGCCCTAAGGGGACCAACGAGATGCTGCTTGTCGACGTTCCATGTTCCCACTTTCACAAGTCTGCCCGGCACGAAAATAAGCCACAGGAACGCGAGGGAGCGGCTCTACCCGCTCGCTTGTCTGCTCGCTCGGCTCTCACACACTTTCTTTTCTCTTTGCTTGCTTGCCTGCTTAGAATCGTCATGAAAAGTCAGCCGATGCTGTCCACACACCCTCACCTCCAGCTCCGCCAACAGCCCGGAACTCGACGCCTTGGCCAAAGTATCCAGCATCCTGCCAAGCTTTCATCGTGGGGCCATCAAAAGGACCTTGCTTTGCAGCATCGTCTCGACCATCCGTCCACCTAAACTCCCACATGGTGTCACTAGCCGGAACAGATTCAGCATCAGCGGTGGCAGACGACGGGGCTTCTTCCACCTTGGTATCGACCCAATCTTCTCCAGTCTCACGTCGATATTCACGAACCAGCAGCTCTCTCTCTTGATCGTAGATTTCCTCGCGTCCACGGCTTAGTAGTTTGTCGGCCGCATCCGTAATGGCGTCGATTGCTTGCTTAACCTCGGCTTGTTTTGGGTCGACTGCCGCCTCTTGATCTGTTTCCATAGCTTCTGCACCCTTGTTCATCTTCTTGAGCTTCCACTTGGGGATCTTTTTGGTCTTCGTCTTGTCTTTGCCCAATCGTGCCAGGGCTTCCAAGGGTGTCTCGGTTTTCTCTAGCCTCCGGATCAACGTTGCCAGCAGCTCCGAGACCAAGACTTCATCTTCCTGGATGCGTCTCTCCCGAGCTTCGGCCTCGCGCTTTTCGTGCGCTGCCGCCGCCTTTTTCATTTCCTTCTTGCTGAAGCCTTCGAGCCAGCTATCATGCATAGCATCGGGATCATTAGCCTTTCGAACGTAGTTGCCGTCTTGATCAAAGCGTCCCTCCTCCATCTCCTCTCTGAGGTTGAAGGCTTCGACTTTTGGTGCGTTGCGTTTTAGGCCGCCCGCTCCCACCTCTTCATCCACTCCTTCTTCCTGGATCGCAAGCTCCAGATCATCCTCATCATCGCTGCTTTCACGCTCGTCCAGGCGGATAGCACCACGACTTTTACTCTTTTTTTCTTCGCCTTGAATCTGGGCATCATCGAGAAACTTGACATCCTTCTTCTTCCTGCCAGACTTTTCAAAGTTTTCATCCTCGCCATTCACTTCTTCTTTTCCTTTCTCGTCATCGTTTTCGGCCGCGAACATGTCGTCGTCGTCATCATCTTCGTTGATCGCTCCGCCCGACTGTTCCTGGTTGCTGCTTCCTTTTGCATCGTAGTTGTCCAGCTGCTCCAGGATATTGACGTTTCCCTTCTTGCGGGTCCCTGCCCGCGCGTTGAAATTCTCATTGTCCGAATCACTGTCGTAGCCATCGAGATTCACGGCACCTCGTTTCGTGGCGCCGCTGCCGCCGATGACGTCGGCGTCGAGAACCGCATCGTCTTCCCGCGCGTCTGGCGCCAAGATGGATGGATTGCGAACATCAAACTTGACTCGCTTTGTGTCCTCCTCGTTGCTGTAGTGCGTTCGGGCAAAGTTCTCGCCCGCTCGCTTGGGGCGCGCCGCAGAGTATCGAGAAGACATGGCGCTGTGGGAGGACAGAATGGCTCGGCCGATGGCCTCTTGTGCTCGAGTGGTGGGCAGAGAAGCAGGTCAAAAGAACCAGCCAATAACAGTATGCCTCCCTAAACAATTGTTAATGAATACTTCAAACAAAATAATCAGAGATGACGTGTTGAGAAGGCAATGAGTGGCGCGTGTTTAGCGCAGGGAAGCTCGAGACCGGGATTAACTTTTTGGCGTTGGTCGCAGCTCTACGATAAGAGGTACCTGCGTCACTCAACAGCTGCCTCCACTGCGAACCCCACGTCTTCCGCCTTTCTCAACTTTTGACTTGTACTTCACCAAGACAGTGAAAACACAGCAGGAATCTCTGTAACGCTGAAAGAGTTGCTATCGAGAAATATCGGGAGAGGTTGATTTGACTGCGTTAATCTCGATCTCCCTTGGACCATTTCATAATCTAGTTGCCAGGAAGCCCCGTCATATTCGCCTGCTGCCTACTACTACTTCGTCAAGATGGTGAGTTTGACACATCGCCTCCCAGAGCTGTCTGCTACTGTCTGCTAACATCTCGCAAGTCTTTTGGTGCCTTCGATCCCGGAAATCCGGAACACCTCTACAACATGGCACGCCATGGCCGACGACCCATAATCCAGCGGTTCGACGAGTATTACAGATGTTACCCCCTCATCATGGCGCCGGGCAGTGAACGGCCAGAGCTGAACTTTGGATCCAAGATCATTCTTCCGCCGTCGGCGCTGGACAAAGTTTCTAAACTTCATGTTCAGTGGCCCTTGCTGATGGAAATGATTAACGGCGAAAAAGGCAAACACTCGCATGCTGGTGTTCTAGAGTTCATTGCTGAAGAAGGTCGGGCATATATCCCCCAGTGGGTGAGTTGCCGAATACTCTAGACCAGTCCCCTTTGATGCAGCGTTGGCTAACTGTTGACAGATGATGGTGACCCTGGGCTTGGATGTGGGTGACATGATCCAGATTCGAACGACTTCGCTTGAGCTGGCCAGAATGGTCAAGCTTCAGCCACAATCCGTCAACTTCCTCGATATTAGCGATCCAAAGGCAGTTTTGGAAAAAGCATTCAGAAATTTTGCAACCCTTACAAAAGGCGATATTTTCAACTTTGAGTACAACGACGAGGTCTACGAGGTCGCGGTCCTGGACGTCAAGCCAGAGACAGAAAAGATGGGTGTCAGCATGATTGAAACTGATGTGTCGGTTGAGTTTGCGGCACCGGTTGGCTACGTCGAACCTGAGAGGAAGAGCGGAACCAGCACACCAAGGAGCACCATGGGCGGCGTGCCTGCTGGCGGTGTTTTACACAGTCAGGGGACCATGGCTCAAGCCATAAACTACAGCTCTATTGCTCCATCAGTGACCAGCGTGCCGACCAATTTCCTTGGAGAAGGCCAGCGATTGACCAAGAAGGGGAGCAAGACTGCAACGCCAAAACCCGCAACGCCAGTACCGGTCGACACGACCGGCGCCCCAAGACGACGAAACGGCGCCCCCGCACCTCTTCGCCTTCCTCCCAACAAGCTTTTCTTCGGATACGAACTGAAGCCACTGAAGACGGATACCGAGAAGGACCAGGACAAAGAGAACTCATCCAAGCCCCACTTTGCTGGTCAAGGACAGAGTCTGCGTGGGACCACGAAGAGAAAGGGAGACGCCGACGACAAGTCAAAAGCCCCAGATAAGAAGGGACCAAATGATGGAAACAGACTAGATGGCCGACGACCACGGTAAATGGGCCTCATTGTTGGTATTATTCATCTTGCAGTGCGGCGTTTGGGGCTGGGAAATTGTGACATAGGATGGTTTGATGAATTCATAGCATAGAAATCATAGCTCTACGTTTTCTTTCGCATAATCTGTACCCTGATTTACTTTCCGTTCACTGGGCTGGATAATGAAAGGTGTCCACCTTCACTTAGATTTGCCTTCATTTAGATTCTGCTGAAGAGATGGGCATGCACTGACGACTGCGTACATGTAACTGCACCTGGCAGAGCTGAAGTCACCGTTGTTGGGCGAATTTACAACAGGAGTATTCACTTAGGAGAAGAGGATACAGAAGATGTTTTGAATGATTTAAATTTCCAGCACTGGCTTAAAGCAAGTTCACTGCAATCTCATCCAGATCCATGACTACCGCATGATATTCGTTAAATGGCCACTTTCCCCCGAAATCCTCAAATGTAAATAGCATCCATAATGGCCCATATTCTCGTCTCCAACTAGGCTAAATAGTGAAGCAAAATGCAAATGGTGCCCGAGCCTAGAGAAATGAATAGAAAATAATAACCAGGGTTTAGAATGGCTACGGCTTCGTGTCAGAGCCCTCCGCGACCCAGGATTGGAATTTCTTGTCGTTGTCATCGTTGGCGGCAGCGCTGAAGCAAAGGTCACGAGTCAGCTGGAGTGATTGAAGATATTTCCCTTGAAGGGAGCGAGAGGAGCTTGGAATTGGTTCTGTGTAGGCCTCGATTATGAGTGTAACTTTACATACCTCTGAGTGTCAGCCTCTTCCTTCTTCAAGGTGGCGGACTTGTCTTCCTTCTTGACTTTCTTGCTTGGGGTAGCGTCTAGTTCGAGATCGTCGTCCGTTTGATCGTCAACCTCCGGCGCCTGGGCCTTGGCACCCTTCTTGCCTCGCTTCTTGGAGGGAGTGGCAGTCTTGCGAGGAGTCTTGGGCTTGGTGGCGCTGGCGGGAGGAGTTTCAGTGGTATCGTCCTTGGGGTGGCGAGCATGGAACTCCTTCATGATAGTCTTGGAGAAGTGCTGACTATATTTGTGAAAGATGTCTTTGTTAGCTCCTGTTACTCAAGGTACGGGGGGGCCTATAGCGAAGCTGAGGGAGAGTTAGACGTACGACATGGCGTCCCTGGTAAACGAGTGACCGAGGCTGGTCATGATCTCCTCGACGCGTGGCCAGTTGTAGCGAACTTTGGTGCCTTCTTGGTTTCCCTGGATGATGGCGACGCAGAGGTCACGCTCGGCGGCGTCATCCCACTTCTTTTCCTGAGGGGCCATGATGGATATGAGTTGTGATCTAGTAGAAAGCAGTGGTGATATTTTTCTTTCCAATGCAGCAAAGTATTGCTTCGGGTGCTGGTATGGCGTGGAGAGAAGAAGAGAGCGGAGTGAGGAGTGAGTAGAAGAGTGCTCATACAAGAGCCAAGGAAAATATACGGGGTATAAGTACTGGGTAGGTGGTCAAGTTTGAGCAGCAGAAAGCAGGGCGGTGTGGATGGATTGTTCAAGGCTTGTAAACGGGATTCTCTAGAGTGCAGAGTCTTGGTTTCTCTCTCGCTCTTCACTTTGACGTGACGATGAAACATTGATGGCTTGCTGCTTATAGTCCCTTTAAATTGGATTTTCTCATGGAGTGACTAAGCCTGTTTTTCTGTGTAGTGAAGCTTTAGTAATTCATATGTGAGCCGAGTTTGAGTTATACATCCTGGTGAATGTTATGTTGTTTGGGTGGGAGATGCATATTACATGTTATAGGATGCGGATTGACTGGTGACAGCAAGAGGCTGTACTAATTGTATCCGGAACCTGGCATGAATTCTGTCATATTCAATCACCGTCAACTCTCTTGTTTATAAGGTATATCCACCTAATAGGTACGTCTTAACTGGAGGCCTGGTGACTTGTACCTACCAGCGGTACTCCGGTCGAGACAATGTGTCTCCCTATGTAAAGCATTTCATGGTTTGTACTGCAGTAAATCATGACTACCTCCAAGGAGTTACTCTCAACCAGTCCAGTCTTACGTTAAAATGGAATATTAATATGTATATGATGGCGATAGTAGAAGAAGAGAGCGGTAGTAGCAGGAATGAGAAATCCGTCAATACTGTCGCTACTATTCCTATTCCATAAGATGCACACTTTAACGAAGATATTTTCAACTTCAAGATAGTGAGGTTTCATTAAAAGAAGGATTTAGAGAAATAATAGTTATTCTGGACAGTGGTAATTACTACAGAAAATTAATATGTGACAGCATAATAATGATTGAGGTAAGCTGGATTGGAACGTGAAGCAAAACTTTTAACTTCTTGTATCCTTGAACCGTAACTGGATGGAATCGTTCTCCATCAGGCATAGCGAAACCCTGGCAGCTTACTCGGAGGAAGTTTGCCAAATCTGGATGGGCGTTTGCGAAAGTTGTCCAAGCTCTGGGGAGCTTTGCTTCGGTATAACCAGGGCAGCACATCAGAGCTCCCATGAACTCGTGGAGCTTGAGGCCCTTGGTAGCATCTGCGACGCCATTCTTGCAGGTTTGTTGAAAAGCGCGGCAAAGCGCGTCGGTGCGAGTCACATATTCAGTAGCAGGCGCCATTCTGTAGAACATACGCCGCAGCCTTTCCGTATTGGTGATACCTCGCATGAGTAAAGCCGGTCCCGTATGGTATACCCTTCATTTCATGGTTCTCGATCTTATTAGAGAGATTCCACTCCATCTTGAGGCAGGTACCCAGGTCTATCCAAATCACTGGCGCCATGAGGCTAGTAATAATGATTTCACAGACATGGGGCGATCACAGGTACACTTGCACCATCGGCGAACAGACTTGGAGGATCGGTTGATGTTGATATACTTGTTACAGAAGTCGAATATGTTCACAAAGTTATCCACCGAATACCTCTGCTCGAACCACGATTGGCAAGTAGACGGTTTGTCCAGTTTGCGAGATCTCTTGTCTGCTTCGGCCGTTTGGTCAATGAAAATCCTTCGATAGGTCAGTACTGTAAAAGTAAAGTATTGCGGCGAGGGATGGGGGCTACTTACCTAAGTCTGTTCAAGGTTCTGTTCTTCCAAGAGTTTGCTAGCCGTTGAAATTTCTTATGGCTATACACAAAACAGTATTCTCTCCATTCATCTGGGAGAGTTTCGAAATGGAATGGCAGTGCAGCCTCTTCCTAGGTGCGACTGAGCGTGGCCAAGTATAAAACTCGACAACTCACTTTAAACTCGCCAAAAAGAACTTTAATCTCATCTTTCCAGTCTTTGTCCTTTGCCTCGCATGATCTCGATAGATCTGGAATTCCCAGAAACTTTCGGATATCTTCTTGTAAAACATTTCAGCCAACTGTTGGCTGTGAAATTATTGGCTATTAAAGTAATATAACAATAGAAGAATACTTACTTAAAATCCTGCTTGCCAGTCCTTAAAAGCTCTCTTCATCTCTGCAGCATAGTCGGCATAGAGGTGCACTGCTTACAGGTGTTGCTGGTACAATGGTACTTGAAGTATTAGGTGCCCTCTGCGTTGCGCCTTGCGTCGTGCCTTGCGTCGTCTGAGAGATCTGGAGGAGAGGGATAAAAGAGGAACAGGAGGAAAACCGCTAGAATTAGAAAAGAGAGTAACCGAACGAAATAAACGCCTCATAAAATAAGAAAAGAGTAACGTGGAAAGAATGTGGCAGAGGGAAAATAAAATGGCAGGCAGAAATGAAGTTGCCACTACGTGATGATATATCAACCTACTAGGCATCCCATAGCAGCTCGGTTAATATTTCTTTTCCAGTCTCTACCTTGCAAAATGTAGAAGCATGCTAAATAGCTGCAAGAATACTGGATGGAGACGCTCCATCTCCAATATTGAATAGATATCTCATATCAAAGTAGTCATGCTCGCATAAATAGAATGTCATGATGGCACGTTAATTCATATGAGCAGTTAGATGTCTTGTAGTCAGAGCGCTTATGCACCCTCAGCGACATACAGTCCGCTGGTTACGAATGCAAAGAGTCATGTGGTCAAAGATCAAAGTCTTGCGTTGCAGATATTTCCTGTCTATCGAAGACGGTATATGCTTGCGTTTAAATGCGAATATCTTGCCCTCCCAATGTAGATACCACTCAACCAGCTAACCCTTTCTTCAATCCATGTCCCATAGCCCAAAGAGTATCCACTGGTTTCCATCGGTATGTAAACCCCCAAAAAGAGTGGCATCCATCTGAATAGCTTTCAGATAAGCTTAGTAGTCCATCTCGAGCTTGGGTTCTTCATCCATATCGTCACCATTGGTCCTATAGAGAGAAGACAAAATTAGTCTCGTGTTATTTGAGGTGTCGGGGAGGATAAATAGCTGAGAGGTACTCACGAGGCGACGGATTTGGCGCGCTTAGAAGGCCTGATCGATGGACTGCGCATTTCCTCGTCTTCAATAGCCTCCTCCAGCTTGAGATTCATGTCGTCATCGTCATCCGCGACAATCTCTTTCTTGGGAGTGCGGCGCTTGCGAGGAGTGGCCGTCTTGCGAGGAGTAGCACCTTTGGCACTTCCAGCACCAGAGTCAGCGGTAGTGGCAAGGCCAGTGGTATCGCGGTTCTTGCGCAATTTCTGAACATGCTGGCTAGAAAAGGCAAGACGCGTTAGCAGGCGAAGACTTCAAAGAACTGAACAAGAGAAACTGTGTACTTGATGGCGTCGTAGCTGTAGGTGTAGCCTCGAGCCTGCATCTTTCGGGTGACCTCGGTCAAGAAAGCCTTGCCGCCCTTGACTTCATCAATGACGCACAACAGGAGAGCTTCATGTGCTGCGGCATCCCAGCCACGGGTGGGCTTGTTACCAGAAAGAGTAGCATCGGCAGACTTCGGGGCACCCATGATGAATAGCAAATAAGACGACGGAGTGGTAGGATATTCTGAAAGGGGATAGAGCAAGTGAAGAATGAATAGACTTGGGATGTGTGGGTTGGAATAGACGGTTGTAGAGTGAGGATGGAGTGTAGAGATGGAAGAGGGAAAGCAGAAAAGAACGGGCAAGAATATAAGGTATGGATGTGCGGTAAGTGGAAATTCTGCCGGCTTCTGGCTCCCCGCCAACTGGCAGTGAAGTGAAGCGAAGTGAAGTGAAGTGCAAGTGTTGGAGAGATTCAATGCGGACTTTGTACTAAAAGTACATGAGGAAGCACCATGTAAACTTGTCATACCGAAGTGCGCTCTCAGAAAAGGTATAACCCATCTCCTTGAGATCTGTCATCACCTTTGTCCAATCCTCAGTGGACAAAGTCACGTTGTGAAACACGGATACGAGGATATCTTCGTGAACTTGAGGACTCCACTTCATCAACTGGCGAGAAGAAGCCATTTTTGGCGTTTTTGATGATGATTCTGGAGGATGATGATGTTGGGAACGAGAAAAAAGCTTGCAAGAGGTGACGAAATTTTATAGAAGGCTATGAGGGTGGTGAAGATAATGACGGTAAGTGGTGAAGGTGGTGAAAGAAGGAAAGATAGTAGAGGAAGTAGAGGGAGTAGAGGAGCATGAAATAATAAGGCTTGCAAAAGTGAATGAAGTTTGAAGATGGGATTAAAAACTCTGCAGAAAGGAATACGGTGTATAATTGAAGTCTGTAGATGAGCAGTCTGGACTTAGACTGCCCAGATAAGCAGAGAGGAGAAGGTAAAGGGGGTGGGCGAACATGTCCATAAGTGACAGGTTGTGTCTTATTCATCAGGCACAGCTATTTCTCCAGAACAAAATGTGAATGTGGCGATCGTTGGCAGGAAAAAGAGAAAGGAAACGGGGTCAGGAAATAGACGGGGGTGAAAAAGTGAATCTGTCCTCTCAAGAGGGTGGGAGAAAAAATCCATCAAGCACAGAAAGCCAAAAGTATAGCATCGACATATCGAGTCAAAAGAAACATCCTCTTACCGTATGGCACTCCATGAGGTCTCATGGCCCTGGGCAGTCAAAAACTCCACGATCGCGGCATTGCTCTGCTGGTTGAAGCTGCCCGCTTGGTTGCCCACCTGATAGAAGGCGACGAGGAGATCGTTGAGGAACTCAACATTGTCCCAAGTTCCAGACGATTTAGTGGCTGAGCCTGGAGTCGACGCGGAAGCAGCTTTGGGAGGCATGATGCGTCCTTGTTGGGTTGATGATGGGAATCTCTTTTCTTTTTCTGGATTGATTTCGAGGTTGGAGGTGGTGAGTTGAGCGGGAGGATGCGATGTTTGACGGCTGCCAGATGCTACCTGATGCTACCTGCTTATATGGCGGTTGGAAGCAGACAGGCGATAGGCAAGTGGAGGCGGTGAATTGGTTTCAATGGAAGCTCACATTATGCTCGCACCCAATACATGCAGCACTCATTTGGGATTGGCTACCTATATCCAGCAATACCTAGTAACAATCTTTGGTGTGTAAGGACGACGTGCAAAGTACAAATCCCCCCATTCCCAGTACTCCCAACGCATGGTAGCATTTACTTCTTGGTACGTATACGAACCCGGTGTCCCTGTCAATCCTTTGCTTCTCTACAGGCATGCTTAGTTTGAGACGCCGGAATACTGAAGTCGAAGTTCTAGCTAGTCAATTCCATCTATTATTGTAATATCTAAGGCATACCGCTAGCTAAGATACGGGGGAGAGAATATGCGAAAGCCGTTTGAGCTCCATGCACCCAAACACTCCTAGAACACCCAGCCCAGCATTATTTACCCATCTACACCTCCAGTTGCTTGCCGTACCGCTCATCATGCCATCATGCCACTTCCGTTGTGTCTCTACCTAGAGATGAAGCTATAATCCCAATGAGCCAACTCCACAAGAAAACGCTAAGACACCCACCAAGGGGGAAAAGTAGACAAAGAGGAAAAAGACCCAGCATCCTTGTATATCGACATCGTAAACCAGGAGACACCTTTTCAACAGAGTCTCCAAGAAGAGAGATATAATCTGAAAAAAAGGGGAACAGAAATATTAAACCAACCCGCTAAACACGCCCGAATTGTGCAAATATGCTACCTTCCTGTGTCGAATCACTCCACTCAACAGATACTCCATTCAACGTCCGGCTTCAGATCTGACCTTCTCTATACCCAAAACTAACGCGCTCTATTAGCATCGGCCGCAATCATTGAACAAATTCGTGAAACTTACTCTGGGGGATATGGATCTGTGCCATCCGTGCCGTTATGGGCAGCTAGGGCCAACACAGCTTCGTCATCGAGAGCAGAGTCTTGACCAAGGTCGTGAGGATCTAATCGTTGTCGTTTGGAAGGATGTTCGTCTGCATCGTCGTCGTCATCACCACTCTGTACAGCGTCAAGTTGCAGCTGTTCTTGAGAGGTTGTCGACCCGGGTTCCGATTCAATTAGATGATTAGAGGCGATATCATTTGGTGTTTGAGCAGAGACAGAGATGCCATCGGCATCAGCAAGCTCTGTTTTGAGCTGCGGCTGAAGCTGTGACTGATGCTGCTGAAGTTGTTGCTGGAATTGGTGCTGTTGTTGCTGTTGGAACTGGTGCTGATGTTGGGATTGAAGCTGTTGAGTCTGAAGTTGTTGAAGCTGCTGTTGCTGCTGAAGCGGTACAACAGGAGAAGTCATGACTGGGCCGTGACCCGGCATAGAGGTAGATATCATGGCCCCAGGAAGCACCGCCGGGACGACAGCAGGAACAGTGGTAGGAACGCCGGCGGGAAGATTAGTTGGAGAGCCATCTGCGGTATCAACGTCAGGCTCCTGGACCTGCGACTTTCGAGGACGGCCCCTGCCAGGCCCTGGTCTCCTTGTGATGGGATTCAAGGTTGGATCAGCTCTCCTAGCGCTCTCAGAGTGACTTCCATCCACCTCCGCCTTGTTTTGGGCCCTCCTTAGGCCTTGAAAGTGTTGCCTACGTTTCTGTCAGCAAAGGGTAAATCACGTTGGGAAGAAAAACTGCGGTGTTGCTGATGGACGAGGTTTAGGTGAAGGGGGTATATATTATGTAAATGTATATATACCAGTGTAAGCGGCGGAGTCAAGTGTAAGTGGGAATAATTATACTTGGATGGTATGGGTACAGTAGACAATATGGCGGGGAAAACATTGTGGTGTCTATCGAGAACGGGGACCATTTGCATGCATTTGAAGCTGACCGACGATGGTGATTGCGCATGCTGTCTCCATTCCCATCCAATCCAAGCTCAAGTACTCGCGGTCGGGAATACAAAACACGGGCACCATCGAAATGACGCTGGGTATAAGAGTATAAGAACATGAGAGACACCTACCGACATCCTTCATTGGTGAAGCCGTAGCCGAGGCTGCGCATATGATTACCGATGGTTGTCCATTCCGCGCCGCTGATAACACCGATGTTCTTGACGGACAAAATGGTGAAGAACAGATCTTTGTCTGCCCTGTCATTCCAGTTCTTATTCATGCTAGAAATACGATGAATATGAAATAACCCGAAAGTCAACAGCCAAATGGCAAACAATAAACAGGCGTGCCGGGAAGGCGGTGGGTCGATGAGCCTCTAGGCCGGATTGTCTTGGTGACCTGCGGTGAGATAGAAGCTGTTAAGAGCAGAGGGCAATCAATGGCAAAATTGGTAGTGGGAGAATGGGGTACGGAGGTATAGCAGAGAAAGAGGTTGGGGAGCCGTGGAGTAAAGGGGCCCGTGCATTCTTGTGCCGTGCGCCGGAGGGCGGATCAACGGTTAGTCCGGCGGTTTGGAGCTGGGCATGAGCTGAGCTGGCGCTGCTGGGCATGTCGTACCATGGCGCTGAAACACGAGCAATGCGGCGGTGGTACGGCTGCAAGGTCAATATTTCCCTTTTAACAATGTCTACGAGACGGCTTCCAGCTTATCTACTGCAATTACGAGCTCCAGTGAGGCGTGAGGGAGGATTGTAGCAATGTTGAAGACGGCGATGCAGCGACTTAGCCGACGTTGACACGGGGTTTACCCGCCAAAGTTTCGTTTTTAGCGGGTAACGAGAGGAGAGCTGAGGTACGGTACATACAGGTTAAGGTTAGCAGGCCAGCAATCAGCTGTCGAGCGATACGAAAGCGTCGGACGAACGTGAGTGATAGCTCGTCTTTGCTGCAATTGGCCACGGATGGGAACGGGAGGATGAGTCAAAGTCGCAGCGACATTACTAATTAAACCGAGATAGATCTGCGTGCGCCTGACTGGGAGCTGCCGTAGCGGTTCTTTTGTCTCGAAAAGGGCTACTTCGTACATACGAGCATACTCGTACAGTAGCAGCTTTGAGCAGGTACAATTACAAAGTATGGGGTACAGAGTGGATATTGCTCGGACGAGAGTTCGAGGGATGAGTAAGAATGGACGAGGGAAAATGCAGCAACACCTTGGACGAGCGAGATATTATTCCGCACAAGTACGTACAAGCAATCCATGCAATCCATCACTGGGGAACTTGTATATAATGTGACTGAGGCCTACGAGTAGTTACGCGCCTGAGTCCGAACGAGCGCAGCAGCCGAGTCCATCCCCTCCAAGCCAAGCCGAACAGCAAAAAGGCAAATGACAAGCCAGAAAAAGCCATCACAGCCAACGATACGAGTACGTCATCCCTGGTTGGTAAGCCGCCCCTCCCCGCCTCTGGTTGGCCACAGAAATATGGGGCCCTCCATCTAGCGCGGCCAGGTCTCACGTGCTTTCGCGGAAACCTGGCGACGCTCCTGGTGGCTCAGCATCGTCGCATCCCCAAAAATTCGCGCCCCATCGCGTCTCCCCGACGCACCTCATCCGAATCCCCTCCACGACGCCCGCGACGGCTGCGACGCCTGGATGCGACCATGGACACTTCTGGAACCGTTTCCAATGCGTTTTAAATCATGTCATTTGTTATAAAGCAAATTTTCCGCGTTTCTCCTCGACTTCTGGTCGTGAAATCAAGTTGCAAAAAAATCCGTCGTCGGCCAGACCTCAAAAGTTCGCCCCTCTCTGCATGACACCCGCTAGCTCCGACCAGCACAAGGGCGGCCAGAAGAAAATGATCGGTGAGGATGGGAATGGGTTGTTCGTAATATTTCACTACACACACGGCTGCAACCTGGGTCTTTAGCCATCTCGATTGGGGCAAAGGGAGCGAGCGAGATGATGCAAACGCAGAGCAAGTCGGTAGACGCAGAATTGAACGGCTGCAGTAATACAGTATATTCCAAGTCGACAAGCACGTCATATCGCATCAATATCAAGCAGTGAGGAAGAAAGGGGCCTTTTATCTCTTCTCATCTGATAATCATACCGTACATAGTATGCAGCTCTAATTCTTACCAGGGAATTAAATGGCCGGCTGTTTGGTTGGCTCGCCGAAAGCTTCTTCTTCTATCGCAACGCCCCTCCTGAGCAATTTTACCGGCTGCGCATTAGTGTTTGCCTCTGCTGTGGGAATTAGATGAGTCACACGGGGTTTCAGTCTGATGCCGGATGAGGGATCCCTGCTTCCTATTTTTTACTTTTCTTTCTTTTTCTGAGCTGTCTATCATTTGCTTGGCCCTTGAGGTTTGCTTTTTCCTGGTGTTGCAGCCATTGGAATTTGGCGGACGGGTCATTTGGCACCTGCATAGGCTTGTGGTGGTGGTGGCACATCCCTCTAGCATCCGATCCATGCAGCCGCACACAATGAGAAGTAATGCTGCGGGGGAAAACGAATTAAAAGAAAACAAACAAAGCTCATATACCGACATCTTTCCTTTTTTTCCTCTCATTGATTTTAGCTGCAAGAACCATTGAGCCATGTATAATATGATGCATGTCAACCCCGACCTCTAGTGGTGGCTTACAGGGAGCCACTCCACTGACAGCGCCGCTTCAGCACACCCCCCAATCCCTGTTAGCGGGCGGCGTCCACTCTAGACGCTGCAGCCCCCGTTAAACCCACAGCTCCATCGCTATCCCTCGAGCCGGAACGGCGCCAGATCCAGGCAACAACAGGCTCTAACCAGATGATATCTGGTTTGGTCTTAGACAGCGCTCGGGCGGCGTCCATTCGGCATGCGGATTTCTCAGCCCGGTGGGCATTGGGAAGGAAAAGGAAAGCAAAAAATGAACGAATGTAACACAGATGGATGGGGCCCTTGCCTGGTTCCTGGATCCTTGCAGGAGTGAGTTTATCGTGCTTGTGCCGCTAACTTATCAGGCTGAGGCCAAGGTCGTTCATAAGAGAGGCCTTGCCTCCTTGTTCCTGATCTCTTCTTCTCTCTCTTTTCAAGATTTAGTCATATGTGAGTGTAAGGTTGAAGCCTTGGTATTCTTCTCTTCATTTTTCCTTCGTGCCTAAGGAACAATACCAAGAAGCGGCTATATCCAAGCCTCACTTCTGCGTCACTTCCACTTTGATTCACGGAACCTCGAGTCTGTCTCCTTTCTCCTCCCATGACCTCAACCTCTCTCGATCGGTCTATCGTCTTATAAATTGGTCGTCTAGCATTCAGACTTGACGACCATTTCATTCCACCTTTTATTCTTCCATTCTCTATTCGTGGCTCGCCAATCCATCACTGCATTCGTCTACCTAGAAGTTGGTAGCCGTGAATAAGTCCGGCATTGTTCTATATCCAGTATTTTCCATCTCTGTATTCCATACCACACATCTACCCTCGGCAACATCGCCATCACTCCGACGTATCCGCCCGACATCACCTTCAGATCCAACTAGCTCGCCATCATGTCTCCTAACAGCGATAATGCCATGGCCCGCTTCTTGTTCGCCATCTTGAAGCAGAAGAACCTCAAAGACGTAGGTCTACTCTTCTCTGCCTACGTCTGACCGATCCTCTCTAACTCATTCGTCTCTAGATTGATTGGAATCAAGTGGCCGCCGATCCCGTCCTCATAGAGCCCATCACCAACGGCCATGCCGCCAGAATGCGTTACTCCCGCTTCCGAGCCACAGTAACTGGCCATACACCATCAAAGAGAGGTCGGCCATCAGAGAAAACAAAGTCGGGCAAGGTGAAGAAGGGCGTTCAGGCAAAGAAGGAAAAGCCCATCAAGCAAGAGCCGGTCTCAGCAAACATATCATCGTTCGCTCAGGTGAGATGACTCCTCGGTCAAAGTTGTTGATGTGTGTGGCTAACACCTCATTGCCAGTTCTCTCCCGAATCTCTTGCATCGCTCACGTCACCTTACATGGGAGAGTGCGATGACTTCGACGCTCGCTTCCTTACCCCTTGCAGCGACGACATGACACAGGGACTGTCCATCCCTCCCTCTGCTCTCGAAGACATCCGACATTCGAGCGGGCTGATGTTTCCTCCTCTGAGTGGCAGCTCAGACTTTATGAGCCATGCTGGCCATGACCATACCTCGACATCTGCCTTTGACGTCGCCTACGACCTGAACTTTGCCTCAGGAGATCTTCACAGCCAGGGCCTGTCTCACTCTGGCGGCTCCCAACCTCTTGGTGACTGGGATGACCGATTGAACGACCAGCAATACTAAGCTGGTTTTAATCTTGAGATGATACACTACGAATACGAGAAAGAAAACCTCTAAAAAAAAGACGAGGGAAGCGCAGAGAGCGACGAAATTTCTTTTATGACTTGATGATACTGGCCACAGTTAGTGGTTAATTGGTTTGGGCAAATCGCTTTCATCTCCAAGGAGAAGATCGGATCGGTTGGGAATTAAGGAAATCCAAAATTACTACGGGGGTTCATAATAGCATGTGTATAATAGTGAGGACGAGGTGGATGAGCATATCCGTCTCTATTTTTTCCTGTCTTTTCTCGTTCTCTTTCTATCTCTTTCTTTCCTTCTTCTTCACTATCTCCTGCTTTTTACTACTTGCTACCTTTCTTTTTCAGCTATTTAGATACCTATGTTGGTAGCAACCAAGACTGATTGTTGCAGCGCTGAACACACCTCTCACACGCCCGTGATTTATCATAATGCAAGATGGGTGAGATCGCAGTTGACTCTCGGGTTACACTGATCTACAGAGTATTTTATTACATGGAGCAGTTGTATCGGCAGACATGGTGTGAGTTTCTCCGGCATCATAACTACATCAACTTGCGACCTAGTTCCGTCTCTCTTTCATGCAAATAGCCATATCTAGCTCATCGAGACTGAATAATGTTTAATAATCTACCAACACGGAGGATTTAATATCTTCGTTTAACTATTTTCAAATCATTCACTAAAAAGAGGGCAGATATATCCATTTACAAGAGGAAATTGTCCTGCCAGTTGCAACAGCTGTCACCAGGCTGCCAATTCACCTGCCACTCAAGCCTCCTTCGAAAGCATTCCAAAGAAAAAAAATTAGGAATAAAAGAATTCTATTTTTGCAATCAGCCCTTGTTGCGTTTCGCATCTTTTTCACACCCCCTTCTTCTTTTCCCTTTCAACTCCCACACAAACGCATCCAGATTTTCACACCACACCTTTTGCAAAAATCACCTTCTCATCACCACAAATCAAGTAAGCAAACATTTTATTTCTTTCACACTAACCTCTAGTAACATCTTCAACCTATGCCTTGTCTGGGATACCTCGCTTTGTATCGGATCGATATTGATGACCATCCGCTGGCAGTTCTAGCATTCTTTGCATCATCAAAAGAACAGACCAATATGGCAGACAGACGAGAACCCACGGCTTCCGAAGCCATGTTCTTCTTTGCCATCGTCAAGCATACCCGCAATAAGGCGGATATTGACTGGGATGCCGTTGCTCAAGAGCAAGGTTTCAAGAATGCCGAGGTCGCCAAGGTTTGTCCTCCCATACTTCAAATCTTCTCTTCATTCTGCGTTTCCATTTTTGACGAATAAATCGCATACAGGTGCGTTTTGGACAAGTCAAGCGCAAGCTCGGTATCAACACTGAGACAGCTACTACTCCAAAGAAGGCCAGCGCTACTTCTACCACCTCGACTCCAAGCAAGGTCCGCAAGACCCCAACCAGCCGCGGCAAAGGAAAAGGCAAGGGCCGCGGTGGAGTCAAGAAGGAAGAAGAGATCGGAGCTGGTGCTGAAGCCGGCGCAGATGCTGGAGATGACATCAATCCTTTTTCGTCTCCCATCAAAGGAGAAGTTGGTGGCATCGACCTCAAGGCGGAAGATCGGGAAGATCCTTTCTAGGCTCCAAGTTGGCCCTTCTTTGGACATTCTTCAAGAGAGTAGTATCTATTGCTGATAGGATTCGTTTTGCTATCTGGGCTAGAAATACTTTCATCAAGGTTCAGCAACGATTTATCTGGGAGACTAGCTGCAAGGATAGGGACTGAGACAGGTATGGAAATCGAAGGATTACTATGGGATTGAGCAAGAGAGCATCTAGCCGATATGAGGCGACAGTTGAATGAAGAAGTTTGCAGACCTTGACTCTACGGTTCATCACTCGTATACCTTAACTTGTCGTGTATGTTTGCATCCAGAATCACATATCACGATATTTGGACTCCCACTGTCAACCCATCGCCAAGCTATTGCGATATCTCTTTTGTCTGGATGCGTAAATATTTTCATTTAAAATCTCTTATGAGTTATTTGACCTCTTTATTTCACGCATTGCTCTGTCAACGTGTCATTGCAGCCACCTGGCAAGCTACAGGTGCCAGCAGCCATAACAATCCAGGGCCTCACCTATAAAAGACGACGCTGTTTCCCCCACAACCAAAGCCTCGCTCCTCTCCTCGTTTGCATCTGCATCTACCCTCCACATCTCTTCCCACACAATACTTGTTCGTCTGGTAAGACTTCAATCAGGATTTCTTGATCCAGATTTATTGCTATTTGACAACAGATTTTTCATTTCCCAAACAAATTGTAAGACGCATTCCTTTCAACCTCACCCGCTGATACCATCTAACCACATGCACCCAGCAGACCATCCATCATCATGCCTGCCAAGAAAACAGACAGTTCCGACACTCCTTCTGTCAATGGTTTGCGCGACAATGAACTTCGCTTCATCAAGGCAGTCTTCGACAACATGACTCAAAAGCCCGATGCCAACTGGGCCCAGGTCGCAACTGACTTGGGCCTCAAAGACGCCAAATGTGCCAAGGAGCGCTTTCGACAGATGTCTGTCCGTCATGGCTGGCGTTCCAACACTCAAGCCACTCCCGGCAGCAGCCCCGGCGGCAAGACCAAGAAGAACGATGTCACTGGTCCCTCTGGAGATGGCAAGGTTACGAAGAAGCCGAAGGCGAGAACGCCAAAGAAGGCGGTGGCTAAGAAGGAAGAGAGCGAGGACGAAGATATCAAGGATGAGGACGATGATTTTAAGGAGGAGGAAGTGGAAGACGGTCCCTTCTTCTGAGCGCATGAATGAGACAAGACTTGGTTGCTATTGATGCTGCTACCAACTGAAAGACGTTTGATCTGGGGACTAGTGAATATGCCATTGATATCTTGAGGCTGGGTCGGATAGGACAGTCTATTTGCACGCTTTATAGCAGTCACATTTATGAGGTTATATTGACAAAATGGCATAGTTCCAACATCATCAATCCGTCTCTTGTAAAGAAGTTGGTGCCAGTTGTTGTCTTCTTGAACTAGTAGGCCTAACATAACTTCTATTCCATTGTGTGATTGCGTATAACTACTATCTAAATTCAGGAGGCAACATTGACAGCCATTCTATTCCAACTTCATTACATTTCTCACTAAAATATGTTACACAAAAGTACAGCTCTCTTAGGAGAGAAAGCCAGTGGAGGATCTCCAGTCACGCACAAGTACCGAGTACATGTAGACTTGACACTCTGCTGCCAGGTGTCAGGGGCCAGGTCGGTTGCCCCGACTTGCAACTGGCAAACTTCTTTGTTTTTATTTTTCGCTGCTCTGCTCTGAAAACCCTGGGCGCTTCATCTCTTTTTATTTTTCTCAGAGAGATAAGGCTGTGTGTCGAGGACAGCTTCTTCCACACAACACATCTCCCGTCCCATTTCAACGCCCTACACACGCTTGCCTGCAGTGCTCGATTGTAAATCTCCAGCACTCCTGACATTCTCTGCTTTGGTAATTCTATTTTCATTCTCTCTCTCAGTGTTGTTTTGTTTTGTTTCTTGGTTTGTTTTGTTCCTTGGTTGTGTTGGTTCTGTTCACTTCCCCGTCTATCACTTTGAACGAGCAGTAAGGCGAATCACTTGTCCAATATTCACCTCTCTTTCCTAGCTAGGTTCTCTTCTTATCCTGCACACACTTTTCCTGAATTTACTTGTCTCTTGGTAGACAGTGCCCAGCTGGAAACCTGAGGCGTCCCTTTCCCACCTGCTCACCTCTCCCGCAACCCAAGTTTTCGCTTCACCTCTCTCTTTGTCCCACCACACCCTTGAGCTTTTCTATAGCCATCGTCTTCTCACTTGACCTCCTGCAATACTCAACTTATTATACCTTTTCGGTTTTATTTTTGTTTGTGTTTTTCTTTCTTTTCATCATCTTTCATCTTGTTTACCCTCGGTCCAGTGTCCTTTGGCCATGTCCATCCTCAAACCTTTTCGTCCATAGCCACCCATTCATCCTCCGCCTATTATCATTTCATCGCTATACCTCTTCCATCCAAACATGACACTTGATCCTAACTTGCCTGCAGTTCCAAACAGTACACGCTACCTTTCAACGTCATCATGTCGAAGCAAGATCCCGCTGAGCAGGTTCGCTTCCTTGTGTCCTGCATTGGCCATACCACCAATGGTCGAGTAAGTCACAAAACAGCCCTGGAAAACCTGTTGAATCACCTTCTGACACCATTTTATAGCCTGATTTTACTCTTGTTGCCCAAGAGCTCGGAATTGTTTCCAAGGCTGCTGCGTAAGTTGTACGTTTCCCAGCTTCATGAAATTATCTGACAGTTTGTTTGTTGTATCCGAACAGCCAGAAGAGATATGAGCGAATGCTCAAAGCCAATGGGGTGAACGCTTCCAAGCCGGCTGCTAAATCCGGCGCTGATGATGAAAATACCCCCGTTTCCACCCCGGTGAAGCGCAAGCCTGCTGGAGGTGATGGCGGCAGCGCCAAGAAGAAGGCCAAGGCTACCAAGAAGGAAGAAAGCGACGATGACATCAAGGACACGAAGCTGGCTCCCAAGACTCGCGCTTCCAGGGCTGACAAGGCTGTCAAGAAGGAGCCCAAGAAGGAGCCAAAGGAAGAGTACGACTCTTCCCTCTCTGGTACGTTGCTCCTATGATCTTGTTAATACAGACACATCGATGTATCTGACCACAATTCTTAGATGCTCCCGATTCCGGCGTGAGTTCCGATGCAGGCACAAGCTTTGACTCTGTCTAAGCTCTTGAGCCACGCTTTCCAGCTATACTTCAAGTTATGGATGAACGTTTTAATACGATGTTCTCTTCCTCAGAAGTATATGGGTGGCTCTGGAGATTTGGACACACTTCTGAGTTGATGGAGAGATTATGAGTGCGTAATTCGGAATATGGGATATGAGGCAGGATATTTGCCTGAACATTTGGTCCGATATGGACATGCTAGGGATACTAAGTCTTCATTCGAGATGGCAATTATAGCAACTCAGATATTCTGCAGATTCACTTAACTTAGTTTAATGCGAGATCTACGGCGGAAATAGCCAGACGGATACTAACGATGCTCTCATGCGCTCTTGTTTGACTCCATCCATGACTATGGCAATTCATTTTCAGATCAAGTGACTACCAGATTTATTGAATGCCTAATACTAGGCTTGTATTTATGGCCATATCGGCATCCACTTCTCCCCACTGACAGCTTGCCAAGTCCACTCGTGATTCACTGTCAGTTCAGACGGTGCCAACAAATTGAGCACAAACTCTCAGGCTTCCATAAGCGCAGTAGTAATCTTATTGAGGTCCCATTGTATTCATACCGCCTCAAGTGGTCACTCTGCACAATTGATAGCAGCTGACATCGAGGTACGTACCCATTTTCTGGAGAGGGGGGAGCCCCGCAAACAAAATGCAGCTGCTGTAGAATGGAATTTGAAGCTATTGTCACCAGTAAGATGGCATTGAAGACAATACAACTGGAAGACTGCATTCAGTCCACTATCACCACAATTATATGTTTGCTGTATTCAAGCATTCAGAATACCTCGTGATACTGCTGATATCAAGACCTTTCTCTGCTCGCCACCATTGCTTTTCTAGTATCTCTTCACAACATCAAAGCTTCCAAACCACGACTTGATATCATCTTTTCTAACCTCGAGTATCCTCTCCCAAGTGCAAGCTTTTCGTTGATACTCTCACACAAGAGCGATATATCACCTCAAGAGCTTCCAATCCTCACATCTTACCCATCCATCATGTCTGGAACAACTCCCTTCTCCAATGCAGGCATCGAGATACAATATCTCAACAAATCAGCTATCCCACGCTCGCCTTACACGCAAAAGATGAATCCCATCTTTGCCGGTCTTATTACACCCCCTGAATCTCCAGTTCGATATGTGCAGCGGGAGTCTCTTGAGCCGAATGCACCCCAGTCACCAGCTCTCTCAACTTCGGAGTCGACTCCAAGATTTAGCTCTACAAATGAAGTCCAAAAAGCCATGGAGGCTTTGTCTGCTGCTATCAGAATCGCAAATGAGGAGAAAGTTGATCAACATGCCAACTTGTCCGAAGCAGTGTCGACCCCTGTAACTCCTATCGACTTCAATCATGCCAGCGAGATTATTCATTCCATCATCGAACAGGCAGTAGAGGAGAAGATGGCCAATGCAATGGGTCCTCTACGACTGAATATCAACAAGTTGGACGACTCTGTCGAATCTCTTCGTCGCGAGCACACTGACATACACGATCAAAACGACACAATGAGCCGTCAGCTTGACCTTCACTATCGCACTGTTGAACAACACGTCGAGGAATTCAGATCTCAATCCAAGACTATGAACACCATGATCGGAGCTCAAGCCGATAACTTTGCCGCTACCATTAATATGGTCAACCACCTCTCCCAAGTTGTCACCAATCTACCTCTCGCTATCAACCAAGTTGTCCACAATGCAGTCCAACAACAGACTCAATTGGCTATTCGAGACATCATGTTTGCTCAGCAACAAGCTATGTTTTCTGTTTCTGATGTCTCTGGAACTCGACAGTCTATGTCCAGCGATGGCAACTCCAGTCAATGCACTTGCAACCACCATTGCTTGGAGATTGAGTCTATGGTATCATCGCAGCATGGCAGTGGCTCTCTCAAGCAGATTTCTCCCAATGCTTCATCCAACTCAAGCCGCGGCTTCAGATATGCATTGAGGAAGCTGTTCAAGTCTAACAGGTAACACCAGTGCTGTGGTGTCGGATTGAACTGAGAGTTTCTTGGTACGGCAAAAAAGACATCGATCTTGGGTTCAAATGGGTAGAGGACTGTTATTTCCTGGGACTTGGCGTAAAGGGGTTGCTTTGGAAGGGTACTGATGTAGATTATGTCTGCAATTCAATCTAGCTCACATGTTCTCTCTACTTGGTTTACAGGTGCTTCCAGTGAGGATGATGTTTACATACAAGTACAAGTATGCAAGTCCATAATCAACACCTCCAAGATGCGAACCCTCATGAGCAACACCAAGCATCAAACACTGTATTTGTGAATTCCGTGCCTTTCCCATCGCTAATACTCCGTCCAACTGCACTGCCGCTAGCTGGCATGGGCGAGAAAGATGTCACGTCCATCTGGCAACTCCCAAGAGCCCCTGCCACTCCCATTTTCGCTGCCAGCTGCCAGACAGACAATCCACCCAGATGGGGGGAAATTTCAGAAATTTCAGAAATTCTGAAAAGTAGAATTTTTGATTTCCCTTTTGGGAATGTTTTCTCACTTTTATCCTTTCTCCCACTTTTTCTTGTTCCTCGCTACTCTTCTTTCTTCCCCCCCAACATCGCGAGTTTACTAACCACAGCAGCACCAACGTTTACAACCAATTCATCTTTCGAGACAACTCATACGGCATATCAATTGAGTGTAAGTGACTATTTCCTGCTTTTCATGCTTCAATTGGCCTTTTTTACGCTGCTTTGCGCAGCAATTGGGCCTTGAGCAGCACATTTCCTTCGGTTTTCCCATCTCTTCCTCTCCTCCAATTCCCCATCTCCAACACGCAAATGGCTTCTAATACAGTACTAACAACCCTTTTCACTTCTAATTAGACTTCAATTCATTGCTGCTTTCACTCTTCTTCCTGCCAAGATGGGAACTCCTCAAGGAAAGAAGACTACCCCCAAGAAGGGACAGACTGCAGCTCACAACCGCCGCTCTCCTTCCAAGGCCTTGAAAGCTGAACAGACTCCCAATCTCGACAAGCTCAAGACACCTTCTTCCACTCCTAGAGAGACTGCTTATACGCACAATCTTCCCACCGATGAGCAGAAGAAGGGTAATGGCCGAGTCACGGGACGCAGCCTCATCATGTGGAACCGTAAGCCAATTGCACATCAAGTCCCATTCCTCAATTGGTCTCTTCAGAACATTTATACTAACTCTTCTACAGGTCCTCGCATGGCAGAGAAGCTCCTTCTCCACATTCACTATGAATGCGCTCGCCACAAGGTCAATGTTCCTTGGGATGCCATTGCTCATCGTCTCCACCCCGGCTCGTCTGGCCAGGCAGTCCTTCAGCATGTCAATCGCCTTCGCAAGGAACTCCTCTCTGAAGGCCACATGGTTCCCCCTCTTGCCCACAAAACATCTCCTTCTGCCCCGTATGATCCCACCATCCGAGGTTACGTCCGTGACCTTACTAGCGATGACAAGCTTGCTACTCGCTCAGTGGGTTTTGACGAGAAACTGGATGATGCCAAGATCAACCTCCCTGATGCCCTTGACGCATTGGAGGAAGACGACGGCGACTTCTTCACTGAAGCAATTGGTGAGGTCTCTGCTGAGGCCAATGCCGATTTCACTGTCCTTGAAGACGACATCCAGTTTCCAGTCACGCCGACTCCTGTCCGTCATGCAGCTCCACGACGCCCCGTGTCTACTCCACACTACAGCATGAAGCCACAGAGCCTCCAACAAGTCAACACAGAAGCTACTCAACAGCTCTTTGACCCTAACCTGTTCGCTAATATTTCCCCTCCCAACTTTTTGCTTGACAGCATCGAGGTAAGTTCTCTCTCCTACGATGATCATCAATTGACTTCAAATGCTAACAACGAACAGGGATTCCAGCCTATGGGCATTCAGACCCCTGCTACTTTTGCAAATGAATCTCAGCTTCTGATGGGCGGAGACAACTTGTTTGATCCTTTTATCACCCAGCCTCTCATCAAGCCCAGCCATGGACAAATCAGCCCTAGTGGCCAGATGTCTCTTGCACAGATGCCTCTTGCACAGATGCCCCTTGGTCAGATGCCCCTTGATCAAGTCCAGCAACCTTTCTTCATGGGAAACCCTTTTAGTGCTCAATTAGCTGGCTATTCCAATCTCGTCCAGTCTAGCTTCATGCCTCATCCCCCTTACGGCTTTACCATGCCGCCAACTACTCCCACTCTCTTCAAGACTGAGCAGAAGGAAGAACCACTCAGTGCCCCAGTTGCCAACAATGACAGAGGCATCTCTGTCTCGCCTGTCTCGTCGCCAATTGCGGCGCAGCTCCCACCTTTCCAGCCAGAGACGCTCCAACCAGTGATTGAGAGCCCAGAGCAGAACGAGGTCACCGTGAGTAATAACACTTCTTCTACTACATCACCTTACCTCATCAAGCAAGAGTTATACTGATGATTGAAGGCCGAGAACCCATACGCCGACGACTTCGCCGGCCACGAGCTGCTGCTCGAATTCCTGGCCTCGGAGTAAACCAGACGTCGCACAACAGCGACGTCTGGTCTTCGACCAAGCTCAAGAGGCTGATCACCATAAAAAATAAAAACAAAAAAAAAAAAAAAAATAGACTGACTCGCGGTTGGAACTGTGTGTCCCAAAGACACACAGTTCCATTGTTTCTTTACAATATTGTTTCTTGCCTTTCTTTTTTTTTTTTCCTTTTCTGTAGAGAGATACCCGTCCAAGGGACATTGCAACAAGAATTAAAAAAAACAACCAAAAAAACTCAGAAAACAAAAAAACGACGCAAAAAAACAAAAAAAAAAAAAAAAAATAAAAGGCATGGAGGGGCGAGTTTACTGTAGTTTGGAGTTGAGGGAATGGCACAATGGAGGTTACTCTTTTCTTTCAAGCACTTCCAAAGTTAGCTTTTTAGTCGCAACCGTTCTGAATTGAATTCTATCGAAAATCACCTAGCATGAACGCAACGCATCTCAAGCTTTAATTGTCGCTCTCGGCGTAACAAGGGAAGGGCTATTATTCAGCACCCAAAGTTGGCTGTCCTAGGTAGAGATTAAGCGTCAAGTATCTGCCACTATTGTTACATTCTGCCACCATTACTACATTCCACTCCTATCAATACTTTCTACTATTATCGATATACTCGTATTCCTCTAGTATTCACCATTACCACTACATATTGGCTGAATATCATCTCTCTCGGCTTAAAAATTCCCCCACAGATTCGGCTGGAAGAGGGTAGAAAGGCTCAGGCTATGCCGCTAAACTCGTTTGGGTGCTGGCTCGGCTCAGGATCCATGTTTTGCCGATGCTCCGTGACAATTTTTTTGGGGCGTGCGAGCTCTCCAATAACACCGAAAGCGCTTTGCAGACCCTCTTCCTCTTCCTCCAACCTGCTGTTCCTGTGAAGGCTGGCTCGTCTTGGTTCCGGCTTGTGATACCCCATTTCTTTGTTTCCTTTTTCCCTCGTCCATTGCAAAAATCGAAGCAAGATGCAGCGCGCATTGACTTCCCGTGCCCGCGCCTCGGCCCTGTCCGGCGCTTACAAGTACCGATCTGGAGGTAGCCTGGGTCAGCAACTTCGGTTTGCTCACAAGGTGGGACAAGGCAATTGGGATGAGATGTTGCAGACGGGACTAACTTGGATGGAATAGGAACTCAAGTTCGGTGTCGAGGGCCGTGCTGCTCTCCTGGCTGGTGCCGATACTCTGGCCAAGGCTGTTGCTACCACTCTTGGTCCCAAGGGCCGAAACGTCCTGATCGAGTCCAGCTTCGGCTCCCCCAAGATTACCAAGGGTATGACTGACAAATTCTCTTTGTTTCACTTATTCTTTCGAGGACCTCTTAGCTAACAATCTATAATTCCAGACGGTGTTACTGTCGCCAAGGCCATCAGCCTCAAGGACAAGTTTGAGAACCTCGGCGCCAAGCTGATACAAGATGTTGCTTCCAAGACCAACGAGACTGCTGGTGACGGCACCACCAGTGCCACCGTCCTAGCCCGTGCCATCTTCTCCGAGACCGTCAAGAACGTTGCTGCTGGCTGCAACCCCATGGACCTGCGCCGTGGTATCCAGGCTGCTGTCGACTCCGTCGTCGACTTCCTGCAGAAGAACACCCGTGACATCACCACCAGCGAGGAGGTTGCTCAGGTCGCCACTATCAGTGCCAACGGTGACCACCACGTTGGCAAGCTGATTGCCAATGCCATGGAGAAGGTTGGCAAGGAGGGTGTCATCACCGTCAAGGAGGGCAAGACCCTGCAGGACGAGCTTGAGGTCACTGAGGGTATGCGATTCGACCGCGGTTATGTTTCCCCCTACTTCATCACCGACGCCAAGTCTGGCAAGGTTGAGTTTGAGAACCCTCTGATCCTCCTCTCCGAGAAGAAGATCTCTGCTGTCCAGGACATCATCCCCGCTCTCGAGGCCTCTACCCAGCTCCGCCGCCCCCTTGTCATCGTTGCCGAGGATATTGACGGCGAGGCTCTGGCCGTCTGCATTCTGAACAAGCTCCGTGGCCAGCTCCAGGTCGCCGCCGTCAAGGCCCCCGGCTTCGGTGACAACCGCAAGTCCATCCTTGGCGATCTTGCCGTCCTGACCAACGGAACTGTCTTCTCTGACGAGCTTGACATCAAGCTTGAGAAGGCCACCCCCGACATGCTGGGTTCCACCGGCTCCATCACCATCACCAAGGAGGACACCATCCTTCTCAACGGTGAGGGCAGCAAGGATGCCATCTCTCAGCGATGCGAGCAGATCCGTGGTGTCATTGCTGACCCCACCACCTCTGAGTACGAGAAGGAGAAGCTCCAGGAGCGTCTGGCCAAGCTGTCTGGCGGTGTTGCCGTCATCAAGGTTGGTGGCTCCTCCGAGGTTGAGGTCGGTGAGAAGAAGGACCGATTCGTCGATGCCCTGAACGCCACCCGCGCTGCCGTTGAGGAGGGTATCCTGCCTGGTGGTGGCACTGCCTTGATCAAGGCCTCTTCCCAGGCCCTGAACGACGTCAAGGCTGCCAACTTTGACCAGCAGCTCGGCATTACCATTGTCAAGAACGCCATCACCCGACCCGCCCGAACCATCATCGAGAACGCCGGTCTGGAGGGCTCCGTCGTCGTTGGCAAGCTCACCGACGAGTACGGCAGCGACTTCAACCGCGGTTTCGACAGCGCCAAGGGTGAGTACGTCGACATGATCCAGGCCGGTATCCTTGATCCCCTCAAGGTTGTCCGCACTGGTCTCATTGATGCCAGCGGTGTTGCTTCTCTGCTGGGTACCACTGAGGTTGCCATCGTCGAGGCCCCTGAGGAGCGACCTGCTGGTCCTCCCATGGGCGGCATGGGCGGCATGGGAGGAATGGGTGGCATGATGTAAGATGTCACTACAAGAAGAAAAGAAAAAAACGGAACAGGAAATGATGTATAAAAACTATTCTATGACGGGGCATGGTTTCCGGTGTTATACTAGAAGGACGGTTCAAGTGGCCTACTACCCATCTCCCCTCACTCCATCTTCCTCTCGATCTGCCTGTCCATCTATTACAGCTGAGCTTTGAGCTTGTCCCGTCTCCATGATGAGCGGGCGAGCCGGGTCTTGCTGTCTATGTATTGTATTGTAGCGCTCCTGGCCATGTACCACTACCAAAAAAAGGGATAATAACGAATGAAATGTTTTTAACGAGACGAGGTTTGCACGATGAAAAATTTAGGCAACCGGAAACGGGAAATGAAGTGATGTCGAGTAGATGATAGACGTAGAGTATAGTAGGGACGAAGTACCGGGTAGTGTGGAAGGAATTGCGGTTGCCTTAAGGCAGCCGGGAATGATAAGGGATGGAGCTTCTTGGTGCCTGGGCTTGTTTCTTGTTTTAGTTGGAATGGGACCAATTGCTATGTGTATATGGGTAATTATATATTGATTGGATCGCCCCTGTTGGAGCAAGGCAGACTGGGAGAAAGAAGAGGAGAGCCAGAGAGAGATACCTATCGAGCTCTTGTCAACACTCTACACTCGCAGCTCTGCTTCCAATGGCAACCTGAACAAACACACACATAGACTAGGTACTACATACGTACGTATATTCCAGCCAAATCACCCACATCAGGTCATCCTCCCATTTTGTCCACCAATCTCGGCCACTTCCCCCTGCTCCTAGGCTCCAGGTAACTGCACATCCCGACTCCATGCAATACGTAATTCCCCATATAAAAAAAAGCCCTCCAATCTCTCGCCGCGTCTTCTCATCTCCCCAGTCGCGAGTCACGTGCAGCTCCCTCGAGCAACTCGGCCAAAAGCAAAACCCCACTCGTGGGACCAGCAGCTTTTCGCCCTTTTTAGCACCCCGCCTCTTTCTGCTGCTTGTCTTATACTTACCTGCGCAGTTCCCAGACCATCCCGCTGTCACACCAATTTGGCATCATCGTCAACCCGACGCCAGTCTCGCCGTTTTTCGTGTCTCTTTTTTCCTGTGTGTTGCTGCTCCTTCCCGATTCCCCCCGTGTCATTTCTCTTGTGTCGTGTCTGCTGTTGCTCTGGACTCTGGTTTGGGCAACGATACACGGGCGCTTTGACGTATCTCCCGCATATATTCAAGGAACCCCCTCATCGCTAACAGGAGAAACCTCGTCAGCTCATCACCCCTCCTTTTTTTTTCTACACCGCAGTCCGTCTTTCGACAACGACCGAATCGCAAATATGGTGAGTTGTTTCCGATGACACGAGAGCTTGGAAGCGTGTATAGATTGTATATTTCCAGTACTGACCGCGTTGCGTTGCTCCAGTCTCAATCAGGGTGCGTATTCTCCCCCTTTGCCGTTATCTCTTCCGCTATTTATAGCCGCCCCTCTACGCGATCCGCCCGCCCGCCGCCACTCTCTTCACCACGACCATTACGGTGCAGATGTGGACGTAGGACCGGAATTGTAGCAGAGAGGAGAAGCAAAATTAAAATTAAAAATGAACAAGATGATGCAACACTTGGCGGGAATTGGCAGAGCTAATATTATCCCTGTTCTAGAGCGAGGGTTTCCGCCCAGGTCGGAGAGGAGTTCCAGAAGCTCAAGCGAAGCAGCGACAGGAACCGACTCCTGAGATACATTGTCTTCAAGCTGTCCGACGACTACTCTGAAATCGAGGTCGAGCACGCTGAGGCCGATAGCGACTGGGACAACTTCCGTGAGAAGCTCCTCAACGCCACCTCCAAGAGCAAGACTGTTTGTCTCACCACCGAACAAATCCGAGCATGAAAATAGCGTGCATACCGGAATAGAGCTGACTTGAGACTTCCCTAGGGTGCTGTTGGCAAGGGTCCCCGCTACGCTGTCTACGACTTTGGCTTCAAGTTCGACGGCCGAGACATGTATGTCGGCCCAACGCAACCCCAATTATTGAGCTGCCATAGTTACTGACAACGTGATACAGCAACAAGATCATCCTCATCGCCTGGTCTCCCGATGATGCCGGTGTCCACGTGCGTTAACCATGTCACTCATACGCAACAATTGACCTTTTTTTTGCTGACAGAAAGCCACAGCCCAAGATGATCTACGCCGCCTCCAAGGAGGCTCTCAAGCGATCCCTGGAAGGATTTGCCTATGAGATCCAGGCCAACGACTCTGACGACCTCGAGTACGCTTCAATTCTCAACGCCGTCCTGGCCAAGGTGAACGCATAAGCGAAACCGCCCCAAATGATAATATGATGCAAGGGGAGGACAGCTGCGTGGGAGAAGCAAAAGAAGGGAGGCACTGCCGCGTCCTCGTTTAGATTGGGCGTGCTGGAGGGCTGTGTTTATTCGACGGATAGGCATAGGTAATTATTTCAGATGTGCTAGCGCTGCAGATGACGATGTACACCGTACCAAGGGAAAATCGGACTCGTTTCTTATACTGCATGTTACGTTTCACCGGTGACTAGTTGCTTGCATGAAGAAAAAAATTGAAAGTATGCTCTATTAGAAGGAGAAAGGAAGACGCCCATCATGTGTTTGCATGTATATATCACGAACTTGACCTGCTTGCCTGCCAACTAGACCGGAATAAGCTGGACAGCTCCTCGGCTTGGGCTTGAGCCTTGAGCCGCTGCTGCAGGAAGCCGCTGAGATCCGCCCAGAAGGCATCGGACTCGAGCTCAGCCTCGACCGTCGCCGCGTCAGCCTGAGCCGTCGGAACCGGCTCGTCCGTCTCCATAGCCTCCTCGGCGGGCTTCTCCGCTGGCGGAATAACGGCCGCGCCACCAATGACCATGACGGAGAAATCAATCGCCTTGTCCGACTCCTTGGCGAGCAGCTCCTTGAGGACCTTTGTGTCTGCGACGGGCCGCTTGTTGAGCAGCAGCTTCATCTTGTCGACGGGGATGCGGGTCTGGGCGTTGACGGCGGCTTTGACGTCGAGGACGGAGGTGCTGAGGGGGAGGGCGGGGAGGGTGATGTCGAGGGGCGGGTTGCGTAGGGATTTGAGGGTGATGCTGATGCTGCGCTCCTGGCCGGGGGGGAGGCGGGAGGTTGGTTTGGACATGGCGGTTGGCATGCGGGGGAGGATGTACTATTTATTTGTTTGATTTGGTTAGTTTCCAAGGTGAACAGTGTTATATTTTTGATTGAGGTTTGGGCATTTGGGACGTACGGGAGGGCGAGGAGGGAACGTCTTGGGGTCCTCGATGTGGTCTGGGGAGAGCTTGATAGGACGGGAGTCGAGAGACGTAAGGAACGTCTTTGCGAATACGACTTCGGCCATTGTGACGGTGTTTTCTTGTTCTTTCCAGCTGCCTCTATATGGCGTATTAAGTATCGATATGCGCGATAGGTATAATGAGGCGGTGGTTATAGCTTTTGTGTTGTCGTCGAGATGCAAGTTCCAGTTCGCGATGGAAAAGAGGGGAGGCGGGGTGAAAGAGGCACCTGGCGATGTGAGTTTCGCGCTGCTGTTTTGAAGACGAAGATGAGAGGTATGAGGATCACTACGCGACAAAGAATGCTCTCCTAAAGGAATCAAAAGTTCTTCGAATATTCCCGTCAAAGTTCTTCTTTCCAAGACGGAGGCCTTGCTGGTTTCGTGGAGCTTGAGCCAAGTTACGTTTGGTGACAAGCTTGGAGTTGGAGAATCACGTGGGGGGGTCGCATTGGAAAAAACCCCGCCAAACTCTCAACTCCCAAAGCTCCCTGAAACAGCTTCCCCCAGAACATGGTATCATATCATCACGGGTCTTTAGCTTCAAAAGTAAATCTTTGGCGGAAGAACAACAAAACTTAAAATTTACAAAACTAACGACAAAACTCCCTCCAGCCACCTCCTGATAATGATACATAAAACCATTCCCCCCCCCCCTTTGCCTCCCATTTTCATACCAGAAAACTCATCCATGTTGCCTTCGTTAAATGTCATTTCGTCGTAACAAACTCTACCGGTGATTTGCGCACCGTAGCCGTTTTTCTCTATCGCGATATCCCATAGTATGTGCCCAGTCATAAATCAACAACAGCCCTGCGTGCGGTTGGCCGATATGGTCGTGAACCAAACAGTTTCCTGCCAACGCCCAAAGAAAAAGCAAAACAAAAAACACGATACCACACGCGCAACGCAAAAACAAACAGACACACTATATGCCTTGTCCTGATACCTTCCCTCTCCCTAACGTGTCCACGCTGACTGTTAAAATCATATCGTATTAAAAAAAAACATGTAATGCAGTGCTAACAAGTAGCAGCAAGCAATGCAACGGCAGAATAGAAAGAAGAAGCAGAAAGAATAACAAGAACAACAACAAAATCAGATAGCCCAAGATGAGGTTTAGCCGACAAGCCGCTGGGCGAGAGAGCCTCTCACTGCATCTGGCTTCACCTAGCCACGCTTGGCATCGCAAAGTCATCAAATTGAGAGACGAGTTCGCGAATGGTCCATCGCCAGGCGTCTCGGTCCCGCGGAGCGTGACTTGTCCATTTCTCACACTTCTTCCGCCACCTCTCCTCCTCTTCGCGCTGTCTTCGGATGAATTCAGGGCCGACGTCGAATTCCTCTCCCACCAGCCAGTCATCTTTAATGTCGCTGGAGTGGCCTTCGCGCTCATCAGTGATGGTATTGTCTTCGAGGTCTGGAATATCCTTAAAGGGGTCCTCTTCCTCTTCGAAGCCGTTGAAGTTGTCTAAGCTGTCGGTGGCCTCGGATCTTGTCATGCTCTGAGGGCCAAGCTTCAGCCAGCACATGTTTTGAGGATCAAACACCATGCCGCCAACCACCTGCACACCTTGAGTGGTGCTGATGTTGGTAATGAGAGCCGGCCGAGGTGCCGGAGTCTCCTTATCCCTAGCCAAATGCAAGGGGGCTGAATTTGATGATGGCGTCGAAGTCGACCCATCAAACGCATTCAGAACATTCTCATTCCCTTCCCAGCGGTACGTCTCCGCGTTGTAGAACATCCCTTTGACGACTAGAGAGGCGATACAGTTAGACATGATGACAATAATAGAGCAAGTTTAGAGACATACCTTTGGATTCTTTGCCACCGCTCAAGTTGGAGATGAGATGGGGCTTTAACTGCGGGGGTCGTTTCAACTTCTTAGTTCGGTTTGTAGAAGACGGCTGCTGGGCATTGCTTCGAGTTGGCGCTCTCTGAGCAGAAACTGAAGCCAACGGCCCGCCGCTTGGCGTTCGGTGGGCTAGAGCTGTCTCTCGTGCAATACGGCTAGCTGCGGTGTCACGCGCAAAGCTAGGAGTGTAGTTGCTTCGTATGGCCGGCACTGGTGCCGCGTTCCATGGTGAAGGCGTCTTGTTTCTATCTACTACCGGTGGTCGTGGTGCCTGTGGTGATTTGCGCAGGGTTGCTTTGGATCCGCCGGCGGAAGGCTGCTTCAAGAAACGGCTTTCCGTCTCCTTCGAAGTTGGCAGATCGTCAAAGGCGTCTAGCTCATGGCCATCACCAAACTGTCGTATACTCTTAGGCCTGCTTAGGCGATCCCACGTCTCGGCAGCAGCTGCCTTGTAGCGGTGTGGGCTAGGCGACCGCAAGCCTGGCCTTGAAAACGACCGGGATATAGGGCGGGCATCAATGGAATTATCGGAGTCATGGCGACGGAATTGTCTCAGGGTCTTGGAAGCGGCGTGCTGCGATTGCAAGTGCGAAGCCCCCGCAGGAATAAATGGTATGGAGACCTTTCTTGTCTGTCCAGGACTCTCGCTGATAGACTTCTGACGCTCCTGGGGCGTCTTGGGTCGGGGCTGGACTGGCTCTGTGCGTGAAGTTGGCCTCTCCGACCGACTGGCGATGGGCTTGGTGGGAGGGTTCCGAGCTCGCGCTGCTGTCAGAGAGCGCTTCTGCCTGAGGAGCTGAGAATTTGTCGAGGGAGGCTCGTTTCTACTAGAAGAAAAGGTGTTTCGGGATAGGTCTGCCCTGCGAGGGGCTGGGGTAATTGAAAAGGTGGAAATGCTAGTAGGAGTTGGGAGACTCGCGACAGACAACTGGTTGGAATGGCCAAGACGGGATTGTGGTCGACGAACCCGATGCGGGATCGGACCGCCACTCTCAGAGACGGGCTCAAGAACCGTAGAATGGGACCTCTCATGGTTGAGGCGAGGGATCCTTGTCTGTGGAGGCATGGGTTTGTTGCTAAACGTCAACGTCACAGACGTCTTTGGGCGAGCAGGGTTGGCGAGCCGGCTGTCCTTGATCTTGATATTCCGATGCATGGTGAGTTTCCCAGCGTCAAACACGTTCCCATCGCCAATATCAAGCCCCTCGAGAAAGTCCTGCTGCTCCACTTCTGCCGCAGGAAGTAGCTTCTTCGGGGGTGCTGCTTCGGCGGGTGGCTCCTCCGGTATGTCTTCCGGCGGCGGGTTTGTCTTCCGCAGCTGCAGCCTCTCCTGAAAATTGAGATGGCCGGGGGGCAGCACGAGGCCGTCAAACGTCTCGTCCTCGCTCTCCAACGTGAATGTGCTGGAGAGACTAGGGCTCATAGCCGAGACCGACGAGCTTCGAGTTGATCTTGCATCACGTCGAGTGCCGCCATACCTAGTGCCGAGGCTGCTGCCCTCACCCCAGTCTATATCATCTGATGATGAAAAGGGTACTCTGGGTATGTCCCTTCTAGCGGAGAGCTTTAACTTGCCGTCGGATGGGAGCTCAAAGTCCCCCTCAAAGTCGTCGTCCAGCGGCTCCTTTGATGCTTCGGTTTCGAGGGGTGTTGGAGGGGTGACGAAGGGAGCCAGGCGAGGTGGTCGCTTCTTAGGGATCTTGATTGTGTCAAACCCGTCGCCAAAGAAGTCGTCGTCCTCATCATCCGTGTCTCTAAACTTGTCAAGACTGAGTGCAGCGGACAAGATGCTGGAATTGGACATGATAGAGCTCCGCCGGCTGTCTCTGGTAGACTTGGGCGTCTTCCTGGGGCTGTTCTGCAGCGAGTTCTGCAGCGAGCCTCCGCTGACCTGGCGCAGGGTCTCTGGAAAATCGGTCTGGGTTCGCGGCTTCATCTGGAGCCCTTGGAGCCCCTCGGGCAGCTCCAGGTCGTTTTCCCAGTCGTCGTCGATAACTCTCCGCATCTTCTTGCCGCCGAGCCTCTTGATAGTGCCTCCTGTCAATGCAGACGACGGCACATTCTTGGGCAAGGGTATTCCTGCCCTCTCGGCGGCGGCTATGGCAGCCATTGTTGATCGCTCATCGTCCGCCGGGAGGTGGACGTGTTGTTCTTCCCCATACGCCGAGTCCAGATCGGAGCGCAGCGAAATGTGGGACGAGGTGGAATCGCGTCGACGTGGTTGTGCATTGGTAGTGACAGCGGTAGGCCGAAGGCTCAACTCGTCGCCGTCTACAATAAAATCGTCATCATCCCAGTTCTCTATCTCAGCCTCCACTGGCTGTCTGGGCTTTAGCCGCAGCGGCTCCATAATTTTCGTCAACTGTTGTTCTGATGCGTCTACTGTGCTGTGCAAGGTGTTTGGGTTGTAATGTAATCGCGTGTCGTAAACAAAGCGGCATGCAGCAGGGCCGCTCGGGTAGCGTGGGTAAATTGACTTTCAGTCTCTCGGATAGGTTCGTCGTGGCCGGTCGCGACAGCAATTGGGCGGAGGCATAACCGTTCAATAGCAGCCGTCCATCGCTGGATTTTTTCCCAAAATTCACAAGGCCGCTCCTGGATTATGACGTGGCAGTCGGCTTATTCCTCCAAGGTGGGCAGAAAAGGTCGGGGTTCGTCGTCGCTACGGTGCGCACAAATCGACTCGTTCCTCTAGCAGCGCTGCGCTGCGCTGGTGATGCGCTCCCGCTCCCAAGGCAATAACAACACAGCAAAACAAAACAAAAGGCGCCCGACGCTCAGCGGCAGATGGCAGGCAATACGATGCAAAGACGCTCCTTTGGATTCTGATGATGCAGCACGGCGATTTCGATTATTGGGGCCCTGAGATGCTTTTTTTAGATGGGCGCGCGATAAGGCGTCGACGTTGTTGTTGATGTTGTCAGCGGCAATTGATTGGGCGCAGCTGATGATGCGAAGGCGAAACAGAAAGGCTGGGGGTCCGTTGTGGACAGTGGCTGGACTGCCTGTAACCTGTCGGATTGGCGAGGATCAGGTGGTGGGGGCAGCCTGCATAGAGATTTCAGTGGCAGAGCAGCGACAAGCAGCGCCTGGGCCACTCAATCCACAGCTGAGCAAGGAATTTGACTGCCGTCCCGTCTTCCTCTCAGTTGCTACCCTGGACCACCGAGATTCCGTACAAGTACTCGTACTTTGCACTGCACGAGCACAAGTGCAGCAGGTGAGCGCTCACAATTTGTTATGCTGAGCGTGGATTCCCTAGTAGGTGGGAAATTGGGCCAAAGGGTTTGGGGATGCTCTTCCGGTTTTATATTCCCCCCTTTTTTTTTTCTCGTACGGAGTACTCTCTCGTCTCGGCGTGACTACGTGATCTCGCGTTGTTGCATGTGCTTTTTTTTCTCGCTTTGAATTTTTCTCTACTACCCTCATGGATAACCCCTACTCACGCTGCGTAGCCGGCTCGCTAACCCATGATCTGTTCATATTGAAGGTGGAGTCGCTTCCGGACTCACGATCCTCATCCTAATCTCGCCGTGGTGCTGTGCATGAAATTGGCTGGAAGGCTACTCCGTATCTGTCCATCCGCCCACTCTGTGCCTGAGCGTTTCGTCTCCTGATGACGCCTCACCTGCAGTTGATTCCTGCTACCACGACAACCACGGCAGGCCCCCAGCGCTCATCCCGGCCCCCTATCCTTACCAACCCAACAAGCTGCCAATCATGCGCGCAGGCCCCATCAATTGTCAGATTTTGCTGGGTGGAGAGAGAGATCGGACAGGGCCCTTGGCTGGTGTGTCTCGTGCATATGCCAACCTATGCATATGCTACAGGCACAGGCGCTGCGAAGCGAGCCCGGAGCGCGGGAAGCACAGAGCACAGAGCATGGAGAAGGACGATCCTGAACTGGGCTCTGTTTTTGATTAGGCCGCGTCTGGAGATGTTTTGCAAACACAGCATTATATTAGCAGTCCAAGGTACCTACCTATACTGTATAGAGGTAGAGCTCGATTTTGTACATCCAATACTAACTGCTAGCACATAGTAGCTTCATAGCTTTTTTAGCCTGTACTGAACCTACTCTTATTAGCGTTACCTGAGCCGTTTGAATCATTTCACAAGCCGCGCTCAGCACCAAGACACGCCATTCGCACTCATAAGATTGAGGCGAGTGGGCATCTCGTCCTCCAGGCGAACGTGGCCTAGCCGTATTGGGCTGTAGTTGGCAAGCCGCGGACAACATAAGCGGGACCACAAATTGCCAAGCCAAACAACAATGGCTTCTCATACTGTATGGCTACCTACTTGTACTCTGAGGCATGAGAAGAGATTATTATGGGTGTTTTTTAGTATTTCTGTATTTTGTGCTTTCAAATATCTAGGTGTATCTTCCATATGCCTTAGTACTAAGGTACTGCGTATGTGAAATTATTTGCTACTATAGATTCACATCCATCTTCTTGATCTATCTGCTTCTTCTGGATTTTAGAAATCACCTCTAGTACTGTATAACATCCTCTGCTAATAACATAAAAGTACTTGCTTGATAATAATTTACAGTGCGTAGCCGCTTTGTTGGGCATAATAGCGGTGCTTCTTCCCAAAATCTCATTACCCGGACCCTCTCGGCCGGCGGGTGGACATTGGATTAATTTCCCACGTGTGTAAACGCGCCCCGGACCCCCGTACGGCGCAAAGTTCTCGGAATGATTTCTGAGCAGATGCCTGACACGATTCGAAACCAACAAGAAACGGTTAGGCCTGGGCGATATTACTACCCAACTGCTCCGTACGGGCACAGGTACGAGTTGGAATACCTGTACTTCGTATTGCGAATACGAAGAGCATTGTAGATTTTTTTTCATTTTTATTTTATTTTATTCTTTCTTCGTGCACATTATGTGCAACCTGTATAATTCTGCTGTGGGTGGAGGGATGACGCCTGAGAGACTGGACAGCGGGTAGTCCATTACCTCACCAGGTACGGAGCAAACCTCCGCACTTGACAACCTGGTTCTGGTCATGTACCTGTGGAGGCGCCTGCGCCACAGCAAGCCACCGTCAACCTAGCTTGTAGCCGTACCTGCAGCAGAAGCTCAGTTCCCTGGCCGGAGCTGCCTGCAGTGGACTCTCTGCCTGCTTCCAGCGGGTTCAAGCACGCTAGGCGCAAGGCTGCCATGAGCCTCCACCTCGATGAAGATTCACAGCCGTTGGCTTGTAAGACACAACAACATCACATCGACCTGCACCTTTAAAAATAAACACTCCACATTACAAGGAACAAACTGAACAGAGCACCAAACGAAAATAATCTTAGTTTCTCCCTCTCTCGGCCCCGAAGCACGCTGAAACAATAGTTACATCACTTCTCCTTAGCTGCCTATTCAACGCCTCTCAGTTTATCTGCTCACACGACCGCACTCATCAAGCCGTGCCTCTGCAGACTTCCATCCAATTCAAATTGATTGACTCCAGAGCCGACGCGTGCAGATAATCATGGCGGCGTCACGAGTCATCAAGCTCCCCCGAGATGATGATGAATCCACCTATGCCCTCATTCAAGTCATCCAGAATGGTTCCAAACCCTTGGATGTAAAGCTTGTTGGAACAGAAGGCGAAGCGCCATACGTGACTTCTTGTACGGCCCCTATCAATCAAGTCATCACGCCGCATATTAACACGTACTAGTGAAACATGATCGCGTAGCTTCACTACAGGTCCCGAATTGCCCTGTCTCTGAGTCTGAATGGCAGGCCATATTGCAGTCTCTGTTCGCACTACAGCCAACTGCGGATATACAAGCAACGGTCGGCATCGAGAGCGAGACCTCTCTCTCAATCACAGTCCGAAAGCGAGTTCAAGGAATTACAGTAGGAATCTCTTGCTAATCTGCGCATTCGGAAGTTGACGAGCCTAACTTGAGCTTTCAATATAGCAACGACTCGGCTCCATAGAGTTGAAGCATGACGAAAATGAAGGCATAGAGCTTTTTAAATGGTGCGCCGAGGCCACCGATGCTCTGACACAAAGCAACGTGGCCTTGGCTGAAGCCGCCGCCCATGCGAAGGAGCTTGAAACCACCGTGAAGGAGCTAAAGACACAACTGGACGAACTTATAACGTCAAAACAAGACGATGAAACAGCCCTACTTCTGAAATTCCGGGATCTCCTTAATGAAAAGAAGGTAAAAATCCGTGAACAGCGAAAGGTCCTTGCCGCTGGCCCTTTCCAAAGCAGTCAGCCAGCATCTCAAGGATTGCAACCGCTGGACTCTAAGCCATCTCGCTCGCCTGCCCCTTCTCGGCCTAGAAAACGGAAAGTCCAGGCGGTGGAAGCCCCATCAAAAGAGCCAGAAGATGATGAAATGGAGGTGGACAAGATAAAAATTGAGCCTCAAGACAGCGAGCAAGAGGATACCGCAGAGGACACAGCGTCTGGTGGTAGCGACGACGACGGTAATGACGACGACGACGATGACGGTGATACCCACGATGATAATTCTGGGTCAGGAGTTGATAGCAGCGCCGGACCTGCGCCTAGAGCACCGCCGCCTCCTCCCAAGAAAGCAGTTGAACAACCCCCGGCTCCGAGGAGTCTGCCTTTTGCAAAGAAGGCGGCGCCGGCCAAAGCACCAGCGGCAGAGGGGGAGACAGACTCTGATGATGAACTGTGAAGCGGATAGCCATGACGAGACAGGGAAATATTTGCTCAAACATTAAACATGAATAATAATGGATACTGCGGGCCTTTAATAATGCTAGATCAGGAGGTTGTAGTGAGACGTTAAGGCATGCAGACGCCGTATACAGTTTAGGATAGAGAGACTTGCTGGAACAGATAAACTACTTGTGTATTCTTTGATGGCGATTTGTACAGATTTGCTTTTGGGCGACAAATAAAAATCTCTGTTATATACGCATTGTACATTCGCAGGAAAGCAATCTTTTTTTTTTCTCCTTCAAGGACTTGTGTATGTGAGAATAACTGAGGCTCGTCCATTAGAGTATGGAATGAGGTACTGTAGTATTCGAATAGTACCTGTAATCACGGGGCTGATACATACAATACATGTACCTACACAACATAACAATTCCGCCAACACGTCACGTCAGCTTACAAGCAAGGCTAGTGTTTACACCTACCAATCTATAACCTTATTATTATGTCTAAAAGGAATAACTAGCTGAGGTGGTCGTCATTGTCTACCTCCTGTCGTCCTCAGCAAACTTGTTCTTCCAGAATGACCGGTAGTGGTTCTTGTTTCCTTCCGTCGAAATCTCGGCAACCTCCTCGTCCGCCAGCTTGAACTTGGGCAGCCTCTCGAGGTAGCCAGTCAACCGTGACTCCTTGGAGCTGGTTGTGAGTGTGACAATGCCTTGATCAAGAACCCATCGGAGACCAACGTCGGAGTCAGTAACACCGTACTTCTCCGCTAGCTTGTTGTAGACGGGCACCACCGGGCCGCCCTTGACGGTGGTGATTGGTACCAAGGGGCCATATGAGGCAATGGCAATGTTGTGCTTCTTGTGGAACGCAACGAGATCGCCATGCTGGAGGTAAGGGTGGTACTCGATCTGGTTAATCGCAGGCACCACCTTGGCTGTCTTGAGGATGGCTTCCAGATGCTCCTGGAGGAAGTTGGAGACACCAATGGACTTTGCTCGGCCAGAAGCCTTGATGGCCTCCAGGTCAGCCCATTTTTGCTGCAAATCCTCGTCGTTCTCGGCGAAGTAAGGACCGTGGATCAGATACAGGTCGACGTAATCCAGACCCAGCTTCTTCAGTGAGAGGGCGAAAGCCTCTTCAGTGTTCTTCTTCTCTAGGGCAGTAATCTTGGTGGTAACGAAGAGCTTCTCTCGGGGAACGCCTGACGCCTTGATGGCAGCGCCGAGTTCCTCCTCATTTCCATATACTATTAGTAAGACTTGTGATTAGAAACGTTGCAATTAATCCTGACTTTGTTCACGTCCCCGGCATACCTTCGGCACCGTCAAGGTGGTAGTAGCCAATATCGATGGCTTTTCTTGTGAGCTCAACGAGGTCGGCATCTAGTGGCCCTCCACTGCGCTTGAATCGGGCAGTTCCAAGACCATATCCGAGCTGGAAACCCGGTCAGTATCGGCTCAACTTAATACCGAGAGAAGTTGGAAATTAATATGAGGAGGGGTCATACCTGTGGAATCTCGTTACCGTCGTTGAGTTTAAGAGTAGGTGGGAACGACATCTTGACGGCGGTAGAGTTGAACAGTCTCTGACCAAGATACACTGTTTGTTGTCGAGGAGATTTGAATGAACAAAGAGAGGGGGTTGAGCGAGTCCATGAGTAGCTGGACCTATTTATAAGTGGAGGGGCAAGGCTCAAGACGCTTTGGCGCATGGCGTGCAATTACCCCACTGATGATGATAAATGCAGTTGCGGCTACTTCGTGGGGATAAGGATAGAATTACAGAGTGGTGGTTTGAATGTTTCAGCTGAGGCTTTACAAGAAAATCGGGCGCGGCCCGATTTGCCAGCCGCCTATTATGTCGCTTATGTTGTTGCATGGATGCGGCTACAGGTTAAGTCTCTTAGTGGCCTGCATCTAACAAGCTGAGATGCGAGATGGTGGTTTGTCGGGGGTCACGTTAAGATTACACAGGTCAAAGAGCACGCCTTGTTTGCACTCTCTTAACTTCTACGTATTGGGATAGACAGCATGGATTAGTAGACGTGATGAGGTGGAAGCAGATGTGCGTCACGCCATATGATTAGCTTGATGCTAAGTGATATTAGCCGGGCAGTGAGGATGAAGCTGAATCTGTACATGTATTTTAATAGGGACTGGCTACCTATCCAGCACCCCGTGTCTCTAAATTTCGAGATATATACGGAGTACTAACTGGTAAGTAGTAGTAATATCAGATACTAAAGGGATATTTAAAAAATTGTAGTAATATATACTAGAAGAAAGTAGCGGTGCTTCGTTATGATACTCGACGTAATCCCTGGGGTGTTGAGTAACCAACTCGGGGTGCTGAATAGCGCCTCCCTTCAATAACCTGTCTGCTTTATCTACTTGCTCGGTATAAGTATACCTGTATGGTCTACCTGAAAATCGGCCAAGAATTTCTTCTTCGGTATCAAGTAATTATTACTAGCCCTTGCATCATCTTATACGGGGCCTTTTGCCTCCAGCAGTTGCTATCTCGGAGGTCCGATGCCGCGGCATGGTTATTCCGTGTCGCTTTAGCTGCTGCTTACATGGTGGGGCAACATGCAGCCAGTTCGGTGATGTCACAGAGCAGCTCCCAACTGTTCCCGCGCATTATCCGATTGTAATCGCCTTAATCCGGCCAAGTAACACAGCTGCCAGTCGTCGCTCATGCTGCAAAGACAACTCCATGCAAGCCGTTTCATAAGAGGGACTCTGTCGCTGAGGATCCTCGGCGCGCCATCAGCACGATCTTTCATCCGGCATAGTGGAAGTGCGCGAACCATGGCCTCATCGGAAAAGCCATACGAGGGCCGTTCACTAGACGAGTTGCCCAAATCATGGAACTTCACTGCCTCACTGCCCGCGGATCAAGCCTTTCCAACTCCGGCAGACTCTCATAAGACTCCCCGAGACCAAATCACACCCCGGCAAGTCCGCGATGCCCTCTTTACTTGGGTGCGGCCAAGCCAACAGGAAGATCCCGAACTGTTGGCTGTGAGCCCTGTCGCATTGCGGGATATTGGAATCAAAGAGGGCGAAGAGAAAACCGAAGATTTCCGGCAGCTGGTAGCTGGTAACAAGCTATACGGCTGGGATGAGACAAAGCTGGAAGGCGGATATCCTTGGGCGCAATGTTACGGCGGCTTCCAGTTTGGCCAGTGGGCGGGACAGCTCGGAGATGGAAGAGCCATTTCGCTGTTTGAGACAACTAACCCAGTCTCTAATGTGCGATATGAGCTACAGCTCAAAGGAGCTGGCCTGACCCCATATTCTCGATTTGCAGATGGAAAGGCCGTGCTTAGATCCAGTATCCGAGAGTTTGTTGTTTCCGAAGCACTCAATGCTTTAAGGATACCCACAACTAGAGCGTTGTCTCTTACTTTGCTCCCTCATTCTAAGGTTATGAGAGAGACAACAGAACCTGGGGCCATAGTGCTCCGATTCGCCCAATCGTGGCTGCGGATTGGCACTTTTGATATACTACGGGCAAGAGGAGATCGCGCTCTCACCAGAAAGCTTGCAACATATATCGCGGAGGACGTCTTTGGCGGATGGGAAACGCTTCCCGGACGACTAGAGTCGCCTGAAGTGCCTGCCAAATCACCACCTCCCAAGCGTGGTATACCGGCTTCTGAGGTTGAAGGGCCTAGCAATGCGGCCGAGAATAGATTTCAACGACTGTATCGAGAGATTGTGAGGCGAAATGCCGTGACTGTAGCCCACTGGCAGGCTTATGGGTTTATGAACGGTGTTTTGGTATGTACCGCATCGCGAAAGATTTTCTGGGAAAACCAGTTACTAACCTGTGTTGCAGAACACTGATAACACGTCAATATATGGCCTGTCGATGGACTATGGGCCTTTTGCGTTTATGGACAACTTTGATCCATCATATACTCCAAACCACGACGATCACATGTTGCGTTACAACTATAGGAATCAACCTACCATTATATGGTGGAATCTTGTGAGGCTCGGCGTGGATCTTGGAGAGCTTATCGGCATAGGGTCTCAAGTTGATGACGAGACTTTTGTCAACAAAGGCATCAAAGAAGAGCAGGAAAAAGAATTGGTTGAGCGAGCAGAAAGACTAATCGCGCAAACCGGAGAGGAATACAAAGCTGTCTTCCTGGATGAATACAAGCGACTAATGACAGCGAGAGTTGGCCTGCGCCACTTCAAAGAGACAGATTTCAATGAGCTCTTTAGTGAAGCGCTTGATACTATGGAAGCTTTAGAGTTGGATTTCAACCACTTCTTCCGCCGCTTGAGTACTATTAAGCTGGCGGATATTGCAGACTCAGCCGGTAGAAAAGAAAAGGCGGCCATTTTCTTTCACAAAGAAGGACCGCCTCAGGCAGTGAGTGAAGACGATGCAAAGGAGAGGATCGCCAAATGGCTAGACCAATGGCGGGCACGTGTCTTGGAAGACTGGGGACAAGAATCTTCCGATGTCCTGTCTGAGGATAGAGATGCCGAAAGAAGACAGGCCATGAAGCAAGCCAACCCCAACTTCGTCCCCAGAGGCTGGATCTTGGATGAAGTGATACGGCGTGTCGAGAAAGAAGGCGAGAGGAAAGTCTTGGATCGCATCATGCATATGGCTCTTCACCCCTTTGAAGACTCATGGGATGGAGTCGCAATCGACGGTGTTGAGTACAAGGGCGACCAAGCAGAGGAACAGAGATGGGTTGGCGATGTGCCAAGATTTGAGCGAGCGCTGCAGTGTAGCTGCAGTTCATAGATAGCAAGCCGAATACAGTCCAATTGCGCCCCCATGAGGTTCATCTTTCACATCAATTTACAAAGCAGTCATGACTGTGAATTCTACGGCATCTTTTACTTGGTGAAATGTAACGACCGGCGGTAAGAGGCAGCGTTCATCGAGATGAAAATTCTCTCCCATGCTTCCATAATCGGCGTAGAGTTTTTCTGGAGCACAAGATAGAGGAGGACTCGACAGAAGCAACGGGCCTACAGCTGTAGACCGCGATGCCCAAGCTCACCTACAATAAAATGTGCCCGTGTACAATTATGGAAGCAAAAGAGAAAAAGAAGAAAAAAAGTTGAGCCAAGCTCAGCAAATTAAAGGTCGCTGGCAATGCGGGACAGCGGTGCCTCAGGCAGCGGCATGGCCAGCTGCAGCCAATGAGCGTGCTCCTAAATGGATCCGTAAGGGAAACCCACTAGCGCTGGAAATGGGCTTTCCAACCATCCAGACAGCAGATCCGTTTCGACGACGCCCATCCCACTCGAACTGAGCCCTTTTTCAACTCGCCGCAACGTCCATCACGTTCAATCCGTCAAGGCGACACGATGCTCCGACAGTCTCTGGCACGTTCGGCTTGGCGGACCGGCAGGCGGGCCGCCGCCGCCTCGCGGGCTTTCGCGACAACGCCCAGACGAGCAGCAGAGGTGGAGCTCACCATTGGTAAGCATTCTTTTTCGCAGCGGGCAATTGGAGCTGGGGCGAGTTGCTAACGGCGGTGCAGATGGAAAGAAGGTCTCGATCGAAGGTATGGCTCTGCAATGGAGGGGTGCTGCGTTGCGGGAGAAGAGGGCATAGATGCTGACATGGATTGTTAGCCGGATCTGCTCTGATCCAGGCTTGCGAAAAGGCCGGAGCTACTGTTCCTAGGTCAGTTGCTAAACAGGAGAAAAAAACGTATAAAACTTGCAAGAAATACACATGCTAACATGATTCAGATACTGCTACCACGAGTACGAATGATTTACCCCTCCTCGCCCCTCTTGAAGCGATTCCGAATCCCTAACCATACCACCTCATAGAAAACTCATGATTGCCGGTAACTGCCGTATGTGCTTGGTTGAGGTTGAAAAGGCCCCCAAGCCCGTGGCCTCGTGCGCCTGGCCCGTGCAGCCCGGAATGGTTGTCAAGACCAATTCGCCTCTTACACACAAGGCCCGCGAGGGTGTTATGGAATTCCTGCTGGCCAACCACCCCCTCGACTGCCCCATCTGCGACCAGGGAGGCGAGTGTGATCTCCAGGATCAATCTATGCGATATGGTGCCGACCGAGGACGATTCCACGAGATTGGAGGCAAGCGAGCTGTTGAGGACAAGAACATTGGACCCCTGATCAAGACGTCCATGAACCGATGCATTCACTGCACCCGATGTGTTCGATTTGCTAACGACATTGCTGGTGCTCCTGAAATGGGCTCGACTGGCCGTGGCAACGACCTGCAAATCGGTACCTACCTGGAGAAGAATCTGGACTCGGAAATGTCTGGAAACATCATCGACCTCTGCCCCGTTGGTGCCCTGACCTCTAAGCCCTATGCTTTCCGAGCTCGTCCCTGGGAGCTGAAGCACACCGAGTCAATTGACGTTCTCGACGGCCTGGGTTCAAACATCCGTGTCGACTCTCGTGGCCTAGAAGTTATGCGTGTTCTTCCCCGACTCAACGACGACGTCAACGAAGAGTGGATCAACGACAAGACTCGTTTCGCCTGCGATGGTCTCAAGACCCAGCGCCTTACTGTTCCCTTGATTCGACGAGAAGGAAAATTCGAGACTGCTGATTGGGAGGAGGCTTTGACCGTGATTGCCAAGGCCTACCAGCAGACCAACCCCCAGGGCAATGAGTTCAAGATCATTGCCGGTGCACTGACCGAAGTAGAGTCCCTCGTCGTTGCCAAGGACATGGCCAACAAGCTGGGATCTGAGAACCTTGCTCTCGACACCCCCACTGGCAGCCAGCCTCTTGCTCACGGTGTTGACGTGCGATCAAACTACCTTTTCAACTCCAAGATCTGGGGTATTGAGGAGGCTGACTGCATTCTCATCGTCGGAAGCAACCCCCGACACGAGGCCGCTGTCCTGAACGCTCGCATCCGTAAGCAGTGGCTGCGCTCCGACCTTGAGATTGGTGTCGTTGGCGAGACCTGGGAATCCACTTTCGAGTTCGAGCACCTGGGAGCCGACCACGCCGCCCTGAAGAAGGCTCTGGCTGGTCCCTTTGGCAAGAAGCTCCAGGCCGCCAAGAAGCCCATGATCATCGTCGGATCCGGTGTCACCGACCACGTTGACGCCAAGGCTTTCTACGAGACCGTCGGCACCTTTGTTAACCAGAACGCTGCCAACTTCAGGACCGCTGAGTGGGACGGCTACAACGTTCTCCAGAGGGAAGCCTCAAGGGCTGGTGCCTTTGAGGTTGGCTTCGTCACCCCGTCCGCAGAGGTTGCTCAGACCAAGCCCAAGTTTGTCTGGCTCCTCGGCGCTGACGAGGTCAACGAGGCCGATATCCCCAAGGACGCCTTTGTCGTCTACCAGGGCCACCACGGTGACCGCGGCGCTCAGATTGCCGACATTGTCCTTCCTGGCGCTGCTTACACCGAGAAGGCTGGAACTTACATCAACACCGAGGGACGTGTGCAGATGACCCGTGCTGCCACCTCGCTGCCCGGTGCTGCCCGCACTGACTGGAAGATTCTCCGAGCTGCCTCCGAGTTCCTTGGCGCTCCTCTTCCCTACGACGATGTCGCCGCTGTGCGAGACCGCATGGTCGAGATCAGCCCTGCCCTGGCTGCCTACGACGTTGTTGAGCCTGTTGCCCTGAAGGAGTTGAGCAAGGTTCAGCTTGTGGAGCAGAACAAGGGTGCTAAGGCTAGCAACCAGCCTCTGAAGAAGGTTATCGAGAACTTCTACTTCACAGATGTCATCTCTAGAAGGTATGTGCTTTCCCCCTTGTATATATTGCTCTACGTCGTATGCTCTATGCTATGTTCTATATCAAAACAAACGCGAACGCAAGGTGTATTAACCCACGCTAACCTCTTCCTAGCTCACCGACAATGGCACGCTGCTCGGCGGCCAAGGCCACTGGCGACCCCAGGACGAATTTCATGGCTCCGGGTGTCGAGGAGGACAGGCCCATGGGCCAGATTGCGTATGGTGCTTAAGATAGGTGAATGTATTAAAATAGAAGAATTTCCCTTGCAGATCCGGAGCGGTATGTCAATTTGTACATATATAGGACGTTGGGGCTAGAAAGAGTGTGGTAAATATGTTGACCAAAAAGTTGGCTTTTGTCTCTTCACTCCCTCCCTTTTCTCCTGCCCTTGTGTTGATGCCAATTATGAGGGGTGAAGATGAAGTATGGCCACATTGTTTTGCGTATATGCGGTGTAACCCCAAAAGCATCCACACGGGTAGGACAGCAGGCATGCAAGCGTAACGTCGTTGCTCCCTTCTTCTCCTTTCTTTTGCAGGAGCTCAGTATCTTCTTCCAGCGAAGCCACTCTCGCCGCGTTCAGGCTGCACGACGGGGTCCTCAAAGCGGACCGTCTTCTTGGGCTTGTTTGCAGAAGGAGAGCGAAGGCTGGATCGGCGCACCGGCTTCTAGTCGATGTTCATCCGACCCTGCTGCTTCTCTCGCAAGGCCGCAGCCTGCATCTGCATCTTGATGGCGTCGCTCATGCAACGCACATGGTTGTCGAAGGAGGAGATTTCCTTTGTAGCGGCCGCAATGACCCTCATGACGTCCCGGGCGGCGGATTCCCGCGGCGAGTTGACCAGCACGTATGTCACGGGGACTTTGTCCATGTCGGGATAAGGCATGCTTTTGATGTTGTAGTCAATGGCGGGATTGTCGCGCTCGCGCATGTTCGCAATCATGGTGTCCATGTCTTGCTTCAGCGCGGCCTCGTGCTCCTTTCGAACATTTGCGACGGCGGTGAAATAGTCAAAGGACGGGTCGCGGGCCTCTGCTTCGCGGTTGATGCGCAGCATCTCGCGCTGGTAATATGATTGGATGTTGTTGCGGACAGTGGCCTCATGATTGGTGAGAATGTTGAGGGCGGCACGGTGATAGTCAAAGGATCCGGGGACGAACTGGGGAGGCGAGAGAAGCTTGGTAGATTCTGCGATGGGGACGAAGATGGCGCTGGAGGTGTCTGTCAGGGGAGGGATGGGATCGAACTCGGGGCTGTTGGTTTCCCTATTGCCGGTTGCGCAGGCCATGTCGATGCTGATCCTATCGCTGCTGGTCCTGCTGCTGCTGGTCCTGCTGCTGCTGCTGATGCTGCGCTTATTGGTGATGTCCTTATCGATGCTGCTCTCCCTGGTGTTCTCGCCATCACCACAATCCCTCTGTTTGCTGATCGCTTGTTCGCTCCTGCTGATGGGCTTGATGGGCACGTCACGAAGCAGCTCCTCCAGCGGCGGCAGCTCCGACGTTGATTCAGACGACTGGCTGCTACATGCATACTCGGCCATGGCGCCGGCTTGCTTTATACGTCTGTTTGTTTGCTTGATTTTTCTCCCCCCTGTTGAGCAAACTTGGGTCGTGCAAGCAAGCGATGCGGGATTCGGATTACGTTATGCATGTCGGTTAAAACCACGGCATCTCTGGACTTGGCAATTGTTGTTGGTCCTGTGAATCGGGTCGACGTCTGAGCTGCTATTTCTTTTCGGGTATCGACATTTGTTTATGTTCACGGCATGGCGCTGCGGATAGCCCAACGCAGAAATGGCCAATCAAGGTGCTGCAGACGGCTAAGCGAACAGCATATGAAAAAACTGGGACACAGCGGCATTGTAATTTTTACGGCATTAATTTTTCGCTCATATCATCGAATTGCTGGTCAATTCTCTTACCCATATCCCGATGTCTCTCCATGAACTGGAGGGGGACGATAATATAGCTGAGAGTGGAGATGAACCGTGGCAGATATCGACAGAAACCTGGCATGAACACTAGCGAGGGAGAGCCGAATATATAGCAATGAGCTTTGTTGCAAAAGGGCTTCTACCAGCACCATATATCTATCTGCTGCCAAGTTCGGCCTTGTCAGACACTACTTGAAGTAACCGATGCATATTAAGACTTCGTACAGCTCCAAGGCTGGCACTAAGAGTCAGTAGACTGCTTGTCAGACGAAGGAGACAAGACTTGTGCTTACTCTTCATCGTCCGCCAGAACGATATTGACCTGAAAAGTGTTGGAATAAGCGGACGGGCCGTTATATTAAGATAGTAAACCGCGGCGAGGGAAGCTTTCTTGCGCAAGGATCTCGTCCTAGATCTTGTTGACCTCCTCGATATGTAGCTGCAAATGACTGGGGAATCCAAAACGTGCGTATTTGTCGTGTGAAGCGCCCCCCCCCCCATATTAATGAACGCGCTTCAATTTCCTTACGTTTTTTTATCCCCTCTCCTCGGGCCATGGCTGCGACGCCTCACCCACTTCCTCAGACTCTGGTTGGGTCTTCTCACTCCTCTCCCTTTCCATTCTCTCCAGACGCAATGTTTGAACCTCCTCAACAACTATCCGCATCTGGTCACGCGCCGCCTCTAATTCTCGACCGAACCTCTCGTTATTCTCTTTCATTATTTGTAGTTTGTGTTCGAATGCTGAACACTGCTGTCGGAGCTCTTGAAACCCTTGCCGGAGCTCTTCAAGAGTATCGTTTGGCTGCTCCTCATGTTTGGAGTTTTCAGACATTTTGTTATTACTGGGGGAGAGAACATGGATGGAAAATGTCAGAGAGTGGGACTGATGAAATAGATTGGATCAAGACGGTATATGACAACAAGAGTCGTTGCGAAAAGCGGACGAAGAGGGCGAAGAGAGTTGAAAGAAGAACAACATAAATGGGAATAGGGGGGAGTAGAAACACAAGGTGGCCGAGAGGCAGAGGGGCGATAACTCTATCAATGTTAGAGGTAGGCACGGAGGCATCAAAGCTCAATTTCTTGTTCGGACCTGCACATTGGCTTTTGATCTTGCTTTGTAGCATTTTCTTGTTTATCAGGATCCTGTTTGGCCAGTTAGAGGTTGATGCCATAGTCGTGCCTTACGACTTTGCAAGGGGTGAGATTCCTACTGAGTCATTCTGATCCAAGAGCCATCCATATTGGAGCACAAGGAATATTATAAGGGAAGGGCTATTCAGCACCCCAAGCTGGCTATCCAACACCCCAGCGGCTAAGAGGAGTTCCGAATGGAGTAACAACGTATAATAAAGATTTTTTATCACCGTTACTTAAATAGATATTGCACAGTTCCTAAAGTATCTGCTACTATGGCTAGTATCTGCTACTCTGGCTACCATCTGCTACTATGGCTACCATCTGCTACTATGGCTACCATCTGCTACTATGGCTACCATCTGCTACTATCCATATATTCCTCTAATAGTTGCCATTATTACTAAGAATGGGGTGCTGAATAGCGAACTTGGGGTGCTGAATAGTCACTCCCTACTATAAGTACCTAGGTAGATAAAAACAACTGCCACGTGCATCAATTATGCCAAATTGACAGGCATTTAACGGTGCATACAGGTACATTCGGCGTGGCTCACATCCAACCAACCATCTTGTTGTATTTCGAGGTCGGTATGTATTCCTTGACTCAATGCAAAAATTGGAATGACTTGGAGAGATCAGGGTTTCATTTTAATGATGCCGATAAAAAGTCCACTTTTATTTTGCCAATTACAATTCACCATGAACGAGAGTGACGGACATGTTTTCGCCAAAGAATGTAATGTATTGCATCATCTCTACTTCGATCTCATACTGCTACCCACAGACAAAGCGACCCAGACAAGAAAACCCTGACCACCGACGAAGCGAGACTAACAACACTGACAACAAAACCCTGACCACCGACGAAGTGAGGCTGACAACATTGACAACAAGACCCTGACGACCGACACCGACACCGACACCGACACGAAGACCCAGACAACAACCACCAGAAGACACCGCAAATTTCGCAAGAAACAACTTGCATCATATTAGCTTCTGTCCAGTGTGACCGGATGGAATGCAAAGACAAACTCACGAGCGCGTGTGGCCCAGGCAGAGACACAGAGTAGAGATGATGTGTAGTAGAGAAGAGTAGAGAGGATGTTGCACCGAGCGTAGTTGAAATGATGCAGCGACCAAAGATGGCGCAACGAGAAAAGAGTGTGAGGCACCGAGAAAAGAAGAGGCAGCAAATTGTACAGCGACCAAAATGCAAATGGTCAAAATTGTAGAGGATGTGAAGAGAGGGAAAAGAGGGAGTAGGGAAACGAGCAGAAGAGGAGGATTTATAGACGGGGATTCACCGCCAGGCGCACGTAAACTGTGAACTGTGAACTGAACTGAGGAAGGGACTGGTTGTCGCGCACCGCTGCCGCCTACGATAGAGCTGTGCTCTTTCCTGAACAAGTTCGCTATGACTCACGGAGCTTCTGATTGAGCGTGCAAGAGCGTGCAAGAGCGTGCGAGGGGCGGTCAAGGAAGCTTCTGCTGCCTGAGGCACTATGGCCACGGTGATGGAATGGCAAGTGCCTGCTTATGGAAGAATCTCCTCTAGATCCATTGTAATTGCAAATTGGGGGATACCGGCACCCGAGGAGAGGGCATCAAAGCCTTGGATGGTGCATATAGGCAGTAGTTCAGTCCAATCCAGGGGATGGATCACAAGGGGAACAGATACCTAGAGATGACGAATGGAACTACCTAGCAGGTACTAAAGACTCCAATTGACATTGTTTACTCAATCTCGTGGGCTTGGAGTTCGTTCCAGCGGTTTCTGTGATGAGACTTTTCGATTTTGACAACCACTGGACATCGAGCACGCGCAGTTTTTGAGTTCAGAACGTCATTGGGAGAAACAATGTCAATGAATGGAATTCTATGGTCTCTACGTACCAAGGTACTTAGTAGTATCACTGATATCCCCTAAAAGAATAGTGATAGGTAATCACCAGGGAAAGGAGCCCAGTTTACCGAGAGATCTCTATTCAACAACAGCCTCGTGATATCCGAGAAATTCAAGAAATCGTTTCCTATCAGGCTCATCAGCTTCAGGCTCGTATAGCCGAGGCTTGACTGATGTAAGCATCAAGTAGTAGGCACAATCGAGTGGAATGGCTGAGCCAGGTGTGGTATATTCTTTTTGCTGTAGCTGTTTCGCGTCTGGGTATTGTTGGCTTTCACTCTGTAATACCTACTGGCCTGCTAAAAGCGAATAAAAAGGGAGAAGATGGGATGTGCGATAAGGAGATTATCCAAGTGAGGAGATAGTTTTTCGGCTAGTAAAAGTATGGAATCTATCATTAGGGCAGGTATCAAGAATTCGAAAATAATCGTGATGATTCTCTTGGAGTTGAAGCAAGTCAGCGCTCTTATTGCTGCATCTACTATTGGTTAGTCTCAGCTAGGTTTATTTGCGTATTTCGTACATGTGCCTTGGACCCAAAAAAGCCACGGGCCGGGGTGGGGGAAAAAAAGATGAAGAGGACAATGCCAATTCACTCAACCATGGAGCCCAATTGATGCGATTGAGGAGAGGGAAAATAATACCCTCTTCACCACCTTCATCCCACCCATTTGACAAAATCCGGAATCCATCCCGCGAGTGAATAAAAAATAGCGCCCTTGATGGACATGGAATCGTCCCGCTTACTACGGAGTAGCAACTCAGAGATATGATACGAAACAGGGCCTATTATGGACCAGAAACGTTGAAATGGCCAATGGCGCTAGCCCCAATGAGGGCTAGGTCCCAAAGCTTCCAGGCGCAAGAGCTCAACGCAAAAATCTAGCCCCAAGGGATTTTGAACGACTTGTCCGTCACCTTGACCATTGTGTTAACAACAACCCTCGGGCCCTCGCTTGTCCCTCCTTCACCCTTGGATACAGCGTCAATTGCGATCATTCCGTGAGCATCTCCTAGTGCCTCACGTCGCCCGCCCGTTTTTCGCCGCCCGTCTACTTGCCCGCCTGCCCCGGCATATCTGTGAGAGACATTTTTCCGAGATGCTCAGCGCCGCTCTTCGGAGGCGTATCCTCGCGCCTACTCACCAGGCCCTGCGATCTGGCTTCACCGCGCACGTAGTCCGCTACTATGCGTCCTTCCCGAGCCACCAGGTGATCAAGATGCCGGCATTGTCGCCCACAATGCAGGCTGGCAACATCGGTGCCTGGCAGAAGAAGCCCGGCGATACCATCGCCCCCGGTGAGGTTCTGGTCGAGATCGAGACGGACAAGGCCCAGATGGACTTTGAATTCCAGGAGGAGGGTGTTATTGCCAAGATCCTCAAGGATGCTGGCGAGAAGGATGTCTCTGTTGGCACCGTAAGTGATTTTCTCGCGCTTCCATTCCCCTCCGTCTCTTTCCGATACTAAGCATATTCGCTCTATAGCCCATCGCTGTCCTTGTCGAGGAGGGAACCGACATCGCCGCTTTCGAAAGCTTCTCTCTGGAGGATGCCGGCGGCAGCGCCCCGGCCCCCGCGGCCAAGAAGGACTCTGAGCCTGCTCCCCAATCCACCCCCGCCTCTACCCCTCAGTCCTCCTCTGCTCCTGAGCAGTACGCTTCCCAGGGCAGAATCCAGACCTCTCTCGACCGTGAGCCCAATGCTGTCCCCGCCGCTGTCCGACTTGCCCGATCTTCGGGCATCAGCCTGGATGGCGTCAAGGGCACTGGCAAGGGAGGCAAGATCACTGAGGAGGACGTCAAGAAGCTGGTCGCCAGCCCGGCTGTTGCCGCCCCCGGCGCTACCTTTGAGGACATTCCCATCAGCGGAATGCGAAAGACCATTGCCAACCGACTGCAGGAGTCGACCCAGACCAACCCTCACTTCTACGTCACCAGCTCCATCTCCGTGAGCAAGCTCCTGAAGCTGCGACAGGCTCTGAACACGTCCGGCGAGGGCAAGTACAAGCTGTCGGTCAACGATTTCCTCATCAAGGCCATGGGTATCGCCTCCAAGAAGGTCCCCGCCGCCAATGCTAGCTGGCGCGGTGATGTTATCCGTCAGTTCTCTACTGTCGACGTCTCCGTCGCCGTCTCCACCCCCACTGGCCTCATCACCCCCATTGTCACCGGTGTCGAGGGCCGTGGCCTGGAGTCCATCTCCGCCAAGGTCAAGGAGCTCGCCAAGAAGGCACGAGATGGCAAGCTCAAGCCCGAGGAGTACCAGGGGGGCACCATCTCCATCTCCAACATGGGCATGAACGATGCTGTCGAGCACTTCACTGCCGTCATCAACCCTCCCCAGGCCGCTATCCTGGCTGTTGGCACCACCCGCAAGGTCGCCGTGCCCGCCAAGGATGAGGATGGTGAGACCGTTGTTGAGTGGGATGACCAGATTACTGTCACTGGCAGCTTCGACCACAAGGTCGTCGACGGTGCCGTTGGTGCTGAGTGGATGCGTGAGCTCAAGAAGGTTCTCGAGAACCCCTTGGAACTCCTTCTGTAAGCGGAAGCAGTCTAAAAAGGGAACTTTCTACATATCTGAGCAGAAGATGGCGTCTGGGATGTGTTACAAATAGGGATGGCTGATCAAGTGTCCCTTGTAGAGTAATTTGCATCTTGAAAAAAAAAGGCCGGGCTGTTGTGGTTGTGCAGTTCATAACTAGAAAAGAATAATTAATGGTGTTTGCTAGTCCTACATAGAAAAATTAAAAATATTAAAGTTCAAAAACATTCACAGCTTGATTCTCCTCATGATTGATTCTCATCATAATTATTGCACCCAGATGATTCCAAAAATACGATGCCGTATAAGATGTTGCATAATGTTTTAGGTAAGACTGCAGGCGCTAGAGCCAACCACTTCCAAGCGTCCGGTCTGTGGCGTCAGGGGTCGACCGGCATTTGATGGAACATTGGAGGGGAACAAACCCGTGGGAACAGCCCCATGATGTGCAAAGCAATGCCTCAGCCCGCGCTTGTCCTTGTCCCGTCTCTTCTCTTCTTTGTCCAATTTCCTCGTTTCTGCGGCAGGGATTCCTACTGGTGACGAATGTCCTCTTGATTCCAGTGCCAATTACCGATCCTCGTCTGCACGTGCGCTGATACCATCCAAGCCCAGCGTTTCGATACAACCTCGTCCAACTGAAAAGATAGACTTCCAAAGCCCCTGCCGATCAGCCAACTGCCCGCTGCCACCAGTCCGTATGACTGCTCGTACTCACGGTTCCCTCTCGACAGAGTCCACTACTTATTCGACGTCTAGCCAGTGACGTCTCCATAAATCGCTTCATCAAACCAAAGGGGGCAGAGCCTCCCTGGGGCCCCTGGTCTTCATCACCAGCCATCCCTGTGCGCCGGCGGCCTGCCTGCGCCTTGTGCCTCGTGTGAAGCGCTGCTGCTTGTGCTCGTATGCCTGGAGCGCTACTTGTACCTAGTAGTAGATCGTACTCGTATGTCCGTTCTTCCAGCCATCGACGCCTTCTGCCTTCTTCATACACAGATGCTGCTGCCACTGTCGATCGCAACAGCCGCAAGTAGGAGCATCGTATCATAGCCGCCTGGGCAACCGCAGAGATGGCGCCTCCGAATCCTGCTCCCACTGCCCGACGCGGGTCTGAGTTTACGCCGCGAGACGAGACCGACCTCATCAGCCGACTTCATTCAGATGCTCTAGATACGCCCATGTCGCTCACACGACAACTTGCTAAATCCAAGACGAGCCATGCGCGTGTGAATCCCGACCTCAGCTCTTCCGACTCCGACGCCGAAGCGTCTTCGCAGCAGAATCGCGGCCGCCAACCGAATCACTCACGCTCCATGAGCAATCCATTCCCATCGCTCTTCGCCGGCCGGAGGAGGCAGGGCTCGGCCTCAAAGCCCTCTGTCGACGTGGATAAAGCAAACGGTGGCTCTGCTCCCAGTAATAGGCCTGTGAATACGCACAAGCGAGGAAGCCCCTCTATGAGCAAGGACTTTGCTACTGGCAACTGTATGACATGCGCCTCGCTCGTAAAGTGGCCCAGGGAGTTAAAGGTCTTCAAGTGTACCATTTGTATGACCATCAATGACTTGGTTCCAATTAGTGTTGATAGCCACGGCTCCAAGCAGCGCCATGATACAAGCCCAGGTCCATCGTCATCAAAGCAGCCGCCGCTTTCTCCAGGTATGGCACCAGGACAAGGTCCTAGAGCAAGCCCTTTTGGTCAACTCAATCTGCCCATCTCCCTCGACCAGACCAAGTATCTGGTCCGGCAAAATCTGCGATCATATGTTCTCAGGAGACTCCGCGGCTTGTCAGCCGAGGCCCGGGCTGAGCAGACTGGCGACGACTGGCCGTTGCAGCAAGATCGACTACACCCTGATCTTGTCATACGGACTCATGGACCACTGGATATCACTCCACAAAGAAAGGGCTCCTTCACCAAGTATACCTTGAACGAGGAGCCAACACTACATCCCAATACCTCAAATGCCAACCCTCCAATCGCAATGTCTAGGTCGTATCCTTCGTCTTCAAATGAGCAACCAGGATTAAGAGGTTCATCGCCCAACAGCAACAATAATCATACCAGCTCGCGCCCCCGCGATCGGTCTGCTGGCCAGCCTGATGATCCTAGAAAGATATTCAAGCAATTAGAAGACTACATTACAAATTGTTTCAATAACTTTGAATGTATCAACTCTTCCTTTTCCACACAGCATCCTCGATATACATCGAGATCCGCAAGTGATACCCCTCGACGTCCTTCAGTCCCCTCAAAGGACGTGCGGCAGCCCGCACAGTTAAAGAGTGCGCCTCGTAGGCCATCTCAGATGGAAGTTGACTCTCCCATAGTTGACTTGGACCCGAAATTGTTACTGTTGGGCGATGTTGCGGAAAATGGGCTGTGGTGGACCGGGCAGGATACTATGGCACCGAAAAGAGCTCCCAACAAGGAGGAGCCGGTTCATGTTCACAGACCACCTCCACTAACAAGGTCGCCGCAGCTGAATTGGGCCGATATCGACGAATGGTACTCGGTCGTGAACAATGCAGCGGAAGGCTGGTTCAAAATCTACGAAGAGGTCTCGGCGGATCTGTCTCTGGGCCATCTTGCTGAGCAAGAGCTTCGTGCCATCGAGCAGGATGTGCTCAAGGGGCAGGCTCATACTCAGCGGTTGCTGTTAAAAGTCACGGAAAACTTGCTGAAAAGACCTGGCCGCCCAATTAAGGACCCGATGGATCTTCGATTCCTGCTGATAATCATGGAAAATCCATCTCTTCATTCGGAGAATGAAAATTTCCATGGGCTACTTCAGCTAGAGATGACCAAGTCCATGCGTTCGAGGCACACGAATGCAAATAACCCTGCTGGAAATTCAGGCCCCCTATCTGGCCAGTACTCCGGGGTCATCAAACGAATACTGGGCTTGATCTCAAATGCATCGGCAGAGTGCCAAAACCAATTGATAACTTGGCTGGCTAGGTACCATGCCGCGCGCTTCATCAAACTGAAAGAGCTGGCATCAGGGTTTTTGACGTATAGGATGATCCGACAAAGTGAGAAGAAGCAAACTGAGCAAGCAGTAGACCCAACAGCTGGATTGATACCACAGATGCGAGCTGGTCGGCACGGCGGTGCGTCTCTCCACGATGCAATAGGCGGGCCTAGGCCTACCAAGAAGACCAAGGAACCAACCAAGAAGATATGCTACTCAGATGACTGGCAAATCAAAGCTGCTTCTCGTGTGCTATCTCTCTTATTCTTTGCAAACAACATGATGCCAACTCGTCGCAGCGAGGATGCTCATCCAAATGGTCAAGTCACTTGGAACGGAGCAGCGCGTGTTGCCGGATACTTTCTTCCGCCTACCGATTTCTATAATTCCATGATAGACTACGCCGACCTCATTGACGATTTTGAATCTTGGGAATCCAAGAGGGGCAAATTCTCCTTTTGCCAGTATCCGTTTCTCCTGAGCATATGGGCAAAAACACACATCCTTGAGCACGATGCCCGTCGACAGATGCAAAGCAAAGCTCGAGATGCCTTTTTCGATAGCATCATGACCCGAAGGAACATCAACCAATATCTAGTCCTTGATGTACGCCGAGACTGCCTTGTCGATGACAGTTTAACAGCAGTGAGCAGCGTCATTGGTAGTGGCGGAGAAGATTTGAAGAAAGGTCTTCGCATTTCATTCCAAGGAGAGGAGGGAATCGATGCAGGCGGTCTGCGCAAAGAATGGTTTTTGCTCCTCATCCGTGAAGTGTTCAATCCCGACTATGGTATGATGATCACCCTATCAACTACTAAACCCGTCAATCTAATTCAAGTATAGGAATGTTCATCTATGATGACGATTCGCAATATTGCTACTTCAATCCAAACTCGTTCGAGCCTTCTGACCAGTTCTTTTTGGTTGGTGTTGTTATGGGCTTGGCTATCTACAATTCTACCATTTTGGATGTTGCCTTGCCTCCATTTGCTTTCCGAAAACTCCTCGCTTCAGCTCCTTCCCCCCCTGGGTCAATCATAACACATCGATCCCCTATGAGATATACGCTAGATGATTTGGCTGAATACCTTCCACGACTTGCGAATGGATTAAGACAACTGTTGGCCTTTGACGGAGACGTCGAAGAAACGTTTTGCTTGGACTTTGTCATTGAAACTGATAAATATGGCTCCAAGGTACAAGTCCCTCTCTGCCCTGGTGGCGAAAGCAAGCCAGTGACAAATGAGAACCGGCGCGAGTATGTCGATCTTTATGTACGTCACGTCCTTGACGTAGCAGTCAAGAGACAGTTTGAGCCCTTCAAGAGGGGCTTTTATACAGTCTGCGGTGGTAATGCCTTTTCCCTCTTCCGACCTGAAGAGATTGAGCTCCTTATCAGAGGTTCTGATGAGCCCCTGGACATCGCGTCTCTAAGAGCCGTGGCAGAGTATGATAACTGGGAGAATAAGCAACCAGATGAAACAGAGCCGGTCGTTGGCTGGTTCTGGGAGACGTTTCAACAAGCTACTCCAAGCGACCAACGCAAGCTACTCACATTTGTTACTGGAAGTGACCGCATACCGGCGATGGGGGCTGCGTCGCTAACAATCAAGCTGTCTTGTTTGGGCGATGACTGTGGGAGGTACCCCATCGCCAGAACGTGCTTCAATATGCTGTCCCTCTGGCGTTACACTTCAAAGCAAAGACTGGAGTCAATGCTGTGGAGAGCAGTTCATGAAAGCGAAGGATTCGGTCTCAAATAAAGGGTTAGCAGCCATTATCGGCTCAGCGTAGCTACGATAGCCCGTATATTTAAATCAGCATCTCTCACATCGCAGTCGCCATTCAATAACTTAACTTTTTCAGCATATAGCATATTTGGACATTGTTATCATGGACTAGAGCAGTTGACTATCACACGATACCCCTGGATTGGATTTGCATGCGAGGTACTCGCCGTTAAGCGTCTGCGATACTTAGGGGATTTTAGCACATGTCATATATTTAGCATCCAGCCCATACGTCTTTTTCTTTTTGGACGATACGTTGCCATATACTCAAACAATAACCGCTTATCGTACAAATATCTAGCTTCCTTTTTTTTATGCCTCCTCTTGCTCTGCCATGCCACCCGCGGCTCTTGCTCGCTTCAGCATATCCTCTTCCTTCTTCTTCTCTAGTCTCAGAAGTCGTACCCGCTCGCGGTCGACGTCTGCGTTCTTGCGTAGTGTTTCGAGGGCCTGCATCTCGGCAATCTCCTCGTTTGTAGGCTGCAAGGGAACGGCACGGGTCTCGGCCATGAAGAATTCGAGGATATGTGATGAATGCTTGTTGGTCATGTCGATGTGGACAACGCGCTCATCCGCGGTGGGAGGCTGCGCCTTGGAGAGGTTGGTGCGAGATGATGAAGGTTGGGCGAGGGGTTCGGAAGAAGCTGGGGCTGAGGAGCCGGCCTTGCGGAGGTAGATGGACATGGTCGGGGGGAGCTGGTTCTGGTCGTGGCGGTTGACGATCATGGGGATGGAAGGGTTGTGGTATTTCAGGCGGGGGAGGTATTCTTTCCAGAATTTCCTGTTGCGAAGCAGCTTGCATTAGAGGGGCGGTCTTGAGGGGCATCGTGAGAGGCCGTGGGTAACGAACCTAGCTCCCATGTGGCCGCCTTTTAGACGGATGGCAAAGTCCATGTGTATCCGGGTGACCTCCGCGGGGAGGATAGCTGCGCCGGGGCCGCATTTGATGTTAATGAGCTGTGAGAGGGCTGTATAAGTCGAGTTCGTGACGAGAGTGGCATGGACATTTATCTTCTTACTTTCTATAGTGGTTCTTGGTTAGCGATTGTCACACCATGGCAGATACACGGTAGATTTCAAGACGTTACCTTTCGAAGGAGGTTTAACCGCTCTCCTAATGACCTCATCTTGGCCTGTGTCTTTGCGCCTCGGCTGTGGCGAGGGTCCAATTACTGACTGGGTGTGATGCGCAGCAATTATCGCAACGGGCTTTCAATCACCATACAAAAGTCGTCCCAGGAAATCCAATTCAGAAAATCAGACTGCGAACCCGTTGGAGTTTGGCGGGCCGGCTAATCATCCGGGACTTTTTTTTTATGGTGGGGTGAACCACGCGACAGTGGGGGATGTCAACTGCCGCTGATTTTCTAGAGGTTCATTTTCTGAAGGGTCTTTTTTTTTTTTTCTTATGACATAATTTCTATCGTGCTTCATGAACTGTGATCCAACGCAATTCTTTTGACGAGGATGCATAGGGCGTTGACAGCACGGCTGCTTAGGCAGGCCCTGAGAGTAGGCGAAGCTGGGTCTTCAACGGGAGTGCCGCTATATCTGTGTCCTGCTGTTGTAGGACTATCAAGCAGGCTCTCAAGTATAAGTCTAAGAGCGGCAACGAGCATTTCCCAGCGACGAGCAAACCACACAGAAGCTGTCTCCAGCAATAATGAATCGACTACGACGTCGCCATTGCCTGAACCATCACAGAAGCCGGCACGAAGATTGCCGTTGACCTGTTCTGGGTGTGGCGCATTCACGCAGACTGAGGATCCAGACCAACTTGGATACTTTGATGTGAGCAAGAGGAGGGTGAGAGAATGGCTGCACCCTGTTGCACGACGTTCAAATCCTCTTGAAGGGGATGAGGATAAGATTGTCAACGCTACGCTCGGATCGTTAGACCAGAACAAGCTGAAAGAGCTTGGCTTGGATCCCGCAATGCTTATTGAAGGTGATGAGCCAAGCAACGATGCCATGACCTGTACGATACATCTTCACTTTCAATTTCGAATATAGTTTCATGCTAATTTTCCCGCAGTAACATCACATCAGAAAGCACCTGTTTGCGATCGCTGTCATGACTTGCTGCATCATAGCACAAAAGGCGACACCGCAAAGCTCACCATGTACCATCCAAGCGTCGAGTCTCTGCGCGAGACAATTGAGGAGTCGCCTCACAAATACAACCACATCTACCACGTCATCGATGCTGCCGATTTCCCCATGTCTCTCATCCCGCGACTCAATGTGCTGCTGGGCGACGTTCCCTTGCGCACGCGCAATCGACGCTCCCGAGCGGGCAAGTACCAGAACGATCGCAAGACCGAGATGAGCTTCATTATTACGAGGGGCGATCTCCTTGGCCCTACCAAGGAGATGGTGGATGCCATGATGCCCTATTTGAAGGACGTTTTGCGCGACGCTTTGGGAAGACTTGGCCAGCGAGTTCGTCTTGGCAATGTCAGGTGTGTCAGTGCGAGACGGGGATGGTGGACCAAGACTGTCAAGGAAGATGTCTGGAACCGTGGAGGCGCTGGATGGATGGTGGGTAAAGTCAACGTAGGGAAGAGTCAACTTTTTGAGGCCATCTATCCAAAGGGCAGAATGATCGAAAAGCCTGAACGGACCAGCGTTTCGACACATCCAGGAGGCTCATCTACTGGCAAATCAACGACAGATGAGGACGACGACAGCTTGGCGACTGTCAATTTCGGATCTCTCCTCCCCCCTCCCCAGCCGGCCCAGAATTATCCAGACATGCCCATCGTTTCGTCACTTCCGGGGACAACTGCATCTCCCATCCGCATTCCCTTTGGCAATGGCAAGGGAGAACTCATCGATCTGCCCGGGTTGGCGCGCAGTGATCTTGAGCTTTATGTGAAGGAAGAGCATAGACAGTCGCTCATTATGAAAAAGCGTATCATTCCTGAGCAGGTTACTGTCAAGCCCGGATCGTCGCTGCTCCTCGGTGGAGGGTTGATTCGAATCACGCCTCGAACACCAGACATGATCTTTCTAATGTACAATTTTACCCCACTTCACGAGCATCTGACTTCAACGGAGAAGGCTGTTGCATTCCAAAACCAAAGCCACCAATCCATTGGCCTTGAAAATATCACTTTGCCAGGAGCCGGAGACAAGATGAAGCATGCTGGCACATTCAAACTTGAACACGACGTAACCAAAAAGAGATCTGGGCCATTAACCAGAAAGAATGCTATTGGGTTGAGCGTCGATCAGCTACCATTCCGTGTGCTGTCTGTGGATATCCTCATCGAAGGCGTCGGGTACGTTGAGATTGTGGCTCAAGTTCGCAGACGAACCTTGGAGCGCATTCTAGAGTCTCAGAATACGCCCAGAGAAATGAAGCAGGAAACAAGACCAAGAGAGGCGCCTCAGGATACGAGTGACCCGTTTTCCGACATGTACAGCATGAGGAGGGATACAGCCGCATATGACAAGGCCACAGAGCCCAAGGCGCAGCTGCAGCCTCAGGAATCGCCAGACTGGCCGGCCATTGACATCTACTCCCCTGAAGGCAAATTTATAGGGTCGAGAAAGCCGATTAACGGGTGGCTGAACAACAAGCCACGCGAGCTGGCGGAACACAAGAAGAGCCGCCCGAGAAGAAGCATGAAGGGGGCGAAGAAGCTTGAAAAGCAGCGAAGGGGGGAGCACCGGGACGCATAATTTGGTGTCACATGTCAAAGACCTTGTACAATACTACTATAATGATGACTGTATGATATGTATATTATTACCACACCCAAATGCCATATATTTTGTATAGTTATCGATAAAATCAGGTAGCACCTATTAAATCAAGGTTGAAAGTCAAGAAGAAGAAAAAAGCAAGTTGCAGCAAAATATTCCATTATCACTGATGGGCAGATTACTATAAATTAAATCATGGGCAATGCTTTCAGCATGACGCCACCTGACTTAGTAAATGCCTGTTGGGGGAGCCGCGGGGCCAATACCTGTTCCTGGCCGTTTTTTGGCCTATCGATGACATCTACAAAAAACAACAGCCCTCTTGTCAATCATTCCTTATCCATTTCCCCTCCGAAACCCACACAAAACCTTCCTTCTTCCGGATACCGACGCAAAAAAGCTTTCAATCTTCCTTTTCATTCGCTGCGCGATCAACAGGCACGCCCCAGACAAAGCAAAACAAATAATCATCCCACCGAGAGTCCGTACACATCAAACGCCGTTGCCACCATGTCGCAGCAGCAAGAGCGCAGCGCGCAACCGCCCACAGCGTCACAAACGACGACAGATACCATCCAGTCAGAGACAGAGGAGGGTTCGCCCAGAGTAATACTGCGCTTGAGGGGAGGGCATACTTCGAACGGGAGATCGGTGCAGTGGGCTGAGGACGTGGTGGACAACGAGGGATTGGGTCGCAAAAGCTCAAAAGGTATGTTTGCGGAAGCCTTGCAAGGAGGTGCAAGGGGATCATCATATCATCTCTTTGATGATCTGGCTACTACGCGACGGCGCGACGGGCAAAGCTGGAGACGCAGCTGACAGTGTTTGGATAGTGTGCTGCATATATCATCGACCCAAGGGAGTCGACGAGTCCAGCGACGAGTCTTCATCCGATTCCTCATCGTCCGATTCGGATTCAGACGCTGAACCTAGACGCAAGAAGAAGGCTAGCGGTGACAAGGACGACTGCGGCCACTCCCATGAGCATGGACATAGACATCATCATGGACGGGGCAAAAGAACGAACGGCAAGAAGAGGGCACCGAGCCCAAATGCCTACGAGAAGATACCAAAACCCAAGCCGAAGGATACGGGTAAAGAGGTCCCCAAGTAGCACAATCGACTTCCTGGGAAGAGACCTCACAGCTGGAGTTGAACATATTGTTTGGGTTTGCTTAAAAGGGTTCAATGTACACGTTTATTCATTATCCTAGCTTTTGGATGCTAGGACGGAGATGCGGAGCATACGGCGAGACTATTCTAACAGGTTTTTTTTGGTGGGAAATATCGGTTTATTACTTGTCATCAAGGGTATCGTACAGAAAAAACAGATGGGCATGGGGGAACCTATAGCTAGGCATATACCGATATATATATCCTAGGGCTACAGGAGGCCCTGTCCAACAAGAGGGAAATGTTATTTAGGGTTCCCCCGCTTCAGCCTTCTTCCCACTCTCAACAATGAAATACTTCCCGGCTTTCCTTGATGCCGTTGCCAAAGCATCCCAGTTCTCGGCATCAGACTCAATACGCTCCTTGGTCTTCCTAGGCCGTTGATAGTGCCCTACGAGGGTCTCTTTTGCCAACACGTCTTTTAGATCTTCCAATCCAATAGTAATCTCTTTGATTGCAGCTTCTGTCTCATCTCTAATAGCCCGAAGTGGCTCCACTCCTTTGGTATCGACTCTTTGTACAGCTCGCGCAAACTGCAACTGACTCTGGAGCGTTGCAATCATGGACTGCTCCTCGGCTGGAGATTTGGGCAAGGGGAGAGCAGATAGACGCAGAAGATGATGCAGCTGGGCTGGAGTGATGATTTCTGGTGCGGAATGTGACTCAGATGGAAGTAGAGAGCTGACAGACCAGGTTGGTTTTGAGAGGATATCATGGGCTGTTGAGGATGGCGAGTATTTGGTTGATAGAGAGGCAGTGGCCATTATTTGCCTTGGGCGAAGGTTTTGCCTGAGGCATGATAGACGACACCTGGCGCAGAGCGACATTTTGTAGTGATTGGCTTGAATGTAGAGATTTTCCGAGAGGTGAATGAGAGACTGGTGATACCTTCAATGTAAATGATATCCACTCAATGATTTTTGACCATGCAAAAGACAGTACAAAATACTGAACGATAGCAGAGGCGGCTTAGTCTAGATCCGGCAGTATCCAGAACTCAAGCACCAGCCTCTGAAGTCTGTAGCTGCGCCCCACCCCCACTAGCCACCTCAGCATCGTCATAGGTCCAAGTCACACCTAACATGCTTCCGCCACTTGTACCGCCAGCGGCCACCGGCCATCTGTTACTGGGTACTTGCTCTGAAACACCCCCAGAGACAGCATCGCTTCAGCGCCAGGCGCCCGTCTTCTTGCCAGCGATTCCATCTTTACGCATCCAGCACTTCTCCCATACACCTCTTTGATACACCTCACTCACAACTTCGATACCATGGATGATCCTCGGGCTCTTATTCAACAGGTGCGCCTCTCTTCTGTCTCTTGCTTGGGGCTGGGGAAATGCGGCAGGACTTGGCTAACCGTCGAGGATAGGCCGAGAAGCTCGTGTCTAAGGGCAGCGGCGGCTGGAGCCTGTTTGGCGGCTCGGACGAGAAGTTCTGGGATGCTGCCCGATTATTCAAGGAGGCAGCTCAGGCATACCAGATGAAGGGAGAGAGTACGCATCTTCTCTGCTCTTTGCTTCTCCGCTCTCCTTGGAGCTCCATGATGAGATCATAGGGAGCTTCAGAGCAACTTGTCTAGCGCATCATAGTGGCTGACTATTTGAATAGATATCCTAGCCGGCAAGACACACGAAAGAGCGGCCGAAGTACGAGAGAAGAACCTCAAGGAACTCACCGATGCTGCCGACAGCTACGTCAATGCCTCTGACGCCTACCGAAAAGAAGATCCCGATGCGGCGATCCGATGCCGAGAAAAGGCCTTTGCCTTGATCCAGCAGTCCACCAGCGAGAACAAGGCGAATAGATTGTCGAGAATCAAAGAAAATCTCGGTCAGATTTACGAGGTTGAGAAAGATGACAAGAAGAAGGCGCGCGAGGCCTACAAGGAGGCTGCTGACCGCATACGCCCGGAGAGAGAGCTGTACGTATTCCCCCGGTGTTAAGCACTCAGCCAAAGAGCCCTGCTGTTGATTGATTGCTAATGCGCGCGAGCTTTTAGGAATGCCAACAAGCTATTAACCCAATATGCCGACCTCGCCGCTCTGGACGAGGATTACTACGCCGCCATCGAATCCTACGACTCCATCATCAAGACCATGCTCGGCAACGGCTCCATGAAATGGAGTCTCTCGACTTACTGCTTCAAGGCATGCATCTGCCATCTGGCTACCGGCGACATGGTCGGCACCCGCCGTGCCCTCGAGTCCTACCAGCAAAAGGATGGCGAATTCTCCTCCCAGTACAAGTACAAGCTGATCGCCGACCTGTGCGACGCCATTGACGAACACAGCCAGGATAAGTTCACTGAGCTGCTGTTCCAGTTTGATCGCACGAGCAGGCTGGAGCCCTGGATGACCGCCATTCTGGTCAAGGTCAAGAATTCGATTGAGGCTCCAGATGATGAGTTTGCGTAAAGAACAGAAAGATAAAATAAATGCAAACGGAAAGGGATTGGGGGTCGATGGAATACAAGAGGATGATGTGCTACTGAGTGAAATTAGGATGCAAAGGGGTCTATTTCTTTTCTTGGGCACTGTCTGGTTCATCGGAATGTAAACGTTGTTGCTGTTTTGTCAGCCGTCAGGCAAATGAGAGTGTTACAGTGTTACACATGCTAGGGTGGTTGATTATTGGCATATTCTTCATCACGTCGGCTTCGAAATGAAAACAGGCTTCACTTGGCGGCGTGTTTCAATGTAGGTCACTACACATAGGCCAAGCAGTCGGGCTCATCACTTTTCGAAAGACTATTCCATATCCATATCATATATTCATATCTTGATTCGTAACGGCTAAAATTAATATACACGCTGTAACGCATAATTGTGGTAGGTATCCCTCCCCAGTGGCTGCTTCATATATCCCACTGATTCTATTGGCAATTTTTCAATCTCCCATCTGCCATCTTCAATCTGTAATCCCAGTCCATCCACTTATTATGACTGCCAGGTATCCTCCTTAACCACCTGGGTAACACAGGCCACCGCAGGAACAGTGTAGGTGTGGTTGGGGTCACTCTCCCAGGTCACGGAGCCATCCGAGCCCACGTTGATGTACTTGTACTGGACGACTTCTCCGGCCGCGAGGTTAATCGATCCAAGCCACAGAGGATGGTTAGAAGCGTAGTTGACGGCATTAAGAGCCACGGCTGCGTTCGTGCTCCAGTTGCCCAGCTCGGGAACGCTGCCAACGACCTTGATCGTCTGGCCAAACTGCGTCGTGGCAAGCTCGTGGAAAGTGACGGCAACGGAGGTCGGGGTAGCGCAGGGAATAGGTGTGAAGGGAGTACCAGAAGGAACGCCAGGCTTAGGGGTCTGCGATGGTGGGAATGACGTGGCTGTGGGACGCGAGTACGATCCAACCACAGACGCTCCGGAGCAGGATGAAGGGACAGTGTTAGCGCCGCTGCTGGCCCACGATGAGGGAACAATGCCAGCCCGACGGTCCGCGGCTGTCAGGAAAGAGGCGTACGACCAGGTCAGGTGAACGGCAGACAGAGGCGTGCCGCTGTTCTTGTCGAACTGCTCGGCGAGCGAGCCATCAGCAGGGACGTACTTGGCAGCCTCGTTCATGAATCCATCAGCATATGCCGAGACGGCGTTGATGATGCTTGTGTAGGTAGACTGGCTGCTGGAGTAAGTTCCAGCCGCGACACCGGGAACAAGCTGCTGGAAGAAGGCCAGAGAGGTGGAGGTCACTGTGATGGAGCCGGCCTGCTTCCAGACATAGAGAGCGTCGTACAGTTGTTCGGCAGCAGCGAACGTGGCAAGATACCAAGGGTTTCCGTTAAAGTACACGTCTTCGGGGTATCTGCCGATAGCAACGGCAGAGCTGGCAGAAATTCCACTGTTGACGCCGTAGATGGAGCGGAAGGAGTCGACAACGACCTTGAGGTTGGAGAGAGCTTTGTCACTGCAGGGCTGGAAGGTAGAGGCATCGCAGCCAAGGCTAGGATCGAATGTGTGGATAGATGCGAGAAGAGAGTTGGCATCCTTTCCAGTCCTGCCCTCATTGACGTTGACTACAACGAGTGATTAGTATTCCATTTCATCAAAGTTGATAGTGCTGATAGACATACTGTTGGAGTCAATGTATGAACCAGAAACCCAGAATCTCTGGAGGAAGCACAGGATCTGGGGAGCAACAGAGGAATAGGTGCTTCCTGACTGGCCAAGGGTTGTAGCAAGTGTGGCGCCCTCAACAAGTGCTAAGGAATTGGTTAGCAATTGTTTCCGGTTAAATGTGACGAGCCGTGAGTTGTTGCTACATACCTCGGTGCTGGTTGGCAACGGTAAAGAATGAGCTGCCATTAACTTCCTCCCACAAGTCAAAACCGGTTTGGTTCCTGTAGTGAAAGAGTTAGAAATGTTCATAAACAAGAGGAGAAGACAGCAAGCTAGTACTAACCAGTATTGGGCAACATAGTTGAGATCATTCTTAACGATGGGCCAGATGACGCTCGACACCGTCGACTGATAGTTGTTGTTGATGAGCCACTTCGAATAGCCAATCAAGGCAATAGCCCGAAGAGCTGGGCCGTCACGCTGCGGGCGACCCCAGTTGCCAGTAAACTGGTTCAACGTCAACTCAAACTTGGGTTCACCAAGTCCGGAACCGTCCGAGAGGGAGCCAGACGGGTTCGAAATCCCCTGAAGAGTAACCTGAGCAGAAATGTACTGCTCGATGCGGCGCTGCAGGCCGGCATCATACTTCTGGGTGAAGCGGTCGACAATGTTCTTGAAGACAAGGGCACTGTCTCGCGTCCACATGTAGTAGTCTGTATCAATTTCACTTGTCTTAGTATACGATCCACATATCCAAGATATAGCGGTATAAGCCAAACTTACAGTCTGGGTCAACTGTGCTGGGAGAAGCAATCACAGCACCAGCCGATGTGCCAAACGCACGGCATCCATCAGGGCCAACATTGCAAAGGAGGTTGTTTAACGCAATAGGAGTTTCTGCGCTGATGAAGCTATCAACGGAACGTTTTGTGATGTCGGACAGGCCGTTTGATCCTGGTCTTCCCAGAACCTTCTGGACGGCAACTGAGCCAAGCAACACAGCAGTCGACAACACGTGCATGATGGGCGGAATGAAGGAGGATGTATGAGAGGAAACGTTGAGAGACAGAGCCGATGCCGAGTGGCCGGCCAGGTCCATGGCGAAGGCAGGCATCTTTATGATCCAGCGCCGCGAGTCAAAGCACTTCTCGCAATAACAACAACGGCTTTCGTTTTGCCGACTTGGTCCAATGGGATCGGCCGTTGCCCGCAAAGTCGTGCGTAGATGCTACTCTCAACGCTCAGTCCCGTCCGACTCGGACCGACAACAAAAGGTCTACAGGCCAAGAGTGGATGTGCGGATCGTCCCCATGGGGAACTGAGGGCCGCAACTCTGTGAAAGGGCCGATTCTCCGGGCCCAAGTGCCGCGACGGGCGGTGCAGACTTGCGAAAGAATAGCCGACCGAATATGGCGGGTGGCACCCAGCGGCTGCGGGATAGAAGCAAAAAAAGCAGGCAGCGGCGATAGCAGCAACAATAGTTCAACGATTGCAAGGATCTTCGGCTCTCTTCTATTCTCGGCTCTTCTATCCTTGGACTTCTCCTCTTGACGCGGGCTGGCTGAAGGTAAGACAGACGAGCCTCACTCTCTCTTTCTCGCTCTGACTACGGGATCTGACGGCCTTTTTCAATCGTCTCGCCGCCCAGGATCAGCTCCGTCTCGGAGAGATCCGACGAGTCGGTGATGCGGTCTCGGGTGGCAGCGGATGGCCAGCTGATGCCAACAAGGGCACGGCCCAATCATGCCTGCGGTTTGCTGCTCTGCCTGGCCAGCGTGACGAGCTAGACTCAGATGCCAGGATGCGTCAGGCGAATGGGCTGGCAACGCGTCATTAGTCACGCTGTCAGGAGAACATGCGCAGCTAAGGAGAGGGAGGGGAGGCGAAGCAAGGAGCCAGGCAGACCCTCGGCTAGCCTCCAAGAAAAGCACGGTGAAGACGAAAGCGAAAACGAACCATCATAGTCAGCAGAACTTGGAGAGTAGAAGCTCCAAGGGGTTGCTCCGCATCTCCAACTTCCCCCGTGGGGCATCATCCCGGCTCATGTCTGTTCTCAGTTCGCAGTTGCCAGGCTTGCCCAGGTTCCCGTCCACTACCGCCTCTAGCCTCCGGTACTAGTCGCCCTACCCTAGAATCTACGGCATCGAAATTGCAAATCCCATCACAACGGCCGGAACTTTTGTGTGTTGTGCATTGACAGCACGTGTCGCGTACTTACCAGAAGCGACAAGACGGCAGCAATTAGAAAAATTTTCAGCTTCTAGCATCATGCAAGTTTCTCTGGGTGGCGTCGCCGAGTCGGCGTTACTACGAGAGCCCTGGAGCTGAGCTAGGTTTCACAAGCAACCGAGGACTCGTGATGACAGCCTAGATGTGGACTAAGATCTTCGCCTATGCGTCTGGATCTTTGTGCCAAGCCCGAGCTGCTTCGCACGTGCTGGGGAAAGGAGAAAACTGCAACATGGTGTGAAGCGGCAGAAAGGGGACAAGAAAAGGGCCGTAGCTCAGTTCGAGTACTGATATGAGGTAATGCATCGTAGACAAGCTTCCCTCCCCTCTGGTGTACTATGTAGATCTTCACATGCATTGAAACACGCATGAGGTAAGTAATCAAACCAATCCAAGCACGTTCTAGGCTAGGCTGGATGAGGTGTTCGATGCGTTTTCCTCAACGCGTAGCCAACTTGCCAACATACCGTCATCATACTGTACAGCAGCTATCATCATTGACAGAATCCAAACAGGCTTGCCGCGGCCCTCAAAATATGTCACGAGGCATGTAAGCGGTCTCCCAACTGCCCCACCAACAAGGGGATCCTTTCTTACATGGCCGGCTCATCGGGGTTACTTCGTGGATTATTTTATCGTCCGAGTTGTACAATTAATCATTTTTACTCCGTGAAGCTAGTCAGATGGCATCATCGGGTCAGAAGGCTAACGTGAGGCTCAACGGCCGCTGCAGAGACAGAAATGCTAGTACCAGCATCGAGATGTAGGCAACCCATGGTTTTCCTCAACCTCATCGGCCGACGGCCTTGGAAAAAAGGGTTGGAATATGGGGCCCCCGAATCCTCCAGCCACAACACTCAAGCCATCTTGCGACAGCGAATGAGGCAGCCAGAGGCCGAGTTGTTCTTGGACCTGTCGATAGGATGATTGACACCATAGCAAGTTGATGGCTCCATAGAGTTATCGAGCTGCACAGCAGTCGACCCTAGCGCGTGAACGCAGAGGACCGCTGAGCACAGATCCGTGGTTTGTTGAGAAGGAGAGAAAATCTCGAAGAAAATTTCACGATACGGCATTATATGGCATTGCGATAAGATTGGGGTGGTGGAGATGGTCACGTGAGCGGAAATATAGCGGCAAAACTGATTTCGCGGGCGATAAGCCTTGGCAGTAGGCTACCACTAACTTGAAATTATGGAGCGCCGACATATCAATATCAATGCTACCAGTAGTCATTCTTTCATATTCGCGACAACCTGACTCACCCCATCTTGTCTGACCAGAATATCGAATAGCAACAATGGACGCAGCAACGATCGAGGAGACGAACCGCATCCGGATATCGCTGGGCATGAAGCCCTTGCCGGTGCCCGGAGCTGCAGCATCGCCTCAAGCCGAGGCGTCAGATGGCGAGGAACCAGCGAGCACAGTCGAGACTCGCCAGGCGCAGGCTTACGACAATTATAAAAAGGTCCAGGATGACGAAGCTGCCAAGAAACGACGCGAAGAGAAGGCCGCTGCCGTACGAAAAGCCCGTGAAAAGGCCCAGCGATTTGCGCTTCTCGAAGGGAAGGGGCTCGGCGATGAAGATGAAGGTGGCGACATGGATGCCAAGGCATGGTTGATAGGCCAAAAGAAGAGGCAAAAGAAGATCGATAAAGCAAGGAAGCTGGAGGAGGATCTTGCTGCATCAGAAGCTGCCGCTGCCGCTGCCATACAATACACTTCCAAAGACCTTGCTGGCATCAAGGTTGCACACGACTCGACAGCCTTCCTAGACGGAGACGAACAGGTCCTTACTTTGAAGGATACAACGATTGACGAGAATGAGGAAGAGGGAGACGAGCTTGAGAACCTAAACATCAGAGAACAAGAGAAGCTCACTGAGAGACTGGATCTCAAAAAGAAGCTAAAAGGCTACAACCCTAATGATTATGACGACGGCGAAGGCACTATTCTGGCACAATACGATGAGGAGATTAACGGCAAAAAGGCAAAAAAGTTCACTCTTGATGACGATGGAGCTATTGCCGAGCTATCAGATATCCTTGATCAGCCAGAGCGAAAGGGAAAGAAAATCCAATCAGTAAGCCTTGATGACGTTATAGGTGCGTACAACCCCCCCCCATCTTTCTTTCTACTCTTCCCCATTAAGATCACCGCTAACAATTTATACCAGATGACGCCGTACCTTCATCCGACTATCTTGCTCCATCAGAGATCAAAGTAAAAAAGCCCAAGAAGAAGAAGGGGAGCAAGGGTACCAGGCAGAAACAGCATGATGAGGATGACATTTTCCCTCTAGATGCGGCCCCAGCGGATACTGGCGCTATGGACATCGATTCTAAAGATTCTTCCATAGCTAAGAAGCGGAAGGCTACTGCTTCGGATGTCTTTGCTGATGACGAGGACCTCCAAGCATCACTAGCAATCCAACGGAAGAATGCTCTGAAAAAGCGCAAAAGGACACGTCCTGAAGATATCGCAAGACAGCTCAAGGAGGACGAAGAGGAGCCCGAGGAAGCACAAGGCGGTGGTCTGGTAATTGGGGAGATTTCCGAATTTGTCGCCGGCTTGAGCAAGCCAGACGATGAGGACCGCCAGTCAAGGAGGCAGAAGCAAGTCACTAAAAGTCCCGAAGTGGAAGAGGATCGCCATATGGGTGGTGAAGATGAAGATGCAGAAATGGACGATTACGCAGCAGAACACCAAGAAGCCCTCCTGGCGGCCCAGAAAGATGAAGAAGAGAGGATCAAAAGGGAACAAGACGAGGAAGAAGATGCAGGCATCGAAGATGAAAAGGTTGTTGGCGAGGGCATGGGTGCAGCTCTCGCATTACTTCGAGAGCGAGGACTTCTTGAATCTTCCAGAGGCGGAAATTATGAAGACTTCAAAGCTCGCGAGGACTTTCTTGCAAAGAAGCGAGTTTTGGAAGGCGAGCTGGATGAACAAACACGACAACAGAGAGAGCGTGATAGGATGAGCGGCAGACTAGACCGCATGTCCGTCAGGGAAAGGGAGGAATGGGCTCGTCAGCAAAACACTCACAGAGATCACCAACAGTCTAAACGGATGGCTGAGCTCTTTAATGCTGGCTACAAGCCAAACGTCGAGCTGAAATACGTCGACGATCATGGCCGGAGATTGGATCAAAAGGAGGCGTTCAAGCATCTCAGCCACCAGTTCCACGGAAAGGGCAGCGGCAAGGGCAAGACGGAGAAGCGCCTCAAGAAAATTGACGACGAGAAGCGGCGCGAGGCTCAGAGCATGTTCGACGCAAGCCAAAATGCCGGTATGAATCTGGCGACGGCTCAGCAGCTGAAGAAGCGTAGGGAAGCGGGAGTTCGGCTCGGTTAAAAGCCCACCAGCAAGACGGGCTGCATGGGAATTTTTCTTTTTTTGGACTCCTTTTGCCGGAATACCTGCATCCATTTACTAATTATACCGCTTGTTGGGACTCTTTGTTAGGGATATTTTATAAAAACCAAAGGTGCATACTCCTTTTCTTGTTATATGCTTTCTCTCTCTCGCTCTATGTATTTCATCCCTTGCTGACACTGTTAGAGCGGTATCGACATGGTGTGCCTACTCCAGGTTCGTCACTTGATATCCCCCTTTTCCATTAAGCGTCATGATGCCGGCCTACCAAATGCATCGTAGCGTGATGTGCATGTCCATGCTCTTCTCCAGTAATCCACCCTTAATTGTATCATGAGTGTTGTCGTAAATAGGCGGCCCTCGTAGAACGTACATTTGCATTTTGAAAGGACTTGCTAGTCAGTACCCCAAGTTGGCTATCCAGCACCAAGACTATTAGCACAAATCATTGCAGTCAATATGGATCTGGACATGGTGAATTTATTGATTAAATCAAGCGTATATCATTGTATATTTCACGTATAAATTGCTCAAATATCAACCTGTATGCTAAAGGAAAATACCAATCATTCTTTGAACCAAAATTCCCAAACGCTGCTCCCAAATCAATACCGTAAATGAAAGTGAAAGAAATGAAAATGTAATGTCTATATCCGGACCCTAGCTCCAATACCTCGCCCTTCGTAATGGACAGTCTCTATCCAATTTCCTATCCTTAATGTTGCCTCTGCCTTGGCATCCAGCTTCAATGAGCCGTCCATTGCGTCAATCAGTTTGTCGTAACCGATACTATCGGCTGACCAGATGACAGGGAGTCGGGGAGTCTCCGTCACCCCTGGAGGCGCATCAAACGGCTCATCGTAGAGGATGTGGCCGACAGGTTCTGTATGGTTGTAAAATGCAGTAGCGTTTATCTTCTCAATGTGTATAACGTTTTGCTTTAGCGGTGATGCGAGACTAAAAGTGGCAGTGGAGGAGAAAACGTGGAAGATGGCATCTCTCACAAAGTTCTTGCCCTGATTCTTGCCGCTCTTGTCGCCAGGAAGCTTGATCCGTGGCGTTGGCAGTGTGATGTTGAACTTGGAGAGAGCATCACCAATGATAGGCATCCCAGGGATGCTACCTTTATGAGTTTTGAATGTAAGTGTTGTGTTCTTGCCCGAAAGATAGTCGGAAAGGAGTTGAGCGGCAGCCTTGTGGCTTTTCTCTCCACCCAAAGATACTGGATCCCAGGTGGCGAAGACGGCCAAGTTTGAGTTGTTGCCCAGATGTACGTCTAGATGATTGGCGACAACTTCTCCGATTAACAGCCCCTCGTGGTAAACGTGGACGTTTGCAAATGGTATAGAGGCCGTATAAGGCGTAGGGTTCGTTATGTTGACCGACGCTTGCATGTGAACAGCATGCTTCGTTGTATTAAGAATGACCAAATTGGAGACGCGTGGTTCAATTTCCGTAAGCGATTTACCAGGAAGCTCTGTTCCATTTTGTTAGCAGAGCTGTCCTTGGGCGCCTTGCGAGGTAGCCATAATCGTTCATTCAGCAATTGGGAAGACACGTTATGCTACCAACACAAGGGAGCCGCGCATGAAGATTACCAAGGCGAAGACAGACGTTTTACTGGAATCTTGCCCTTTGCGGGAACATCTCTGAGAACGAGGTTTCCAAGCACAGTTGAGACTTTGATGTCGACACGAGCCTCGACATCAAGAAGGATATCCTTGTCACCGAGCAGAAGCTCTCCCATGACATCACTGAAGACGTCGCCATCAGTAATGTCAAGGGGAACGTTGGTGATCCTTGAAGTGATTTGGAGCAGCGATTTCTCATCCTCGGGGTCGACAGTCTTGCTCGAATTGGCCTTTTGCCAATGTTCCACGTTTAGCTCGCCAAATTTCTTGCCTTTATAATAAAGATCGCCACTGGCACGGAGACTGTTGACGCCAATATCCACATTCAGTTCAGAAGGAAGTTCGGCTAGAATCTCGACCGTTCCGGACACGCGAGCCTTCGAGTCCGGATCACTGGGATCCGCAAATGGACTGGGAAGCTTGAAGTCGACATCTGTGAGCGAGAGGTTTCGAATGGCATCATTAAACGACTGTCCCGGAAAGCTGATTGGGACAGTGACACTGCTGAGGAAGGATCTGATCCACTCTGGGATGTCCGACTTGTCTGAATCCTGGCCCCGGACGAAAATCTGAGCGTCTTCACCGTGCATGTACCGCTTAAAAAAGTTATCCAGCGGCGACATGTTGGTAAGAGGACAGGCTCGAGTAAGCGTATCGGGAATGTCATTGATGAGACCAATGGCATCAACAGTAACATTAGCATGCGGCTCCACATCAATTGGTTCAGTAATAGCAGTAGCCACCATAATATGGGGCTCAGATGGGTCACAGTTGGGGACGAGGAGATCAAAAGCAAGTTGCGGAACAGTGAGGCCAATTGGGTAGTCGTTGTATGCGACGATTGAAGCATTCGCACCAACGGCCATCCGTCCACCATCACCAGTAGGAACATCGTGGATGTTAAGGCGGTCAATCTTATACTCGGGGATAGAAGGAATTTGTTTGGCTATAATGGAATTAGCAAATAGTGCATAAAATAAAATATACGTCAATGATTGTTCATGATATTGTTTTTTCTCCAAAATATAACAAGGCAAAGGAGCGGTAGAGAGATTGACCTTCAAAGACCATTGACTCGACAATATCGTGAGTTCCAAGAGGGAGAATGCCAGTTTTGAGACTCAGTGCTGCCGAGCCGGTCACCTTGACTTGCTGGAGCTTGCCATCTAACCAGTCGTTGGCTATCTGGCGCAGGCTCTCGGCATCTCCAGGGCTGAGATCAGCAACAAAATCCAGCACGGTTGTCTGCCCATCAACCAGGTTGATACTCAATGGGGGCACAACGGCAGATCCCAAGAGAGCATTATCATAGGTTGGCAGATGCACGCGAACCTTTGTCTCGTCGGTATCGAGCGTCCTGACAATGCTAGTAGCCAGCCTGCCGAGGCGTCTTGCTGTATCATCCTTGACTCGTGAGCCATCTAGCCTGAAGCTGGCTTGGATTCGTGCGCGAACTCCATCCGGAGTGAGAGATTCGAGAGACAAGCCGGTTGGCTCGAGGACAGCAGCATTCTCAGCGTAAGACTTGACGGCCGGAGGAACAAGGAAGCCAAGGACCATGACCACCACGGTGAGGGCGGCCAGGACTGCAATCGCAATAATGGAGGGCCATCGCAAACGACTCTCTGACTTTGACGGAGACCTGTTCAAGCTATCGCTTTCGTCCTCTTCACTATCTTGATGCTCGGCATCGGAAAGCAACGGCGAAGACTCAGTTGCCGGCCTGTGTTCGGTTTCCGACGAGAGCAGGGGAGACGTCTCGGATGCCTCTGGCGTCTCGTTGTCTAGTGTCGAGCCATCGGCAGAGCGGGACAACGGTTTCTTGAAGCTAACTGCTACCCGGAAATCAGGTATGAAATTAGGCATGGCGAGCCCGGGCGTTGGGTCAGATCGAGCACAGTAGGCCACTGGATGATGCGTCCCCTGGCGATGCGTCACCTCTCACTGGAGGCAGTTTGGAGAGCTCTGCAGCGTCAAGGGTGGCCCCAGGCGGATAACTGCAGTGAGTGGAGGTTTGGATGAGCGTGCAGGGATAATGACTGCTGAGACGAGCCTCGATGCGTTGGGATGAGTCGATGCCCAAAGGTAGCAGTTAAGATACACAGAGGTTAGGGCGGCTGTTGTTGTCGTCACGATTGAGCGATAGGAGTGGAGCAGCGTTTGGACGGGCATAGGAACGGATCAGTACGGAGACGGCGCACGTGGATGGCTGATCTCATTGGGTGGCGACCAGCACGCGCGCTTAGTCACGCTTCTTCAACCCCCGAAATCGCCAGATTGGTGCCTCCTTGCTGGTGTTTCACCCAACAGATGTCGCTGTTAGCGCTCGCAGAGGCTGCCTGCTAAACTTAGTGCAGGGGCTAGCGTTCCGCAAGGTACGGAACAGCGCCATCAGGTACCTGTCAATCGCTTTGTGGAGTGTGGTCACGCTCCAAATGCTTCTGCTGGTGGTGGTGCTAGACCAAGCCGGGCTAGCTTAGCAGTGACAGTGCAGCTTCCTGTTCTTGCTGCTATCTTCATTGATGTATGAGCGTGTGAGAAGACCAAATAGATTTGAGAAACAAAGGCAGATAGTCAGTACGATTACGAAGATATCAGTGTAGCTATAGTGTTCTACTATTGGCGTATTTGAGAGTACACATGTACTGTGTAGCATAAAGACGTCACTTGCATCTTCGTAGAACAACAGTGGGGCTCATGTGTCATCGACTTTTAGTACCTAGTAGTAGTGCTGCCAGATGAATCAAGCTCTCTAAGTCAAGAGTCTCAAAGATGTATCTATTTGACTCACCTTACTGTACCCGTTCTCCTTCTAATTCTCACATCTTCGCAAGCCACCGATGCTATGCGTGCTTTCTCATGGACGCGAGCCGAGATCCTCCGGGACTATTCTTTTGATGAAGGCATTAGCCCACGGCGAGGGCCACTCAGTAGGCTACATGCCAAAGCCACTCTCCTCATTTGAAGCTCCTCATGATGCGATTGGAGGAATCATTCGTTGCGTATAAATGCAGGACCTTGCAAATGGGGTAGAGAGAGCCTTGGCATTGTCAAGCCATTCTCCTCTCTCGTTGACCATAGGAATATCTCCGACACCCGACCCCGTGCCAAGATATCGTGAGCTTCCTTTTTCGGCAATCTTGACTAGCGCCAACCCCTGGAATTGAGTCCATAACCACATCTTTTGTTCGTGTATGAGTAAAAACAGTAGCTGCATGGTTGCCGATTATTGGGTGACACCATTGCTTGCAAGCATGTACTCCGCAGGCAACCATAATATGTTCGGTCTTTGCTCGCATTATAGTCACAACACCGAATCCCAGGTTGGAGAGTGCCCCCCCAACTTTAGGACTGATCAATAAGACTGGGGGATACTCTTGTAACCCTGGCTGTTATGCTTTAATATGCTCTTATACAAAACGTCTCATCAACAGTGCTCAAGAAAGGGCACTTCTGTCGTCCCGCGCTGCTTCCAAAAGATGGTGTTTTGTGTCATCAATAACATGCTCATGGAATCGTGAACCGCGCGGCTTCCACGATGATACCCTACTACTCTGGCCGCGTAGTATTAAACTAAACTTAAAAATTACTCTACTTTCATGGTTACACTAGTGGATCTAATCACTTTACAAACAGGCATCTCTGTCTAGGGTAATAGAGAAGGCAACTCGTTTCCCGGAATGGGTGAGGAGCACGTCAGCCTATACCCGAGGCCTCCTAATGAGCACCAGCTAGTACCAAGGCGGAACTTGCAAGATACCCCAGCGAATACGACTTCCATATGACCTTCCAGATTCTGCTCGGGCAATACGAGTATAGGAATCGAGTGGATGGTGTCAAGACACCAAGCTACACTAAACCCACTGGTATGGAATCGTCGAAGCACTAGACTGCAAGGTGAGGCTGATGAAATAGTATCAACCTTGCAAAGATGCTATTTCCAGTCCTATCACCACTATTGTTAGCATTAAACTTAAATATACAACCATGCAGAGTTAGATATACTATGTTTCACGAGTGGATTCTCAACCGGTAGTGACCGGCGACTCCGGTCCCTTTCCACACGACAAGATGGACAGTTTACATGTGAGATCCGTACTATGAACTGCTCAGCCTTGTGATAAACCGAACATGTCGTTGCATTTAGATCTGATTTCCAGGATTGCTCTAGAATTTAATCCACCAGTCACAGCTGAATCCAACCCCGATCCAACCCACATCACTCAGAAATCTCCTACCTAATCTGGCATTCGCGATGCATACAGCTGGCTTGGCTCGCTGATCCGCCGAGATCCAACCGACGAATATCATGGCAACTCTCTCGTTTGACACTCCACTACCGGGGACATGGCACAAGCATATTGGTTAGCTTGTTTATGGAACGTCGTTTAGGAACGGCGGATTTTTCTCCGATGAGATGACAAGTCCCTCAAACTAGTAATTACTACCATTCCGAATCATCCACGCCTCGAGGTGTAGAACTTACAGGATTGTTGTTATCGAATTAACTATTTGGGTAAGTAGACATGATCATAGCTAGGCACCCTGGCGTCTATACTTGTGGCCGTACGCAAATGATGCCACACCCCTTGTCCCTTTCAGTAAGCCATATAGTCAAGCACAAGTATAAGTAACCTCAAGTCCATCGGTAGTTTCCTCGAGAACCATCTCCCTCCAAAGCGATCTACACGGGTCTCAGTTTCAATTCATCACTACAAGACCAGCAAAAGAGAGAACCACCGCCAAAATGGTTGCTATCCAGTCCATCTTCGCCGCCGTCTTGGCTATCCTGCCTGCGGCCAGCGCCACCCGAAGCTTCTACAACGATGGCCACCTCAACGGCTGGGACTACGTCCGCAAGGAGAACCAGGGAACCGTCTCCGAGGTCTCCAACGTTGTCTTCAAGGGTAACTCTGCCCTCAAGATGACCCAGACCTACACTCCTGGCTACAAGGACCGCTACCACTCCGAGGTCGACCACAACCGCGGCTACGTCCGTGGCGAGGAGCAGTTCTACGGCTTCGCTTTCCGTCTCTCCGAGGACTGGCAGTTCCAGTCTCAGTCTTACAACATTGCCCAGTTCATTGCCAACCGCCCCGGTGCCGGCTGCGGTGGCGACGACTGGATGCCCTCCAGCATGTTCTGGATCCAGAACAACCAGCTCTACGGCCGCTACGTCAACGGCCACTACCGCCAGCCCAACTGCGGCCGCAACATCGTCACCCGCGGCAACCTTGCCACAGTCAGTGCTGGAGTGTGGCACAGGGTCGTGCTCCAGATCAACTGGAAGTCCGACAACACCGGTTACTTCAAGGTCTGGTTCGACGGCGTCAAGGTCCACGAGGAGTACAACGTTGCCACCACCGTTGATGATGACAGCGTCTTCCAGTTCCGTGTCGGTCTGTATGCTAACAGCTGGCACGATGATGGCAAGATGGTTGGCACCCAGAGCTTCCGCCAGGTCTGGTACGATGAGATCTCCGTCGGCACCACTTTTGCCGATGTCGACCCCGACCTGCACTAAATTATTGATGGCGATGAGCTTCTTGTGAGACGCTAGATGAGTGCTAGCATCATGAGATTTACATCCCAATGCCTTGCAGAGTGCCTGTTATACCCAAGTACATAGCTTTACGGCTCTGCAAGGACATGTATATAGTTCATAACGCAACCATTTGTTGCTGATACATACATTGACAATAAAACTTTTAGTTTTGATTATATTTACTCTCTAGTTGTGCCCTAAATTTTAAGATGGCTGACGATGATTTCATGTGTACAATGATTGGAGGGACTGGCGTGAGTCCATGTCACCAGCACCCCACGAGAGCTACCCGACACCTATTAAAGTATGACCTTGTCTGTTGCTATTGCTACTTCTTCTATAATTGCCATTACCGCTATTAAATATGTGGCACATGATGCTACATAGAGCATCTCATTGTTTATTGATATTGGGTATTGTATAGCTACATCCTTTTCCAGACCTTGTAAATCTTTAAAGTGGTTGCATATTGATTGCCCCCAAAACCGCTAGGGTACATGTAACGTGGAGCTTGATAGCTACAGCCAGCGACCCCACATTTCCGTCTTCGCCAACCTCAATCGGCTCGATGACTCTTCAAACAGCTCTTTTAAGCTCTTTTATGACTCTCCCTAGGTACATTTCATCTGCCCACTCGAGTAGCTATAAATTCGATAACGACATTGAACTCGTGTGATTAGCTCTTTTCTACCTCAGCAAGTCCAATTGGTATTTTCCCTACCCCACAATCACAGTTGCGGCTTCGGATGCTAAGCAAACCTTGTTCAAGCTGCTACAAACCACAATAAAAAAAATCATGAAGACGGTAGCAGCGCGAGCATTCCGGGGCGCGGTCAATGGCTTTCAGAGCCGTGCCTACTCACAGGTCGCCAAGCCCAGGCATCTCATGTCCATCAGTGACCTCACGCCCTCGGAATTCTCTTCTCTGGTGCGCAATGCCGCTGCTCGGAAACAGGACGTCAAGTCCGGTCGCGTGCCCCGGTTAAGCGGCGGCCTGGCCGGCGAGACAGTGGCCATGATGTTTAGCAAACGGAGCACGAGGACGCGAGTCTCAACCGAGGCGGCGGTGACTATGCTTGGCGGTCATCCCATGTTTCTAGGTAAAGACGACATTCAGCTTGGTGTCAGTACTTCTTGATGGTCCTTCATATGGCAACTCATCGCTAAATACGGTGTACAGGTCAATGAGTCGTTGTATGATACCTCTGTTGTCATTTCATCAATGACATCCTGCATGGTGGCCCGAGTTGGCCCCCATTCAGATGTTACCGGGTTGGCGGAGCACTCGGCTGTGCCTGTTATCAATGCGCTTTCAGACGATTTCCACCCGCTGCAGACTATTGCTGACTTTCTCACCATCTACGAGGCCTTCCCATCCTCTCTGTCAAGCAACAACACCCTCGACCTCAACGGCCTGAAAGTAGCTTGGGTTGGGGACTCCAACAACGTGCTCTTCGATCTTGCCATTGGCTGCGTCAAGACAGGAGTCGACATCGCTGTCGCCTCGCCCCAAGGCTACGGTATCCCCGATCACATGAGGCAGCTCATCAACTCGGCCGCCCACGGCGTGCAATCGCCTGGCAAGCTCTCAGAGACGACCGTTCCGGAAGAGGCCATTAAGAATGCCGACATTCTGGTGACTGACACGTGGATCTCCATGGGACAGGAGGCTGAGAAGCAGAAGAGGCTGCAGGCTTTCGCTGGATACCAGATCACAAACGAATTGGCGAAGCGAGGTGGCGCCAAGGATAACTGGAAATTTATGCACTGCTTGCCCCGACACCCGGAGGAAGTTGCAGACGAAGTGTTTTACAGCCCCAGGTCTCTAGTCTTCCCTGAGGCAGAGAACCGGCTTTGGGCTGCCGTTGGTAAGTTTGCTTCTGCATCAACTACTCATACATAACGACATGGGGCTGACTCTTTTTTTTTTCTTTTCTTTTCATAGCGGCGTTGGAAGGATTTGTTGTAAACAAGGGTGTTCTCGAGTAGCAAGTTCAACCTGTGTGATTTACGAGGAGTTATTAAAATGGAGAATTTGGATGTATGCGTGTAACACACAAGTAGTAAAATTGAATTCGTGAAATTCCTAAACCAACGATCCTTTCCCCGCTAGACGCCAAGTGTCCAAAGACCCTAGCTACATACAAACTCGCAAGAATTATTAGGAAAAAATTGCTTTTAACCAGGAGGAAGCTGGCTGGCATCAACAACCTCGTCGGCATCTTTGATAATAGGCTCTTCGTTGTGCTTATGCAGGGGTGATCTAGGCAGGGCCATCAGACCAGTACGGGCAGACTCGAGAATTCCAAAGGGAGCAACGAGCTTCAAAAATGAATCGATTCTCGACGGCTTGGCAGAACTGTTATCAAGTCAGTAAAAAAGTACGATACTCCAAGGCGTTCCGAGGGTATGCAGGACTTACACTTCAACGATGCAGCTCGTAGTGCTAATATCCAACACCTTGCCTCCAAACTGGTGCGTGAAGTAGGTGATGTTCTTCAAGTGCTCGTGCTTGTGTCGGAGAGCCTCACTGGCAGCCAGCTTGATAGGGTGGAAGTCATTGGCCGACTCCTCGAGGGTGCGCTCAAGCCCGTTGCCAGGCTCGCCGTCTTGCTCGCCGTTGCTCACCTCGCGGTGGTGGGCCAGCAGCTCCTCAAAGTATTCGGGTCCAAGAATGTTGACCTTGGCAAGGAGCAGCTCACGCTGGACCAAGGCAGAATTGCTGTAGTCCAAGACAGCCCAGACAGGCACCAAATCTTCCAATTGACGTCTAGCCTGCTCGACAACGCCGTCCTGACCAGTCAGGACAATGGTCATGCGAGACAGGTCCTCCACCTCGGTGTTGCACACAACTAGTGAGTCAATGTTGAAGCCTCGAGCAGCGAGAATACCCGACAGACGAGACAGCACACCAGGCTCGTTCTGGACCAGACAGTTGAGGATGTGGCGCTTCGGAGGCGCCATGGACGGCGTGGGCGTCTCATACAGGATGTTGGAGACGGCAGCTTGAGCTGACCATGCCGGAGGAGCATCAGTGATGGGCAGAGGAGCCGAGCGGCGTCGCAGGGCCTTGTAGGCGATGGCAGAGGTTGAGCTGCTCGACGAGCTGTGTCGCACCGTCGTCCTCGCAACAGCGGCGAGGCGCAAAGACGCGCCCAACGGCCGAAGCGAAGCCATGCTGTAGCGATTACAGGGCAATCTCTGCAGGATAGCAAGTTCGGGCGATGGAGTTGATGACAGACTGGTCCGTGGTGTTGAGTCGATGGGGAAGGAGAGGAAGGGAAAGTCGAAAAGTTAGTGGCCTCGAAAGTTGGAGGCGCGCTCCGATAAACCGGAGGTTGACTGACGCAGCGGCTTAGCACGGATCAGGTCGGGCTGCGTTGTCGACTCCGGTACTTGTACTTTGCACGTGTAATTCATCTATGGACGCTACGATAATTCCCGTGGATGACTCCAGGCAAGGGACTTGCATATACGGTAGAGACACCTGCCGTCGCAGCTCTGCATTGCTGTGGCAATCCGTCGCAATGGTACCAATTGAAGGCAGATGCTGCCCCGCGTAATCTGTCCGTTCCCCGCGATCTGGATGGAAGAGTCAGATTCCGCCTCAATATTCATGGAAACACCGGATATTTTCATGATGATCTTTATCTGGTGTTCATCATCAGGTCTTTTCATCTACTATCCAATTGAGCATTTTGCAGCCCCATTGGCTTTCTGGGGGCTCTTGGTTCCGCAGTATTAGTCGGGCTTGTGATGGCCCCCATAGGAGCAGACGGCTGCCCTGCAGCCTCACGTAAGAGCGCCTGCTGGGTGACTACATACATTGCTACTTCAAATCCGTGGCTTGAATTCATCCTATGCCGTCCTTTGACATGCTACGACTCTTGGATTCGAGTGACACGTGCACTACTTCTGGATACATTCACCAACGACTCCCACTACACTGCACTTCCAGTACCCAGCTGTAACTTCCCTCACAGCAGGGCTCGCTCTGTGTTGGAGTGCCACTTTAGAGACCCTTGATCAGCAAAGCTCCGACACCGCAGCCTTCACGGCCATCTCACAGAGTGCTTTCCCCATGGGTTCAACTTTAACTCAGCCTGTATTACATAAGTCACATACATAGTAGCCGTCCCAAGCTCGCGAGTATATTTTTCCGATGCGGTCGCACGAGCCGCAGTGCCCACGAGGCTAACCACGCTGGGTTGTACAAGTACCCAAGTATCTTATCTGAAATTAAAACTGGTGCTATCCACGCACGTCGCGAGCTCTCGCGCCTTGCAGCCTTGCATCGCTCGACTGATTTTTTTAACCGCAATACGACACAACCCCGGCCGCACTGCAGCTTCCCGCAGCCTCTCAACCTAGCGGCCGAATCATAACCGCCATTGACCTGCAAACGGACTTCTTTGTGCGCGACACGATGGAGGACTCCGAGCGACGACCCAAGCGCTCCCGCTTCGACCAAACGGAGCCCGAGCCCAGGCGAGCATCGAGATTTGACCGGCGCTCTCGATCTCCACCCACGCGCCGCCACGAGGGGAGAGATCGCAGTCCCCTTTCCAAGGAGGAGAGTTCCGAGACAAAAAAGCCCCCGGTGGACGCCGCCGCGGCTGCTGGTACGTCCTGAGACCCCAATCCGCCGAGGCGCAAATGCGCGTGCCGTTGCGACTGCATCCAGCTAATCTTGTAAATAGCCGCTGCTGCTGCCAAGATCAACGCCCAGCTGCAAGCACGAAAGGCTCCTCAGCATGTTGACGTTCCCCCGATCAAGTCTGCAGGCGGACAGTCTGCCGAATCAGGCGACCATGAAATGAAGGCCGAGATGTATGTTGCTGATGGCGACTACATCCAAGACATCGAGGTCAACGACTTGCGAAATCGATACCTGTTGACCAAGGGCTCTACTCAGGAAATGGTAACCAACCCTCAAAACACTTTTGCACCGCTACGTTTGTCAGCTTAACATCCACGACACCACAGTCGAGGACACTAAAGTCACGAAACTGCCGGCTTGCAAATGCCCTCTCCCCCTTTCCGCTCTCGCTAACAAAATGTCGTGCTAGATCCGAAATGAAACTGGCGCCGGTATGCATTCATCCTTGACTAAACTAGAACGTAGAATGGCGGTGTTGACTTTGTATTTGCCAGATGTTACGACCCGTGGCAGCTACTACCCTAACAAGAGCATGGCGACCGCAGCGGTAAGACGACATGCCCTTGATTGCTACTCTGCTCAATGTTCATTTCTAACCCATTGCTTGCCTTAATGTCGGCAAATAGAACCCTCCTTTATATCTCCACATCACTAGTACATCCAAGGCTGGGCTTGAAGCTGCCGTGGAAAAAATCAACGATCTAATCAAGCAGGAGCTCCCTCAACTGGTCGACGAGCGGCGATTTCGACGTCGAGACCAGGAGCAGCAGCCGCAAGTTGAACGAGATGAATATGGACGAGTATGGGGTGCCCCGAAACTATTGATTACCCCCTTTTGCAGCTAACACTGTGCTCTAGCGCAAATGGCCCGAGGAGAAGATTCCCATCACCCTTGAGCCCGTTCATGGCTTCAATCTCCGTGCTCAGGTAGTCGGCCACGGTGGTGCCTATGTGAAGCATATCCAGCAAGAAACTGGGTGCCGTGTTCAGATCAAAGGCCGAGGCTCAGGCTACCTTGAGGCCTCCACTAACCATGAAAGCGATGAAGCCATGTTCCTCCACGTCACGTATGTACCCAAAAACGAAACCGTCTCTCTGTTTTGATTTGCCTTACTGACTTGATAATCGCAGCGGACCCGATCCAAATATGGTCACCAAGGCCAAGGAGCTCTGCGAGGACTTGATTGCAAACGTCAAGGAACAGTACGAGGAATTCAAGGCCCGGCCGCCTCGCTACAATAATGACCGTGGTGGATATGGCGATCATCACCACCGGGGATCCCACGACAGGTCGCATGGTGGCTCTCACAACAACTCATATTCTTCGTACAACAGATACAACTCGGATAGTGGTGCAACCAACAGCCCTGCCCCTGCAGCCAATGCCACTCCAAATGCCGCCGACTATGCCGCTCAATATGCTCAATATTACAACGGAGCTGATCCCTACGCTGCCTGGGGAGGATATGCTAAGTAAGTGAGCCCTCCCTGAAGCGAGTTCCCGCAAATGGCTAACGCTTTGCAGCTATGTCGCCTTGTATCAACAGTATTATGGAGGTCAGACTCAAGCACCAGGTCAGAGCTCACATGCTGCAGCCCCAGGTCAATCCGGTTCTCCGCCGCCGCCTCCTCCCCCTGCCGAAGCGGCTCCTCCCCCTCCCCCTCCCCCAAGCTCTGCACCACCCCCTCCACCACCATCTGGGCCGCCTCCTCCTGGCGGAAGCTTCAGCGCTGTAAGTACACTCATCTCCCGTCACCCCCAACCCCGGCACTAATTACTAACTAAACAATTTAGGTTCCACCTCCTCCTGGGCTTTAGGGGAATACGTCTCCATGACTGACATAAGAGCTTGCTACTCGTTTTGTTATGCTGACTTTGTATTATGCATGGTTGACAACAGGGGGCTACAGATCTCGTACACGAAAGGCTTGGGGGAAGCGCAGAACTGCTAGTTCAAACGCGCCGAACAAATTTCTTAGGTTTGGTAACAAGGATTTAACTGACAAGTCCAGCCAGAATTTGAATTTAGACATAATCCAGTGGTAGGGAGATGGTCTGAACGAGGCCATTATCTTCGTTGTTGATAACTATTGTGCAAACAGGAAAAGTGTTTGGTCTTGTGTGAGAAGTCTTGACTGCTGACAAGCACAGGTTGTAGACATCAACCAGGACCAGAGTAAATAGCAGTGGTTTTTACGAAATATGTTTGACGTGACGGGTCAAGTAGCAACCTTGATTGTATGAAGCTAAGCTCGATCCCATAGCTTATAGCAGATTATACGCGCTTGGCCTCTGTAGTTGATATAATTTTAGATGTGATGCGTACAGTGAAGGGTTGTAAATCCCCTAGTTGACTCTATCGGCAAACTGCTCGATCAAATGGCATCCGGATTCTATTGCCGTGTAAATTACTTCCTTGCAGGGCATTGTGATGCCATCCATGAAGGTAGTGACTGTACTATGTGAGTAGGGATCCGATTGATGTATACCTGCGACCTTCTATTTTGCTCCCCATTCTGCCCCAGTGAGCCATGCGGCTAGTTCTCGTATCGAGCGCACCCTTACAACGGCATGTTCTTTGAAAAGATCTTGGAGAGCCTGCGGTGGACAATCTTCTAGGCTAGCCACTTGAGTAGAAGCCCCCTCAACATCGAGTAGCACAGGATTCCACCCTGCATCGGTTGAGCCGACGACATCCTTGGCGTATTCATCACCGACATACACTTTCTGCCAGCTCTGCAAGTCGGCTTCAGAAGGAGTCTCTCCGTGTCGAGTGGTGATGATTCGAGACAGCATGAGCTCAGCGGCATTGAAAATCCGTGTGTCCGGCTTCTCAACACCAACATCGTATGACATACAATGAAAGTCAATGTCATATTGCTCCCCTGGAATCGCATCTATTTGTTCTTCTGAGCCGTACCGCGCTGGGCTAACATTGAGCCCAAAGGAAGAAAGGATGCTTGGAACCCGGTCGTCGGAATTGGTGACTACTCCAATGACAACCTTGTCGAAGCCATGCAGCGATTTCTGCTGTCGCAGTGCCCTTAACGCAGGGACAAGATCGCGCTGAGCTTCGTAGCCTTCGCTTGAAGAGAACCGGTGCATCAGCCTCGGCACCAGAGTAAGGGGGAGAGCCTCGTCGCTAGGGATGAGAGGCGTAAATGTCTTGTGAATCACCTAGCCAAATGTTAGAATGGGTTGTTTCAAAGAATAACATGGGTTTTGCTCGCATTTGTCCACCACTTTGTAGCGCCCAGTCCAGTTGCTTTGCCGTAATTGGGGTTCTGCTCCCTTTCCTCTTTGATGGCTGCCAATAACCGAGATGAAAGCTCATTGTCGCTAAACCCGGTGATGCCGCATTGTCGAGCCACTTCAGCGTATTGCTGGGCGACTGCGCCTTTGGGGCTGAATAATGTGCCGAATGCATCAAAGCACAGCAGTAGATTTGGCTTTGCCATTTTTAAAAAGGGCCTTGACGATGCGGAGGATATCATGGGCGCGATCTCGCCCCAATGAGCGAACGATACAGGAATGACAAGAGGAAGAACGACTCCCTTTTCGCTGAGCAAAGTACTAGACCTTTGCAATGAGTAACTTTTACACGAAAGATTTCATATCCGTAATTAGCACGCATAAATCATTGAATATGGAGAGGTGGAAGGAGAGAGGAAATCTCGCATGGCCGGCTATCGGAGGTTGGGGACGGAGGTTGGAGAGACACGACCTGCTGCTCAGGCACGCCACAACACTTCTAGGTATACGTTTTTGCTGGCCATTCTGCAACAATATTTGATAGCGCATATCAGGTAATGCATAAGGCAAATGTACCCAAAATAGCTTTCTTTGATGGTTTACGAGAGTCTACAAAGCGCAATGAAGAATCCAGATACAGAGGCTCCCAAGGTTTGCCCAGGTCCAACAGAGATGGTCGAAAGGTAATACGGAGGACCCCGCTGTAAGTTACGGACGCTAGAGTGCTAAGAATAGCGAGTTCGCTGCTTATCGATAAGGAGCTCAGCGCCAGCAGCGTCAAGGTGTCCCGCATCCTTGGTCGTCCGCCAACAATCTGACGTCCTAAACATTCATAAACCGGCCAGTAGAAAGCAACCAGAGGAGAAATGAGCCATCAAGCGTATCCTTCTCACGATCCTATAAAGGAGCCGCATTCGGTCTCTGTCAAAGTGCTCAGGTACGCATCAAACACTAGTCAATTGAGTGGATCGCTCCTCACCTAGGTCAATTATCCAGGCTCTCTCAGCCATCGCTCGTGACGCAGTATCCGATAGATCCTCCATTCTCTCCTCCCAACACCAAATCACAGCCAGCGCCCGCCTCACTTGCCTACTCTGGCTCCAATACGAACCCCGATCCTTTCCTACTCAGTCCGGTCCTCAACCTTCCGGTATCGTTCGGCTCAGCCTACGTGGGCGAAACGTTTAGCTGTACCCTCTGCGCCAACAACGATCTACCCCCCGATGCAGCAAAGCGCATACGCGATGTTCGTATCGAGGCTGAGATGAAGACCCCTGGCCTGGGAGGCACCCAGAAGCTCGAACTCGGGCCTGCGAACATGCACGGCGCGGCGGCCGCAGGAGGGGTAGATCTTGAGCCGGGAGGGACGCTGCAGAAGATTGTTGGCTTTGATTTAAAGGAGGAGGGCAACCATGTGCTGGCTGTGACGGTGAGCTACTCTGAGGCTACGGAGACGAGTGGGCGAACGCGGACGTTTAGAAAGCTATATCAATTTATATGCAAGGCGTCCTTGATCGTGCGGACTAAGGTAAGCAGTCTGAACACGGATGCCAGCAGCATCGGGAAATGGATTCTCGAGGCGCAGCTGGAGAACTGCAGCGAGGATGTGATACAGCTTGAAAAGGTGGTGCTGGACGCAGAGGAAGGCCTGGGCTATCACGACTGCAATTGGAGCTCCGACGGGGACAAGAAGCCGGTGTTGCACCCGGGCGAGATTGAGCAGGTTTGCTTCCTGGTGCAGGAGAAGGGTGCAGACAGCGGCCTGCGGCTGACGGCGGATGGAAGGATGATCTTTGGTGTCTTGGGCATTGGGTGGAGAGGCGAGATGGGATGTCGAGGGTTCTTGTCAACAGGCAAACTTGGTGCCCGTGTTCCCGTTCGATGAGAAGCGAGGAGAGTTGGAAGAGCTGTTCATTGATACAGAGGCGGGTTAAGGAAGCCGAGCCAATGACTACTACAGAGCGTTTGTCTAAACGCTCCAAATACGGACCAGACCAGCGTCAACTCGGCTACCGAACTTGAGTTGATAGTGCGGCTGGGCGAATGCATGGCGTTTCATAGACATGTACTAGAGCAAGGGGGGAAAGGCATCACGATACACGATTCACGATTCACGAAGGAGGGGGCCAAGCCACGGCCAAGCACAGGGGGATAGAAGCCCGATGGCCCGGTCTGACGGCCATCTGCCGTGCTGGGATTCGAGGACACCGGCTCACAGGAAGTCAAGAGCCGATGGGTTACAGAGCACAGCATATGCATCAATACGTGCCCGCTCTGATTTCGCACAAGTACGACTGTAATGGATGGATGTTGCATGAGTATCGCTCAGAATTTTGTACTACCATACCAGCAGAACGACGTATCCTGCAGATGTATAGGGGAGAATGTCAGATATCCCGTATACGGCGGTCTGGGGCGTAGGCGGCGGTGTTTACAGCAATAAATCTAGAGTATCTTTAAATAAATTTCACTTTTATAGGAGTTATTTTAAAAATAAATCGACCACGATTGCATGTATGCACACTCATGCAGCTTGACATCGTCAAGCAGGGTCTGTTATTACTGGCGTTTTCCGTGCCACTCCAACCCAACGCTAGCTGCCAACCTAAAACCACCTATTGATAATTTCAGGGATACACCTGCCAGTGTCCTCACCACGAGCCATCTATTAATAGGCAAGACGTCGTGTATGCAAGACTAGGTATGTGGCCCGATGCTGACGACGCATATCATACGAGTTCATACGAGTAAACAATGACGACCGCAAACCATTTTTTTGCCTGAGACTTCATGTGTACGAAGTAGTAGTATCACATCTCAGTCTTCTCCCCCTTGCAACATTTAAGGGGGTGAATAGTACCTTACAAGGAGAGGCTAGTAACACGATAGGTAGGTAGTAATGTATATGGAGTTCGGAGTATTTTCTACTGTTACTGGGTACGAATCATTGTCACAGCTGAGTTGAAGTCGATGGATGAGCATGGGGTGGAACTTCAGGATGGTAATCAGAAGAGTTTAATGAAGCCGGATGGGAGTCAGATGTCGATCTGGGGTCATAACAGAGAGCAATTGGTAGCGGCAGAGTAACAAGGAGTGACGATAGTTATTAGGGAGACTCGCAGAGTGAACCGGGAGCACCGTTCAGATCGGAGTGATAAGAAGCCGCCAATCGGGTATAAATGCGCCGAGTTGAAGAAGGCGATCGACAGAAATATTAAATGTGATCGGCGGTCGGCCGAATTTGGTCGGTTGAAGACTTTGACGTAGTAGCTGCTGAGAGGCGTGGCGTTACATGATTGCTTGATCCCTTGCCCACGTTGGTTGGATGAATCAGAGGGGCCGTTTGTATGCACAAGGACGAACATGTAGTTCCTCCTGGGGCAGCCTATATTAATCAGCAGATAGAAACAGTATGCTCGTTACTCCTCATGATGCCCCGAATCAAACTGGTAGTTGGACTCGCGTGCTGATAATCAAAGTGGCATCCGCAATGGCCCGTGATTGCAGTCCCCGTTGATAACATTTCGTGATCCAGGTTGATCACGTAGCAAGGATCAATTTGGGTTGAGCAGTCCAAGTGGGTGGCTGGCTAAGATCGTGACACATCATATGTGGGGTGTCCTGAAACGGCCTGCATCTGCTTTCTTCCAGTTGTCCTGTACCAATTTGAACAGGCAGGCTGCTGCATCTGCAAAGTAAGGCAATTTCCCGTCCTTGCACTCAAAAAGATTCCCAAATGTACTCGCAGACGGAAGCTGCAGAAGGTGGGCTGCAACATACCGCCGCCGCCTCTGCTCGGTCTGGAGTTCGTCAAGCCTCAGAGGGTCGGTGATGAGGATAACCAAGGGGGAAACAAGATTCGAGCGGCGAAGACGGAAAGACGGTTCAAGCCAAAAGCTAGCTATATCCAGTAATTTAGCCAGTTCAAGGAGAAAGGGGCCCTCCCTCATAGGTCAAAGTGCTCCGTATCCAACTCCAAATCCCACGGGTTACGGAGCATGGAGACGAATCTTGTCCCGTATACGAAGTCCTCCGCCCATATTAGTTCTCCTTAGTGCGAACTTGAGCAGCGCTTGCTTCCAAGGCCCGTGCTTCTGCTTCCCAGCTGGAGCCAACAACCTTGTCCAGGGGCTAGTTGGAGACCGCTAAAGTTGGACTTTGAGTTGATTGCTCCCATGTGCGTCCGAGTGCTTGGTGCTGTCGCTCGCGTGCGTGGCTGTACCTGCATCTCTGTGGCCACAGGAGGTCTCAGTCACGTAGGTACGGATATGTACTCGTAACTGATCAAGGCACTGGGTAGGTAGTAGCATTTGGTCAACTGGAGGCCTTTTGGTCTTTCCATGTACTTCGAGACAGTGCGCAAATATCGGGCACAGGGGGGAGCGCTGCCCACAGCCACGACGGCTGCAACGAAGAGCGATTGCGGTGAGAGCCCATCTCATTATCGATCAATCATAATACCGTACAAGTACGAAGTATTACAAGCACCCCCAGGAGTCATCAGCCGCCGCTAGAGGACAAGGTCGGCGAGGAGCAGCCAGTTGACGCGAGGCGCGCCTACCGCCCTAGACGTGCCAGGGGTATCCCTGATCCCTTGGGTTACTGGTTTTGGTGCCTGGTGGTTGCAACAGAAATTCCGGCTCGAATTCTGGAAGCTCGCCTGCATCTCTCGGAGGCACGGGGGAGGCAGCGTAGGGCGCGGGAAAAGATGATTGTGCTGTACCCAGTCCTCGTGCTTGTACGAGTATATACTCGTATTCTGCCGCTCGATTGATGTGGTCGTTCTGGCTCTTGTTCTAAGCTGGAGGCGGAGTAGTACTAGTAGTCTTCGGAGTGTCCACAGCAGCTTACTCCGTACTTGTACATGCGCATACATGAGGCATGCAAGTCATGGAGCATCGATTATGGAGCTCGAGATTGGCTCTCGGATCACCCTTTCAAGTCTGGGGGGCGACTGTACGGGAGGTTTGCTGCTTACCAGTCAACTAGTGTTTACGAGTACTGTGGCTGTAGACACACCTCCCGATAGCCGTCACTTCGTTGACCAGGGACTGCCCAACGACTGGCCGTCCGATTCTGTATTCAGTTCTGCAGCACACCCTTTTGAGGATTGCGCTTGGGGATTATTAGCATAATGCGCCAACTACTGACCTAGCAGCACCTCTAAATCGGCCTAGCACAAGCTACCCGACCTGGTGCTAAGCAAGGCAAGCAAGTATGGGCTTAGGGCCGGCAATGTTTCCGTTGCCTTGTGCGGGTGAAGAAAGATCAATGCCGGTTGTTTGTTTTGGGGCGGTTGGAGATGGTGGAAAAGCAAGAATGATGCTTGCCTCTTAGCGGCACCTCTACCTTGACCTCAACTGTAGGTTGTAGGGTGTCTCAGCAGGTGTTGGTACAGGGTACCGGATGCAGTGGTTGTTGGAGCAGAAACCTCGAGGTCCTGGGTGACTTGTAGTTTTGCTCATTCTTCTCCCTATGCCGCTCATGCATTATTAGCACACCTCCTCGGTGCCTGACTTGTACCCAAGGAAGATGTCCTGTAAATGTACTTTTGGGTACTTGCCTACAAGAAATGCCTGAAATTGGTCCGTACCTACCTAGGTAGAGGTAGGTAGTGGTTTGCGTTCATGAATGCTGGTGTCTGCTCCGAACCGGTAGGGTACCTAGGTAGCCTTCAACTTTTTGTGATCTCCTGCAACAGTATCAAGACATGAGATGAGAATGGACCTTGCGACGACAACACTTGTCTTAATGCCCCGATTTCCAAGGTACGCACTGTGAGTACGAGACAACGTCATCGCCTGCACCTGATGCAAAGACGGCCAGGCCGCGGCTGATTTGACTGACCAACAGGTCCGGAAGACGCTGCACGGAGACTGATTTGAATCCCTGCTTCCGCAGTCCGTGGAGGTTTGCCATCAGCACCAGTACGAATAACGGAGTTGGGAGTACTTGTACAGAAACGAACAGACCCCTACAAGCAACGGCCATCGGCCTCTCGTACAGGTATAGTAGGTACCTTTAACTAACCTGGCAGTGCCCAATTATAATGCTTACAAGTACGAGTATGTTTGCTTAATCCCTGTGGCTGCTCCATGCTATTTCTGCCGCTGCTTCTGCAAGATGCATGACCCGTGCGTGGAAGCCCAAACTACTACTAGTAGGTGAGCGAGGGCAGCGGAACGCGACCTGCAAGCATTCCATTTGTAGTGGTACATGAACACTTTGCACGCAAGTACCGTTTTATCAAGCCGGGCTGGAGTTTGGTGCCATGGACGCAGCCATGATGCCTTTCCAGTGCAGTCTCTTGTACTTGTCGCCGATGTAGAAACTACCTAGTACCTACATGTACCGCAGAGCCGTCCATTCCCATAGGCAGGGCGTTGGCTGCCATCAACACTGTACGGCTCGACGGGGTGGCTTGCTTCCGCAACTCACACGCTACTGCTAGTACCTGGTACCTTACAGGTTTGGCCATTTTAGTACCATTTTGATCCAGTTCCCTAACTGTACCTGTACCTTAGTCCGGACCCCTGCAAGCCTGGTGCCTTCAATTACAATTACAGGTGCTTGAAGAATCTCGTCGTTTGGGATCATGGAAAGGATGGCAGCCATTGATGCAGCTAAAGCCCGCGATATCCAGTCGCAGCCATGCCATTGGCTCTGGCTTGAAACGGGTGGGATGCGATATTAATAGGCAACTGGGCAGAACACAGCCATAACGAAGGGAGCTTGAAAAGTTCTGCTGTTGATTGATGGCTTGCACGGGGCAGTTGCTGCACTGCACTGGACACAGGGCAAGGTAGCGGTACCTGCAATTCCCTGGGCTGCACCTTTTTTCGCTTGTCGATGGCTGCAACAAGCGCCGGCGCAGATCGGTGCCAAACCGGCTGGCGCCCCCAAACTCCCCCAGCCCAGTCCCTACAAGCCCACTGTAAGGTAGTGCCTGTACCCGTCCCCGTACCTGTACCTGTGCTCCGTAGCGTAGCCAAGCCGGGGGGCTCTGCGCGACCCTTTTCCTCCCCTTTCGACCACCTTAATCCCCTCGTGTCTTCGCTGTTCGCATTCCGCAGTCCGCTCTCTGCACCGCGCACTGTTCCAGCAGGTCCTTCTGTTGCGCTGCGAATGCATTCGTTCGCCGGGTCGACCAGAGCTGGCAATCCAGTGCTGAGCTGTGGCGTTTGAATCGCTTGCCGGACCAGGAGCATCCTGGAAAAGAATCGAGGTCGAGGCATCGAGCTCAGCAGCACCAAAGGGGCTCACGAAACTCCCCCTCCCACGGCGCCTTTTTCCCCCAGTCCAATTTCACGACAATTCTTCTCAAGACCGACTTCGCCCTTTTGCCATTTCCCTTCTCCCTGGAATACGCTATACAATCACTAGAAATAGGAGGCAGCGTCCTTGCCTGTGTCTTGGTGCGTAGCTGTTTCACAGCCTCTGGTGGCGACGGCAGCGATGCCACCTACCGTCAAACAGGCTCCATGCCCCTGTCCTGCGTGCCCCTACTGACATTCTTGCAGCATCCAACGTGCCACACGCCGTTCACCGACTGCACGTTCCTTGGCCGAGACGAAAAGAAAGAAGGAGAACACAATATTGGGCGTTGGCACAGGAGACGAAGATAAACCAAGCCAAAGTGCAAGGCCACTGAGGGGCTGCAACTGCACATTTGTTGAAGCAGCAATCGCCGTGTCTGACGGTAAGGGGTTGAACTATTGACATGACATGGAGGGCTCATCGACTCCCCTGGCGGAATACTTCTGGATCGCCGGCATAGAGGCGGTGGTTTACGATGAGTCCTTGCCGCCAGTAACCCATTCCACCGAGACGACTACCATCGTCGAGGATGGAGAGCCCGAGGACGAGGAAGACGCTGCTAGCAACCATACTAAGCCAGGCGCCGCTCGCCACTCTCGCCAGAATTCTGCCAACCGTTTCTCCAAGCTCTCTCTGGACGGCCGAAATTCCGTTCAGACCATCGAGGAGGATGATGGCAACACAAGAAGCAACAGGAGCAGTGCCACTATCAAAGCCAAGCCAGCCATTGGCAATGGCAACGGCATCCCTAATGGCGATGGCATCAGCAATGGCGGTTCGATGGGCGAATTTTTCAGCCTTATGGGAGACTTTGATTTCGACAAGGCGCTTCTGAAATTCGCCGCAGAGAGGGAGAACTTCCTCGAGGATCTTTCCTTCAGTGCTGGCGCGAAAACACAGGCACGGCAGCCCATGGTAAACCCTCGAGCCGAGCGCATTCGCGCCGACGAGGCTGAACCCAGTGGAAGGGTCAGCCCCCTGAGGAGCATTAAGGGTAGCATCCGCCGCAAGATCAGCTTTAGGGATATGAACAGCCTGCGGAAGCAGCCCAGTGTTGCCAGACCCATGTCACAAAGAGCTCGTGAGTGTCCTTTCCCATCTCTTCTCCTTGTGAATGCCGTATCTAACTGGACCTTGTCATAGCTTCAATACGGACCACGAGACGTCTTAGTAACTACAACTCTGTGATCCCTCCCCCCGAGCCTTTGAATACCGATCCCGATATGCATCCCCTCAAGAGACGATTCGAGCCTATGCTCCTGGATCGGTACCCGCCCAAGACTGCGACTGACGAAGTCGCTCGACGAGGGAAATTTCCCGACTATGTGCCCATGTTCGCATTCCCCAATGATGTTCAGATTGTCTCGTCCGATGATCGGCCGAGATCGACCTGGCATGGCTTCACAATGACATCCGACGACAATTCCAAGTTGTATGGCATTACACTCATTGTGTGGACAGCACTCCCTGCCGATGTGGCAGAGGTTGTGGAGAATAAATGTGAGGACTGGCGACAGAGTCACATGTCTGAGGAGGAGCGAGAGCTGGCCGCAAGCCTGGGAGTGCGCCTCGCCCACGAGCGATCGCATTTGTCGCAACTCTTGTCTAAGCTTGGAACAATTCCCTCAGGTACCTCAGCCCGCGATAAACTCGAGGATGAGATTGGCACTGTCGAGGAAAAGATTACCCTCATGACAGATATGCTTAGGCCCCTGAGACATGGTGCAGCCTCTAGAATCGAGGGCCTTACAACTGGCGAGACTGGGCTCTGGGCTCCACGTGCGTATGGTATTCTGGGCAGAGACCCTGCAAACATGGCATTCTGGAAAGAATGGCTCAAGGCGATTGTTGTTCCCATGACCGATGGCGCCGTCCTCAGGATCCCCCAAAGCTCTCCCAAAGTTGGTCGATGGCAGCCTTTGGAGCAATATGTTGTCAATCTGTGTACAGAGGCATTTAGCCCCTTGGGCTCCAAGACTCAGGTCGAGATTGGCGTACGGGAACTGCGCCTCTTCTCCCGCAAGGAGGCGGCCAACGAGATTCCCGGCTCCAGAACCATTGATATATACGCTCTATTCAGATGTCTCTCTCTTGAGAACATCGTCGCTCTGTTTGAATACGCCATGTCCGAATCTCGCATCATCTTCCTCTCCTCTCACACTAGCATGCTGCACCTGGCCTGCCATGCTCTCGCAAGCCTTCTATACCCTCTAAAGTGGGCAAGCATATTTATCCCCATCCTGCCCGCTAGGTTGATTTCTGCTCTTGACGCGCCTTGCCCATATATCGTTGGCGTTGAGCGCCGTTATGAGCGAATCGATCTCCCTGATGATGACTATGTCCTGGTCGATCTCGACAAGGACACTATCGATGCTACGTCGCAGCCCAATCGCTTACCACGACAACATCGTAGGAAGCTGATGTCTTTGCTGCAGGTTGCGGCTCCGCACAAGCTTCGATATGGTGTTACCACAGGACCTCCACCTTACGCAATGGAGGCCTTCCCGTACGATTCCTTCTCGTCGGAAAACGCATCTCTGTTCACAAGTGTTGCTCCGCCGTCAACTCTCGGCAAATGGGTGTCTCAGAATTCCTCTAGCTTCGCGGATCCTGACCCCCAGAATGAGCTGCTCCCCCCTGTCTTTAATGGATTTTCTCTGTCATTGGTTGATAATGGCAAATCCGATCGACCAGGGACTAGCAAATCGAATCAGACTAGTCCTCAATCCTCCGTATCCCCAGTATCCATGAAATTCCCTCCCATGCCATCCACTCCGGTCTCACGCAGTGATTCGGGTTTCGCTTTGACTGCGACACTAAGGGAGAAGCGATCTGGGCATTTTGGAGAAGACAAGGGCCGACGAAGCTCATCCTTCGGCGTCGACAAATACCAGCCCGTCCACCGGCCAAGCCTCCCCTTCCTCAACGGCCACCAGACAAACCTATCCATCTCGACTTTGGATTCTCAGTCATCTCTTGGAGGAGGCTATGCTCCATCAACGTATGCGGCTTCGACTCTGGCGGCCTCGACTATCATGCCCAACATGCAGATTCAACCTGTCAGTAACACTGATACCACGGTCTGGGTGGAGGGGCACTGCTTCAACTGGAACCCCAAGGACACGACATCGGTCTGCACCATCTGCGAAGAGAGATCTGAAGGTGATGGATTCTACAAGTGCGGCGCCTGCAAGACTGTGGCTCACGGTAGATGCCTGGGCTTCGTATCCCTGGTTTGTACCGAGGCTTTCCACGCCGACCGTGTCCGAGCGGCGTTTGTGCGATGCCTCGCCAGCTTGTTGTATACATACCGCAAATATCTGGGCAAGCCCTCAAAGCAGCAGAAGAATAGTGGCCAGCTGTATGCCTTTGACATGGATGGGTTCATCAAGAGTCTCCCTTACGATCAGCAGGAGTATGTGACGATGATGCGGGAGACGCAAGGTATGTTTTCGTTTTACTTCACATGTTCATCGCGGCTGCTAATTACCTTTTTCTACAGCATTCAATGAATTTATCCATGACAGAGAAATCAAGCTTGGCTCTGAGCCCGAAATCCGACTCTTTGACGAGATCATTATGGCCAAGAAGGCCCGTGGACGCACCGGCCTGCCTTCAAGCTTGTCCCGGCTGTCTACGCTTCGTGGAAACGGCAGTACCAACTCATGGGGGCTCTCGCCGTCTAGCCGTAGCGGCACCAGCGGCACCAGCAGCGGCGCAAACGGCAAGATTCCCCCTTATCTTAGCGATACTTCAGAGCACATATGGCGCACGGCCTCTGTGCCTCTACCCAAGGGCAACTTCCCCGGCGAATATAACAGCATCGTGACCCGGATGCCAGCTCGCCTCGACAGGTCGCTCATGCGTGAGCCTCGCACCATCCAGGGGGTCCCCCGTGTCGAGCCGCGTGGCCCGAGGGGAGTTGCTCGAAAGCAAGTTCCGAACATGCTGGGCGGAACACCTCCATGAGAAACCCCTTTTCTAGGCTTTTTTTTTTTAAAAAAGTGACAGAAGAGTGGACGAACTTTGCATTGAAAAGGAGAGAGAGTGTGTGTGAAAAAAAGGCGATGTGGATGAAAGCAAGATAAAGTTCAAATGTATAATAAAATCAATACGCATCGATGTAATCTATTTGTCGAAAGTCGCAACATACTCGCGGATGGGAGGGGGAGGGGGGAGGGTGGAAACCAAGAGAGATACATTTTTTTTTTCTTTTCTTATTGTAAAAAAAAAGAAACAACGGGCATGCATGGAATTTTTCATACTAGGTGAAGGAGAGGCATACGATGGCATATAAAAAAAACCAAATTTTGTTTTGGTTTTTGAAACTGGTTTGACCTAAACGGGACGGGACGCTCGTGTTTTTTATTTTAGAACAAACAATTTTTTTTTCTGGCAAGGGAGCTCTTTGTTAATTGGACTATTTCGATTCTTCGTTCTTCTTAATCTTGATTCATGTATTTGTGTTGTGTTTGTCTCTGCACTCAACTTGCTTACCTTCTGATATTTAGCTATAGATAGATCATGCTGTGGAATAGAAAATGGGGAGAATTGATTCCGTCGCTCAAGAGAAGATAAATCGTATAGACAGTAGCGAAATTAGCTGAATCATAATAGCTAAATAGATACAAGAACAGTCGGCCAGAATGCTATTCACCGCATCTGACTGGAAGAGAGCTCAGGGTTCAAGTCCAAAACAATGTAGAGTCCTTCTCCCAAACTCTGAAAACACAACTCTCCGCGCGTGCCTATGGACAATCTGGTAAAAGTACGTGGCTCAACAAGCAACAAGCTACAACTTGACGTATTTGGACACCCTTCATTTCCCCACCTTGACAACATCCGTATTGACATCCTCCCAGCCGACATTCTTCAGAATCTGACTCACCTGGCTTTGGTAGCTTAGATGGCCTCGGGGAAGGCTGCGCACTCTGTAGTTTTCGACACCATCTGCCCCCTGTATCTCCTGCAAGCCAGCGACACCGAATTGGATATTAGAGGTGCGATATACGAACCCCAGTATATAGTCGTGCTCTGAGTAGACGTTGATCAAGCGACCGCACACAACGCTCTTGAGCGTCAACCACACTCGACTTTCCGAGGGTGCTGGGGTACCCATCAAGATGACAGAGTCGACGATGCCAAACTGCCGGCGCTCTGCTAACACCATGAGACAAGCGTATATGGCTCGGGCCCCAAGGCTGTATCCAACTAACGAAACTGGCCGGTCTCCCTGGAACTTTTGTCGCATGATGGCATCAGCAAGAACAGCACCGGCTTTCTCCGCTCTTACCATTCCGACACTCCAAGGATTGTCCATAATCTTGCTTATCTTGAGCAGCGCAACTGGCCAGATGGATTCAATGAGGCTTGAGAAGACTATGCAATAAAGTCAATATGGGGGATTTTGCTCCGATAAATCAGACCAATTCCACTTACTTGTGCGAGCTTTAATCTCCGCTTGTCCACTGCTCCAAGCACTACTCTTTATGACAGTCTCAAGTGAGGTACCAAGGTTTGTAAGGGCTGCAACTTCCCATCGTGTGGCAAAAGACTCCGTGAGGTGGCCCAGACAACGCCAATTCTTTGCAACGTCTTCATCTTCGAGAAGAAATCCGCTTAGAGCAATCGTAAGGCAGAGTCTACGGGACTCCGCCGGGATCTCTCGGGCATCGCGATATTCAGATCCTTCCACACCGTGGATAGGGATGAATGCAAAATCTTGAATCTCGCGAGCAAAGCTTTCCATCATCTTGGCCGTTGGCTTCGAAGAATTTATACCGAAAAGGCCACCTATTACAACTGCATTCTCTGCCATTGTGCCCAAAAGGTTTGCAGCGGCATATAAAGTGAGACCATGGCCCTCATGTGCGGTACCGATACCGACGCCAATAAGAGGAGCAGCCAGCTTTCCCGAATTGCCCCCTAATCCAACTTTCCAGCGCCGTGCGCTCTTTGATTCTTCGGACTTTTGGTTGATAGCATCCTCAGGCGAAAGATCAAGAGCGGTCTTGGCCAATCCTTGAGCAAGGCGCAGTTCTTCCTCTCGATACACCTTGGATGGGAGGTTCAACGAAGTTGTGAGGCAGAGGAGGAGTTGTCTCGAATTCGCTGTGTACTCTTGCATAGATAGCATGATTAAGAAGACGATATGCAACAACAATTTGCGCTTGTCTATATCGAGGGTCCATAGGGTATTCGGAATGGGAGGATAGCGAGCGGCCAAACCACGATCTACGTAGTTTGAGGGCGCGCGTGGCGGTCCTACCAGATCGTTAGCTTGTGAGGGCCTTCATATGGAAATGAAAATTATCAAGACTGCTCCTCGTGCATAGCTGAAGAGCAAAGAAGAAGCTGAGAGGGATTCATCAAACCTGTTGCTAGAGTAAGGGGGCGTGTTATTCCCCCACCACGACCAACTCCTCCTCCGCCTCGACCGCGAGGTGCTCCTCTCAGTCCACGTCCCCGACCACGAGCGCTTCCCTGAGGGCACTGTTGATCATTGACAGCGATATCTCGAACTCGTTGCAAAACGGTGGTTTGCCATTTACGAAAGAAGATCATTGCCTCCTTTTTCAACTCGCGTAGTTGCGGGGTCATGACTTCCTTTTCTTCCTTTTCGATGATTTCTCGAGCGTTGTCATATGTATTTGGCGGATTAATATGTCTCATTCCCATCATAGAATGGGATGCCGGCTTAGTCGGTTTGTGATGTAACAGGGGGAGCAAAAGCCAGTTGTGATGGCCATGGTCGCTTTGAATTGGGGTAACGGGAGGAGAGTCGAAGATGTTACTAATATCTCTCGCCATTCTCTCCGTAATGGCATTGACCAGAGTAGCCAAGTCGTTCTTCTCGGCTACCGAGATAATGCCAGTCAAGTCAACTGGGCGGCGTTGGCTATGACTGCTGCCTCCGCGTCCCCTGGCCATGGTCAACGTTTTGGCTTGTCTGCACAAGACCTTTCCTCAGGAGAATCAAGTGCCCCGCCGTAGTGAGAGGCAGTATCTAAATATTGAGATCGATCTTGAGAAATTGGACCTTCCAGAGGCCCGTATTTCGAGTGACGAAGGTCTGAGAGGTGGGATGTTGACGTCTGGCAAGCAAACTCCTGAGTAGTTGAGTAGTGGATGTCGAAGTTCGGGGCAACTGCCACTGAGGATGATCGGACAAAATATTGCGTCGTGACGACGTGAAACTAGCGATCAACGAGGTCGAGTTCTGCGAGAGGCGATGAGGCTGTCATGTGTTTGAAGAAATAGCTGGCATATCAACCTCGTGATAAAGGAAGGGGGAACGAGGTTGGAAGGTTTGGCAAGTTACGAGAAGAATAGTAGAGAGAGAAGAGAAAAAAGAGGAATAGAAAGGTGAAACAAACAGAATCTGAGGATAAGGTGAACCGAAATGGCACTGGTGGGAAAGAACGCTGGTGAATTGAGGACAGGTTGGCTGCCAGGTGGCTGCCAGTCGTTGCTTCCGAAACGGAGGGCAGGAGCAGATTCATGCATGCAAGACATGGAGGGAAGGAGCAGCAAGGAGGAGAGAGAATGGGAAGGAGGTAGAGGCACAAAGGAAAAAGGAATGAGAGAAAAAGAGAAGGAAAAGAGTTACAACTGGGGAAGTAATTGGCTTCTCATGCACTGTAATACAGGAGATCAACGCCAGTCTACAGTCGAAATAGCAGGAGGCAGCAAATAAACACAGAGGAAGGGAAATATGGGAGGGTAAGAGGCAAACAAAGGCAAAGTCACCGCATCACGTACGGGAGCGGGATGTTGAAGACCATGGAACGGCATTACTTCTCTCGTACTCCGGCCGGCAAACTAAACAGCAGCAGTACAGCTACAGCACAACAAAGAAGAGGACAGACAAGAGACAGGGCTCACCAAGACAACAGCAATCCAGCTGCAGACGGGGGGACAAAGGCAAAAGATCACAAGGGCGCAATGGCGCAATAGCGCAATAGCGATAAGGTGAAGCTGCCAGAGCAGAGCAGAGCAGAGCAGCACTTGTCTAAGCATCCGCATGGCATCTGCAACGGCTCCGCGTGTCGTGCCATGTTGGGAGCCGTCGTTTTGATCTGCGTGGCTGAGCAGCCGGTCGCTATTGTGCTATGACGCCGTCTGGAAATGATGAGCAAGTGAAGGAGAGGGAAAGGTGGATTAAATGGAATGGAAGAAAAGAGGACAAAGAAGAGAAAGATATGGACAAAGAAATAGATTTAAAGTGAGGCTAAGACGGAGCATCCTAACCAGCTTCCTGAAGCAAAGCCAAAGAAGCAGTTGCATTTCCAAAAGCGACAAGACGTGGCGCATAGCAAACAAAGCAGTATTCCTTGTCCGTCGAATATGTGCATGTCCGCCGCACAGAACATCGCCGCCCCAACAATGCCATGCTGCCGGCCACAGCATCAAGTTAAGCTTACTCGCGACCAGCCGTCTTTGAGAGATGTGCCGCTGCCATTGTCGCCGCATTGGCATCTTTCGCTTTCCCTGGCAAACATCTCGTTGCGGATGCGGCAAACTGACAAGGCAATCAAGCTTTGGTTTGACAACGGAGCACCTCAAACGTAGCACAGACACGACATCTATCCGTCCACAAACATGGCGGAGACGAATTTGTCCCCTCATCATTGTTTTCTAACCCGAGTTCTTGGGTAGCGGGATAGATCACATGTACACTTAATCTACAAAAGCTTGCTCAAGACGCTCAAACCTTGCGCGCGTGCACAAGATTTGATCCAACAATATCTTCCAAGCAGTATCCCTTCCCAGCGTCCGCATCCATCTGTAGATACCCCTGTGTTACACGGCTCAAGCCGCTTCATTTACGGAGCTCTTATTGGCATGTGCCGCGCGGAAACCCCCATCGACCTACGCCTTGGCCCGTGATCCCAGCTGTTACAAAAGAGATGGTGTCGTAAAGTCTGATTAACTGGTACAATCAGAGTCGACTTTCAAGTTTTAACTCAATAAGGCTCCCTCGTAAGAGTATGAGACTCCATGGAATATTCTCTGGGTATGTATATCAAGAGCAATATAGTCCGCCGCAACCCATAGCGCAGTCAAGCACATGGGCTCTGTGATCCGCAAGCAGTCAACTATTGTATGCAATACCCTCGCACGAGAGTAGCCACTTCTAGTGTAGAATTTTGCCTCGAAATGTCTGGGCGTCTTACTCGACGAAATAGAGCTTGCAGATGACGTGGCTCATTCCCCTAGCTCATGATATCTCGAGTGCGCGGAGAGGGCAAACGAAGGTATAGAATGGCCACAAGTAGTGCAAATAGAATTGTCTGTGGCTTCCCAAGAAATGTCAGAATCAGAATCTTCAGACAAGGGGTTCTCCAATTCATTTCCAATAATTTTCTCATCTTCGTCAGTATCGTCAGATGTGATTCTCCATGGAGCAAGCACTTCGTCCTGCTTCTTGAACATGGTGGCAATGTCCCGTCCTGCCCCCGTCTTGTCACCAGTAGCTCCGGTAACCATGTTTGCAGCACAGATATTAATCAGCTGCAGGTTCCACGTCTGACCCTTTTCATTTTGCAAGCGGCGAAGCAATGGCAGCAGCGCTTCCGCGACTAGCTGTTGGGCAATTTCTTCAATATCAGTCTTGAGATCAAACACAAAGTTTGGTAACGGCCCTGACCGAGACACGCGACCAAAATTTTGAGGTTGGGTAGCATCTGCCTTCGGCCATGATCGTATCGAGAGGCGAAGCGTCCTTGGCCGGGCAATCCACTTGCGACTGCCTGGGATATCCGAACCGTCGTCCAAGATGACGAGATCTACCCTCATTCTTCGGATGAGAGAACAGGACAGCTTGTGAAGCTCTTCTGTTATTTTGGGCACCGTTTCAAGGCCCTTGTAGGTGTCTTCGATGCTAATCTGCGACGGTACATCGCTGGCTTCTTTAACTTCAGTAGGATCCACGCCGTGAAGAAAACCCCAGACTCGAGATCCGATACCTCTTTCCGCCCCAGGGCCGCCCAAAAGGGTCTCTAGAAACGATGGCGAGATGGTTGGATGAAGACGGGCTTCTCGTGCGGTCACGAGAGAATCGAACGGGCCGGAATCCTTGTCAAGTTCCTTGGACAAGATATGGGATTCCAAAAGGTGCGTGATCTTGGAGCCCATCCCCGGGATAGTGCGAAGCTTGTGTCCGTCGACAAAATTGATGATATCCTCATCATTGAATGCAAGCAGCGTTGTCTGATTCTGCGGCTTGTTCTTGCTACCGACAAGTTTGCTCAGCAGCTTGTTTGTAGAGATGCCACAAGTTGACGTGTAGCCAAAGTCTTGCTCCAGCTTGAGTCGCAAGAATTGGGCAAGGTGCGATCCCAGGAGGTGCCTCAAATAGATGGGGTTCTCCAAATCCACACTATCAGGGGTTACACCGACAACGCAGCCTGCAACGGAGGTTAAATCGCATGCAAAGCCCAACTCGGGGTCTTTTTTGGATAGATAGAAGAATGACTCAGCCATTGAAGCCCGGTTGAGACAGAACATGTTGTACTCGATAATGTCCGTTACGTCTGGTGGGCGTGTTAGTACATGTGGATAGGCCGTGCACTCTTAGACGCACCCAAGAAGACCTCGTCAAAACCAAGGCGTTCAGCTTTGCCGTTCCAGGAGTGAGATCTTAGGAAATTGAATAGGATTTTGCTCATGTCCCGGAACGGCGTCAAGTCCTCGCCGTCCACAAGAACGAGGTCCGGGCATATCTTCTTTGCCTCTGAGATGAGCATGAGCTTCTTGACATTGTGACGCCTTGCGTTGTAGTTGCACGTAGCCAAGATGTTCTTCTGCTTGACGCCAACCGGCTTTGATTTCAGAGCCGGGTTCTTCTGCTCAAATACTTGAGCGTAGAAGCAGTCATAGTCCTAATACGATCCGAGTTTAGCAAGTCATACCAATGCCTATGCACAATAATTTCAGCCACGTTAAGACTGAGAGTAAGGAGTAAGACGAACAAACTGCAAAATGATGCGGCCTTCTTGGCGTTTGGGCGGCTTCTTGACCCCCGTGCCGTCCATGGCATCATCGCGAAAGCAAGAAAGGACGTTGGCCCTCTCAAGCCTCAAGCAGTAGCTGAAGTGCTAGATAGCCTCCGAATAGAAGCTGTTGGCGATGATGGAAATAGCACAGAAAAGCACGGCAAACTGAAGGCGTCTGTCAAGTACCAGCTCTCGGCCCACCCTGACAAAACCCGGTAGGGGTCTGCACCCAATCAAAGCCTCGCAGCGATACAGGGCTGGCTTCAGCGCCCTTCCGCCGCCAAACCAGCGCTGGAAGGCCGCTGCTAGGCCGCTGCTTGGCCTCTCACTAGCACTATCAGAGTCGGCCCAACAGCACGCCGGTGCCGGCACAGAAGTTGCCCCTCCATCCGCCAGAGGTCCAGAAGCCTTCAATTGCCGTGGGGTCGTCGAGTCACAGCCAAGATTCTCAACTTCTGTCTGACTTACATCTCCCCATCACAGCAGATATATGTGCACATCTTCAACGCCTTTGAGATTCTCAGCACGAGATCCGGCGCTCTTCCTGTAGACGCTCCTCTTCTGCTCTCCTCTGTTCTTTTCCCAGTCTTTTTCACAACGATACCATACACACCCTCGCTATGGCACATGTGGTAAGCTAGTCATCTTTTTTTTGCTGGATGCTGATCAATTTTCCTCTATTCGCCCAAGAGCTGCCAGCTCGGCTCACTACCTTTTGCATAGCCTCAATGCGCTAACGTACTTCCTCCTTCTTTGTTGCGGCCATAGAGAAGCTTCGTTCCGTCTCTCGACGACGTCAAGGCGCTGTTGAACAAGCCCGTCAAGAGCGGCGCAAAGAAGCCCACGTTGGTACCCGTCTATCGCCAAATCAGCTCCGACCTTATCACCCCCTCCGCCGCCTACCTCAAAGTCTCGGCACATGCCAAGTCTACTTCTTCCGCCTCCTCCACATACTCATTTCTATTCGAATCGGCCGCTACCGAGCAAGTCGGCCGATACAGCTTTGTTGGCGCCGGCCCGCGCAAGATCATTACCACTGGCCCCGGATATGGCGAAGAGAAGGATCCGCTACCAGCACTTGAAGAGGAGCTGGCGGCTCATGTCGTTGCGCATGTTCCAGGACTGAGACTGCCTCCCATGGCGGGAGGAGCTGTTGGCTATGTTGGCTACGACTGCGTACGATACTTTGAGCCCAAAACGGCCCGACCCATGGAGGATGTGTTGAAGATTCCCGAGTCCCTGTTTATGTTGTACGATACGATTGTAGCCTTTGACAGGTTTTACGGCATCATCAAGGTCATTAGCTACGTCAATGTTCCAGCGGATGGACAGACTGGCCTAGAAGCGGCGTACGACGAGGCAAAGAAGACGATCGACGAATTGATAACCGTCCTCAACAGCCCCGAGATTCCCCTGCCGGAGCAGGGCCCCATCACGCTGGGCCAGGAGTACAAGTCCAACATTGGCCGCGAAGGCTATGAGGGCCATGTCACCAAGCTAAAAGAGCACATCGTCAGTGGCGACATCATTCAAGCTGTCCCCTCGCAGCGCTTCGCCCGCCCTACCAACCTACACCCCTTCAACATCTACCGACACCTGCGAACCGTCAACCCATCACCGTACATGTTCTACATTGACTGCGAGGACTTCCAGATTGTCGGTGCATCCCCCGAGCTGCTGGTCAAGTCAGAAGCTGGCAGGATAATCACCCACCCTATTGCCGGAACCGTCAAGCGAGGCCCTACCCCAGAGGAGGACGAACGCCTGGCCAACGAGCTGCGCAACTCACTCAAGGACCGAGCCGAGCACGTTATGCTTGTCGACCTCGCCCGCAACGACGTCAACCGCGTAGGTGACCCATTCACCGTCCGTGTCGACCGCCTCATGGTCGTGGAAAGGTTCAGCCACGTCCAGCATCTCGTCTCCCAGGTCTCGGGCGTTCTGCGTCCAGGCCAGACCCGGTTCGACGCCTTCCGGTCCATCTTCCCCGCAGGCACCGTCTCCGGTGCGCCAAAGGTAAAGGCAATGGAGCTCATTGCCGAGCTGGAGAAGGAGAAGCGTGGTGTGTATGCCGGTGCGGTGGGATACTTTGGTTACGGCGGGGTGGATGAGAACGGCCAAGACGTTGAGGGTGCCATGGACACTTGCATTGCTCTGCGGACCATGATGGTCAAGGAGGGTGTGGCATATCTCCAAGCAGGTTCGTTTATTCCCTTGTAACGTTTTTTACGGTGAAAATAATGAGCAAGACTAACTTTGGATCTTTGACAGGTGGCGGCATTGTTTTCGACTCGGATGAATATGAAGAGTGGCAAGAAACCATTAACAAGCTGGGTGCCAACATGCAGTGCATCACTCAAGCCGAGGAAATATATTACGACCAGCAACAAGGTGCAAAGACGGCATGAAAAAGTTATAAAAAATAGGAAAGACAAATAAACAAGAGTATATAGGTGTTGTGTGTGTATGTGATTTAATTGACACAGTAGCAACATTGGGTTTTCTTTGCATAGATCCATTCCCGCGTCCCTCTGCATAAGAAATAGTGAAGTTTGTCACATGAGATAATATGCTGCACAGATTTGAAAGATGATGTTTGTCTCGGCTGATCAAAGCGCGGTGATAGTATTGAAAGAATAATAATACAACATGGTATAATAGCAATGAAGAAACCCATCCCTACTCTCAGAGCATCAAAAACGCCAGGCCTGTTCTTCAGGCAATTCGCTACCATAAAAGTTCAGTTCATTTCTCATCAAAATAAAAATGTACCCTTTTTGTTGTTGATCGCCATGAATAAATAAAGCGAAAAAAAAAAAAATGCAGCGGCCAGGAAGTCCTGGTCCGTACCACCCCATCCCCATCCCTGTTGTTCTACAAATACAGAAAATGTTGTTTTTTTTGGTCTTTTCTTTTTCTTTTTTCCTTTTTTTCATGTGCTAGAGTACCCCTTGGTCGATTCATTTCGCCAGGGGCCACTCAGCTCTGCCCGCTTACGGGTGCGTCCTGCGCCTCAGCTAGCTCTGGGATAGGCGTATCCCGCTTCCGCTTATTGTACTGCGCCCTAGGCTCCGTCGGCGTCTTCATGTCCAGCTCAGCGAAAGCCCAAGGGCGGCCTAGGAGGCTCTGAGAATCTTCCGAGACGACGCTGCTGGCATCGGACATGTCAATGTCGATAGCCGAGTCGGCGCTGCTCTCGATGCTTGCTGTTGGGGTGTCGGGCACCATCTGGATATCTGGAACAACAGTCGTCGACACTGCCTCACCACCACGAGGCGTCTTGGCCATGGCCCTGGCCCTTGCAGAGGCCGCTTCAGCCCTCGAGGCCGCGATTGCGCCGCCAATGCGTTCGTCATCCTCTTCTTCCTCGTCCGCCACACCGATTGTCCAGACCCACTGACGCTTCTTCTCCTTACGCTTGCGCTTGCGAATACCACCCGTCTCGCATGGAGACAAAGCTGCTGCACCGCCACCCAAAGCCGCAAGCTTGCGTCGCATGTCCTCAAATGGGCCTGGCGTTTGGCCCCCATTTTCGATTTCGTTGGGCGAGAATGCTTGCTTGATGTTGATTGCCCTGTCGCCCCCAATAGGCGAAAACGATGGCGAGGCGGGCGAAGCCTCTTCAACCAGGAGGTCAATGTGTGATTTGGTGTACTTGTTGGTGATGATGGTTTGAGTGAGAGGGTTGTTGTAGCCTACCCTCTTGGCAGCTTTTTCCTGCAATCTCAAGGACTGCCGCCTCGGGGAGGCTGGAATTGCCGTCCTAGGAGGGAGAGGCGAGTTGCGTAGAATGCTGTGGAGAGAGTGAGGGTGCGTATAGGGAGCCGGAGTAACAGTAGTATAGAGGGCAGTAAACCGTCTTGAGAGAAGAGGCTCGACAGGCGAGCAAGGTGAGGTCACGGTATATGCCCTGGCCTTGGAAGAGAGATCCATGGGAGAGAAAGAAAAGGCTTTTGGCCCGTTGGGATCGACGGCGCCAGCTGACATGGGAGGCGTCGGTGTCATGGTACTCGGGAAGGCAATTTCCATCTGCTGCGGCGGCGAGCCCGAAGTCTCTGTCGTTGGTGTCTCTGGAAATGCGGCGACATATGGCGTCTTGATTCTCAACTTGGGGCCTCGAGGCTCGACTGGTGTCTTGAGAGAGAAGTTTTGCAGGGTGTTGATGGCTGTGAGGGGTTCTGCTTGAACTGGCGTAGATCTCTCGATGGCCGTGGCATATACATTGGACAAGGTGTTGCAGGCGGTGCGATCGGTAGGGTCGACTTGGAAGCCTCTTACGGGCCTGCTGGAGACAGAGGGTGTGGAGGTGTTGATCTTGAGTGATAGGCGTGGCCTCTTGGAGGTCTGCTGGAGCGGTTGAGAAGCCATCGTGGTTGACTCAGAGGATGGATGTATAAACAGAGACTGATGAGAGATGACGGAGATGACCAAGTTGGAGGGAGAGAAATAGAGAAAGAAAGAAAGATGGGGAGTGAGTGGGGTGAGTCAATGAGATCCCGGACCCAACCAAGTCGTATTATCGACCCAAGAGCGTATGTATGAATACGAAATGCAAACCTTGGGGTTGTATTATAAACGCCGTGAGACGAGAATAGAAATGCCGCAGAACAGAGCCAACGGCCAGATGGCGGGATCGTCGGCGGCTATATACGACGAAACAACCGCGCATGTTTTGCATCGTCCATGGCAGTGTGTTCGTCTCGTCTCCTCGTGCTCATTCCTCCACCTCTTCTCCGACCTTCTCTTCTTCCCTCTCCCCCCCAGTCGTTACGCCACCAGCGACAAAGTGGACCGCCCGTCCTTGTTCAGCCGACGCAGCTGCATGATGCTAACGGCAGCGAGCCAAATCACATCCGCTGCGTCGTCGGGATAGACGCGAGTAGAGCGCAAAAGAGGAGGTGGAGGGTCGAATATGCCCGTGAGTGGCCCTGTTGCTATTTCTAGCCTGCGGGTAAGCGCTGAGCCCCGGCCCCTGCTGCAGCGCCCTGAGGCATCCCGCCAATCGCCCGCCGGCTCAAAGGGCCAATGGCGTCTAATCGGGCACAAAAGTTGTGAAACCGATGCACGACCTCGACCGCTGTCACACAGCTGTGCCAATGGCGAGGCGTCTTGGGATGCATCCTCCTGCTGTCTCGGCCCAGCGAGCAGATTTCCGGCTATCGCAGCATGGCGTTATCACAGCTGGTGGCGTTTTTCTGCAGTAACGTCAGTCACTCCGCACACAGAGTACTACAGTACCTACAGATTCAAGACAATGATACATACATTCACCATGAATCAAGTTGATTTTGCCACTGCAAAAGACCGTTCGCAGCAACTCCGTTTCGGCTCCGTAAAGAGTCAGTGTCGGTGGGAATTGCAGGGCATGGCAGCCTAAATATAGAATAGAATTGGCACAATTTCAAGCTCCACGTCATGTTCTGGGGAGACGTTGGACGTCCATGTTTAGTGGCGCTGGGCGGTGGGGCAAAGGCCAAGATGTGCTGGGTTGCGGAATAAACGGCGGACCGATGCACCAATTGCAGATGACAGCGGTCCGCATGTACCTTCGTACCTACCTGGCTGTCAGTCAATTCTAAGACACCTGCTTCTAGAAATCATCATCCTGAGAATTGAAGTGTGAACTTGGCTTTACTTTACTTTCTTGAAGTCTTATCAATATGTCGGAAATGCTACACCAATGTGGCGGAATCAAATAAATGAATCAACCTTGTCCATTCCATCTGCCGTGGTTCCAAGCTCTAATACTCCACATACAACACGATCTCATCAACGCCTCGGTCTCTCCACCGCTTCGAGATCAATGGCACCTCATTCCTCCCCTGCCAGACTCAATGAAGAATCCTTGCTCCAAGATTGCTTCGCCGTCAAGCCCACATTTCTATACCAGCCAGGGCGACCTTTTAAAGATTCCATTTAGAGTGTTTATCCACTAAAGCATGGTCGTGGATTACTATCGAGGCTGTCAGCAGGATGGACTCCAGGGATGATTCGAGATGCCCCAGTTAGGAACATGCAATTTCGCAATTAGCTTAGACCTTCACTAGCATATGCAGTAGCAGTAGGTTATTCTTCAAAACGAGAATAGCGACGTGTTGGCAGTGACAATTGTCTAGATCCCTGGTCTGCAGAGCCAACGAAGTGGAGATGATGGGGATCCCCTACACGAGCTTCGTTGTTGGATCAAGGCGAGGGGCATAAAGATGGAAATTGGAGTTGCTAAACTACTTGACTACTCTTTACTTTATACCAGATACTAGAAGAGGGTCGTGAGAGCATTACGTGCTATACAAGAAGTGGTGATTTTAGTTATAGTAGCACACACTTCAAGAATAAGATGGGCGAATGGTGCTTCCTCTGCATCTCTCTCCACGACGCTGACTGCTTAACATTGGCTGTAATTGTTGAGACGATGGATAGCCAAGAGATGCAAAGGCTTTCCTACACTGTTCAAAACTTGTCATCATTCGATTTGCGCATCGCTACTTCGTCTACCTATTTCCGGATCAAGTAATTTAACCACATCCACCTCCTTTCCCTCACTTTTACCAAGTAAAATCTGACACCATCGCCAGAATCCACGAACTACACATCCTTCCCCGCTTATTCATGGAACTTTCATGCTGTCAAAGCAAGCACCTAGTACTAAAAAACTCCATCACCAACTCATCAAGGCCCATGCCAAGTTAGGATAAATATAGCACAACATGAAACATGCCCACGGATTACACAGCTAAATATTGCTACATGTATATACTCATCACCATAACACGGAGTCAATCTGAATCAGCATTCACTCTTCAGGAAGCTCACCCAGCCTATATTTAGCATCGCCAGTATTACTCGTCATCCTCCCTTGCGCACAGCATAATACATGTACCGCATCCCATCTACACCGTTCCCGACAAAGAAGGAGGTCACGCATATTCCGCATCAGATACACGATGACACACGTAACCCCGTCAAGGCTCTTTGTTATATAAATAAATGTCAAAGAAAAGAAAAAGAAAGAGACGCAAGGACCTGTCTCACCGTCAGCATACCTACCCAACACCACCAACCGCTCTCTTCCCCAGCCCCATCTCGAAATTACCCCTACTCGATCTTGCCAAGTAAGAATCATTACTACTACTCCAGCCCCTCAAAAACTGCAACATGATCAATGCCTATTTATGGGGGGTCGCTCAATCCCGATCTAACGTCGTAACCCGGATCTACAGTGCGCCAAACGTAAGCATGGAACAATGTTCTTAGAGGGGAAAAATTACCACTGGAGAGCATTTGCGCACGCAACTACACGCCCGGTAGATCATTCATAGCCCCCCCCCCTTTTCACGCTATTTTCTTACGGTGCTCCCACAATTTAGCTATAGGCTAACCCCTTTATTATTGTTTGCTCCCAAATGATTATACGTGCACACATACATGGCAACAAAAGGCTTCATCAGCAATATGACCAATGTCTCTTCTCTCTCCCCGCATGTTTTGCGATTCCACTGGCAAGGGGATCTGGAAAATATCCCCGTCCATAACGCCCAGGCATGCCTCTTTCCCAACAGGCTCGTCCTCGTTCGCTGCAGCGAGATCATATGGAGTATCTTTATTAGTGGAATCCACTGTCCGGGTAATCCTTCACAGAATCAGTCCGTCCATGGATACCAAATATGCTCTCTCTGCCAATATGCCATCGTGCTTCGTATTTATGCTAGTTTTGGTACTAGGCCGGTAAAGGCCTTCCTTCAGCTCCATCCATGAATCTCATTTCACATGGCGGACATCAATCCTCGTTCATCCATCATTGCAACATTTGGTTATTTAACTCCAAAATCCTTCTCCTACCCACGAAGGCCGACGACGAGAACACTAGCCTCGCGGCCACTGAGGCTGGTGGATTCGTCATCTGGCTTCAACCGGGGTGGAAGATAATAAAAGTCAGAAATAGAACACTTCAGTGTACCAGAAATCGGCGAGCCTGGTGCTGGACGCATCCTAGTAATTCCCTCGTCCTAGAACTGATGATACTCTTCATAGGCAAGTGCCTTCGTACCAACGTTCATCGTTTCGGCCTTTAGTCGGCCATTCCATGTATATCCATGCAGAACGTATGAGTCAAGTATTATAAAAATACAACTTTGCTTTTCAACCGCTATTAAGAATCCCATGAGACTCAAGCAAGTTGCCCAAAGCCCCAAGCTTAACCGGCTTAGTGAGGAACACATCCATTCCACTGCCAAACGCCTCTTGCTGGGCATCTTCCGTTGCTAATCCCGAAAGCGCAATGATGGGGACAGGAGTCAATCCCATCTGAGCTTCATGGGCTCGAATTTGCCTCGTGGCCTCAAAGCCATCCATGACCGGCATGGATATGTCCATCAGGATGCAAGCGTATGCATCAGGGTGCGCGAGGAAGCAGTCCACCGCTTCCTTGCCATTCTTTGCTTCCTTGAAGCCAATGTTACGCTTTTTCATATACGTGGACAACACTTTTAAGTTGATGTAGTTGTCATCAACGAGCAAGAAGCTAATTTGCGGTGCCTCAGGTTTATCCCGCAGAGTCAAAGACTCTTCAGGGGACTTTGGAGTCGTTTCGGTTTGAGAACCAGATATCCAAGTGCCGTCGCTCGTCCATGTTGAACCGCTGCTTCGGGATACAGCAGTTGTTGGTCTGCTCAAAGACGGCCTACCGACACTGGAGGGAGAATATGTACTTGGCGTTCTTTTAGGCCCCTTTGGTCGCTTGGCCACCATTGGAACCGACATGGGTCCTGACGGAGAATTGAAACTGCTCATCCATCGCATGTACGCCGAATGCAGTGTTCTGGCAAGTTTACGAGGGCCGGTCCTAAGAATTACACTGCATGAGTCACCCGAAGAATAATAACAGCAGTATCAAAGATGGAAAGACTCACGGTTGAGATATAAACTCAAAAATGGCGGGGGATTCAGCCTTCTTGAACATATGTGACTGGCGATAGGCCACTAGTGCGTTTGAGCACACGACGACGTTGGGCGTTTTGTCAAATGATTCAAAATTCTCGCTCAATCTCGCCAAGTCCATATAAGACCACAACACGAGATCTGGGGTGACGCTTGTACTTCGTGTGTTGGGGATGATTTCCATGTGTAGCCATTCGCGGCAGATGGTTACAACAGCCCTTTGCCACTCAGAATCTGCCATGATAATCCGCACACGCAGGCCTTTTAAGTCGGCAACTTGTTCCTTAAACGCCTTGTCTTCTGCATCCGAGATTGTAGGGGCCACTTCTACAGGTCGCGGCAGCTGCTCCAACGGCAGTGTTACACAAGCTGTCGTGCCAACGCCAAGCTCGCTCCGTATCGAGACATCACCTTGTAAATGAGATGTTATCTGTTGCACGAGGCTGAGCCCTAGCCCGGCGCCAGGTGATAATGGATCCTCCTGGCAAAATGGGCGGAAGAGCCCGTGCTTGAGGAAATCAGGGCCGATGCCTTTGCCAGTATCCTGTACTGTGAACCTAACGACGCGCTCTTTCTTGCGGCTCCTGAGCCGAGCCATTTCCTGCGTAAGTGAAACTGTGATTGTGCCCCGTTTGGTATGCTTCAAAGCATTGCCAAAGATATTCATGACTATTCGACGGATGGCTCCAACATCAACGCAATACGCCCAATTGCACTTGGCATCCATTGACAGAATTATCAAGACGTCATCAAAGCTCCACCTGAGCTCCCCGTTTTTCGTCATCCAAGGTTCGAGCTGATCCATCGCTTGCAGCGAATCTGAGTGATGATTTGCATTCACATCGCTGTTGATTGACCCTTTGTGTTGGTCAGAGAGTTGCTTGACGGACAAGTGTAAGAAGTTGAAGCCAGCAAAGACACTCTCAACAACTTCCTCGACAATATGGTCGATCTGAGAGTCACGCAGTAAAGATTTCTTGCCAAACTGCCCCAGATCGAGACCATTTGATGCTAAGCTGAGAGCCCTGTCATCTCGTCCGGATAGATGATTGATTCTAGAGTATTCGAGGAGATGGTCCACTGTGTCGAGGAGTGTGCGGGAGCAAGTTTCAATAGTATGGGCAACATTGCCCTGAAAGATGTCGAGCTTGGTATCAATTAGCAATTCAGCGTTGAGCAGAATTCCGTGTAATGGAGAACGGAGCTCGTGTGAGAGCGACCCAAGAGCATCCGTTTTTGCTTTATCAGCTCGCAAGTCCTTGAATCGCAGGATTTCAGACATGGCAAGCATTCCCAGAGCTCTCAGGTAGCTTAATTCCTGTTCAAGAGAAAAACTTCGGGCTACATCCTTGGTGCAGATAAATCCGCCAGCATGCCATCGATCTTTCCTGGGGTCCCAGATAGGGACGAAGCCTATACTCCGAGAACCAGGAAAGGCCTTGAGTAGAGCCTTTCCCTCGAGCTGCCGCGCCGAGTTTTTCATTGGCACCCCTTCACGAGGCAAAATTGGAATAGTTTCCGTGTCTCTAATGAGTAGCGGGGAGTTGTTCGGGGATGCCTCCTGATACGGCTGCTCGTCTTCTGACGAATCCGATTGCAACTCTCCGTCAGGTCCAAAGTTGAAAATCTGGCCCCTGGGATGACGCCGAAGAAGCTTGGATAGAAAGTTCTCTGTTAGTGAAATGCAAGGCCGACTCGGAATGGCTCCATTGATGCTCGATGATGTGGCTGTGGAATAGCCAAGGAGCCTGCAGTGTGACGCAGTCTTGCTTGGACGCCTAGCTTCTAGATCCTCGTCACTACTGCTCGTGGCGGATGATTGGCTTCCCTCGTCAGTCGTAGTGTTGTTCTGCGCCGCCGGAGACAGATATGGCTGAATCGGGGCTTCGAAAAACAGGCAGCCCTCTACCTCGATGGACTCCCTGACAATGTTGGCAGCTTTCGATAAAATTACCATTGAGCTTTCATCCTCCGTTAGAGTAGCCATGGATTTGAATTCGGGCCGTGTGGCTCCTGCGCTGCCAACGGAGAATGTACGCCGTCCAAGGCCAGAGAAGGCGTCGTTTGGGCTTAGATTTGCTTCATTTCTTGGCCGCCTTGGAACGGAAATTGGGTCAGTCAACCTGGTCGTCGGCGATAGGTCGGTCACGAGGTCATCTTCGGGCCTGTCCTGCTGTTGCTGTTGGAAAAATTGTTGCCGGTGTGTAGGGCTGTTAGGTTGTGTCTCCAAGGCAGTATCATTTGAGGTCTTCTGCGAGCCAAATATGGTGGGTTTGCCCTCGATAAACGACCCCAAGCCCCTGTTCATTCGCAAATCCCGCTTGTGAACAACCTTTAGTCTCTGCGCCTCGAGATGGTCCATGATGGCCCAGGATATATCTCGTAGCCGCTGCGAGTGGTCGTCACTCCAGGTCTTGTTTGGAGTCTCGTTGATGACGCAGTACACGCCGATGTTGATTCCACGCCGAGTTCGAATTGGGACAGCGGCGTAGAAACGAGCCAAGCTGCCCGGCTGGCAGAACGGCTTGGACGAGAACCGAGGGTCAATGACAAGGTCGTGGGCGATGGTCAGAGGGAGCTGGTTGGGCATCTCGCCATCGGCGGCGTCGAGAGCCTTGTCGCCGAGGAGACTCAGCTCGCAGACTCCATGGCTACGAGGGATGGCAGTGCCGCATAGCCAGAGCGGGCGGTCACAGTCGTCACTCCTGAGCGATGGGTACAGGCGCTGCGTGGGTGTTGCTTCGGCGACGATACACTGGCGGTGGGCGTCAAACAGCGAGATGAGGGCCCGGTCGGTACCCGTCTGCAAAGCTCCCAGCTGGGCGAGGCCGGTGAGGATAACGTCGTCGGCGGTTGCGAGCTCGGACGAAGGCGTCGGCTTCCCGGTCTCGTTGAGCCTGACGGCGCTGAGCAGAGACGAAGAGTACCTAACAGACGATTTGCCACGGGTCAACAGAATACCGGCAAGTAGAAGAAGAAGAAGAAAAGAAAAACAAGGCCCTACTCAAACGTCTCCCGCTCTCTGGCCGACTCGGACACCAGCTTGGCAGCCTTCACCTGGGCCCGGTCCGGAATTGCTGCCATCACCGTTCCACAGCCGCCACAAGGTGCACGGATCGCTGTCGCTCGGGATTAGAAAAAACCATGGGGGCGCCGATCACCAACGACTCTCAGAGGCACTATGCAAGGTATATATTGGAGGGTACCCTGGCATGTTTTCAGCACCTTGCCTGTTGTAGCGGAATCCGCAGCTGCAGCAGCCCCCTCGAAGGCTGCAGAACCAAAGAGGACAGGCCATTTGATGCCTAAGCTGCGCTGCCTCCCGATACTCCAGTTGCCACTCCATTAACCTGCACCTTAACCTTATCGCACAGCGCAGCGCAGCTCAGCACAAGCTGAAGGGCTTGAAACAACCAACTGCTAGCACGTCGCCAGGAAACTCAAAATGCCCCAAAAACTCTCCGTCCGAATCGCCCAGCCGCCAACGCCAGATTCAAAGAGCTAAACCTTGAATGCTAGTGTCGCACGTCGCTCCGGAGCATGTGCCCACTTCCCATCGGAGTCTTTGCTCCCGTTTCATGGGCAATTAGCTGATTCTTTGTGTGGCCCCAAATTAGCTACCGTGCTGCTAATCTATCTGAGGTTACAGCACCCATCCTTCAACCGGCTTTTAGCACCTGTTAGTGCCCTTGTCTATGTACTAGGTGAAATCCAGCAGTGCGCCCGTGACATCTTTTCTTAGTAGAGCGATGATAGCACATGAAGGTCGAGATGGTTGAGATGGTAGAGAAAGATATCTGCGAAGATGGAAAATGATGTCTGTGATGGTGGAAACAAGGTACATGTCGATAAGAGAGAGAGACACTACAGGTATCTAGTACCTTAGTACGTGGTGATAAGGCTTACCGACGTCCTCAATGGGAAGTCGTTTAACAACCCTGCTTTGACGATAGCTACTAGGTATGATATCTAATGCGCCTTTCTTTTTCAGCGACTGCGCGATTTCCTTCCTTTTGACAGATAAATTTCTGTGCACTTGGTATTTAGTATAGATCGTCGATGATCATTCCAATCCCGCTTGATATATCCGTATATGAACCCAGCCTGGCCTTGCACCAGTGTCAAGACAAGCAAATGCGCTTGGCCTTCACAAACACGCATCACCATTGATAACATCCAGCTGCCGCCTCGCATCCTGGTGCAACCGAGTCCCCAGCTGATTCAAATCCATTATAATTTGATTCATCTTATCTCTATCTACACAAGAAGCTTCAGCTAGAGCTTTGTTGTCAAAATCATTAGAATCTCTCTGCTCGACCGGCGGGGTGACGAGGGACTGCTTCTCCATCTTCCTTCCATTCTTGCCCTGTTGTGCGCAGTTGTATCTCGATTCTTTGACTTGATTGTGCCAGAGAAGCTGCGAAGTTAATGTTTCGGGATCATATGACGGGTCGGAATCGACCTCAGAATCAGGAGGGGTGAAAGAGTCTGCGTTGCCCAACCGCTCGAACGGAGAGGATGTCGCTGTGATCATCGCAAGAGGCAGTGCGCCAACGCAGTAGTCTTCGTCACTGTGCATCGAAATATCGTAACCTGCTGAAGTCGCAAACTCGGAATCATCAACCATCCCACGAATGGGACAGGCTGAGGAATCCGCAGCTGTTGCATCATCCGCTAGAGCAGTCGTGCTGTTTTCTTGTCGTCCTGTATTCGGTGAGAGAAAACATGGTATCCAGTGGTGCTGCTCAAGGCTCCGAGCAAGTTGCGGGAACTCTTGTGCAAATTGACGACTGACTTCTTCATACCGAGAGAGATTATCCAGAGCATCTTGGCTCTTGGCTTGGCCGGGTCGTATAAGCGACACGGGCCGGATATCATACGGCCGGCGATCAGATCGGACTCTCTTTGTCATTTGAACGCTTGTGGATTGTGTATTGCTATGTATTTCGGAATTGGCGATAATAAGGAAAGGGGTCATTAAAAATGTATAAAGAAAGGTTGTTTGTGTATGATTGACAATAAGGCTGGGAACAAGAGGCGATGTGAGCTTTACTACCAGGTAAGTGCACACACAAATAGAAGGGTGGGGCAGACACGTGTATCGACTTTTTCAAAACCGCATCGCAATGCTGATTGCAGCATCTGCCAAACGTCATTCTCCAGACACCAGCTGTAAGCATATCCGCATGTCTGCATGTTTGTTCGCGTCACCACTGGAGCTAAATTATATGTGTGCGTCTTAATGGTTAGTATCCATCGGTGGCTTTTTATATCTAGGTCGGCACGAGGGGGGAAGCTCCCCGACTAAGTAAGAGATCGTCAACAGGCGGCCAATGAGTGAGGCTAGAGATAAATTGCCTCCTGAACGCCCATTTTGATCAATGGCACACAAACCATCCGCTCGTATCACAAAGGGCAGTTGGCAGTGAAGGCGACATACCAGGTATGCAGTCAGCTGCACTTGTAAAGATGGTTACGTCTTTATTCCTTTAACATATACTATTTTCACTACCTGCTGAGGTAGCTTTAGATTTGAGACGCGGGATGCTGTAGCTGATGTTGGACTGACCTGGCTAACCACTATTAACCACTATTAAAACTATCCCGTCTCAAAAGAATTCAACAGGTTCAATAGACAAACAGCCTGAGATATCATCTATATGCCCCCAGCACTGAATGAGCCAAAACCAACTTCAAGTTATGAGCTGCACGATAGTAAGACGAGTAGCTGCCACAGCTTAGGTTCCAATAAATAGCATATGTAAAGACACAAGAACGCATAAATATAAATGCATTATTCTTCAATATGATATCCCAATCCCGTCTCTCACGACTCAATTCCCAGCGCCTTCACTCCAACAATCCTACCACCCTCATCATCCCGTGAAATAACCCAGTACTCAGCCCTCGTTAGATCCCTCGCAACCCTGTAGACTCTCACATCGTTTCCTCGCGTCGCCTCTCTCACGGCATCAATGATATTGCCGTATTCTCCCTGCGAATCCCACTCGATAGGATCCATGATGTCGATTTGCGCATTCTCGGCGTCCCAGTGGTTGATCAGCTTTGCGAATTCAACTGTAACAATAGACTTTAATTAGCACTTCTGGAAGCTTTCTCTTTCAACCGCATCTGTCACAATAACCCCCTCAAGAGGTCGTCTTGAAACCAAGTTCACAAAGCATGGACAAACAAAAACTGACCTTCATCCGGCAACCCTCCCTCGCCCTTCCACTTCAACGACACCCCCTTAAACGGCTCGTCCGCCTCACTCACGTAAAATGCATCTCGGCAAACCTCAGCAATGCTCTTGGGAAGCTCGCTGCCCTCATCCGCCGTCTTAAACTCCCGCTGCGCCCCCGCTCCCCGCGAGCTTTGCGCCGCTGCCCTCCCCTCATCCGCATCCTGGTTCGCCTTGTTGAGGAAGGCCATGTAATCCTCGTCGCTCGCCATTTTTCGGGACGCGGTGTTCGATAGGGTGCGACGCTGTGTGAAGCTGCGGAAACTCGACGCGGGGATGCTCGAGCTGTCTTGGGCTGGGCGCTGGAGACGGATAGCTTGTGAGCGCTGGGGAACGTGGTATGCTATTCGCTTGTTGGTATGCAGGGCTCTTCTAGATGGGAAAGAAAACGCAGCAAAGAGGCTTTGTTGACTGGGTGGCATGAGTGAGAGTGATGAAAAACGTTACGCAAGTAATGATGATTCTTTGTGCAATCAAAGCTGGAGGTCCCGTCAGCTTTTGTGGTGGGGTGACGTCAACGCAGACGAATCACTAAACCACTAAAACACTGCAACAATCACATCACTCAAGATACAGGTAGTCACCTCAGAATTGTGGATGGAAGCTTCAATGGCAGTTGTTTTTGTTTTCTTCCACTGTTTACAATTATAATCGTGCAATTGCACGAACAAGTACCAAGCTCCGTGCTTCTACAGTGGATTCACATCAAAACTTGTGTATAAATGGTCAGTTTCTTGTCTATTGGCGTCGCTACTTGGCATGCACATGCGTGGGATTTCCATGATCATAACAGGAAATCTCATTTCGAATTTTTCAGATCTCTAGCTGAAATTCATCTTTTTTCGTGCTCATCCCATTATGAAGCCCCAAACCCAGCCCAAAAAGCAAGGCAAACCAAATCCGACACCAATGCAATGACCGACGAGCAAAAAGGAAATAAGCTTTTTATGCGGAAGCCAGATCCTTCTTGAGGGTACCCTGGTACTGCTTCTTCTCCGCAGGGGTCTGGAAAGCACCGTGACCGAACTCGGATGAGGTGTCGATCCACTTGAGGTTGATCTTCTCCAGAGCCTTTCTTGAGGTGTGAGTCCACATGGACTTACGGAGAGTCACAACACGCTTCTTGGTACCAGGGATAGAGCCCTTGACCATGACGAAGTCGTTGTTGATCTCACCATAGCGGACAAAGCCACCGAGACTGCAAAAACAATGTTAGCATTTATACACTGGTAAACGGTCACAAAGGGGGGAGAAACATACGGAGTGATCTTCTTCTTGGTGACATCAATGTCAGTGGAGGCGTTGTCGTCAGCATCACCCTTGCCGATTCTGTAAACCTTGTGGTTGACAGAGGTACGGTGGTGGTAACCCTCCTGACCGGCACGGGCAACAGTCCACTGGACGTGGGAAGGATGCCAAGCACCGATACAAGCAACCTTTCGGAGACCCTTGTGAGTCTTACGGGGGAGCTTCTTGGTACCCCAACGGGCGGTAACACCGCTGAATCCGTGACCCTTGGTGACGGCGATAACGTCAATGACCTCATCCTGCTCGAAGATGCTGTCGATGGAGACGGGCTTCTCGAAGAGGTCCTTGCCGAAGTCGACCTTCTCGGCAACGGAGCCACCGTTGACCTGGATCTCCATAAGGTGGGCCTTCTTCTGCTTGAGGGGGGTCTTGCGGATCTGGGTGTGAGCCAGGATACGGACGACAGTGCAGTACTTCTTGATGCGCTCGAGCTCGCGGTTGATGGAGGCACCGCTGTTGTCGGAGTGCTTCTTGGCGTACTTGGTGAAAGCCTTCTTCTTGCTCTTGTACCAGTTCTTGTAGAATCGTCGCTTAACTTCGTCGCTCAAGTGCTCAGCCCACACGGTGGTGAGGGAGCGCAGACCACGGGGAGTCTCGATGTAGCCCACAAGACCAACAACGATCATCTAAATTAGATGTTAGCCATAGGCACATAGCCAAGCGGGCTGCATTGTTCGTACAGGGGGGGTATCAATGATCGAAACAGCCTCCACAACTTCCTTCTTGTTCGCCTTCGCGCCGGGTCGGTCGAGGTCACGAACGATCGTGGTCATACCGGCCTTGTAGCCCATGGCGGCGGTCAGGTGGACGGGCTTCTTGGGGTCATCCTTGGGGAAGCTGCCAGCTCCAATTGATTAGCACTGTTCCTCAGATATCCTCAAATTGAAGGCATCTCAAAAAGATTTTTTTTTTTTCTCAACACTTACGACTTGACCTTTCCGCGGTGGCGGGCAGCGCGCTTCCGAGGCAGATAAGCCAAGGAGCCGTGACGGGGAGCCTCGTACTTGCGGTGCTATTATAATGTTAGCATCGTCGAGGGATATCTAGAGTTTCTTTTCAGTATGTTCACATACACTCATTTTGGGCCGGTTGTGTGGTGATGAGTTTAGTATGAAAAATTGACGAAGCCTGCGCAGAGCAGAAAAGAGAAAAGGGCTTTCAGGAAATAATTTGTGGGCGAAATTTTAAGCGAGACCTGATGGGAGGTCCAAATTTCCGCGCTAGCCGTTTAAGGATGATGGGTCGTTTCAGCCAATCAGCCACCACCAAAAGCTAGGCACAAGCCCAAAGGCGATCGCTCACGTGACTCCATATTTTCAGTACTACCTACTAGGTAACTTAGAATTCTGAAAGATATCGAGAGCAGAAAGGAGAAGTTGGGAGGCAAATACAGGTACATCAAAAGTTTGCTGAGAATTGGTCAAAAGTCATTGAGATTTAAAATGGACTACACCTATGGTACGGTAAACGCTCCCTGGCGACAGTTTGTTTTAGCCAAAACCAATGATTTGTCCCCCATTGCCGTCCGTCAAATCGTCCCGTAACATAAGAAAACTAAGTAGTAATACTGGGATGAAAAGTATGATATATAATAAAGAAAAGAAGGGGGAAAGGGACACCCAAATAAATCGCCACGTAAAAAACCTGACTCATAAACCCCATCCTCTCTTGGTATACGTATAGATGGGCACCTCTCATTCGGTTTTGGGCACAGGGCCAGAAGCAACATTGACGCTGCTGGTAGAAGAGGCCGGAGCCTTCAAGTCACTTGATGCTGCAGGGGGCCCAGAGCCATTAGTGAGGACCACTGCCTTCTTCTCGTCCTCTCCGCTGTCATCATAATCCTCATCCACGTCCATTTTTCTAGCAGCACGCTCGGGTTCAGAAGCAGGCGGGGGAGCTGGGCGAGCTGGGGGCGCCTGTTCGGCACGGGGCTCTTCCTTGGGAACAACAGGGGGCTGGGGCTTTTCGTGGACGACGCCAGTCATGGGACCTGCTCCCGGCTGCATCGGCGGCAGGTGGTTTGAGCTCACACTGTGGCTTTGCGTGTGATGAGCAGCCTCGGACGGGTGATAGTTCTCCGTCTTGTGACGTGGTTCATCGGACCTCCTGGGCTCTTCGGGGCGACGTTGTTCTTCTGTACGGCGAGCCTCAGACGAATTGCGACGATATGCGTCGCGGGGAGGTGTTGGAGAGGGTCTGCGGTGTGCCAGATCTCCCAGTCGTGCACGAGTCTCCTCGTTAGCCGGCTTCTTAGCCACAGACTCCTCCTCCCACTCGCGATGTCTCTTAGGTCCTACAGACGAAGGCCGATCTTCCATACGCTGGGCAGGAGGCTCAGAAATCGCCGCAGGGGGGGGAGGCGGCGGCTGTGCGTTGTTTTCAGGAGCACTCTGAGGTGGCATCTCTGGATGATGAGGGTAGTGCGGTGGTGGAGGAGCCGGGTGTTGGGGATAAGCCGACTTGGGAGATGGCATGCGGTTGTCATGAATTGGAGGGCGGCCGTCGGCAGTGCGAGGGCTGCTGGCCGGCCGGAACGGAGTCATTCCATTCGGAGGTGGGTTGTTAGCATTGTTTGGGTTATTGGGAGGCGGAGCCGAGGCCGATGGCGTCGAGCCACCCCAGTTAGGATTGACAACACGTCGCTCAGCCGGCGCGGGAGCCGGAGGTTGAGACTGGGGTGGTGGCGGAGGAAGAGGCTGGGCATATTGGTGACTCTGGGGCGGTGGTGACGGGCCACGACGCGACGGACCAGGCCTATTAAGCTCGGGATATGGCTGACGAGCCGGCTGCTCTTGCGGAGGAGGGCTGGGCTGTCGAAGAGGTGGTGCTGGACCACGGAAAGGCTCGCCGCCCCTGCTCTCGTAAGGATTGGGCGGCTGGGGAGGCGGGTTAACGTTAGACAGCCTGCCAGCCCAGCTCTCACCGGCCGCCTGAGTGGCAGCAGGAGGGCCAGCGGATTGCTGCTGTGCAGATCCTCCCCATTGAGGGGGGCCTGTGGGACCCGTCTGGTACGTTGAGGGATGCATATCGGCAGGCTGAGGAGCAGCAGGTGGCGGTCCGCCATTTGTGCCGCCGGAGCGAAGAAGCTGAAGGCGAGCTTTAATGTGTGGATTACCCGGATCCAATTCTGCGGCCCTTTGATAGGCGTCCAGTGCGTCGGCAATCTGGTTGTTGCAAGACTCGTACTGTTCGCAGAGTCAGTAATTGGCCATTTAAGGAGAGTGTGTATAAAACAGAAGACAGCGACGGAACTTACAAGAGTGCCAAGGTCATACCAAACCTCAGAAATGTATGGGTTGAGGCGAATAGCGCGTGAGTACGCATCAAGCGCATCTCTATATTGATTGATTTGATAGTACAGCACGCCTATCGAGCACCAGAAGGTGGGATTCTTTCCATCGCGGTACACGGCCTGTTGGTAGGCCTCGTATGCTTTGGGATACTTTTGCTGCGACATGTAGCAACGGCCCAAGAGATACCAGCTTTGCGCATCCTGGTTGTCTGCCGCAACAGACTTCTCCAGGTACTGAATACCCCGTTCCTGGGAATCATATGCTGGACTCTGTTGGTGGTAGAGCCAGCCCAACTGCTGTAGAACTTTGGCGTGGTTGGGCGACTGATCCAGTACGCGCTGGTAGGCGGATTTGGCGCCGTCAAACTGTGAAACGAGGTTAGCATATCACACGGCCATGACGAAAATTTAGAAGCCTACATCTTTCTGTTGCTCGTGAACATGTCCGATCTGGAACCAGATGTCTTCTTGGGTAAGAGGCCCGGGAGGAGAATTGACAATGTATTTGAAGCACTGAAAAGGCTGTTAGTAAAGACGGATAATGCGTTGCCGAGTAAAGGTGTTGCCTTACATCCAAGCTCTGGTTGAATTTCGACTGTTGCTTGTATATTATGCCCAGTCGGAAGTAGATTTCGTTGGCCTTTTCGAAGTCGGGTTGGATAGTCATGACCTGAGAGAATGCCTCCTCAGCGTAGTCATAGCTACCGTAGCGATCGTACAAGATGCCAATGCCATACCACAGCATGGGATCCTATATATGCCAAGGGTTACTCAGATGCGCAAGCAAAGGCCAAGCTGTCAAGTGCGTAATCCACATACCTTGGGATCTCTAAGGTTGACGAGCGCCTGCTGGTAAGCGTCGTATGCCTTTTGTAAATTCTCGGTCATCAAGTAGCAGTGGCCTGTTGAGCATTCAATGAGCATTAATCTAAAGAATCAGTACGGCGGCGGCGTGGTATACCAAGATTTCCCCAAGCTTCACCATTGTTCTGGTCGAGCTGGACGATGGCTCGGAAGAACTCGAGAGCCTTGTCGAAGGCCTCGCGGCCCTTGAGAAGCATACCAATCGCGTTCATTGCGGCTGTGGAGTTCGGATTGGCCTGCAGAGCGCGCTCATAGGCATGCATGGCCTCGTCAGGCACGCGCAGCAATTCAGAAAAGCTTCCTATTCAGATTGTCAATCCAAAAGCCCGGCCTAAACGAGCTGGCAAGCAAAGGGGGGGTTCCATACCAATCTGCAACCAGACAGCCTCGTTCATGGCCGCAATCTGGTGCGAAGGGTTGAAGTGGTTCGGCTGGACATTCTGAGGCGGTGCCACGGGAGGGGGCGCTTGATGCTGCATCTGCATCATCGTGGGCGATGGGTGGTGGTTCGCCATCGCGACGCACTCGGCAGCGGATTATCGCGACAAGGCTGGCGGTGTAGGGTGAGTAGCGCGGGCCTGGGCAGATGAATCTCGACGCGACGGCGCGAAAATCTCCGAGCTGGCGATGGCCGTGTCGATTGAAGGGCGATGGTTGTGGGAACGACCCAATGGCTCGGATGCAGGCACCGTTGAAAAAGCACCCGCGCAGAACAGACACTTAACTTATGCCGACAACGACGCTCGGCCCGACAGAAGAAGAAAAGAATAAAAGGATAGGCAAAGTAGTAGAAAGGCAAGCGAAACCAAAGGCCGACGAGGCTGAAATTCTATACAGAAGGATAGTTGAATAGTTGGGATCGTGGAGGCACGTCAAGGTCCACGAGCCCCCGACGCTGCTGGCTATGGCTGCGAGATGTGATGGAGGGGAGAAAAAGAGAACGGGTAATGGGGAGAGAAAAGGCTGGTCTTGTGGAGGACGGACCTGCGCTGCTGAACCGACAAACTTACCTTACCCATGAAAATGATGAAAATGGGAGGGAAAGGACGGACTACAGGTACGGGGGCGTGGCGTTTACTGGAGCGGGGCTACCCTGGCCAAGTGGGGCCTTTGGCTGCTTGGCGGCTTTGGCTCTTCCTTGCCGAGTAGGTAAAGTGGGGGTGTGGGCAGGGTTCTGCGAGAGATGGTGTGCCAGTACGAAGTACCCAGGTACCTTAGCAGCTGGCCCTCAGGTACGTACCGTTGTAGTGCCCGAGGCTACCACTGCCAGCAAGCCCACACACACTCTGAGCTGCGAAGGGCAAAAAGCTGGGGGGTACGGAGACTTGAGAGCCTGGGCTCCCGAGTTGACGCAGTTGCCGTGGCTGGCCATTGCAGGTCATGTATACTCGTATGCATAAAGCACTAGGTACTACTCCGTGCTACGGCCAAGTACATAGGCGAGGGGCTAGGCCCAGGCGGCTGAGAGGAACCATGGCGAGCGCGCGCTGACGTCCCTGTACGGAGACGCTCATCACCTGAGAGGATGCATAGGAAGCAGCAAAAATGAGATCAGTCTTATCTGACGGCGAGGCTGTCGATTTGCGGCGCACAGGCTGGTGTGGCCATGTCTTGGCAACGCAGCATCTACCTACTATTACAGGCTGAATACAGGCAATTTCCTTGTTGGTACAGTAGCAACGGCGGATGCCTCGCCAAAGTCTGTTGCTGCTGTCGCTTGCTGCGGGCCTGACAAGATGGAGATCGGGTATATCGTCAGAGTTTGAGGCTGTCAGGGCAGTGGCTGTGCCATGTATTAATTGATTGTCACAGTGCTCGAGGCATTCCGTCCTTTACTTGCACGGGTACAGCATTCAAGCAGAGTCGCTGCATCGATGCATCGCAACGCAGGGCCAGGAAAGGGTCCGCGTCCCGGTCTCAGTTTATGAGGGACCCATGGGCGCATCGAGGCAAAACAAGTTGACAAGCATGGTGCGCTGATCCAGCGGGTAAGACGACCGGCAGCAGGAGCTCTCCTAGCTCTCGGGGATCTTCACTCATCATTGGCGACACCGGCCCTCGATACGAATCAATGCAGCGATGGTAGTTTAGGCCCCCGGTATTTGCCGGGGGGGAGACATGATGCGTTGGTTGGCTCGTGGGCATGCATTGTCAGCAGCGCTCTGGCTGGCCCGAGTCTTGGTGGGCGAAATGACCGTGGCGCTAGTTGCAGCAGATGGCGGTAATAAGGTGGCACCAGAAGTTGCACATGGAGATGATGGCAGTGACACACCTCAGGTACAACGGCGCTCCCTCATTTGACATGCTATGGTGTACTTGTCGACAGGTGGCACTCAAGCCAAACTAGAACGACGCCAAAGGATGGTGGCGTGAAGCCAAGGTGACAAAAGCCAGCCCGAGATGCCTGCAAGCCACGCGAACTTGGAGAGGAACAGCTGCAGCAAGGTTTGGACAAATGGCCGTGCTGTTGGCCGTGCTGCTAAAGATAAATGCTTCCATTCTGCCGGCTGAAGAAGAGAAAAATTCAAAAGCAAAAAGGAGCCGGTGATGGAGGTACATAGTATCCGCTCTATGTTGGGCACTGGTACATAGTACAGCAACTGTCAGTCAGTAGCTGGACTCGTAAGAACGGAGCTCTCCATCCAGATCAGGCGCTCTGACTAGACACACGTAGGTGGCACCTCATTTCCCATTGCCGGCCCAAGACAGCAGACGCCGTGATAACAACGCTCGCAAAAGAGATGACGGCTGCTACGGAGTGCCGCACACGTTAGAGTGGCTGCTAGCAGAGAATTGGAAGCATCGGACGGGGCTAGTACCTTAGAGGAAGTACTCGAAGGGGGCGCTAGCGAGGGACCCCACAAAAGAGACGTGAACGGAAGAGCAGAGAAAAAAAGAGCGGCACCGGGGCCCAGGTCTTAGCTTTTTGCTCCATGTCGGGGATAAGGCCAGGGGCGCTACGAAAAAAGGAACAGCGGTCATGTGACCGGGGCTGCAGCGCCTAAAATATAAGGTCAGGGTGGCGCGGGAGGGTTGGGCGGCCTTTTTTGGGAGCCTCAGGATCAAGATTACTACAAGCCGTATCTTGCATTCGGCCTTTTTTCTGCAGGCAACCTTTGTTACATAAGCAGGCGCCACGCATGGGATGTGTTTCTGTGCCCAGCCAAACCCAACCCCCCGTTTGGAGAGGAGCCGTGTAGGCTAATTGATGCAAACCCACGAGCCACCCTGAACATTGTTTTAGGACAGCAAACTGCTTGCATCCATGTGTCCATTCCATAGGTAAGAATCCATTAGGTGCCTCGCCACTGCTGCACCCGCCGAGGCTGCGTGCTGCTACTGCACAATGCACAATGCACACTGCCCGGTTATGGCGGTCGTGGTAGTATTGGTACGAGTACTACCGGCAGCATGTCTGCGCTGGCCGCGTTTGGTGGAGAAACGACAGCCAGCGATGCTACACGGAGCATTGGGGTGCATAGCATGGCATGGCTTCACGGGAAAGGGGACTGAAAGGTAGGTACCTCAGTATCAACAGTGCCGTCTTGTACTGGTACATGACTTGCTGCTGCATTGATGCTAAGTGCTGTAGCATGCAGCTGCGCTCCACGCGGCGTGCGCGCCAGCAGGTACAAGTACATGCGCCTGCACGAGCAAAGGTGCCTTACCTGACGAGTACACGTTATATGTAGGGAGCATGCTCGCTGACGACGAATTGCGTCGGTGGTGAGAAAATGCTCGGACACTAGCCGCGTGTTCGCGATGCGGTCTGAGTAGTACCGCTCAGGCACTCGCAGGCACAAGTACCTACGGTACGTACTCGTACAGGTACAGTGCTATGTACACGCACAGCACGCTGCGCACACGCTGGGGGGCCTGTGGACGCCAACTCCCTTTGCCCTCTAAGCCTGTGCCCTCTAAGCCTGTGCCCTCTAAGCCTGGACCCTCTCACCTCTCCTCTCAGCTCGCGCACACCCCTACCGTGTCGCGTTCGCAAGGGGTCCCACCTTTCTCAGCAACCCGCCCACATGTCATTGGAAAAGAGAGGGAAAAAAGAAGTTCTGCCACCAAGTGGATAAGTGGATAGGTGGATGAGCCCACACACTCCTGAGCTGCTCAACACACTGACGTGCCACGGCCAGCCGCCGGCGGATCTGGCCATCTGGGGCTCTTCCCAGCTCTCCTAGCTCGGCCCCTTGCTTCGCTCAGCAACGGACGCGATGCGTGTGGGCTCCAACCCCAGAGGCCCAGAAGCCCCGAGGCCCGGCAGGAGGGCGGCAAGCAGAAACGAGCAGCGCCATGACCGCTAGCCCAGAGCCAGCACGAGATTGGCTCCGAGTTGCCAAGGTGACCCCGATGGCTGCTACTGCTACTCCGTAGTGCTCTCTCGTCTCGCTCTACTTGGACTGGAACCTGGGCTGGACTGGACTGGCATCCGATGAATCTCGCGGGCTAATGCGAAGCAGCTGGCCGCGGCACATTCCTGGCCTCCCCCCTCCCTCTACGGCTTAATGCGACAGCAAAGGCGTTGGCTCGCCGCGAGAATCAACCACTTTTTCCGCGTACTTGCTTTTTTTTTTGGGGGGGGGGGGGGGGCTGCTCCTATGGTACCTACCACTACGAAGTACAGTACTGCCAGGATACTGTAGATTCCAATAGTAACCGCACATCCCCCGTAACCGCACGATCGCGATGCTCTGCTCCTGGGCGGCTTGTATTACTCAGAGCCATCCAGAACAGCCAGCCCGGCCTAGCACTCTTCCGGACTAGCTGGCTGGACAAGCTATGGCCTTGCCAGTTTCATCGCTCCCCCCCATCGCCCATCGCATCGAACAAAGGCGAGCCGCCCAGCCAGATTCCCGCACGCCCGACTTGCCAGGTTTCGCCGCCGGCCAGACAGCGAGGTTCGTGCTAATCCAGGTACCTCTAGTGGCACTTGTGGTACTTGTGGTACCAAGGCAGCATCTGTCGTGCCTGTGCGACCTGCCTGTAGCCTCGGGCTTGCTCCGTCTTCCGTCCATGCTGGATTCAATGCACGCAGCGGCAACGTTGTCCTGCCTTTGCAGCTTCACGTCCTCTTTGGACTCCGGCAGCGGCCCAGTGCTTCGGTTTTCGCCATTGGACCATGGTTGACACTTTGTGTCACGGCGATTCCAGCCCGCACGCCCCCCCTTCCCCCCTCCCTTGCGCGAGGTGAGGCGAAGAGCGGCAGGCGGGCCAAGTATCACCAACAGCGCGCGAGCTGCTGGCCGGTTCGTCGTTGCTACCCTAGATGGCGCCGCGAACTCCGGGGCAGGCTGGCTGCCTGTTATCTGCCCGTCTGATGCTGTCCATGGAGCCATTTTTTGGCTTGGTCTCTGCTATAGTAGTTGGGGAGGGCGTTGTCATTTAACCATGGTGCGCGGCTCGAGCTGGGTGAAGCTGAGAAGAAGCAACTCTAGCTCTCCTCCTGGTAGCCTGGCCTGCGTTGCAATCTATGCTCAACGCCAAACAAGCATTCATAGCCTCTGCCGCAGCTCCACTCCCCCAAAATGGGCACCCAGGGGGGCTACGCTCTACAAGCAACCTTGAGAAGAGACGAAAAAGAGGATGGGTGAAACATTTGCTTCTGCCTGGCTTGAGCGGCTGCAGTATAGCCTGACCCAAGTCGACACCTCGACTTTGCCGGGTCGCACAAGCTGCGATGGCACGCTTTTGGTTTGGTAACATTGTATTCTGCTGCCCCCCTTCCCTCCCTTCCCTCCCTTCCACATCGTCGAACAAGAAGCTGGACACTCACACACTCACACACACCCTCCTTGGACGAGAATACCACCATCACTGCCCCCCTCGATGCTGGAATATAGTAGGCACAGGTAACAAGCAAGCCACAATTTCACCCCCTTACTCCATCCGGGGGTGCTACTGTACAATACTTCATGCCCTACATGCAGCCCCGGCTTTAGGACATTGGCCTGTATATGCAGGCTGTTTTGGTGTACAAGTATGTAGGCTCCGGGTAGCTGAGGTTTGCCGCGGGGGATTCCCCCCCCCCCCTTTGGTTTCAAGGACGCCATGCCTTTTTTTGCTTTTTTTTTAAGTCACGCTTGGCTGCCTCTGGTTGGGCGCGTTTACGATTTGTTCTCGAGGACTGTGAATTCTGTCAATAATCACTTTTGCTAGTCCGCAGGATTGAATCACCATCCGATACTGCCATGAACAAGGACTAGGGGGGGTGAAATAGGGAGTGGCGAGCCGACATCCCGGCGACTCTTGGAAGTGTATCTCTACGACTAGGTATCTTGCGCTATCACCATCTTACATATTCCTCGAGGATCTGGGAGTGTGTGTTAGGTCGTCGACTGTATGTATATAACTTGGGATGCTGGATCCCTGCCCTCGTAGGAGAGAGAAAAAAAAGACAGAGGTTTCTCCCAATCTTCTACAGTAAATCACCGGCGTGTTCAGATCTCGTGGCCCTACCACGCCACATGATGCCGTGCGATGCAATACAATGTGCTTCAAACTGCCATGTCTGCATTTTCGTCTTCATGTACATGTTGTTTGTGATATCTGACTTTGACCCACGCTTGCAAGCACCAGTGTCTCCAGGTGTCATGAGAGACTCTTATTTCTCACATGCAGCCGCTTAGCTGCCAATGTATATTGTGCTACGTACCATGCCATCGTGAGACGAACAAGGCTACCTCCCTGCTCTAATCCAATCAGCTCGACTGATCGTCGCTCAGCTTCCATTTGATTAACAAGTATTCGCTGCTCTTCTATCTGCTTCCCTCCTCCCCCAAAGCTTGAGTCTGCTGCCGTCTGTGCAAAGCGCCTTGCCAACACAAAACGCCCATGTCTCATGTCTATTCCAAGACAAGTACAGAGTGTGGTGCTCATCAAAAGTACAACTTTAAAACGGGCATACTGTATTGTGTCGACACGGCAAACAAGGCATGATTCATTCTTGACGTGCTGGCTAGACAATTAACCCCATGATCCAGGACAACACCAAGGCGCCAACTTACTGTCCATCGATCCAATCCGCTACCCGCTTGCATCATTATTATCATTTGATTCGTGACGTTACCGCCCCTGGTTCCCTTGCCCCAACTACGAGGCGCCGCCAATATCACTTGTATCATTACATCATACGAATCTGCGGCCCATCCTCAAGAATCTCCTATGAATCATCTTCCTCTGGTTCAAACTTGGTCTCGCCAAGCATCGGTCCTGGCTCAGACTTCATCGCTGTCTGAGCACTTGTTTGGGGCTGAACCTGTACAGGTGGGCCGCTCGACTGAGCAGCAGCTGGTGGCGGAGCTGGGGCCGGCTGTGTTCGAGCAGCAGCGGTGGCTGCATTCAGTCTCTGATCCAGCGCCTTCAGTGCGATGGCTCTCCTCCTCTCCGCTTCGGCACGAGCACTTCCCGGCGCCCCCCTCTGCGAAATGCTGTCATGACGTGTGGCTATGCCCCGCTGTCCTGAAGGCTTGCAGAGCCGAATCATCACAAGGATACCGTATATCTGATCTGCGACGGCAGCCACAAAGGGCTTGATAGGTCCTGGGAAGAACTCGGCAAAGGCAAACGTTTCGCTGGCGTCCCCACGCAGCGATGATGGCTGAGCTGTATCAAGGTCGGGAAAGACAACCTTGAAAAACCGCAGGTATGTCCAGCTGGTGATGAAGCTGAAGTTGGCCAACCACAGAGCGGCTCGCGACAGCAATGGTGTGAACGAGAGCACGGTGACGATGCCGATGTAGATCATTGGGATTCTCGGGACTCGGAGAGAGACAACTCCACGGAAGAGCGTTACCGTATGTGCGGGGATGAGCTGGCTGAAGGCAACTAGGAAAGCGATCTGGAAGGGAATGGTACCGCCGATGACCGTAAGTCTTGTAAAAAAAAGTTGGGTGTTAGCAGTCATCTCGCATAAAGTATCTGGCAATAAGTATGTATATGGGTGTGTACTCACGTCCAGTCAGGATTCCTGGTCAGGGTATAGAAGAAGACCATGGTAAAAAACGTCAGGACATTTGGGATCAGGGAAACAACCACAATAAACTTGGCCAGGTCTGCCGACGACCAAGCCCTCTCCAGATACCTGCCGCCATGATACAGAGTCGTAGCGCCTATGCCAAACGTAAAGATGTTGCCCTCCACCAGGGACGCCGTCAGAAAGGTCCAGGGGTATGTAATGGACAGCTGAGGGATGAGCGTCAAGTATGGGATGACGATGTCCGTATCCTCGGACCACTGGCGATATCTAATCGCGGCGCTCAGGACAGACTGGAACAGCAGAGTGCCGAGCAGGGCTCGTGTGACTGGCGGGATGTTTATTCGCGGGGGCATGGCGACGGGATGCGGGATGCGGGATGGGGGGGTTTATCGCGGGGATTTCTCAGATGTCATTTGAACCGGGGGTGGTTTGCAAGGCGAAGCTGCACGGCAAGACGGGCGCAAGGCTTGCTGTCCTCTTTGCGTGTGCTCGGATCTTCTTTCTCGCAGCTTGTGGTCAAAGCGAGAGCTTCCATGCTAGGGATGCTAGCATTGTGATTATGTGTGCAAAGGGATCTGAATCGGGAGCTACCGACTGGCTGCTGAAGCGTTGGCCTCAGGCATCAACTGATGATACTGGCATCCTTTCTTGCAATAACTACTAGGGAGATGGGATGCTGATTTCCTTCGCATTTGGCATTGTCACAGTTGCGTATCATCTGAAAACTGCCATGCACTTGGCGTTTGTTTCATCATATTGCATCATACTGAGGGCTGCAGGTGCAGTTCCTAGTTCTTGTGGCTGGCGCGGGAGCGGCCTTGAAGCGAGTGACGGTATGCCAAATCACGGCTAGGATCCATGGATTTGGCTTGTGAACTGATAGACCTCGCAAAGGGTCGGCGTCAACTCTATTTTATCTTTACCATGGCAAAGAGTGTGTACTGTGTAGTTTTCTATCCTGCAATTCGCAAAGATAGTCGTCTCGTCCTAGTTGCTTGCCCATTTTTTTTTTTTTTCTTCTTCACCACCGCCCATGTGCTGTGTCAAGACATTCCCAAGCCATGACTCAGCCAGACGTGGATGGTGGCAGAACCTCGGCAAGTCCACCGGGCTTTCCTCCTATCGGGTCCGTCAGCTTGATTCGGCAGCCTGCAACTGAGTTGACCATCATGTGGGGTTCCGCATGTGCAAAAGCCCGCAATTGGGGGACCTTGTGCGAAGCTCCCGCTCTGTACAGGTACGGGTACAGGGACAGGTACACGTTACATGTGTCACGGAACACGGGGGCACAAGAGACAGGCGGAGAAGCCATCCCGAACGAGAACCTGGTGAACGATGGCCAGAGACTGTGTCGGAATAGCCGATCTTGCATCGTCTGGATGTCTGCACAAGCCCTTGGTATTACTCGGGGATAAAATGTTGAAAAGGGACGACCCTTTGGCCCAGGCAAGGTACCATGGTTAAGCATAAGGCACTCGCTCGCAGTGCCTCTACAGTACCGTGTGAAGGCTGGTGGGTTCGTGGGCTGTGTCCCTTGCAAGCTTTGCAGGTTGTACCTGTGGCAGGCCAATGCAGGCTCATGTGCAGAGTACGAGTTGCATGTGCTCCATCTGTGCCATTTGACGTACATGCACGACCGAAACCGCGACTTTTATTAGCCTGCCTCACGATTCTTGTTCCTCGAGGAGTTCTGGCAAGCCTGGGTCGCGTAATCGGTACGTACCTCGCCTGCAAATCCCTGGCTGGTCCTTTGGGGCGGGTGTCGGGTGGGGCGAGCTTAAGGGCCCCATCAATCACCAAAGATGCTGACTTTGGAATCCCTTGGATGGAGTTTTTTCGGGGGGCTGCGGATTGTGGATGCAGCGTTTTGGGTTGTGTTGCCGCGACACGTCTCTGCGGCCAGACGAAGCGAAATTCGGTGCAGCTGGGCTGTCTCTTTGCTTCTGGTCTCTCCTTTCCTCCCTGTCTGTACTCATACGGTACAATACTATGTAGAGCGCATCGCCAAATGCTAATGCTAATGCGCTGGCCGGGCTTGGCTCCGTCATCCCCCTCGTCTCATCCACCGTCTCCCGGGCTATAATAAGCCATGGCAGCCATCTCATTGCACCCCTGTCCCCGGCACGCACATCGCGGCCGTCACCTCGACCCCTGTGCAGATGCATTTCCTAGGCATGAAGGAGAACGGGCAAGCTGGCGGCGCCACCTCCCAGAAGGACCACACACAACGTCGCCGCCCGCCCCCTTTGTCGCCTGTGACCAGTGCCACGTAGTCTGACGATAAAGTCACCTCACCCTCCAGCACGTTGATTCTGTCCGGAAGGTTGCTGTGAGGAGACGAGACTGGTCAAGAATCGGAGGACGCTGGCATCCTTGGCCGCTGCGGAAGCTTTTTGGGCTGCCAATTGCACACTCGAAACGCTTCCAAGGGTGAGCCGTCAGTGCGCCGCGCGTGAGACTGAATCTTAAAATTCAGGACCACTTTTCGGAGGTTAGGTAATCGAAGAGCAAGAGAAACACGACCAGGAAGCTTCTTGCGTCGGGAATAAAAGGATACTCGCGCCTTGAGCAAAGCATTGGTCGGAGATGCTGCTCCCCTCCTCGCACAGAGCACAAGCAGAGTCGGCACCTTTCCTCTGGCCGCCCAGATCCATTCGAGGGGATCCCGTGGCCTCTTGAGAGAGCACGTACCAGTACGGACAATTGGACGACCAAGGACAGCCTGCGGGGCGCGGGATGTCCAGGTACTACTGGAGAGTACGAGACCTTGTCTCCATTTCCGGAGTAGCGCCCAACCGATCTGCAATCAGTCTCAGATTCCTGAGCTTGCAGCAACACAGCTTGTTTGTGCAGCCCTGGCGCGCTCTGGGGTCTGCTCGAGTGTCGTGATGGCAGAAATGCCCGGAGGAGAGACGCAGACGAAAACGAGCGAAAGGAAGCGAGGCGCACGTCGAACTGATGGGAAACGAGCAGCGAACCTTCTTTTTTTGGCCCTGGATCGGAATCTCGATTGCTGATGGGGGATAGTCCGGAGCTGCTGCACAAAAGACCAACCGACTTTCGCACTTTGCCACCGCATGAATTGAGGCTTTTGGGGCTTCCGTTCTCTCTTGGCTGCCGCCTTAGTAATCCTGGGGGGACCCTCAGCAATCTGTACTCGTCCACTCTACAAAAGGAATTGGTCCCCCCTTTGCAGGGACTCGTTCGAATGGTTTGGGCTATCGTTTTTTTAACCGAGTCCGTGACGACATGACCAAACGGGGTTTGCCGAATCTTACTGGAGCGGGTTTTACGGGATAGAAACGTTTCCGAGCGGCTCCCTTGCTGAGACTGTCCATGTTCTGGATACGGAGAAGCTTTCTTGGCTCGCGGAGACAAGGGAGTGAGACACGGCGATGGAGGTGATGGAGAGCATCGCGCAGAGAGGCGACGGGACTGCGAAAGCACGCAAGAGGTGCGATTGACGAAAGGACAGCGGTTGGCGCCACCGACGCTGACAACTGGGCGTAATTTTCCTCGTCTCCCTCTCCATCGTGGTGCCCTTATTCGCCTCTTGGAGATGGCACGCGGCGCTGCCACGCATGTCGATGCCGGGTTACGTGACAGCATAGTACTACCACTAATGGCTTGTACCTCTTGTCGTTGCCGATAATGCACGCACTCGTCAGACACGGATGATTCTACTGGTCCCCCGCAAGGACCAGTTCCTCTTTGACAGCCTTTGTACTTGGACCTTGCGAGTACCGCACGGCTGCCGCTCGGCCTGTTTGTCTCTGATTCCTCCCTCGTACTTGAAGCCCCGTGACGGGTACCTTGGTTCATTGTCCAGATGGTTCCGTCAAAGTCTTGGTAGCTTGGCCAAGGCCTAGGGTTCTCCCCAATCCCCGTTTCTCCCGTTGCCCTACCGCCATGCTATCTCGTTCCACAGCGATTTGAATGCTCAATCTAGCGCCAGACCAGTCCACTTTGGTGTCCGACTAGATGCAGTAGTGCCAATACGGAGCAGTACATGGACGTCGCACACCTGCCACGGCGTCGGCTCGGTACCTCTCCGTACTCTGGCAACATGACAATGCGTTAGGTAAGCCGTTGCCATGGCCGGATGGGACAGTTTTGGCTTCAAGGGCTGCCTGGGTGCTAAATAAGCCGGAACGCCGCAGCGAATTTTGGACGGCGCAGAGCAAAGCTAGAATTCATGTCGCCGCCAATGGAAGCATCACCATGCCATGCCATGCCATGCCCTGCTACGCCCAGGCTGTGCAACATCCGCACTCTGGGCTCATGGGGTGCCGACGCGAGGAGAGCGTCATGCTGCAGATGCTCGTTTGTGTGCATTTGCGCCCCCATGGCAAGGCTAGGTACTAGGCAGGTACCTTAGTCCGCGTACAGTACCAGGCAGTACCAGCACCAGTAGGGAGGCAGATTGGATTGGGGGGAGATCTCTCCAGCATTACTGTACATTAGGTTTGGGAATGCCTTGGGCGCGACCTTGGGTACCTTGTAATTGGCAGCCTTTAATTGATGTCTGGCGCCGGCTATAGCGCAGTCCACCGGCTGGGTTTCTCCTTTGGCGCCTCGCCTTTCTGGGCGCTCCAAACAAGGCCCGTTTAGTCTGGCGTGGGCTGAAGGGCCGGTGCAAAGTATGCGGTACTTGGCGGCTACCTGGGCGGTGGCGCTGGCTGTGGCGGGCGTGCAGGTACTCGCAGCGCCGCCCGCAAGTACTGCGTACTCCATGCGCGGCATGGCAGGGCCAATGTACCGACAGAGGCACGCAGAGGTACCTTGTCTCTGCCGACCGTGGGCGAGTTGTGGATTCGATTCATCTTCCGTGGAATCTTCACTCACTCACTTCATCCTCACCACCAGCCTGCCATTTGGCTTTCCCTCTGGCGGCTCCCCATCAAGGCCTCTGCGCTGCTCGATAGCTGCACAATCAGACTCACCTGCGACGACGAGCCGTGACACTGCCGCCACCTCGCTGGCGCGCTTCCCCCTCGGAATCTGGACCCCCCGGAAACCATGGTCCTCAAGGAATTTCTCGACTCAGACCGAGTCAACTTTCTCATCTGGAGGTTCGTCCCAACGCCCTCGAAATCCCGTCGTCTCTGCCAGCCTTGTCTTCGTTTTTTCCCCCAGCCCAGCGACCCCCCCAGGAACGTCCGCCGTAGCCCCAATCCTTGCTTCCAGTTTCCCGTTTGCCCAGGCGTTTTTCGGTCCCAAAGAGGCCTCGTTGCCACTCACGCTTTTTGCTGACCCTTTTTGCGCAGGTATTTGCTTGAAGGCAGTACGTGGAAACCGCATAGCATTCTCCCCCGTCTACTCTCGTAGGACTGGATCAAGGCTAGATTCTAACCCGTGATTTTTTTTTTCTCCTTCAGACTACAGAGAAACAGCCGCCAAGTTCCAGAAAGAATGGCACGTCAAGGAGCCGCAACGGGACTTTGATTTTGCGCGCCATGTCAAGGGCCGTGCTCTAGTGTCCGTGGTCAACAGCGGCCTCATCTACTATGCTCTCGAGCGAGAGCACTCACGCCGTCAGGTACGCCATGCATTTGCCCTTTGCTACGATTTCTCATGCCCGCTTGTTGCGTTTGTTTCATTTCCTTGGCCGTTCGCGATTGGGCTTGGGGGCTGCCTGTGCGCCAATCGCGGGTCGCTTTTCCGGCTTCCCTTTTTTCCCCCCTTTGGCTAACCATCCAATTCGGCTGCAGATGCCAGAAGATGCGGCCGCACAAGCCGAGGCGCTGCGCAACGGCATCTTTGGACCGTTGGAGGTGCAGCCGCCAGCAAAGATGGAGGACGACGACGAGGATGCACCGGGAGAGGAGGACGACGAAGCAGAGCTGTCGCGAAAACGGAATCACAATTCTCTGCCCAATGGGTCGCCTTCCAAGCGCCCACGGCTCAGCAACGGCTGCGAGAGCAAATCCGATGCAGCCACCGTCAGCACCCCCATGGATGTGGACCAGCAGGACAGCCACCACGACGACGACCAGAGCCTGCACGATAACCACGCCTATCCATCTCCGCTGGAAGGAGAGCAGGTTCCTCTGCCGATTGTGCGGACGGAGGGGCCCGAGCAAGGCACGCAAGTCGACAAGGTTGAGCAGCTGTTTGCCGGCACCACCTTCATCCGCCTCATGGACGACTGCGCCACTGAAACAGCGCCTTCGCCCTCCCCAGCTGGCTCTGAAAACACTCCCATTCTGCTGCAGTGCGAGTGGAACCCGAAAGACCCATCAATCCTCGCGGCTGCTGGGACCGATGCGCTAGCCCGTGTTTGGACCGTTTCGCGTGCCACAGCAACTGACCACAGCCAGCATCACGTGTCACCCCACGCCCATGCCTTGCTGGATCCCGAATCTCCAAAGACGACGACGGTGACGGCGCTGGCCTGGACGTCGGACGGTGCCTCCATTGCCGTGGCCAGTGACTGTGGAGGAGCTCGGGCCGCCATCCATCTGTGGTCCGCCGGCGGTGAGCTTGTCCAGGCCCTGGACGTGTCGGAGCCGCCCATTGTCAAGCTGCTGTGGAATCCTAGCAATACGGCGCTGCTCGCCATTTCCCCAGAGAACAAGGTCGATACACTGGTGACGGTGCACTCGATAGGCTCCAACAAGTCCTTGCGGTATCCCCTCCCGGGCCATAGTCTCGATACGGGCCTGGACGCAACATGGACGGGCGACTCCGAGTTTTTGATTTGCGGCGGCGGCATTTTCGAATGCCTGAGCTTGGGCGAGACGGCAATCCAGAGGACCCGGAAATTTGAGACGAAGGAGGATGATCACTTTGCCCAGGTTTTGTTTGACCCACGATCCCAGCTCGTCGCCACCTCGAGTGACAAGGGTGTTTTGGATGTAAGTTGGCCCCAACCAGTATGAGCGCTGGTACCAGGGTACTAATCATGTACGTGCAGCTATGGGATGAATCGGGACAGCGTCGGTCAATATCAGCCCACCAAGGGTCAATTACAACGATGGCCTGGCAGCCACTGCTGCCAGATCAATCTGGTCCGGAAGACGAGCGGTTAATCGCTACTGGAGGAGAGGACGGCGCTATTCTGATTTGGAATGCTAGAAAACCCGAGAGCAAACCGAAATGCTTCTTCACAATGGACCTGCCGGTCGTGCGGCTTGCCTTTACGCCTGACGGAGCCTTCATCGCAGGAGCCACGCCTAGAAGCGTCCTGATATGGAAGGTCGACAGCCATTCCGTGCCCCGGGCCATCTGGAGGCCGTCCAAAGACGAGCTAGAGAACCTAAAGAGCAACCAAGACTCTGAAGAAGAGGACGAGCACTGCCTGTGCTGGGACAAGGACGGCCAGAAGCTTGCTTACGGCGCAAACAGTCGTGTAAGTGTGACATGTACCAAACAGGGGAGAGGGGAAGGATGATTGGTGGACAAGCCATGCTAACCATTCTTGAACAGCTCGCCATCATCAGCTTCAGTGGTAATAATAGTGGATAGAAACCACTCCCGCTGAGGATACGAAAACACAGGCGCATTACGGCGAACGCATATAATATATTTACTGACGTTGGGTGGATCGGGCGACTCTAGAAGAAGCCATGAACACGACGCGGCAGACTCTAGAAAACAAAATGGTATCGGGCGGACGGCGCGACATGACAGCGGGGCTGCGACATGACCGAGTTCATCTCGACGGCGGATCCTACTCTCTCTTTTTTTTGCTCTCTCTCTCTCTCTCTCTCTCTCTCTATTCTTCTTTTTTTGGAACAAAAGATGGTCAAATGGATGTGGGGGGAGGCGAGGTGCCGCGGAATCAAATCGCTGGGGCTCAAACAGCCCTGCGCTTCAATCCCTTTTGTTTACCAGCATTCCCCGATGGGCTTTCTTTTTGGTCACGAACCACGATATATCTGGACAGCGAGAGGGGAGCTGGACTGGACTATGCTAATCATCTTGACTACGCGGATACACTCGAATGAAGGACAGGGATAAAACGGACGTACGGAGTACGAGTGGTGTTATTTTATTTTATCTCTTTCATGTTTGCTTTATTTGCTTTATTTTGCTTTGCTGTCTCTTTCGGGTCCAAGGCAAGGGGGGAGGTGAGGACGGAGAAAGGGGAAGTCAAGGCATTTCTACTTTGTGTCTACACTTTGTTTGAACAGGTCGGGGAATAGTGCGACTGCTTCTTGTACAATAAAATCTGCAGAGTACTATCAATCTATCAAGGGACAGAGTCCCGGTTATTAATCAATGCGCTTTGCTTGTTGAGGCTGTGAGATTTGATTAGATAGCAGATATATCGGGATTTGCTTGTATTAAGTGACTTTTATGAAGGGAAGGGCTATTCAGCACCCCAAGCTGGCTATCCAGCACCACAGCGATTCAAAAGAGTTATGAATATCGTAACGACGCAAAATAAAGGCCTTTTTTTTATCAGTATTACTCAAATAAATATACGGTTCCTGAAGTGTCTACTATTCTCGCTACTTTCTGCAACTCTCGCTATATCCTGCTACTGTCGCTACTTTCTGCTACTGTCGCTACTTTCTGCTACTGTCGCTACTTTCTGCTACTGTCGCTACTTTCTGCTACTACCGCTACTACCGCTACTATTCATATTTTCCTCTACTATCTGCCATTATTACTACCTATGCCGCTTTAAATTTAAGAACGGGATGCTGAATAGGGAACGTGGGGTGCTGAATAGTCATTCCCTTTATGAAGAAAGGCGGGGTTCTGTCGTGAGGCTCGGCGGATCGCCTAAAGACATGGAGCAAATCGCCACTAGGCGCGGCAAACATGATACTGCTAACCTCATTCATCCTCCCCCCAACCTCTTGCGATCAACGACAGTCCACAGCAGGCGTAACAATTGGCATTTCCAAAACGGAGCACTAGAAGAAGGAAAAGAGGCGTCACAAAAGGAGAAGAGCATTCAAAGGGGCAAAGCGCGTATCGGATAACACAAGAAGCAAAACCACCCACAGCCCAACCCAAAATGTCTGGTGCCCAACAGGCAAGTGCCCAACAGGCAAACATCAACCAGCAATACCAGCAGCAGCTGGCGGAGCAGCACCTGATGCAACAGCTGCACCATCACTACCATCAGCAGCAGCAGGCCGAGGAGCTGCCGATGCGGAGGCGCGCGGGGCCCTTGAAGAAGACGTTTCCGTCCATCATCTCGGCAACGATGCGGGACCGGCAGGCGCGCGGGAAGAACGCGTACAAGAAGCATGAGGACGACCTTACGGATGAAGATCCGGACGACGACCCGGATGTGGAGCCGTTGGAGGAGATGGAGGAGGAGATGGAAGAGGAAGATGACGATGATGATGATGACGATGAGTACGTGCTGTCTTTTTGATTTTCTTGTTTTCTTTTTATGGGCTGTGTTTCTTCTTTTGGTGTACTGACTGACTTTGATAGGTATGATGATGATGATTTTGACGATGCGAGCAAAACAACTACTTCCTCCATCTTCAGCTGCAAATCAGAAGCCTTCGAGACGCGCGAGCGCAGAGCCTATGCCATCGCAGTGCTGGATCGCCCCGAACTGCTCATGATGTACGCCAACACCACACACGACGTGCGTATTTCCCAATCCCCAACTCCCCCTCGCTTCATTTTTTCTCTTTACTCATCCCAATGGAAACCATTGCTGATGCTAAATACAATGGACAGAGCCTCGCGAGCCAGAGGCTTCGCTTCACGGCCATGATGTGCGGCTTTGAGGAGGAGTCGGACTGGCGGAATCACACGCATTACAAAAGTACCCTGACGGTGGCGCGGGAGAGGGTCAAGAAGCCGCGCAAGCTTGGTAAGAACTCCAGGAGCGAGGTTTGATGGGCCTTTTGCTTTGTGCTTTTGCTTCTTCTTTTGCTTGTTTTCTTCTTCCTTTCTCTTGGAGGATTATTATGAATGTACGACTTTCTTTCTTTCTTTCTTTTTTCATGACCATGGCTTCGGATCTTATATCACCAGAATGAACTCTTCTACCTTCTTTGGAGAACTAATCAAAATCATTTCATATTTGCAATGTCCTACTACTCAAACTGAGCCACCTGCTATGGACAACAAAACCTCAAACCTCAAACATCTTTGTAACGATGGGTATGTGTGTATCAGCTGTATGTATTCCAAAAAGACAAAACAACCATGTTTCCTTTCTTTCATAAGTCATCATTAAAAAGGATCCCGCGCCACAGAAAACGCCGTCAACAAACAAAAATCTCCAAGCATGTGCGTAGTCTTTTCAAGCCACACCAGAACGAGAGTCTTATCCCAAACGGTTCCGAATCCTATACAAAAACACAAAGCCCTCCATGTTCGATAATAAGACAAACAGACAGCCAATCAAATGAATAAGAAAGACAAGACAACTGGTATACGCAACACTTTTAGGCATACCGTTCTACCCTTGGCCTCCACCCCTGATTCGGCGGCTGTCCGTAATCCGGAGGCTGCTGCTGTTGACCATAGGCCGGCGGCGGCGGATCGTACTGAGGCTGGGCCAGGCCATACTGTTGCCCTGGTGCACGGCTCTGGTTGCCTCCCCACTGCGCCCATGCTGCCGTCGTGGGCGAAGTCTTGGGCACTGCGCGTCTTCGCGCTCGGCGGCAGCAGCTGATGATGCCGCTCACCACTATGATGATGAGCAGGATTCCGACGACGACGGCGATGGGGATGACAATCGCCTTGTGGTCATCGATCCAGTCCCTAATCTCTCGAGACGTCGAGGTGCCTTCGCATGATCCGTTCGAGCAGTGTCCGCCGGCACCGCAGGGAGTTCCGTCGATAAAGTTCTGGCCAAACAAGAGACACTGACGCTGCCCAAAAGCAGTTTGTCCGGAAGTGCAGGAAACAGTGCAGCTGTCTCGGGTATCAGGGCAGGCCGTAGTCGAGCTGTTGTCGGCCTGGGTACCAACGGCGGCCTGGCACTGTCTATCGCGAGATGTACACTGGCCCGAAGCGCACTGGAGCCCATTGCCGCTGCCGCAAGTGTCGCCATCTGCCTTGTGCTGGTCATCAGGGCACCTAGCTGCGTTGCCGGGGCACGTCTCCTGAATGTCGCACTCGCCAGTACTGGGGCGGCATACCGTTGACGAGGATGCAAACTGGCACTGGTCGTTGCAGCAGTCTTCGTTGGACGGGTCGCATACGGCGTTGTTCCTAAACTTGCAAGTTGTGGCGTTGCAGCATGTGTTGTTCTGGCAGCCCTGAGTACCGCCGCAGTCGCATTCTTCGCCTTCTTCGACAATGCCGTTGCCACACTGGCTACCTGTAATGGTTGGTACGTTCTTGTTGTCAGTTAGGCAGCTTGAGAGAGAGGCGGCCTTGAGGCTGGAGCAAATGTTGCCCACACTGCACGGGGAAAACTGGGTGATACCGGTGCCAGTTGAAGGATTCATGATGTACCGGCCCCCAGCATCGCAACTGCTGGTACTGAGCGGACAGCACGATTGTGAGGAGGCGCTAACAGGGCAAGTAGAGCTTGTACAGTCATGGACGGCTCCAAAAGTGTGTCCCGTCTCGTGAGCAAACACCTGCCATTCTGTCGAGGTTCGCACAACGACGTTGGCGCCGGCGACGGTCTCGTTGTTCCCTTGCCCATCCGAACTGGTTCCCGACCCCTGACGGCAAACCTGGCTCCTCCAGGCCAGCCCAACAGCCGAGTCTGTAGGGCACGTAGTCAACAAAGTCCAGTAGGCATTTCCATCGAGAGATCTACCACGCCAGGCAGAAAAGAGATTTAGTCGATCGCTAATGGTAGTGTTGGACTGGCAGTCGACGTTCCAGGGAGTGGCGGCGGAGGGTGCGCCTGGGCAGCCACGGTCGAGGACGGTCAAGTTTCTGAGACCCAGGGAGATCTTGAAGGCATTTTCATAGACTTGGGAGGCTTGGTTAACTATGCCGATGACGTTCCTCCTGAGATCCTCGGAAGAGTTGAAGCCGTTCCAATATGTGCAGTCAGTAGCAATCCCGACCAGCGCAACCTTCTTGGTGGTAGGGCATCCAGCTGTGTCTCCAATGGTCGCAATGAGATCCTGACCGCTACCACCCGACCCTCCATCAATTTGGCGGCCGAACAGACTTCTCGGATCGATTCCTCGGAGCCCACTTGATCGCTTCAGCTCGAGGTCAAACTGGTTGTTAAAATTTAACGAGTCTGAAATGCATTCGGACGGCTTCGAGACGTCGCGCTTCAGCTCTCCACGACTCTGAAAGTCTTGAACATCAGAGTCACGCCAAACTACCATGACTTCATCATGATCTTGTATCTCCTCCCAGTCTACAGGTAGAGGATCATCTTCGTGCTTGAGGTTGCTGTACTTGGAGCCGGTGTGGATGTGGTGGTTATCGCCGTCAATGCGGAAAGAGCCGTCAAATACCGGATGTTTTCCATCGCGGTGCATCGTTATCCTCGCCCATCCACCCAGAGACCAGCCATCTTCACCTGGGCGTTCAACGAAGGCGTCACCTCGAAAGACCTTGTGCTCGGCACGTTCCACCTTTTCTCTCGATTTGACCCTTCCTTCCGAGTCGAGAAACGTGACTTCGAAGTCATCATGGAGGATGTCGTTGTTCGGGTGAAGCGATAGTCGGACTCTCTCTTCTCCCCCGTTAAGCGAAAAGGTCAGGTCGAAGTCGGAATGCGAATGAACTCGACCAGATGGTGTGTGGATCTTGACATTGTCAATGACAGAGACGTAGTTGAGAGGACTTCTCTTCACAGAATGCGCTACAGCCGAGAGCGAAGGAATACAACGTCAGTAAAGGGGAACCAACAAAGTCAAGGGAGTAAAAGGCCAAGGTGGAGGAGCAATAATACCAATCGCGGAGTGGGCTAACAATGCAGTGCTAGCAAAAGTGGCCACAAGAGACCGGAGCGCAACCATAGTTGCGGGGTGAATGTATCTATACGGCCCCCAGTGAAATAAGGCGGCACGTAGTAGTAGAAGCAAGAGGCAAGCTGTATTATCGCAAACAGGCCATCCAAATGACTGGACCGGGCTCTCTCTTAACTTAAGCAAGGCCAAGGCCAAGACCAAGGGCAAAGCCAAGAAGGGATTGCGTCTGTCAGCGTGGCGCAGAACGCTCGGAGATAGAGACGCAGCAAAAGAAAGCACAAAGAAAAAGCCGACGAGACGAAAAGGAAAGCAAAACGAAGCCCCAGGGGTGGGGAAGCGCGCGCCGCGGACGGAGGCCGGGACAATGAAAAGAGGACAATGAGGGCGAGTGTGGATGAAGACGGAGGGAAAAGAGGGACGATGAGAAGCAGCCTCATAAGCGTGGAAAGTATCGATGGTAGGTGGTTGAACTTTAGAGCGTGCACAGCTGGAACAGCTCAGCCAGCGCTGTGGACGGTCGCTGGCAACGGCAGCTTGGCAGCTCGAGGGGCCCACTAAGCCTCCACTGAGCAGCGCTAGACTTGTGCAAATTAGTGGTTGATGACAGCAGGGCACATGCAGATTCGATGCCTCCAGGAGGGGGCTGCTTGGCATGGGGGATTTGCTGGATTTCAAGTCTGTTTCGCAGCGTGGCTATGCAAGACTAGGGCCGGTTATTATTTTGTCTTGTGTCAACTCGGTCGCGATGATGCATCATCAGTGATTACAAGTATTCCATAGTCAATACCCGGTAAATGCTCTTAGTTCAGTCCAAACGTCATTGTTGCTGAGGCTGCGTGTCTTGTTTGTTTTGGCGACTTGTTTACCTTTTCGCCAGGCCTCCAGCCTTTGACGTCCACTGGCTCGACTCTGTTATGCATACTGAGATACCCTGAAACTTCCCTGGGGGACCCCTGCAGCTCCGCTCGTGTCACTCGCCTTTCTGACGACGAATCCCTGCTGACCCAAGAATAGAGTCCGTGTTGCCAGAGCTGGAAACACTGCGGCAATGGAACCCTTAGCGCTTGTTTCGTATTAGACAAGCGTCTACTGCTGTGCAGCACTGTTAATAGCGGACCGAGACATTGGAAACGTGCAAAACTGTTCGATGCGGACGGATTATACTTCTCTGTGACTAAGGTATCTTTAAAGAACCGGGTTCAGTGATATCGACGATCCACACCCTTTAATTACATCATCGTCAACCGAGAAAAAAGAAGATTAAGAATTAAAATAAACTCATCTCGTCTCGACATCGCAACCCACGTCCTGTCACCCCATTTCTCACCCTCATACTCGTATAAAGAATGGGCCAGGCTGAGCCACTCTTAGCCAAGCAAATCGCCCCTTGCGGCTCTTCACCGCCAGAGATATTGATTGCACACGGTATTAAACCACTCTCGCGATACGAGTAGCATTGACAGCAAACAAGATTGATCCTATCTCTGACTGCTGCAAGCCCTCTTTCAACTACCTGTATCTGCAGTATGTTCTCATCACGCTTCACCCGATGAGACTTGCAGCAATCACCCCGATCCAGCCAACAGCATCCCCAGAATACCAGCGCCCTCGGAGTCCCATGACGACGCCCTGTCTTGGCGCTGACCATCGACGGCATCGTTTTCTGCTGCTGCTGCTGCCCATCTTTCGGCTTTTGGCCCAAAACTCCCCTTCCCGCTTCTTTACTCCGATCGCTGTGAGGCCGCCGCCGCCGCCGCCCCCCGGAGCTCTGATTTGCGCCGGATGTATCCAAGTTCTACTCTGCCACTAATCCCGCCCATCACCACTACAGGTATACACACACACAAGCCCTTTTTTTGTTTCGTACTACTTTGCATACACAGACTTGAGCCTGCTAGTGTTGCAGTCTCCGGCATCGTCGGCGTGGGTCTGTCTGGGCTGTGCTGCATTGCCATGTCTTGGCTCGACTCCATCCCAAATCGGTGGCGCGCATCGACATATACATTGACATCGAGCACGAATATCGGATGAAGTGTCAGATGTGCGCCCAACGCTACCCCTTACATCCGCTTGGACACGCGGGCATGTACCTGATCCATACATGCCCCGTACAAGCTGTACTTTTGGATCCGTTTACCAATCTCCTCGGCAGAAACCCCGTCGAACAACTCAACTGCCATGCATGCATCGAACCTTAATTGCAAGCTACTTTAACGTCATAGGTACTAGCCGACAAGTACGCGCGTCCTCTTCTGATTCCTCAGCCTGTGGAACTCGTACAGCCTTCAACTCTCGCCTTGTCAGCATCCTCTAAGCAGAGTTCCATTGCTATCACACAAGATAATCCGCCATCAGTGTAACGTTAAAAAAATTTGGATTCGTCGTCTTAGATATCAAAATGCTATCCCATATCGTATCTTCATCCAAAAAGAGTTCCCCCTCCGAAATTACCCTGGTTTTAAACCTCCGACGGACATTGTCTCTTAACCCAATTGTATCGACTGACAAGCTATATGCGAAGAAAAAAAAAAAAAAAAACCCTGCTGACTCCCAAATTGCTCTTTTTCTTGTTTATTTTCCTCTAGCCTCATGGACAGTCGCGATGATCTTGTCCACAACTGAAGGATCGGACAGCTGAAGAAAGAAGATGATCAGTTACACTGAGTTCTACCCTAGTTAAAGGAGAAGAGGGGGGGAAACCTACCGTTGAAACATCACCAAGCTGATCCTCCTCACCTGCCAGCACCTTTCTCAGAATACGACGCATAATCTTGCCACTTCGAGTCTTAGGGAGATCTCCAATGATGAAGACAGCCTTGGGGGCGGCGAAGGGGCCGATGCTCTTTCGGACTTGTAGGACGAGCTCCTTGCGGAGCGCATCTGTGGCGTCGTTACCATCCTTCAGAGCGACGAAGGCGTTGACAGCCTGGCCAGTCAGCTCATCGGAAACACCAACGACAGCGGCCTCAGCAACGGAGTGGTGCTCAATCAGGGCAGCCTCAATCTCAGCGGTAGAGAGACGGTGACCACTGACGTTGACGACATCATCGACACGTCCTCGGATCCAGTAGAATCCCTCGTGGTCACGAGCGGCACCATCGCCAGTGAACTATTACGTCTCCACGTTAGATATATATTTCCTCTTAGAAAAGTTGAAAAAGATGGGGGTTTCTTACGTAGTAGCCCTTGTAGACGTGCAGGTAGGTGTCCAGGTATCGCTTGTGGCTACCGTAGACGGTACGAGCAATGCTGGGCCATGACTGCTTGAAGGCAAGGACACCCTCAACGTTGTTGCCGTGGAGCTCCTCACCAGAGACGGGGTCAACGATGGCGGGCTCAATACCGAAGAATGGTAGTGAAGCACTGCCGGGCTTCATGGGGGTAATACCGGCGAGAGGTGTGATGACGTTGGAACCGGTCTCGGTTTGCCAGTAGGTCTATAAATCTTGTCAGTTTGTTTTCCTTTTTGAAATATCTCATCTCCCAGACTGGTAGGAATCTAGATGATAGGAGTTGGTGGGACTTACATCGACGACGTGGGCGCTCTCCTTGCCAACAATCTCATAGTACCACTTCCAGACCTCGGCAGCGATGGGCTCACCGACGGAACCGAGAGTTCGCAGGTACTTGAAGTTGCCGCGGACGTGCTCATCACCAGCTCGCTTGAGCAGTCTCAGGGCGGTGGGAGCAACGTAGAACTGAGTAATGTTGTGCTTCTCAATGATATCCCAGTATCTTGAGAAGTTGGGGTAGGCAGGTGTACCCTCGAAGACGACTGTTGAGACACCCAAGAGCAGGGGAGAGTAGACGACATAGGTGTGGCCAGTAATCCAACCGACATCACCACCGCAGAAGTAACGGTCACCGTCGTGGATATCGAAGACGTACTTGCCGGTCAGGGCGGCACCGAGCAGGTAGCCGGCGGTGGTGTGCATGACACCCTTTGGCTTTCCGGTAGAGCCAGAGGTGTAGAGAAGGAAGAGGGGATCTTCGGAGTTCATGGGCTCGGGAGCGATGTAGCTGGGCCACTTCTCCACCTCCTCGTGCCACCACAGATCACGGCCGGGAACCATGTTGATATCGGCGCCGGTGCGGCGGTAGACGAGAACGTTGCTAACGTCGGGGCACTGCTTCAGGGCATCATCGACAATCTTCTTGGTGCCAATGAACTTGCCACCTCGCTTGCCCTCGTCAGAAGTAATGACAAATCTGGACTTGGCATCAATGACACGATCCCGGAGAGCGTCGGCGGAGAAGCCGGCGAAAACAACGGAATGGACGGCACCGATACGGACACAGGCCAGGATGGCAACGACGGCCTCGGGAATCATGGGCATGTAGATGGCGACGGTGTCACCCTTCTTGATGCCGGCCTGCTTCAGGACCCAGGCAACCTTGGAAACCTCGCGAAGAAGTTCGCCGTAGGTGACGTTGCGGCCATCGTCGACCTCGTCGGCCTCGTAGATGATGGCAACGCGGTTGGGGTCCTTGTAAGCATGGCGGTCGACGGCGTTGTAGCAGGCGTTCAGCTGGCCCTCTACGAACCACTTGATATCGCCGTCGGTGAGGCTGCCGGCAGAGACGGTCTCAAAGTCGCGAGTCCAGCTAAGCAGCTCGCGAGCAGTTCGGCCCCAGAACTTGTTGGGCTCGGTGATGGACTCCTTGTAGAGCTTCTGGTACTCCTCAAGGTCTATAGTTTTCACGCGCTGTCAGCAATCATCATCTCTATAGCTTAGATTGCGTGACCGCAACGAGCTGCACCGGCCGACCGGACAGGCGGAAAAAACGCGCCGTTGATTTGACGCAATTCCGGACGTCCGGGTTGCCCCCCGCGGAATGCGCCGAGACCGGTGCAGATACGGGGCAGCTCCTTTGAGGTGTTTAGGAAAACGGTTTACTTACTGGCAATGTGGGGTTTGCTAGGGTGCTCTGTCAAATGGGTGAGAGAGAAAAAGATGTCAGCTGGATCTGGTGCCAAACGCGACTAAAAAGGGTAGGGGGGCTGTCTATCGGAGATTTCGAGGAGCGGCTAGCGGGCAACATACTTGCGAACATCTTCTGAGGAGGCTCTGTTGGGCGCGGGAGGTTAGCATCGGCTCGGAATGGCTAAAAATGAAGATGAAAGCACAGGGCGCAAAGATGTCCTTACGGAAGGTCTCAATCTCGTGGGCCTCCACGACTACTCCCTGGTTGTCGGCCATGGCTGCGGTTGTTGAAGAGTTTGTGATTTGTGTGTGCAAAAAAGATGCAGAAAGGTTTGGAGGGGCAGAGCACAAGGAAGCGCTGTACAAGTGCGGCCGAGTGCGGGGTAGCTTTTCAAGTCCAGAGTACTTGGTGCTACGTTGCGGTGGGTGTATTTGAGATTTTCCCCCAACAAAGCGAGAGGCTGTTGCGATGCGATGCGATGCAAACAGCAGTCGGTTGGTAGAGAGGAGTTGTCCCTGTCCGAGTCGCGAGGGCTCGAGGATGGGGGAGCAACGAGAAGCAAAAAGCAGAGAGAAGCTGGTCCTTGGTGTTTGCCTCGTGGTGACGTAGGGTGAGATTGGTCAAGAGCAAGAGCAACAAGGAGAGGAGAGGAGAGGCCAGGCGGCAGAGGACGGAGGGGGTTTGGATGACTTTATAAGATGGTGGAGGCGATCCTTCTGTGCTGCCCAAGGGAGATATTGGGGATAGCTCTGCTACTCCATTGTCGCTCACTACTTTAGTGTTGTCGACCTACCTTGCTACCCTTACCTCTCTGGTATGGAGCCGCCCATACTAATACCACCACCATTCTCCATCTCGACACGGCGTTGCACCTAGGAACCTGCCATTAATAGTGGATCGCGACAACGGCAATGCTGTGCGAGTAGCTACCTAGCAGGTATTATGTCCAGGTACCTTGCCTAGCTGGTATGTTAGCACTCGTAGCTCGAGTACCTAGTACTAGACAGTATTTGCTTAGTACTTACCTCCTATGGAGTGCTCAGTCTCAAGACGAGGCTGTTGAGGAGACGGGACGAAGACGATGAGGCCAAAGTATCACGGTACAGGTCGGTAACCCATACTAAGCCGCCACTTTCTTTCACCCCGTCTTTTTCCCCAGGCTCGCTCGCTCTCCCCCAAATCCCCCAGAATCCCTAATCCCTAGCGGCTTGTCCTGCCACTCCTATGCGCTTTTGGGAAACCATCGCCACGCACTGCGCTTCTGCAACGGGTCAAGCACCGTTTCTGCTGCGAAGCCTTTGCCCTACAAGCGGCGCATATCCCGATGGACCGGGTGGGGTATCCAGTCCTCCGTTGCCCCGAAGCGCCAGCAACACACAGCATTTCCGCGTCCAGAGACCCACGAGTCATATGAAACCAGTCTGGAAGGGCTCGGTCGTCCTGATGAGTGCGTCTCTCGTCATTTGCCATGTTGCCGGAGCCTGTCGTCCGAAGCGGCCACGAGACATATTCGACTCTTATCCTCGGGTCTGTTGTCCTGGTTTTCCCGCTGCGTTCTCGTGCTCACGCGCTGATGGATATCTGCTCATACCAAGACATTGGTATTCACGCTCATAGGTACATACTCGTACATGTGAATACGTAATTTTCGTGCTGGCCGCTGCCTCCGCAGTAAAGCTGCTAAAGCATAAGAGTTTGCAGCTCCTTGCAGACGCATGCTGTCTATCAGGCAGCGGCCGCCAATGGCCGTGAGCGCTGAAATTGCCTACCCACGATGTGCACATGCTAGCTGCATGCATCCCGGACACGGTGAATAAGCGATGCCCCCATCTAACACCAGAGCTACAGTATGGAGTTTCATTCCGGGCTGCTACAGTGCCATGGGTTCGTTTCTCATCATTTATCATGGAAAATTGTGGTCCGGATCCCGGCTTTTGAAATCCATAATACCAGATCCACTGCGTGCATGTACTAGGTATAGGTAGGTGCTTGGACGTCTTTTTTTCCTCTGCCTGTTACCGAGATATCCGCACCATGACAGGGCATTGGAATGGAAAAGGAGAGGGAAGAAACTAGACTACAGTAAGAAGACGAAGAAGAAGAAATGGGCAAATGGTAAAATAGGCAAAAAGGGGGCCTGGCTGCTGTTGGTGGTTGGTTGGCCTTGCTGCTAATGTACATCCTCCAAATGCGACACTGCTCCAGGCACTTTGCCGTGTCCATGCGCTGCCCCTCTTTTACCCTCCCTTCCATCCATCCATTTTTCTTCAGCCCACTCTAATGTTGCAGCGAACGGTTACCCTACAGAAAACAAAAGCGACGTTAAAAGGATCCCCCAACGTACCCAACCAACCGGGACGGATGATGCGTTATTAAATTGAGATTGGCCCAGCAGCTACCTGGTTACGAGGCCCTGAAACTGCCAGACTCTGCTTACGCCTCCTTCTTCGTGATGGCTGATAAGAGGGCCAAGGCTACATACTTATTAGGCAGTAAGCAGTGATGATATACGAATACGTTGATTCGCTTTGCATCCTGCCGGTTAAATGCCGTACCTGGATGGCCTCAGTGATGGACGGGTATAAGCGGACAACCGTCACTTGGTTGACTCTGCGTCAAGGCTCTGCAGCCCTGTCCGAGGTACCAACCAATGCCTGCATGGATCGGACGCATCTCACAACCATCTCGACGAATGGCATCGGCTTCATGGGGAAACTGTGCTCTAATTAGCACCTCCGTAGCGGCCCGAATGGAGACCTCAGGCGCACTTTAACCTTAGCACTGCGTCAAAAAATCGAATAACATGGCATGTGCCTCCTCCTCGCACAGGCACCGTGCAGTATCAAAGCCATCCATGCCAGGGCAGCATTTCTCATGAAAATCACTCGTTGCGACCTAGCGTTGGTCTTGTCTCGCCCGTGTTTAAGCTACTGCTGCATTGCCGTTTTCGTTGCAAAGGCGTGACAATGTCTTTGTAATAGCTTGAGCAGGTTCTCTCATGTTCCCCTCCCTCTTGAAGGACTGAAACAAAGGGCATCGACTCACATAATAAAGGCATCACTAGAAAAACTGCAACAATGAACCCAATGCATTTGTCCATGTTTCACTAACAAATCCAAGAGCGCTTACTGATCGTTGCTCTACGCGCAAAACAGCAGTGATTCTTTTCCCGCCTTACATTAAGGTATGGAGCGGTTGATGCGCTATAAAATAAGGCGCCATGAATAACCGAGGAAGAAGCATGTTGTGAATCACGAACCAGGCAACAAAACGTTATTTAACTTATTTTTATTATTCAAACCGGGGTATATATATATGGCATTTAGTCACCTATTTCGATAAATTTCGCTCCCTTTCCCTTCCTACCTGAGGTCATGATGCCTCGGATGAACCCGCATCCAACGAATCACCACGCTGTTGATATATAAAGAAACTTTTTTAGCCCTGTTCTAGCTGCTCCAAAAGAACCAACGCTTTCCAGTCCTCTTTGAGTTCTCAGACTCGGTGCTATATTTGTCGATCGTCTCATCAGCGACCAGCACGAGCTCATCTGCGCCAGATGCGCTGTGGCCAACCATGACATAGCCCTCGTCGACCTCGTCGTTGGGTGTCAAAGCGTCTTCAAAGAGCTCGATAAAGCCCTCAAAATCAAATTCGGTATATTCTCTTTCTGCCCTCTCTTCCCTTTTGTTGATAGCCTCAATGGTGAAGGCATTTTCATAGTACTTGAAAAGGTTGACAAAGCCCACGAAATCGAATTCGGGATATGGTTTGGGCTCCATAAAGAGCTCTTTGAAGCCCACAAAATCGAATTCGGGCTGTGGTTTGGGCTCACGAAAGAGTTCTCTGAAGCCCACAAAATCGAACTCGGGGTAAGATTTGGGTTCACGAAAGAGTTCTCTGAAGCCCACGAAATCGAATTCGGGGTGTGATTTTGGCTCTATCCATAGCTTTGTAATATTCGTGTAATCTATTTCGAATACTTTGTTCCGTTCTTTCGTCTTCCTCCTCTCTTCCCTTTTGGCAATGTCATTTTGAGAATAAATACATATGGTGGCGGATACATAGAGAATCAACCTCCTAGTGGCCTTCCCGATAGCTTCGTCAACCTTCACCGCTACTAATGGCTTTGTTATCAGAAATGGCAGCGCATTCGTCTGCCGTCTAATTACTCACCTCGGCGGAAGTCTCATCAATGAAGTCTTCGTCATATTCATCGACGTCTTCATCATCATATTCGCCCTTGTCCAACAAGTGCTTGTTGACATATTCCTTGAAACGCTTTCTAATGGTATGGTCGTCATGAATACCATGTATAGCCTCACTAAACTTGGCGTTGAAACGGCTTATACGCCCTTCATCGACTTTGGCGGTGACAGTCTCGTCAATCTTCTCGTCAATGACTTTGTTGTCTCCGTAGACCCGACGGACAACGTGCTCGTAAACAAACTTGCGGCTCGCCTCCATAGCGGCCTCGGATTTATATCTGCCAGGCATGTTCTCGCCGACGAAGACAATGGTTGTGACAATCTTTTCAAGGATTCCGCAGCCATGTGTATCGCCATCGCTGGTACCGCTTTCGAGTTTGGTATCAACTCTCACGATGCGTTTTCTATCAAGAGGACCAGCCTCTTCGTTTGCTGGGGCAACAATGTCCTCCTGCTTTGAGGCCATTGCTGCTGTCGCGAGAATTGATTGTCTTTAAGTGTTCTGTTCGACTCAATTGAGTTAGTATAACTCGTGCGAAAGGTGTGGCAGATGCGTGTTTCTAAGGGGTCCTTACAGTAAATTTTGTAAAATGTAGTCAGTTCCTTATTGAATGTTGTGGAACGATGTCTTGAATCGTGTATTGTTTTCCGACGGCACGAGAGGATATATATATTCCCAGGTGGTAGCTTCTTTGTTTGTATCAACATTCACAGACGCGGATGGAATGCCATGGTAGCTTTGACCGGGGAACATCCCGAGCCAACGAATAACACATTGGTAAAATTAAAGGGCCCTAAGAACAAAGCTTCCTTTCGATTATTTTTTGGAATACTCCAGACGCCGTCATGACCAATCAGTGCAACTGCCTACATGTCCATGCTCATGAGGTACATTTCCAAAATGCGCATAAATTTCGCCACAAACGCTTCCAGGTGAAAGATAACCTTGGTGCCAGTCTTGATTCGGTGCTCGTAAAAGGCGGACCACTTTATAACCTCCCCCTTTAGCCCATCGTCAATGAGACCCAATAGCTTGAAGGTAAGGGTCTTGAGAATTGTTGTTGGTGGGATGCAATGTGTTAGGAGATCATACAGTTTGGCGCGCACTTGCAAGATCCTCGCTGGCGTGTGTTCTTCTATGATCTCCTTGGCGATCTGTCCGACGAGCGCTTCCCAATCTGCTGGTGGAATCGGTGTGCTGTCTGTTACTTTCTCGCTGTGGCGCAAATTATAATTAGCAACTGGCGGCAGAACTGCCGACTGATTTGATTTCACTTACTTCTGAGCGTGAACCGCTTCATACATCAGTAGCGCGCGGCGAAGATTTCTTCCACTCTCCTCGGCTATGCGCTGATGGAGTCCTTTGACAACTTCCCAATTCTCTTTCTTTGCCGATTGCGCCAGGACGTCGCAGATTTCCGCATGTGTTGGGGCGGCAACTCTGACAAGCAAAGTTCTTGAACGAATAGGCGCGATGATGTTGGCTGTTGAGTTGGCCAACAGAATTAGACGCAGGTTTGGAGAGTATTTTTCCATGGTGCGACGAAGGGCAGCCTGGGCGTCTCTGGTGAGGTGGTCTGCTTCATTGATGACGACGACTTTGAATCGCTGCTTCGCTGACTGGTCCACCTGCTGCGTCTGTGCCACCTCTTTCAAAAGATCCTGCACGACAACTCGATCATATTGCCCTACGTCGGATGGTGTGATTTCCAAGTGGTAGTTTGAGGCGACAATGTTGAACTCGAGCTTTCGGTTGCTAGACGTCTGGAACACTCGTGCGTCGATCTTGATCTTCTCCACGCCGGGGCCGTACAGTTCCTTCAGCGTTGCCACTATTCTTGTCTTCTTTCCGGCTCCTGAAGGGCCGTAGACTAGGAGATGGGGGAAGTCACCGCTTTGCGCCTGTGACGGGGGGTTAGCTGTTGCAGCCGTGAATGGAAAGAGTCGCATCGTACGAGAGATTGGAGTCTCTCAGAAAGCTCATGGTGATATGACAGAGCCTCGAGGGACCGCGGGCGATGCTTGTCGACGATGAGAGCCATTGCGTTGGCTGTTGAGATTGGGGTGCTTATTGAATTGAAAGCTCTCCAGCTAAGAATTTGAGGGTCGGAAGACGCGTCGTCGCGTAAAGTGCTGTGCGATGAACTCAGAGTGGGGAAGTTTAGGTGCCTGTTTCTGTTCACTGCAGCCACTGGACGAAGTTGGGTTTGCGGCTGTAAGCTACTGACTTGGCTGTGCGACTCTACTAAGATGCATTGGAACTCATTTGTGTTACGAAGCCACCATCGTCTTTATATCTATTTTCTTTATTATCCCTCTCAATTTTTATCTTGTCTCTTTCGGGAATTATTTCTTTTTCTGTTAAAATAATTCCTGCTAAAAATTAATCGCAGTTACATACAATGCCGAGACGGTCCTTGCTTGAGACCTATGCTTGCATGTTCGTTATTTCTTTCTATTTTTCTTTCTTCGTCAGGAGGCTTTTATTTTATATACAAATATTCTTATGGTACACAGCATTTAACTTGATGCTTATGATGACCCAGACGGCGCAGATGTGTTTCCAGCTTCAGCGGTAGTTGTAGAAGTTGATACCTCAACAAGCTCTGAAGGGGCAATCTGCCTTCTTGGTCTCTTCAGATCCTCCAGTGTGACACCGTCCAGCTTTGTAATTCCAACGACGGGAGCATCCCCCTTCTTCACAAATTCCCACTGGCCTGTAGTTCAGTTAGCGATGGTCTGAAAGGGGAAATGGTAGGGATTATGTTTTACCTGGCAGCTTATTGCCAGCCAACCGGAACGCGTCTCGGACGATCTGCTCGTGAATTCGGCCCTTGATCTCAAACAAGACTTGGCTGACTGCCATTCTGGTAGCCCAGTGGTCGAAGGAACCCTTTCCTTTACCCATTCGCATCTATTTCAACATTTAGCTTGCCATTGCCCGCTCAAACAGTCCGAAAATAAGTCCGCACCTCGTTACCGCTGACGTAGACACCGACATTGCAGCACTTCCTCTTGTAAAGTCGATATTTTTCTCCTCGAAGCCGCACTTTAATCGTATCCTCGGCCATCTTTAGCGACTTGGCGCTGATTCTTCGGTGGTGGTCAACCATTCGCAGTCCGTAGTCGCCCCAAATCACGGTTGTGCCCTTCGTAGACCCTCCCGTCGCTACTCGCGGCCGTCCCTTTGCCATCTTCTTCTTTCGGTTCAAGCTAGGCTCGAGCCATGTGCCCATCATGGCCGGGCTTGTGGAAAAGGCTCTGCCATTCTGGAGCAGCTGAGCGGCGCTTAGGACCTTGGACTGGGGCTGAATCGGGGCCCTCAGCTGTCGCAAAGGGGTGCATGCGGAAATCTTCAGCCCCTGGAAGGCGTTCAGCAATGCGGAAGCGCCATTGGACCTCATGGCGTCGGTTTGGCCGCTTGTCGGGGCTTGTCTCGAGATATCGCACGACTGCTCTGATATCTTGAAAAGAATCCCACCATGGCATGGGTCCGTCCCAAGGTGGGGCCTGAGATCTCAGGCCCAAAGCGGCTGCTTACCTCATCTCACAGCGATCAGGCAATTAAGCCCAGGTCACGCACCTCGCGTCAGCTTCGCGTTGCGCTGCAAGTGGGATCTTAGTGCACGTCACTGAACAATTTCTAGGCTGCATCTTCACTCTCACGCCGGACCCGCGATTGGTCAGGCAACAGCACCGGATTGCGGTTGGAGACGGCCCTGGGAAGGCTATATCTTGTCGTGTCACCTCCGTTAATTCTATTGCCTCCCAGCTATTCATCTGAGCTGAAAAGAGGGACACAATGCCTGATATTCGATCATTCTTCGCGCCAAAGGGTGGTGCCCACCCCAAGCCCGTGGCCGCCAAACCAGAGCCTCCGGCAGCCAAAAGCAAGCGAGGAAGTGAGTATTTCTAATCTACAGGTCACCAATTGATGCTGATTAGTGTATAGAGGGTCGCAAAGTTGTTGAAGATAGCGATGATGAAGCTGTAGAGTACTGTCGCCCCGATTCCTGGTTCACGCTCCGCCTCTAACCGAACTTACAGAGAAAAGAAACCTGCACCAAAACCGGCGGCGAAGAAAAAGTACGCACTGCGACACTCTCTATTCTTTGTTTACTTTGTTATTATAATTTATCCTTCTAACTCCAAAATAGGGAGACGGAGCCTAAAGGTGTAGCAATATCCGCCGACGACTACTTTGCTTCTTCGAAAGATTCTAAAGCGGTCAAGGCATCTCAGTCGCCCAAGAAGAATAACAGCAAAGCCATTATCGAGACTGAAGTACCCGTCAGATTAAGCCCACGGAAGAAAACCGTCGCAAAATCGGCTGCTCCAGAGGATGAGGAGGTAGCTCCTCGATCGAAAAGGGCCAGAACCTCGTATACGGCCCTTCCTGTCGACGATGATAACGACGTATATATGGATGACGGAGATGAGGATGGAGATGACATCTTTGCTGCTGACGCTAAGGGCCGTAATAAGCGCAAAAACGACGATTATGAAGAGGAAGAATCAGAAGAAGAAGTACTCCCACAATCCAAACGACTTGCTACACGAGGGCGACCTGCTTCTGGCAAGAACACTGAAGAGAAGCCAGCACCCAAGGCTGCATCAGCCAGCAAGAAGCGAAAGTCACCAGAGCAGGAATCAGATGACGAAGAAGAAGAGCTGCCGAGGAAGAAGCCTGCAGCTGCGAGCAAACCACGCGCACCAAGGGTCAAGAAAGCAGACGAACCCGAAGACGAGGAAATCCAGAACATTCTCGATAGCGTAGCTACTGTTAGAGCGCCAACGCCGCCGCCCAAAGATCCCAATGCGAAATTCGACTGGAGAAAAGCCGCCTCAGGGGGTGGCAATGCTGCAGCTGCACCGTCCCTTCCAGCCGGCGAACTTCCAGAAGGCGAAGAAGAGTGCCTCAGCGGATTGACTTTCGTCTTCACTGGCGTGTTGCAAACCATTGGCCGCGATGAAGCTCAGGCACTAGTCAAGCGATATGGTGGCAAAGTTACTGGCCAGCCCAGTAGCAAAACAAGCTTCGTCGTGCTTGGAGGAGATGCTGGGCCCTCCAAGCTAGCCAAGATCAAGGCAAACGGCATCAAGACAATTGATGAGAATGGCCTCTTTGACCTGATTCGCAAGCTTCCAGCGTTTGGAGGGACCGGCAAGGGTGCTCAGAAGGCGCAAGAAAAGAAGAAGGCAGAAGAGGAAAAGGTGAAGAAGCAGGTTGCTGAGATGGAGGCAGAAGAAAAGGCAAAGAAGCTGGAAGCCGAGAAAGCAGCGAAGAAATTGGCTGCATCCCGAGGGCCAACAAGCAGTGCACCCGCTGAGCCTGCAAGGGCACCAGATGTGCTTCTTACGTCTAAATACGCGCCGACGCAACTGAACCACATATGCGGCAACAAGGCACAGGTTGAAAAGATCCAAAATTGGCTTCGAAACTGGCCAAAGTCTAAGAAGTACAACTTTCAGCGGCGTGGCGCCGATGGTATGGGAGGGGAGCGCGCCATCATCATCTCTGGCCCTCCTGGTATTGGAAAGACTACAGCAGCACACCTGGCGGCCAAGCTCGAAGGCTACGATGTATTGGAGAGCAATGCTAGTGACACACGTAGCAAGAAGCTGGTGGAAGCTGGTGTAAGCGACGTTATGAACAACACGTCCCTGCTGGGATTTTTTGCCGGAGACGGAAAATCTGTGGATGCCACCAAGAAGAAGATTGTGCTCATCATGGACGAAGTTGATGGCATGTCGGCTGGTGATCGCGGAGGAGTTGGCGCCCTGGCTAAGTTCTGCAGGAAAACGGAGGTGCCGTTGATCCTGATCTGCAACGAGCGAAAACTGCCAAAGATGAAGCCTTTCGACCACGCTGCGTTTGATATAAGATTCAACCGTCCGACGGTCGACCAAGTCCGCTCCCGAATCATGACAATTTGCCATCGAGAAGGCCTGAAACTGCCCCCTCCAGTTGTTGATGCTCTCATTGAGGGAAGTAACAAAGATATTCGCCAGATTATCAACATGATTTCCACAGCAAAGCTTGACCAGTCTTCCATGAGCTTTGACCAAACCAAGGCCATGTCAAAAGCATGGGAAAAACATGTTGTCTTGAAGCCTTGGGACATCTGCCAGAAGATGCTTGGCGGTGGACTGTTTGCACCAGCAAGCAAAGCGACGCTCAATGACAAAATTGAGCTTTATTTCAATGACCACGAGTTCAGTTTCCTCATGATCCAGGAGAATTACCTTCGCACCAAGCCCATGGCCATGAGCGGCTCAGGATACAGTGGCCGAGAAGCTACTTTGAAGGCGCTTGAGCTCTTTGATCAAGCAGCAGAAAGCATTAGCGACGGCGACCTGGTGGATCGCATGATTCACGGACCACAGCAACACTGGAGTCTGATGCCTACACACGCCGTTTTCAGTACTGTGCGCCCTGCCAGCTTCATTGCTGGCCAGCTAATGGGATCTAACTTTACCTCTTGGCTTGGAAATAACAGTAAAGCTGGAAAACTGGGCCGATATATTCGAGAAATTCACTCTCACATGCGGCTCAAGTCATCAGGAGACCACAACGAAGTTCGACAAGAGTATTTGCCCCTCCTGTGGTCCCAAACAGTTGATCGACTACAGAAGGAAGGGAATGAAGCTGTGGGAGAAGTAATCGACCTGATGGACAGCTACTATCTCACTCGCGATGACTTTGATGCAATTCAAGAGCTAGGGCTTGGTCCCATGAGTGACGAGAATGTCAACATCGAAACCAAGACAAAGGCTGCTTTCACTCGAATGTAAGTAATTTGCATCACACTTGTTTCTCCCTTTTCTATACTGGTTTTCTTCTTCAATGATGCTAACTGAATATAGATACAATGGCATGAACCACCCGTTGCCATTCATCAAGGCCACCAATGTTTTAGCACCGAAGGCGGTGACTAAAGAAGCACCAGACCTTGAAGAAGCTATCGAGGAGGAGGATGACGCCGAGCTGCTGGAGGCGCCAGATGTTGACGAGGACGACGAAATCGACCTCAAGAAGGATAAATATATCAAACAACCCAAGGCCAAGAAGCCAGCAAAAAAGGCGGCGAAAGTCGACACTGGAGATGATGACGACACTGCAGACTCCAAGCCAAAAGGTCGTTCCAAGGCCAAGGCATCCGCAGCAAAAGGAAAAGCAAAGAAATAACTGCTGCACATCACCTTTCAATGTATGACTTATTATGACGAACAGGATTGGAGCTACCTACCTTGGAGGCTACTGTATAATGTTGACTGGTGGTTGTCAAATGTAAAAAGAGAGAAAACAAGAATTGGACGCGGTACAGCTTGCTTTTATGTCATTGCAGCATTGAATTTATGACTATTAATGTTAGAGATGGATGGCTGGTGGATTTCTTCATGGCGGAGTGGCAGTGCTAGATAAAATCATGGCAAATCATTTCACAAACAGTATTCATAAGAGTGTCAGGCTGATGAAGTGTGTATCGTTCCGCTTGAAGCGGTTGATTAAAGGGCGGCTCATCTGATCGCCGCTCAGAGGACGCAAAGTCGTATGTACATGTATGGATATCCGCTCATACCAAAGATTTTCTCTTCTCTCTCTTCTTTTTTCTCTCTTTCCATCTTCACATTCATGTGTCCAACTTTAAGTGCGTTACCCTTTTCGCCTTTTTTTCACCGCCCTTGCTCAGGTTTCCCGAACCACTATGCAAATATAATAAATGATGTTTTTCTTTTCAAAGCCGTCATCGTGAGAGGAGCATTATACACTTTTTGACCTAACGCCAAGCCAACGCAAAATCCGGTAGTAGTACATGTAAGAGGTGTTGTATGACTGTTTTGAATCATGACATCCACGCTTCTTTAGGTATAGTTTTCTTTCTTCATTCGATTCTCATCTTCTTTCTTTGCGTTATAGAAAGGGGAGTTAAGAAAGGAATGAGCAAGCGAATGAGTTGAGATTTTTTTTGTAATTTCTTTAGGCGTTCTTGACGACGCCGACCTTGGCGGCACGCAGGACACGACCATTGAGCTTGAAGCCCTTCTGCTGGACAAAGAAGACAGTGTTGTCCTCCTTGTCCGGCTGGGGAGCCATGAAAGTAGCCTCGTGCTCGTTGGGGTTGAACTTGATGCCATCTGGCTCCAGGCGCTCCAGGCCGTGCTTGGCAAGCGTCTGGATGAGGATGCCCTCGGTCATCTTGAGGCCCTCGTAGAGGTTAGCGAGCTCCTGGAGGTCCTCGCTCTTCTCCTCGGCCTTGAGCTTTTCCGCAGGGACGGTGGAGAGGGCGCGGTCAAGGTTGTCGACGCTGTCGACGAGGTCCTTGGCGAACTTTTGGATGGCAAAGTCGCGGGCGGACTTGACCTCACGTGCGGTGCGGTCCTGGAGGTTGCGGAAATCGGCGACGGTGCGGAGGCATTTATCCTGGGAGGGGAGTTAGCGACAATACATCAAAGCAAGTTTTGGGTCTTTGTTGGCCAAGCAGAGGAGAGAGAGATAATACAAACCTTCCAGTCACGGGCCTCCTTGTCCTTGGCCTCAAGGTCCTTCTTCAGCTGAGCAACCTCGTCGGTCTCGCCATTCTTCTTCTCCCCATCCTTGGCGTCGGCCTTCTCCTCAGCAGCCGGAGCCTCCTTGGTCTCTGAAGCCTCCTTAGCCTCGCTGTACCACCGGCTAGCGATAGGCTGGAATGATCTTATTGAGATGGCGGGGGCAGCAGTCTGGATTTGAGGCCGCAGAATTGCGCGGCTGGCGGCGATGGGTGTTGAGCGCAGAGCTCTGGAAGAAGTGGCGAGGGCTTGTCGAAGCATGATGAATGTATTGCGGGGAAGAGTGAGGCTGGTGAAAATGCGTGAATATGGCCAATTGGGCGGCGCTGATGGTGAAGAAGCTCGGTTATATGTGCTATTACATAGACTGGATTTGTATGAGGGGAGGCCATAAAAATTCCAATGACTTGGCCCGCCTCCGGCCTGCGCCGGTTCAGCCCACCTCCAGCCGGGCGGATCATTGACGGCCCGGCGTTTCTTCTGTGCTCCGTAATTGTGCCGGCAGCAGCAAGGCAGAAGGTGGGAGGGCTAGTGCGCTTAGGTACACGCTACCTCTGGATGCAGGGAGCAGGATGCTGCTTACTAAGTAGCCGGTACTTTGGAGGCTGGGCTACGTCGCGCTGTGGCTACCTGGAGGGACAAGTGAAGCTCAGATCAGCAACTCCAGCTTCATTCAATACCAGCATTTCGCCATTCCAGCCGGAGACGAGCATCTTCGACCTTGCAACAAACGAGAAAAACAAATCGAATTCACGATTCTGCCGCCGTTACCACCACCCTCTCCTCTAGAATACCTCACCTAGAAGCTTCTCGAACTCGACCCAACCCACTCCCCTCCCACCATGGCCGCCGGCGACTCGAGCCGGGTCAAAGAAGCCCAAGACCTCGTCAAGACGGACCCGAGAAAGGCAGAGGCTGCTTTCAAAGAAATCATATCCAAGGCCCCCGCGGCAACCTCAGATGCTGCCACGCGCGAGTACGAAGCTGCTTTGATAAGCTTGGGAGAACTCTACCGGGATGAGAAGTCAGTTGTGATGGCAGCGGCATTGCGTTTGCGGAGCTAATCTCTCCAACAGGAAGACTCAGGAACTCGTCACCTTGGTGCAGGAAAGCCGGACGGTGTTTTCATCCTTTGCCAAGGCCAAGTCCTCGAAGCTGGGTATGTCTCGTCTCTTTGATGCTCCGAACCAAAGCTCGCCTTTGGGCAATGATTGCTGACTGATTGATGCCTTGGCAACATACAGTCCGCCAGCTCCTGGACCTGTTCAAAGATATCCCCAACAGCGTCGACGTCGAAGTTGCCGTCACAAAAGATTGCATAGAATGGGCCACCTCCGAGCGCCGTGCCTTCCAGCGCCAGGACCTCCAAGTCCGCCTGGTCACCCTCTATATGTCCAAGCAGACCTACTACGACGCCCTCACCCTCATCAACGGCCTTCTCCGTGAGCTCAAGCGCCTCGACGACAAGCTCCGCCTCGTCGAAGTCCAGCTCCTCGAATCCCGAGTCTACCATGCCCTGGGCAACATTCCCAAGGCCCGCGCGGCTTTGACGAGCGCGAGGACAAGCGCTGCCAGTGTTTACACCCCTCCACTGCTGCAGGCCAACCTTGACATGCAGAGCGGAATGCTTCACGCTGAAGATAAGGACTTCAACACGGCGTTCTCGTACTTCATCGAGGCGTTGGACGGATATCACACTCAGGAAGAGGCCCCCAAAGCCCAGGCTGCATTGCAGTACATGCTCCTCTGCAAGATCATGTTGAACCTGGTCGACGATGTCAACCAGCTCATGGCATCCAAGCAGGCCGTCAAATACGCCGGAAAGAACCTCGAGGCCATGAAGGCCATTGCCCGAGCCCACGCAAACCGATCCTTGGAAGAGTACGAACGAGCACTGTCTGCCTACCGATACGAGCTTGGCAGCGACACCTTCATCCGCAACCACCTTCGCCGCCTGTACGATGCCCTGTTGGAGCAGAACCTCATCAAGGTTATTGAGCCCTTCTCACGAGTCGAGATTGATCACATTGCCAAGATGGTGGGTCTCGACACCCAGCAGGTGGAGAGGAAGCTGTCACAGATGATTCTCGACAAGGTCATCATTGGCGTGTTGGATCAGGGTGCTGGTTGCCTTATTATTTACGACGAGACACAGCGGGACGAGTCGTATGACTCTGCTCTGGCGACAATTGAGAAGCTGAGCAACGTGGTGGATGTGCTGTACACGAACCAGGCCTCCATGCTTGAGTAGAGGAAAAATACAACGGGCATTGAGATGAGGATGATGGTTAGAGAACGGATCTTGTATTGTAATGTGTTAGTCACGGTAGATGAGGCGCTTGTTCATCCAAAAGACTTGCCGTCCCTACTGAAATTGTCCATTGTACTTTCGCATATGTGATGAAAGAAAGGTACAGTTCTGTAACCCAAGTGTGAATCTTTTCTCATTCCATCATGGCGTAATTCATTCTCTTCGTGGAGACAAAAGGGTAACCGAAAAGCCAACCGTCCCGTATTCCACGAATCCGTACATACAAGAAGCTCTGGTAGTACATCCTAGCATGAGCAAAAAGGTAAATCATATTTCCCTCCTTAAACCAAACCGAACAATCCAACCGCTCAAGTGGTATCTTTTCCCTAAATACAGTTGTAATAAAAAAAAAGTCAAACCCGAACCGGGAACCAAGCCAAGCCAGAGCCAAAAGTAAATCAAACCGGATCCCTTTCCAACGCCAACTCATGCATATAGTTGTTATTTTTGCTTCAAGTACCTTGACTCTGCCCAACACCGATGAAATGCTATATCAAAAAATCTACAAGGCGATTTGTTCCGTTTCTGCCGGCCATGAATCCAACAAAAATACAATTGTACCGGCAGAACAAGTTTCAGGTTAATATGAATAAAAAAAAAGGTAGACCTTTTCCTGTTGTTCGTCTCATTCAATGAAACATTACTCCAGGAGACGGGCCCACGGAGGTTCGACGCCGCTGTGCTTCTCCGAGAATAAGCGCAAACAGTCTCTTGGCGAGCTCTCCTTCATCCCAGCCACCTATCTGGGATTTAAAGGCGTCGACGCATTCGAGATGCCACTTCTCCAGCACCAAAGACTCGCCCATGCTAGTGACGACTTTTCCGAGGTAGCGTCGGGAGACAGGCTCGTACTCTTCGCTGAAGGGGCTCTGCCGCCGCATCTGCAGGAGTGTATCGAGGAAAATCCAGTGCCGACGAGTCCAGACCGTCTGGGAAGGAGGTTCTCGTCTCCCTCGCTTCTTTGATGCCCGTTTTTTCGTCACTCCTGAGGGCTTAATGATCCTTGGTGCGAGTTTTTGTGGCGGTTGCTGCTGCTGCCTACCCATGCTTCCTTTGCCTGCCCGCGGCTCTACATGGGTTGGTATGGGGGCGGCGGTGATGATATCCTCTTGGGATACATCTTCGTTAGCTCGGCCGCGTTGTTCGCGAATTTGAGCTTGCTCCTGAGGTGATAACACGCTGCTTGTAAACTCAACCACTCGCCCTGGCGTATGGGGCTTCAAAGGAGAACGAAGACTTGATTTCTTTGGCGAGGCGTGCTTTGACGGCAGCGGCCTTAATAAAGACGGAAGGGTGGGCGAACTTCCACTAGCATTCGACGTTGCCACTTGCCACCTGTGAATGTCTTCGTGGGTCAGCTGCATCCTTGGGGGAGTCGCGGCTGCGAGTGAAGACGAGGGCTGAAAGAAGGAATCGCTGCCATGTCCTGGATGTGGCGTAAAGTTTTGCTTCTGAGCAATGACGGGGAGAGAAGCTTTCTCAGCAGGAGTGCCAGGGGATGAGGATTGCTCAGCCATTTGCTCATCAGCCGGTGGATCAGGTCGAACAGTTGAAGGAATAGGATCTGTGCGACGAAGATTTCGCGGACCATTTCCATTTTGAGAGATTCTTGAAAACTTTGATGTCGTGGGCATCGCTGGAGGTTCTTGTCGAGGTCTAGCAGGCTCTGTTTGTTGAACGGTTGGCTCGGCAGGGGCTTTGGTTTTGGCCGGCATGAATTTTTCAGCCAATAGCCCCGGAATAGCAGCCGGCGAGGAGAAAAAGGATGATAAGTCAAACCGCTTGGACTTGGATGAAGTCGCGGGTTCCTGTTCTTGTTGATTCCGTGCAATCAGGGAATGCTCCTCGCCTCCAAAACTTCTATCGGCTTGCCGGCTAATCGACTGTCTGATGCGAGATGACTTTGGCAGGTCATTCGGAGCAACAAGAGTTGCAGCTGGTGCTCGTTGTGCGTCTCTCCAGGAGCTTGATGGGCCCGGTGCCGTGCCACGATCTTGTACCAAGGGCATCATCGACTGCTGGGGTTCTTGGCGAGGTGGCACTTCTCGCCGTGCTTCGTATTCCCAGATATCAATATCATCATCGTCGTCGTCTTCTTCATCCTCATCCTGATCTTCTTCCTGCTCCTGTTCTTCCAGCTCCTGTTCTTCTTGTTCTTCCGCCTGTTCTTCCTCTTCCACTTCGTCCTCATTCTCTTGCTCCTCTTCTTCCTCCTGCTCCTCTTCCTCGTCTTCCTCGAGATCTTGCTCCTCCTCATCCTCCTCCTCAGCCCTCTCAGGCTCTTCTCCAGCGCCATCAACTTGACCAAAGGGGAAAGCATTCCTAATGCTCGAGAAGCGCGTTGCTCGCAGCAATGAGTTAACCCCCTTTACAAGGGGACTTATAGGTCCCTCCCTATCGAGCCAACCCGTAGCACCGCCACTCGGAGGCGTGTTGCCCAGAGAGCTTGCAATGGATTCTCTCGATGGAGGTCGCCTCCTATGTAGGGGGTCATTTGGTCCCATATCAAGTGCCTGGCGTGCTCCGCTAAAACTCATACCAAAAGCCTCAGTATTAGCAGTCACCCTATAATTCACAGGCGCCTTGTTGATATTCGACTGGTCGCGACTAAAATGAAACAATTGTGGCGGGCTTTTACTCGGAAGCCCTTGTGACGACTCTTTGCTCGCGGAGCTCCTGAATGGGCTTCCCAGATGTTTCTCTCGGTCTCCTGGTGAAGGGGGATCGGATGTGACGTTTTGTAAAACGCGGCCCGCTCGCATTATTGAAGAAAGGACAGGTCGTACTGCCTGATACTGCGCGGGTTCCGGGGGGACGGATTGGGGTTCCTGGAGCGGCGATGACATTTGATGGAGTGGTGTGGCCTTTACTGGCTGTGCTTCGTACTCGGGTGTAGGCTCTAGCTGCTCGGGTTGCTCTAGAGGGTCGGAGCGTATTTCTTCGTCGGCATAATCGTCCTTGTGCGTAGGCTGACGGCGCCCAAAAAGGCTTGCTCTCAAGCGATCCAAAGGTTCGTATAGAGGGACTTCGTGCTCCTCATGCTCCTCGTGCTCGTGCTCCTCGTGCTCCTCGATTTCTTCCTGCTCAGCATATTCTCCCTCTTCCTCCTGTTGCTCCTCATCCTCTTCCAGTTCTTGTTCCAGATGTTCCGCCACTTCCTCTTCCCCTTCCTCTTCATGCAGTCCATGCTCTTCAAACTCTTCCACTCCAGCCTTCTCCTCCTCCTCCATTTCTTGTTGCTGCTCCTCATGGCCTGCTAACTCTTCTTCTCTTTCTTCTTCCTCCTCCTCCTCCTCCTCCAGCAGCTCCATTTCGTGCTCCAGCTCTCCCTCATGCTCGTCGTGTTCTTCAAAATCCCCGTGTTCTGCTTGTTCCTCATACTCTTCCTCTTGCCCTTCGTGCTCTTCAAATTCCTCTTGTTCTGCATGCTCAGCATGATCTTCATATTCTTCTTCTTGTCCTTCGTGCTCTTCAAATTCTTCGTGTGCTTCGTGCTCACTCTCTTCTTCGACATCCCGTACGGGGGAGCTTATTATATCGGGTGATGGTGGTGTTGGTAACCTAACCGCACTTGGTCCAGCCGTTCTCTGGATTTGCGCAGTCAATGGTCCCTCATCTGCAACTTCATCCGCATATTCTTCAGCATATTCTTCCACATCATTTTCAACGTTGTCTTCCACGGGCTCGTCATTATCCTCGGCTGGCTCCTCCTCCTCCTCCTCCTCCTCCTCCTCCTCCTCCTCCTCCTCCTCCTCCTCCTCGGCTGGCTCTTCTTCCTCTCCTTGCAATCCGTACTCCATCAAATCGACTTCTCGTTCGGTTCGAGTGGCGGCAAAATTCAAGGGCTTAGGGTTAGCAGCATCAAGGTAGTTCTGAGGAATCTCAGAGAAGGAGTCTTCGTAAATGTTCGAGCGGCCCTCTCGGGACTGTGCGGATGCCGGCCGTCTACCAGCCTTAGTGGGCGTCGGCTCTTCCTCCCGTTGGTCAAACTTGAACAGCCTTCCCGACCTCTTTGCAGCGGACCTCAACAGCGTCTGATGTCTTGGTGGCGATGATCCCATCTTCCTAGGTTTGCGAGACCACCACGGACTCTCGCTCAGACGCGCCTTTCTGGCAGCTTCCCTTATGATGGGAATAAACTCCACCTCTTTTTCTGGCTCTTCTTCGATCTCGGGCAACTCAGGGATCTCGATTGCTTCTGTGATATCCACTGGATCGCTAGTTTGAGCAACCTCCTGTCTTAGTGACGCCAGAGTGTTGTTGATTATCAGATGTGTTTCTTCACCCAGCTCCTCGTCATCATGGGCAGCAGACATAAAGGTGCTATTACCGTGGTGACTCCCTTGGAAAGAAGGAATGGAATCCATGAAGATCATACTAAAATCTTCACCCTGAGCGATCGTATCGTTGGTCTGAGAGCTAAAGTCATGGTGCTCGTCCACAGTAGAATGGTCGCTTGCTTCTGGAGCACGGTCAGTGTTTCTAGTACCAGCAACTTCCAACGGCCTATTTTTGGAAGGCAATCGTATTGTCGTCGAAGGCTGCGCTGAAGCTTTAGGCGTCGGTTCATCATCAGATTCCGTATCTGCATTGGATGCGGCATCGGCACCTGGAGCATTGCCATTGGCACGTTGCCCCGAGGGAGGCCGTATGAGATCCACAGCGTCGGTTTCGCTTGGTCGGCGAATATTTTGCAAACTTCTCTCTGCTGCTGCTTCTTCCGCTATTCCAACCAGCTCATCGGGGGCCATTGCCTGTCGTCTTCGCCCTCGTTTCGCAGGTCCTAGCTCGCTGGACGGTTGGTTAACCTGGGTTTTGGGCGGACGCCCTCGCTTTACGGTTGCCGGCGTGGCCTGAACATTCTCTTTTTCTTCAAAATGCAGCTCCGCGGTGTTTTCTCCTGTGAATCTCTCTTCACGTACACGACGTGGGTTTCTGCTGATTGGTGACCCTGCTCTCCTCTTTACCCCAGCCGTCGGGAGAGGCGTTCCATTGGAAAGTCGAGTGCGGCTCCGTCTCCTACTAGGAGTTATCGCAGTTGTGAGCTCATCTTCGGCGGATTCCCTCAGCGGGACCGTAGTCGTGATTGTGTCATCCGCCCTGCGCCGCACTGTGGGCGACTGGACCGGCGACTTGAAGAGCTTCCTCCTCGTGCCGCTGGATGCAGTGGCCATCTCGTCGTCGCCCTCCGTCTCGACCGTGACCGGTAACCGCTGCGGCGACAATGAATCCCCGGCTTGCGGCTCAAACGTCTGCTTCCTGGGCGAGGCTAGCGAGATTCTTCGTTGCGGGCTGCGCGACACGCGACGTGACGCGGACTCGGGCGCAAAGCTAGGAAATGATATAGTGGGTTCATTCAGCGGGTCAGGCGAGGACATAATATCAACACTAGGCGTGTTGGGGTCCGCGATGCTGTGCCAGCGGAGGTTGAACGAGGCGGGTTTGGATCCGGACTTTTTGCGCCGGGGCATCTGCAGCAAGCAGGTGTTTCATTCCAGATCTGTTGTCGCAGATTACATGAACCAGAGCCGCAGGGCCAGCCACGGCGTGAAGAGCTTGCGAAGGGTTGGAGGTATTCGTCACCGACGGAGACGAGGAAAGCTACATCAGTCTGGCTTTTTCGGATATTGCCTACAGTGGTTTAGCCGATCTGAGCTCTGCTCTGTTTTTACGATTTTAACATTTTCTGCGAAACCTTCTTTTTTTGGCCGCAGTATCGTTACTCCGGTGCCGCCGGTCAATTGTCACTGTTTGATGTACCTCTTTACACGCATGCCCGCATTGAAGTGATTTGTGCCTACTAAGCTACTATACGAAGCACTGTACGGAAGGGTGCTCAGTGACATTCCTCTTCATTTCCCCAGACTTGCCAGGGCTCATTCCCAGGCTCTCGGAAGCATCTCTCAATCCAAACGCAAGTCTCGTGCTTGCTCGCACTAACAACCTCCAGCATTTTAAAACACACGCTTGCGCCTTAGTGATTGCCGCCATCCCCGATACAGCACCTACCTCGGCACCCGCATTTCTGTAATCACAATCACAAACACTGGGCGATCTTGTCGCCCCCGAAGCCGCCAAAAACACCCCGCCAAAGTCACATGCAATGCCCCCAAGCTTCAGCGCACTAGCGGGCTCCCACGGGGGAGACATGACTTCATTCCAGCGCTCTCTGCCGCGCTAAGGCGGAACAATGCGGTTACAGACAAGTCGCCGGCTTCAAACATCCAACAGGGACCTCGGCTTGCATCTGTCAGGGGCCCATCGACGACGGTCAGACGTCCGGAATAGTTTTCTGTTTCCCTCGACGATATAGAATCGGGCCTTTCGCACAACCGCATGCGACCCGAGAAACGCCGTTTTACTCTTGCGTCGTCTTATCGCCGGGTATCAATTCGATAGCAAAGTCACTGGTCACAGAGGCCTCGCAGCACTGCAACATCGACAAAGTCATCCAAGCCGCCGATTCAGTTCCTCGACAGTTCAGCACTATGGCTTCCAAGTCTCCGATTCCCCAGAACGACAATGTCGCACATGCCCTGGCCGGCGCTGGCGGCGGCATTTTGTCCATGATTTTGACGTAAGATGTCTCCATCTCGTGTCTTTGTCGCCCACCGTCTTGTTCCGGGATTGCGATATCGCATCACGACAGCGATGTCCTTGGCTAACATCTGCCCTCGTGTAGCTACCCCCTCATCACCCTCTCTACCAGAGCCCAGGTCGAGTCGAAAAAAGCCGAGAGCAAGTTCACCGAGGCCATCCAGAAAATCATCGCGCGCGAGGGCGTCTCGGGCCTCTACTCGGGCATCAACTCGGCTCTGTTTGGCATCAGCGTCACCAACTTCATCTACTACTACTGGTACGAATGGACCCGGGCCTTCTTTGAAAAGGCCGCCGCCCGCGCCGGCCGTGCCAGCAAGAAGCTCACCACGATCGAGTCCATGATCGCCGGTGCCATTGCCGGCTCCGCGACCGTCATCATCACCAACCCCATCTGGGTTGTCAACACGCGCATCACCACGCGCCGACAGGACCCAGATCTCGAGGCCGGTGCTGGCGGCAAGCCAAGCAAGGCTCCCACCACGCTGGGAACCCTCATGGCCCTCTTGAAGAACGAGGGACCCCGGGCCTTGTTTGCCGGAGTCATTCCAGCGCTGGTGCTGGTCATCAACCCTATTCTTCAGTACACGCTCTTTGAGCAAATGAAGAATACCGTGGAGAAGAAGAGGAAGATCACGCCCACAATGGCGTTCGTGCTAGGAGCTTTGGGCAAGCTCTTTGCAACTTCAGTGACATATCCCTACATCACTGTAAAGAGCCAGATGCACGTCGCTGCCCATAGCGAAAAGAAGGAGGGCATGTCTCAGACTTTGAGTCGTGTCGTTAAAGAGGAAGGCTATTCTGGTCTATACAAGGGTGAGTCAATCCATATGCAAGTAGAGCAAGTTAAATAGGAGCATGAGCGACTAACAAAAAGCAAATGACAGGCATTGGCCCGAAGGTTACTCAGAGCGTCCTAACAGCGGCCTTCCTCTTTGCCTTCAAGGATGTTCTCTATGAGCAGATGGTGAGGCTCAGGATGGGCCGCAAGAAGGCGTAAGCTACTCCTACTGCAATTAGTGGTCGCTTCTACCACACAAAAGCATGCACTCTCTTCTTCCAACAGCTTGTATCACAGTATCAGACGCTGGCTTGGGGGGTCAATAGATAGGGGCCGCAATTTTCTTCGGCTGTACCATTAGTGTACCATCACCATAGGCAAGGTGAATTTACGTAAGGGCAGTTGATATCCCTGGAGGTATAGAGTGGGTTTCTGGAACGAGTTCAAACGAATTTTAGGTTGATGGATGTATGTCACGAATGGATACCTTGGGACCTCTTCTTTCTTTCTCTTCTTCTTAGCATCTCTTACATAGGCTCCGGGAGCAAAGAAAATAAGAGATGGGATTTTAATAAGTCATTTTTCTTTATTAAATATTTACAAATGCCTGCTTCATGCTAATGGCAGTATCTTTGGAACAATCCATGATTCATGATATGCCTTTTGCGGAGTTGGAATCTCGACCTTGATCTTCAAATTATCCAGATCCTTTGACTTTTCCATCGCCTTTTGCACTGCTGAAATGGCGATTTTCGTGGCAATGCATGACTTGAGTCCATTCTTGGTAGCCGAGGCCCATCGTTGGTGAGAGCCGACGGAGAAGGACTCCTCGGCTGTCATCTTACTCAGGGCCTCGAAACCTCTCTTAGCGCCCTCCACTGCTCTCTCTGCATACTCAAAGAGCTCATCGATGCCCGTGTCGGGTTGCAGCGTTCCGGCCGTAAACTCCTCAAAGGTAGGCAAGACGGGAAGACCAACCGGCGCAAACGGCCTCATCCGAATCTCGTACCGGAGTTCGTCGGTGCCATACGGCCTAGGCGGCGCCTTGATAAGCTTGAGGCGATTCAGAACAGTGTACAGACAAGACAGCGAGTCAGACAACTCCCAAGTGACGGCGGCGTCTAGCAACGAGAGGCGAGTATACATGAGCGATCGCTGCAGCTGTGCGGCGATGGTGGGGTCTGAATTTCCGGGCTGCCCGTGTGTCTCCTCGACTCTCTTGATAACAAACGATTTGATCCGTTCGGTGTGGTGGAGGCGGGACTTGGAGATGTAGTTGAGGTACCAGTACATGCCGGCAAGTTCATCGGATTGGTAAACCTCCAGCTCAAAGCCTAGCTGGATAATCTGCTCCATCTGCCGTAGCTTGTATAAATATGTCCATGATGATAAGGGCAGCGAATAAGACTCCACGCCACCACTGCTCATTGATGGCCAGTGCATGGTCGGCTGCTCCTTTACCTTGACCTGGAGGATCTGGTCGATTTCTTCCGCATCTACCTGGAGGCTCTCCCAATCACGAAGAAGATGACACAGAGTCCTTCTCACGCGACATCGATTCTGGCAAGTCGTGCGTAGGATATCTAAAAACGGCTGAGCTGCTCTTGTCCTGAAGAGCTCCATCTGCTGCGCCATGGCGTACCGTGGATCTTGAACAGCCTCGACCTCATCGTTAAGTCTATCAAGATACTGATGTGCCGGCATTGTAAGAATGGCAAAGTCATCGTCAAGAAGTTGGCGGATACTCATAGACCCTAGAACTTCCATGGCGTCAAACAGGAATGTCTGTAGCAGTGTTCGTACATATACTATAGGCTGCGGTTTCTTCGCTTGAAATGTAGATACAAACGTCTGTATTTTTGTTTGTCAGCATAGATGGGCCATCCGCTGGAAGATGGCCACTTACGAGCAAGCACTGCGAGTCCCTATAATGTAAAACATCGATGAGCTCTAGGCCGTCTTCAAACAGACCCTTTAGGTGGCCGAAAGCGACGTCAAACTCCAGCTGAACGATGGGCCGTGGAGGCATAGTGCTGGCCAGCTTCCTCTGTAGCTTGGCGCTGAAGGCTTCATCTACCGGTGAGGCGAGAGAGTGAGATTTGTTCAAGGCCGGTAAGATGGCGAGGCCTTCCCTCCAGGGCTTCTTCGCCAAATCAGGCTCTTTCATGTGTTTTGGGCATTCTACTGCATCCAGGAATATGTGCCTCAGCTCTAGCCGAAGCACCAGGGCGTCAACGAGATTGTCAGGGACAGAGCCGCGTTGTGACTTGAGAGCTGCCATTGCCTCGATTAGGACGTCCCGGATCGCACTTGTTGGTAGGTTTGCCATAAGTGTGCGGTTATATGTGTTGGTAACGAAATCCTCTTCCTATATGTTGCTCGAATAACAGAATCACCAGTATCGCCTGAACATAGACACTCACCTCGTAATAGTGCTCCGACTTGATTCTCTCATTCACGTAACCACAGCTCTTGAGCATGCTTAGACAATATGCCCGCAGGACCTGGAGCATGGGCTGTTCGTCTGGATCATGGCCACCGTTGCGGATAAATGTGGCTTCCTGGATGCTTCGGGGATCCGGCATTGAGAGGGCTTCGATGTAGAAGCTTGTGAAGAGTGTTTGAGAGAGAGGGTATCCCAGGTGCCATGACATCTAATCAACCATGAGCTCTTGAAATATGACCTGGCGCGATCCTTTCCACACTAACCTCATGACATAAGAGCTGGTCTATGATGCCGAGGACCTCCTCTGGCAGCAGTGGTCTGGAGACGTCATAAAGATGTTCCACTTCAGCGTCTGTGGTGGAGCACCCGCTGTCCATCTTGGGATCCATGATCTATCGCCATGTGAGAAGAGAATAACCTCGCACAAGGCAGTCCTGCCGAACACGAACCTCCAGAGCTGAGACAGAGTCAAACAGCGTAAAGAAGCCATCCTTGACGATGGCCCCAGGCTCAAGGGCTGTAGTTCGGAGTTAGCTTACGCGCACTGCGCGGGAATGCGATTGCTCACTCTTGACAGCATCTGAAAATTTTGCCGTTATGTCCACGGCGACTACACCCTCGCTCCTGATGTTGGGCGGCAGCGTATCCTGAGGAGCAGAGCCCTGGCCCAGCGATAATCTCGCGATTTCTGCGCTGCCTCGAGATTAGAAATTTTGCTGATGGTGAGGGGAGATTGTGATGGCTGGAGCATCTTTTTCGCACCGTCTGGCACCCCAACGCCAAAGTCAGCCATGGTTATAAATGGTTCACGCTCAGGGAGGATTAGCTTGGCATTATTGCGCGGGATATTTCCTTGCTTCAACGAGAAAAGAAAGGGAAGATGTAGAGTTCGATGCTCCCTTGCGGTGGCTTGAAATGGGGTGTGATTTTGGCGACTACTAGAGGCAGGCACTGTTTCGCGGGCCGAGACACAGACCTAAGACGGGACGGA